>NC_050576.1:247118447-247750947 GCF_011100635.1 Trichosurus vulpecula | reverse complement strand
ATCATGGCAGGATGGCCTAACAAGTAGATGAAGAATCTTTGGGGCATGAATAGAAAAGTCCCGATCTGAGAGAGGGGGATAGGAATCATGGTACTATGAAAGGAAAACTGGTCCTGGAGCCAGACATCCTTGCTTTAAATGCTATCTCTGACACTTACTACCTCTATAACTTACAGCAAGTTAGTAAACCTCCTTGGTTTCATTCTCCTTAATTATAAAATGAGGCGGTTGAACTAGAAGGCCAGAAAGTTAGTTGCCTTCCTGCTGCATAGAAAGGATCTTATGATGAGTGAAGGATGCCCAGGGGTAGTGTGGCTGCAGATCACAAATACAACACAGGCCAGAGCTAGAGGGGCCAGTTGGGAGCCCATGCTTGGAACTGACAATAGTAAACAAGTTCTGGAAGCAATTAGTGTTCCAGCAGACCTGGAATTGGCAGCAGCCCAGAACTACCTGGGGCTAGGAGTTGGACTAGCTTTGTTCATCACCAGGGTGAAAACAGAAACGTGTGTTCAGTAATGTTTGACACTACACCATACACTGGATTTTAGCCCAAAGACTGAAATCCTGATTCATAGCTCCATCCATCTCCCAGAGACTCTTTTTGTGTATTTTGTCACTTTGTCTAATATGCCCTCATTTATTAGTAAAAATGCATGTTTATGCCCTTGAGCTTTTATAGATTTGTCGGGATAAAGAGTAAGAATTTCCATGACTCCATCAAGACAGAATGAGGAAGTAAGGTCACCCTAAAGGACATGGGACCCATAGCAGAGTCATGAAGCCTGCACTAGTGAATGAATGAATAGCTTTCAGTAGGTGTTTCCAATGAGCCGAGCAGCACTGTGCTAAACTCTAGGAATGAGAATGTGAAAGGGTGACACTCAATGCTCTCATGCTCTCAGTGAGCTTAGATTTGAATAAAGGATGACATCAATCTCAATCTCTCTGTTTCTCTGTCTCTCTGTCTCTCTCTGTCTCTCTGTCTCTGTCTCTGTCTCTCTCTCTCTCTCTCTTTCTCTCTCCATATGCACACACACACACACACATACACACACACACACACACTTGTGTGTCTCTTTCTATATATACATAAATATATGCTATCTGTTTATCTCTGTAATACATATATTTGTGTAAATCTCACAAACATATTTGGATGTGAGTATACATGTCTATGTATGTATGCCTAACATATGCACATATACAAATGTGTATTATAATACATACATATACATATACACCCACTAATCCAGTCACTATTGACACTAGTAGTTGGGATAGTTGACAAAGACAGTGAAACTGGGACTCAAGAAAGAGAAAATTAGTGTTCAGTATAGAGGCTAGAGCTCCTTCCTGGTCTGCCTGGAGTCAGGAAGTGTTAGGTACAAAATCATTACCCAGAAGTTTGCCAGGTCTGTGATGCTGAGCACGCAGGGTCTCTGAGCCTCAGTTTCCTTGCCAGGCATGTGACCCTGAGCACACAGGGTCTCTGAGCCTCATTTTTCTCCCCTGTAAATTGAGGATAGTACTAGTACCTATTTTACAAGGTCCTGTGAGGATCAAATGGTAGGAGGTAGGCAAAAGATTTTATAGAACATAAAGGGCTATAGGAGTGTGAGGTGTTAAGATGTTTGTAGTGCTCTTGAAGCTGCCATCCTTACTGCATCCTCATCACCTTTCTCTGGTCCCAGTTGCTATTCTGGAGAGGCTCAGATACGGACAAGACTCCAAAGGGAACATGCATCTCTGCCAATTCTACCCCTGCTCCTCTGCTCTCCTCTCAGGGGAAAGCTCTGTCTTCATGTATTTAACATTTTAATAGATGTCATTCTCCTGAATACTCATCCTCTCCTATCTATGTGGAATGAAAAATTCTTAAAATATAAAGACCTAGTAGGAAAAAAAACCCACTAAACTATATGGGAATTGGATCATCACCATTATCAACAAGCATTCATTAATAACCTCTCACTGTGCTAAGTGGTAGGAATACAAAGAATGAGGGAAATAGTCCCTGCCCTCAGGAAGCTCACATTCTAATTGGGGGAGACACCATGAAAACAACTATGCACATATTTTATACACACACACATAGAAGATGCAGAGTAATTTCAGAAGGATGGTAGTGTCAGGAAATTTAGGCAGGCATGGAAGAAGGGGGTTGGGAAAAGGCTTCTTTCAGAAAGTGGGATTTTAGCTGGTATGTGGGAGAAGCCAGGAGGCCGAGGTGAGGAGGAAAAGCATTCCAGGCATGGGTCAAAGCCAGTGCAAAGACATGGAGCCCAGAGATGGAATGTGACATGCAAGGAACAGTAAGAACAGGATTAAGTCCATGTCCTCCTTCTGGTCTGTTTTGACATTTGTCCTAAAGATGTTCTCAGTAAGCCTACAAAAAAGTGTTCATCCCGAGACTTTCATTCAACTTTATTTCTGACATAGCCTGCTGAATATTAAACATAGTGGAATAATGGTAGAACAGTGATGCAGCAGTGAACCACTTCTATACGAACTCCATGAAAAAGATGACATAACAATATTATTGTTGCTGTCTAGTCATTTCAGTCACATCCCAACTCTTCATGACCCCGTTTATGGTTTTCTTGGCAAAGATACTGGAATGATTTGCCATTTCCTTCCTTCTTCAGCCCATTTTGTAGGTGAGGAAATGAAGACAAACAGGCTTCCTGATTCTAAGTCCAAAGCTCTATCCCTTGCTCCACTTAGCTCTGCCCAACAACAATATTAATACGAGGGAAAACATTATTCTAGTGGGATGGGGAGGTGATCCAACTTGCACATCTATAGACCTTTATATTTGACTAAGAACTTTCTTTACAAACCCTGTGGGATCAATTTACCTTCCTTTGAAGAGGAGAAGGAGAGGCAGAGGGAGATGGAGAGAGCTGAATTACTCAGCTAGCTGGGTCCCCTTTCAGGCAGCTGGGTCTACTCACCACTTGTGTTTGTCTTTCATTTTCAAAGAGGACCATGGCATCATGGAAATTATGACATGACCTGCAGAGATCAATTGTGTAAACATTCCTCAATTTTATAGATGAGCAACCTGGTGCTCCAAGAGGCTAAGGAACTTGTACATAGAAAGCAAATACCAGAACTAGGATGAAAACCCAGGCTTCCCATACTCAAAGGTCAGGGATATTTCCTCTAGATAACAGTACAACCCACAACTTGAAGGCCATGTACTCTGTAAATATATGAATATATATATATATATATATACACGTATATATATATATGTATATATACATACACACACATACACACACACACATATATGTGTGTGTGTATGTTATATATATATATATATATATATACATATATATATATATAACATACACACACACATATATTACATACACACACTGCATCTCCCTTGTAAGAATGGAAGCTCCTTGGGGGCAGAGGTTACTTTGCTTTAGTCTTTGAAGTCCCAGTCCTAGGCACATGGTAGGTGCTGAATAGATGCATGTTAGTTAGATGATTGATAGGGTGTAGCCTTGGGGAAAAGGAAGGAGGACTTAGGAGACAGGATTTGCTCTGGAGACTTAGCAGCTGCAGTCACTCACTGCCATGAAGGGCATGAATGAGAATAGAAAGGGTCTCTTTCTTCCTCTATATCAAGTCCATCGACTTATCCGGCTCACCCCCTCCTCCCCTCAGAACACAGGAAGACTCTTTTAAGATTGACACTGATTAAATGCATTTTCTATTTTTGAAAATAACAGCCCTACTAGAGAATGACCCTCTTCTCATTGTCTGCCATTTTCAGCAGCAGACTTTTACAGCACACACTTAACTTACTTACCATGCTTCACCAACACTGGCTGTAATTAAATGCTCTAATGCTATAATTACATACATACCAGATGAAGAGAATTACAGTAAATACATAAATAGTTCTTAAATTGAAATTTCTTTTTTAGAAGGCCTTTGTTCAAATACCTAATCTGACAAAAATGAACCTCAACCAAGGCTACATATTCAAGCATTTTCAAGAGACTCAACTTTTAGTTGAACCTGACTCCAAGCCAACCTATCAATCAGCCAATCATCATTTATTAAGCACCTACTATATACCAAGCATTGTGCTGAGTCCCAGGGATACAAAAAAAGGCAAGACAGTCCTTGCTTTCAAAGAGCTGGAAGATTAATATACAAGTGATAGTAGACATCTGTATAGAAAGTTCCAAGGAAAGGAAGGAAGGAAGGAAAGAAAGAAGGAAGGAAGGAAGAAAAAGGAAGGAAGGAAGAGAAAGAAATCTGGGTAATTTGTCTACACAGTGCCTAACACTCAACTATTTGTAAATAAAGATGGTGGTGTAGTATGTAGAGTATGTAGTATGTCGCCTTGAAGTTGGAAGATGGCTTAATTTCTGTCTCAGACACATACTGACTGTGTGACCCCAAGTAAGTTGCTTAGGAATCTCTTTCTGGATCTTGGATCTCTAAATTAAAGATGAGTTCTAGATTTTCATTTGAGTTGATTGTAGAGTTGGGGAGGGGTTCCACACAGAGCATTCCCTATACTGATTAAATAAAAGAGCTGTACCTTAAACCACCTCTTTTTTTGACAGAATTTTTCACTTTTCAATCTATCTGGCATCATGTGTACAAGTCTGAAACATAAGACATTCTCCTTGAGATGAAACACGAAAATCTTTCTGGATCTCATTGAAGACTTTAAAATTAAGTTGCTGAATATTTTCTTCATGACATAAATGTAGGGTGCCAAAAAACCTTCCTTCTTTGAATTTCCTTGAATTATCATTTTCTGAGATTAAATGCATAACATGGACTGCAAAAATTTTAAGTTTAAATAGTTGTCATCACAGAATGAGATGAATTATAAGGTTGCTCTCATTCCTTTCTACTTTCGATGTGCCAGGTACTGCACTAAATGCACTAAAATTATTTTCTCATTTGATCCTCACAATAATCCTCTAAGATAGGTGCCATTTTTATCCCCATTTTACCAATGGAAAAACCTGACTCAAACAGGTTAAGTCACGTATCCAAGGTCACACAGTTAGTATTCTTGGGCCAGATTTGGACTCAAGTCTTCTTGATTCCAGATGCTCTATTCGCTGAGCAGAGGAAGAGAAAGAAGAAGAGCAGGAAGAAGAGGAAAATGAAGAGGAGATGAGGAGGAGCAAAATGAGGAGGAGAAAGAGAACAGAAGAAAAAGAAGAGAAGGAGAAAGAGGAAGAGGAGATGAAAGAGAAGGGGGAGGAAGATGAGAGAAGAGGTGGAGAATGAAAGGAGAAGGAAGAAGAGGAAGAGAAGGAGAAGAGGAGGAGGAGAGATGGAGGAAGAGAAATGGAAGAGGAGGAAGAGAAGAGGATAAAAAAGGAAGAGGAGGAGGAGAAAGAGGAAAAAGAGGAGAAGAGGGAGGAGGAGGAATGATAATTACTTGATTTTACAAAGGACTAGATAGATAGATAGACAGATAGATAGACAGATAAATTCATTGTTTCTCAACAAGTCAAGGATATAGTACTCAGTACTGCACTTGTAGTCAGGGAGACTTTGGTTCAAATTCCACTCCTTCCCCCCACCCTCAGCATTTACTGTATGATCTAGGACAAATCACGTTTCCTTTCTTAGCCTCACTCAGTTCCCTCATCTGTAAACCAAGGATGATAAGTCCTATAGTACCACAGAGCCTTGTCTTTAAAGGTCAGCTTTCGTGAACTCCCTCCTCACCTCAGCCACTTGGAATCCCTGGTCTCCTTTAAGACTCCACCTTCAGTATGAGGCCTTTCTTGCCCCTCCCTGCTTCTGCTGTCTTCCTCCCGAAGGTGACCTTTGATCTCTTGTGTTTTAAACCTAACTATATACCCATGCAATCTCCCCCGTTAGAACATATGTTCCCTGAAGGCAGGCATGATGGAACTTTTGCCTTTGTCTCTACAGTGTCTAGCACATGTTCCTGGCACACATCAGGCCATTTATACATGCTTGTTGATTGATCAATTCAATTGTACATTTATGGCAGAGCCTACAAGGTACTTTCCTTATAGCCCTGTGACTCTCATTGTCCTCTTTGTATAGGGGAGGGAACTGACTGAAACCAAGAGATGTTGGAGACTTGGCCAGAAGCAGCATTAGCATAAACTCAAGGACTTGGGCCCTGGATCATCTAGTCCCATGGCTAGGTCTTCTTCCACAACTCCATAGTGAATTCCAGCCTGCCAGCTCTTATTCTGATGGCTGCTCTTATAGCTGGCATTATATCTGGTGGTTCAATTTTGTCATTAATTATTTAACTATGAATGTATCTTTAATACCCATTCCTTCATTCCTCTCCTCATTGTGCTTCTGACTTTATTGAATTCACCACTATGTTTCTATTCCTTTCCCACCCTGGAACATTATTCTGGAACCTGAGGCCTACCATTGGCGAATTTCTCCAAAGATCTTCATTTTTAGGAAAGACATTGGCTACCATCCATCATTCTTCTCTAGTCTCTAATTCTGACTTCCCAGACTTTGCCATAATGCCATGAAAGCCTCTTCCACGCTCTACTTTTGACTCTCTTATATGCTGTCTTCCCTATTAGAATGTAAGGTCCTTGACTGCATGGATTAGTTATCTTTTTGTTTGTATTTGTATCCCCAGTGCTTAACACAAAGACTTGAACAAAGTAAGCTCTAAATGAATGCTTGTCAATTGACGTAAAAATCATAATTCAGTAGAAAACTATACTCCAATACATTCCAATCTATGATATGAAACACAGAGCATCAGACCCTCAAGTCCCTGGTTTCTTCTTTCAAAAGTTATCAAATTTGATAAAAATGACAAGTTTGGGGACAACAGATACTCGGATACATTGTTGGTAGACCCGCATACTGGTACAAACATTTTGAAGTGAAATGTGGTGACATGCACCCTGCTATGCAGCAATTCATACCTTTTGGCCCAGCAATTCAATTGCTAGAATTCTATTGCCAAAACTTATGTGTGTGCATATTTGTATGTGTATGTATGTAGATGTGTGTACACACACACACACACACACACACACACACACACACACACACACACATATACATATATATTCAGAGAACCGCACGTTAAGAACTCTTGCTATAGAGTAACAGACTTTGAATGGACCAGGGAGCAGAAAATCTGTATTCTAATGCCAGCTCTATTTTTTGCCCCACAGATTGCCTTAGGTAAGTCATGTCTGCTATCTGAGTCTCATTTCCTCACCTGTGAAATGAAAAAAGAGCTGGAGTACACAATCTTGGAAATCCCTCATAGATCTAAATTCCAAGATCTAAACTGAGGTTAGAATTCAGGTTTTTTACCCACTGAGCAATGACTCTCCTCAATGGTTGTGGTGTTGTACCAGAAGCGAGCGAGACACACCACAGAGTATAAGTTTTAAGTGGAGAATTTATTAGCCGGCGGCCATCGGGGTACGGCACCACAAATCAATGGCAAATGTGTTGGGGTGATGGCTTGGCTTATATAGGATATGGGGGTACAGAGTAAGGGGGAAGAGGAACAAAGGTCCTGGCTGATCAAAAGATTCAGTCAGGTTATCGTACTAGTGGGATAATCTCATTTACATTCCTTGGTGGAGTCACAGAGTCCCAGGGATATCTCCCAGGAAGGGTCTGTCAAGTTATCTCTCAGTGGGATGGTCCTATCTATTGACATTTCAGGAAGGAGCCATGGAGTCCCAGGGGGTTTGCTAAATACCAAAGATATCTGAATCCATTCTTTCTGGGGGGGCTTGTCAGTAGCTAGGGGTTACTCAGGGGTTCCTAATTTTCCTTGTATTACAGTGGGAGTGAATTGTGAAATGTCTGGATATCTGGATACCATTATATGGAGGATAGCCATAATATATAAGCCTAAAAGACATCGCATTTAGCCTAATGAAATCCACACTATAGGCCAAATAGTGAAGTCCTATATATGTGGTCAAATCTGATGATAGATAGATAGATAGACAGACAGGTAGATAGATAGATAGATAGATAGATAGATAGATAGATAGATAGATAGATAGATATGTAGATAGATGGCCTACTTCTTCTAAGGGTCATTTGATACAAAGTTATGGCAAAGGTGAAAAGAGTCTCTTGAAGTTCACGATAAGATTTTACCCACTTGTTCTTGGTCTCCTTTCTATTCTTTTTTTAGTATATATTTCTTTTTCAAAAGTTCAACTCCATTGTATCCTCTAGAGTGAGACTTTGGGGAAAGGGAGAAGGTAGCCAAAGACAACTCACCCGAGGGCTGATTTTAAATAGCTACCAGCAGACAGAGATTCAGTCAAGCCTTGTTTCTACATACAAGTCTGTGGCCAAGTGTTGTTAATGAGTTAAAGGGTTTTGGAAAAGGTGCAGTTTCCAGGGGGGGCAGGGGAAGCTTGATAAGAGTACTTGAAGGACCTGTGATTGATGTGTGTTAGTGATAAAAGCACATTGGGATGAAAAATGAGTGTAATTTAGAACAAAATTTCAGGCTGATAAAGAAGAGTCAAAATTTCAAAAGATCCACTGGGGCTCTAAGTACAGAAATCACATCTGATCAGAATGTCACATGCAGAGAAAAAAGAATGGAGATGGTTTCCCCACTGCCAAACCTTACCAACTTCAGACTTTCAGAGAAGGAGAAAGAAAGAAAAAGTAAGATGGAGAAGGCAGAAGCTTGGGAGAGATATCCCAGCACCTGCTGAAAACAGATGAGGGGAGAGGAATTAAAGTCACCCTGCCCCACCCTAATTCTAAGTAAAACACTAACTCAATCACTACTTGTAATACAATGAAGGTAATTCATCACTGGAAGAAGTCAATCAGTTTAAATGGCATTAGTATTGGCTGATGTTAATGAATTCAGAATCAGTAAAACAACTTCTAGATCAGGTGTTCTTAACCTTTTGGGGGCCCTGGACCCCTTTGGCCTGAGGGAAAAGCCAATGTACCCTTTCTCATTGTAATGTAGTAAATGCTTAAAATGCACAGGATTAAAAGGAAACCAATTAGATGGAAATAGTTATCAACACATTTAAAAGACAAGCTAGTTCACAGTCCTTAGGTTTAAGAACCTCTAATCCGTTTCTGGGAGACAAAGGGCAAAATAGTACAGCAGGAAAATGTGTATGCATGTATGTATGTATGTATGTGTGTATCATATGTGTATATATGTATTGTGTAATAGATACGGATCCTATGATTTAAACATGAAGAACTGGGTAGACTGATCATGTTCCTTATTTTGAATCCAACTGTAATCCTAAATTTCTATTTGACAGTTTGCTATTAATGTGGAATGAAACATCATTGTATAATGACATTGACTAAACAGTGTAATCCGTATAAACACAGTTCCATTTTGTGAGGTATGACTGATTTTTAAGGAAAACATTTTTTTAAATTTCTTTAAAAACTCTAAAGAAACACAAGCTTGTACCCACCCTGAACAAGAACAGGAGTGACCACATGAATCACATTTCTACTCTCCTATGTAGTACTTGACATCGCTGGCATAAAATCCCTGAACCCAGAAAGGATTAGGTGACCATCAATAACAAATCCCCCCTTCACTGTGATCTGAGGGGCAGGGAATGACCTGTAAGAGGCAAGAAAACCAGTCAGGCCCCAAGTTACTTTTTTAGGGACTCCTATCTTTAATGAAGCAGACATGAAACAACAACAAAAAAACTGAATATATAATACTACCTAACACACTGTGGTAAGGCACAGAGTAACAGCATAAAGCATAACAAATTAAAACATAATTATTTAGTACTTATTGTACCCAGAATCAGATAAGGATGTGTAAACAAGATGTGAAAGTGGACAGTGATGACAAGGGGAGACTGGAAGGAGGACAAGTTCTACCATGAATTAGTTTTAGTTGTGTGGGTTTTTTATTTTGCCCCCAAATTTTATCATATGAAAAGAAAGTCTATGAAAAATAAATTGGATTGGACAACTCAAATGATCTTTGAATTATCTGCTTCAGGACACTCTCGGCATCTGTCAGGAAACAACAGGGCGATTGATGCTGTTTCTTCTGAGCCTTCCGATCTCATTCATTTTAGAGCTCTGTGTGTTTTTTCTTAGCTCTTCTGGTAGATGAGCCTTTAGCTTGCTCTGTTCATACATGGCTCCTTGATGAAATCAGATACCCTAGTTCTGGTGTGACCTGCATGATCTACCCAACAAACGGATTCCCCATAACATCCCAGTTGTGATCTAGAAGGGAATAGAAGATATAGGGAATGCTATTCCTGGTGGGTTGGCCTTTGAAAACTCAGCTTCCAAATTAGTTACAATTTCTTCACCCACTCTGCCTGCCTCTAACAAACTCAGCTTTTGCTTGGTCTGCTCAAAGATTCCCTACTGATATCTGTGATGCATGCTTGTTGTACCCAGAGAATCTGAGAAATCAGAGATTTACAAACTACTGTTCCTCCAATCACTCTGATTTACCCTCTACTTTTCTATGCTGGCATACAGACTCGGTACAATCAGAATTATACCCACACAAAATGCTTTGTTTTATGGAAAAGCTCTTGAAATAAACCCACATTACATTGCATAAAAAAGTATTAAATGCAGCAGGAACAAATGAAATCCTTGCAAATAAGCTAGGAACAAAAATGGAAGAAAGTACAAGAAATTATACCAAAGCTGCTCATATAAATCTAAACTCCTATGAAATAATGAAGAAATGGCAGAAATGGGAAAGAAAACAGCTAATCATTTCCCAAATAAGAACATAAAGGATAACACATGCTGTACTCATTTTGGAAACACCCATGAGAAAGTAGGTACAAATACCTAAAGAAATGAAGACACTTGCACAAATATTCGTAGATCGATTAATCTGTGTACAGATGGCCCAACCCTATTGCAGGGATTCACCTACTCTGAATTTTTTAGCCACTCTACCAGGGGGCAGGACTTTGGACAAACTTCAGAAGAAGCAGCAGGAAACCCACCATTAAAACAACTTCTTAAGATAAATTCTATTGTTTGTGTGTGGAGTGAGAGAAATCAGGTTTGCAGAGGAAGGGACACCAGGCCTACTGGCTGGTAAGTCAAACAACATGAGGCTTCAATAGAAGACCGCAAAAGGGGTTGGGTGGGGTGGGTAAGGCCAGGTATAGGAGGGGCTCACCTGTCATACCACAGTTCAGCCGGGTCACCAAGCTCAGCTGTCTCTATGCAGCTGAAGTGTGAGTGCTCTCTGAATTTTGGTGCCCAGGAGCAAAGTTGAAGTTATTCCACCCTAATTTTGGCTCTTCCAAAGGTCTGAGTTGAAGGAAATAGCAGTGATGTTCATTGGTTAATTCTGTCCTCTAATCAGCTCTGGCAAATGTGCTGAGTGGATTTTGAAGCTGTTGGCTAAAATGTATCATTAGATCATAGATTTATATTTACAAGGAAACCCTAGATATTATCCAGTCTAAATCCCTCATTTGAGGAGTGAAGAAACTGACTTCCCAGGGGTCACACAGCCAGCAAGTGTCAAAGGCAGAATTCAAACCAAGTTCTTCTTGACCCAATTCCAGGGTATAATCTACTATATGAGAGTGCCTGGCTTCCATTATCTTTGACTTTTAACTACCCATGCTCTCTATTAGCCTTTAGAGACAGGCCATGTTTGTAACAAAACTGCCTAAAATACCATCAAATACATAGAAGTAATACAAAATATGTTTCTAGAATAAAAAGAATAATATAAGAAGGAAGGAAAGAAGAAAGGAAGGAAGGAAGAAAGGAAGGAAGGAAGGAAGGAAGAAAGGAAGGAAGGAAGGAAGGAAGGAAGGAAGGAAGGAAGGAAGGAAGGAAGAAAGGAAGGAAAGGAAGGAAGAAAAGGAAGGAAGGATGGAGGGAGGGAAGATTGGGGGTGAGTGTATAGAGATTAACCAGTCCAACAATCTGTGCATAAACCATTGTAATTATCTTCATTTTGATCTCAATCCTTCCTTCTATTTAGCTAGGTCAGAGAGCCCTGAAGAACCAAGAGAGTAATTAACACATGGATAAAACTATCATGGGAAAGATAAAAAGATAGATGAGAAAAAAATGCAATTGGGACATGTTTCAAAAGAGGAGAAACCTTTTGGCATCAAAGGAGAACTTTGCCAGTTAAGCAGAAAATAATTATGTAGATAGAGATGATAGAGATTTATATACATGTGTGCATGAATACATGACATCCGATATATAAAATGTGATATGTATGTGTTTCTAAATATATAAGATACAGCAATAGTCCTTTTAAGGAGACTATCTTCCATTTTGTGCATAAGCAGGCATACATTTGCAGAAATACTTCTCACCTGGCCATTTGGTCCTTTTAAAAAAAGAAAACTAGAAAGATAAAGACAAGTTTGAATTTATTAGCTGATTAGAATTACTGTTTACTGAAAAAGTCTATTTTGACAGACAGCATAAGTGGTTTCACCAAAGAATCATCTGAGCAGTAAAGAAGATGAGCTATTCATGTAGGGATACAGAGGAATGTCCTGTGGAGTGCGAGAATGTCCCATTGTTACCCTAGCAATGTGAAGAGAACTTGAGGAAAGCTACCAGTGTGGCTGACTTCTGGGCAGCTATGGACTAGGTTTGCCTAGTCAGGATGGGTACCAATGGGTTAGATCTGCCTAGTGGGCAAGAATTCCCCTATCTCTTATGGAATCCCAGATCCATTGGAGTATCCCAACAAGTCTTTTCACTGTATTATCTGAACTGATGTTTATAATCTGTTATCATTCCTTTGAAGATTAAATTCTGTAGGATAGTATGTAAATTTATTAAAAAAAAACAAAGAAACAAACAAAAAACCTTAGAGACTGCCCAGTATTCTGTTTGTGAAAATTAGCACATGACCATCCAACTTTTCCTGGAGAGCTTTAACAGTCACTTTAGAAAAAGATAAGGGGACATTGTCCTGAAGCTTGAAAGAAAGGACACTATTATTCTCTGCCTGGAATGGGTGGTGTTCATTTCATTCTTGAACTCTATTTGTGCAGAAAATTAGACTGATACCATTCCTCCCATCTCCTTTGTAATAGCATAGGACCTAGAATGTGGAGCGGCCCTCACACTGCTACACAAGGATTAGTACAAGTATATAATGTTTCACACTTTTATATTTTGTGTACAGAAGTGACCTAGATTGTGGGTTTGCAGTGATGAAAGCCTGGAGGAGAAAAGGCTCAGGGGACTAGGGTTGGGGAGGGAGTGGCAGGGACAAGAGCTTCCATCAGGTTTTGGAAAGGCTGGCACATGGACGTTGCTTAAGTTTGTTCTGCCAAGCTCCAGAAGGCAGGACTATGGACAATGGATGAAAGCTGCAGAGAGGCATATTTAGACTTAATATAAGGAAACACTCCCTAAAAATTAGAACTAACTAACCATAGAATGAGTGGCTCTAGGAATTATCAGGTTTCTTCCTCATTAATGAGAGGTTTAAAATGAAGGCTGGGTGATTATTGTCTCTTTTGTAGAAGGGATTTTTATTCAGATATGCAGTAAGACTAGAAGACTTCAAGGGCTTTTCCAAATACTACTGAGAGCCCAGTGTCCTGAAATTCATGCCATCAAGAAGTCGTACTCTCTGATGAAGATATGTAATTTTGCCCATGCAAATGAAGGATGCCCACACAAATACCCGCTAGCACCAGCATGTTATGGATTGAAGAAATTATTCGAGGAAAAGCTAGTGACAAAGAATTTTCCAATTAGACTAAAACATCTCCTAAAGTTGTTTATAAGATGAAAGACCATGTTCTCTCCTTTGGGCTCACTCTTCTTTTTTTGGTCCTATCTTTCTAGATTTTATCTGTATATGTTTTTGCATAATATACTCTATAATTATGTATTCTTTACTAGTATCTTTACTTATGACCGAAAATCAACATTTCAGTGATAGGAGGCAAAAGTTGCTATGCTAATTACACATTCTTGATAAACTACATGATAATAACTGCAGCAGAATCGTACATTAGCAGAAGGCATGTAAACGATTTCAGTTGTTCTCACATGGGAGAAATAAGAGACTTTATTGTAACTTATTCCAAACATTCTTGTTTCTTCTACACTTATCTTCTTCAATCGTACCATGATGCCACGACTCAATTTGCATGCCCCATTGGAAGAAGATATATTGAAGCACATGGCTACGAATGCCACCATTATGATGAAATGTCTGGAGAAAATATGGCCAATCTCCAGCTGTTGGGTCAACACAATAGAATAATCTGAACTGCCCTTGAGGTTGTTCATAATAAAATATGACCTGACGTAGCCAAGAATTTGGAGAAGACTAGAACATGAAATCACCGATATCTAAATATCAAACCCGGCAGAAATTTCTACATTCTTATGATTAAAGTCAAATAAGCACATCAAGAAACTCCCACCCCAGCAGGTCTGACTCTCTTATGGTTGGTTTACAGTATAGCAAACTTTAAAAAAATGCAGTCTGGACAAGCCACATTCAGACATATTAAGTCTCCGCAAGCCTGCAGCTGTGAATGTCTCCACTTGCACAATCTAACTAGAGGATGCTTTAAAGGTTGATTTAATTGTAGCTTCTGAATCATGTTATTTCCCATGTTTTAAGTTGTTGAACATAAATATACAAGTGTTAGAGTAATTTTGAAAATCTGCAAATGTTTGGGACGAAATCTGCAAGATCTCCATTTCTGCTGGGAATTGACAACGAGATTTAAATACCGTCTGAAGAAAAATACTACCTGACAACAGCAGTGGCCAAATTGCCGTGCAAAATATTTTGGACATTTCACTAGCCTTGTAATGTGAATTTACACAGGAGAAACTATGAGCAAACAGAAAACTGACCATTCGTTCTCACTCATTTTTTATAAAAGGGACAAAAAGAGACTACAGGAAAGTTAGCACACTTAAGTAGAGAAAATGTCCAGAGAACACACATTTTCATTCATTAAGAGATCTCTGCCCCTGCTTCTTTGCCAATACACAAATATTTTCAGCATCCTTGAAACAAGCACAAGGCCAAGATACAGACGTTGCCCCTACCAATATCACCAGGAACCAAAGAGAGAGAGAATGATGCTTTATAGAAGTTATCCTCTCTGCTCTTTTTCTCTTCCGCCATCTCTCAACTCCTTGACGAGCTTCATTAAATACATGATATTGCCTAACCTTTCACTTCAGCATATCAGCAAATTATCCTTTGGATGTGTTATTCATTCTTCCTCTGCAAGCCTTTTTCCCCCGTTTTTGGTTTCCACTTTTATACATACCTCCTTTTCTACAAATTTTCTTGCCGGGTTTTCTTGTACATTCCTTGGATATTCTTTTTACTGAAAAATGAATAGAAGACTAGAAAATAACATGGAGCTCCATCACAGACACTTGGAGCATGCAATACCGCTAGCTCACTTAAGTCTAAACTCCTGCATTTTTTTTTGAGTGCGAAAGGTTACCCATTTCTTCTGCCTGCACATGCAAAATGGAGGAAGGCTGATGCATCTTCCCTGAAGGAATTGAGTAGGAAATGGAAATTAAGAACCAATTTCTGCCTAAACACACGTGCTATGGGGGAAATAAAACAAGTAGAAACAGGAGAAAAAAAATAAAACATATGCATACACACATGAACACACACAAATAAGCCACATGCACACATGGAAAATGCCTTCGTGCCAACAACAGAAAGCCATGCTTGCTACCAGTATACATGAATTAATATTGTTAGAATTTAGAATAGAATAATATATATTATATATATATATATATTTAAAGATCTTGCTGGTTGGTTTTTGTTTCCTTCAGTTAACTCACCATCCTCTGTTGGGACATAGATATTTAAATAGAGGCAGTCTTCACTCTGATCTTGTACGTAGGAAGAAACTACATCCAAATTATTAGTAAACCAAACAGGGAGCATGACTTCTGGCAACCTGCCATCGATAATGTTCTGTGGACAAACAGGAGCAAATTGAGTGGCATTTCTGGTGTCTGACCAAGAGGATGGGGGCTCAGGAGGCTGAAAACGGCGTTCCCCTGTGGGTGGGGCTGCATATGGAACCCCAAGAAACTGAATCACAGGCCCCAGAATTTCATTATTAAGTTCCTTCTTAACCCCTCTTATTTTGCCAAAGTTGGTCGTCACCAGTGGGTCGGCATCATCCAGCTTTTGTGAGGAGACAGCAGAGGCGTGAAGCAAACATCCAAAGATGCACAGGGCCAGTGTGGCGTCCAATCCCCGCAGTACAAGATGTGCCATCCCTGCTTTCCATGCACAGTTCAGCCACATGGATCTTGGAGGGACCATGGTCCCACATGAGGTGTGGAGTTGACAAGGAAGTAATAGTATTTGTATCCACCTGTGAAAAATAAGACAACTGAAGAAGGAATATTTCCTCAGGTTTCCAGGGAAGCCTGTCAGGATAATCTCAAAAAGATTTTCAAACAGCAAGGATCTTCCATTGATTTCACATTTATTGGAACATCTTTACTTGATGTTCTTTATCAAACCATGTCCCATTAGCCACTGGTGTTCCATTTTCCATAGCAGCAGTACAATGAGAGTAGCCATTTATTCTGGATTCCCCTCTGATCAATCAAATTCAGTTAGCAGCAGGTTGATCCTGGAGAAAATGAAAATAAATCATTAGTATGTAGGAGCTAATATGGACAGAGCAGTAACTAGATGTTTTACAGGTCACTGCATGAACATTAATGGCAACAAAGATCGTGTACATAAATTTCTACAATAGGATGTTTCTGGTTTCATTTGATATCAGATGAAATACTGAGGATTATACTCTTTATAATATAATCTGTCTGCTAAATTTATAGAAATTTAAGTAGAAATAGGTTACAGTGAAACACTCTCAAAATTCACAATTCATAAAATATCTATTGCGAATGATTAAAACCTTATAGGTTCTCTGCTTTTGGCCTTCTCACTCTGACTAATCCAGCTAATAGGCTACCAAGATTAGAGAAGAAAACTCTTAGCAAGTATAGACATATGTAAGATCTACTGCAAATGCTAAAAAACAGATCTGCACTTGGTCTGAGAAATCATAATTTCTGTGGAAATTAACTCCACAAATGTAATACATCAATGAGCCTGACTCAGCAAAAATGGCCTTGGAAAAGTTCAGTCCCTCTTTATCTCTGCTTCATAGAATCCCAACTTTCCTTCGACTCAGGTATTATATTCCTTCCCTGATTCCTCAATTAGTTCTCACCTCTGTAAATTATTCTGTATAAGGATCATAGCTTCAGGGGTGGAAGGGACCCAAGAGGTCAGAGTCCACCATTCCATCATCATCCCCAGCTATACTACAAATGATATCCGTAGAACTTAAGGGACTTGTCCAGGGTCACATAGCGTGTGTGTGTGTGTGTGTGTGTGTGTGTGTGTGTGTGTGTGTAGTAGGATTCAAACCCAAATCTTCCTAAGTCCCAGTCCAGCAGTCTACCCATCATTCTTTTATTTACTTATTTGTGGACCTATTACTGTACCCCTACTTCACCCCTACCCTGCCAGAAGAATCTATGTTTCTTGAGGCCAGGGAGTATTTTGTTTGTGTCATAGCCTACCACCAAAATCCTCTGTACCTACAAACCACTTGAGTAATATTTGTTTAATTGAGCTACAAAGAGAACAGCTACTAAAACTTATCTGTGCCCTGCACATAGTAGGTTCTCAACACTGGGTTTCAGGTGAATGCTAGAAAGAAGCTTACTTCAGTATAACTAGATTTATGGTGCTACAATCAATTAAGGGATAGACTAGGATCATAGGATTCAGAGATTGTAGGAATCTTAACAAATAACTCAGTAAAATCCCTTTATTTTACAGAAAAGAACAATGAGACCTGAAGAGGACACTTGTGGAAGGTCATATAACCTTTTTCCTTACCCCTCTAGCACCCCTACTTCTCACTTTAAACCATGTTTCCAAGAATGAAAAGCTCAAAAATGGCTGCAAAAGAGAAACTAAGAGAGAAATAGATGGAGATGAAAAAGTTAAAAAAAAGAGTAATGTAATTCTTAGTATCCATCAATAGTCTCAATATACCACAAAAGAGGTGCATTTCTTAGATCCCAGTAAATCCACAACTTAAAAAAATACATTGAGTCAAAGTGAATGTTTTTTTAATGCCAAATTCTAGTTCTATTTTTCTTTAATACAAAAGATTGCTACACAGTAAGTGTAAGACCTTTCTGAAGAAATCCAACCTAACCGTCCCATCTTTCATATTAATGCTAATCAAACATCTAACACTGTTTACACAGTTCATGTGTTTGAGTGCAACATAGAAGCCAACATAACATCCAATGTAATACAATTCACAGTATAATCACCGACTAACTGCAAAATAGCATGTAATTCGGGGAATTTGTCTTTCCTTGTACAAGCAACCTTTTAAAATGCTTACATTGGAAATAATATTGTTGGTTTGTATTAGTGATGGTTTTATCCTGTCCTGTAATAGAAAGATTCCTGAAGAAATGCTGGGCTAGCAGTCAGGCTGCCCCGCAGTTAGTGTTATTAAAATGGAGATCATAAAGGCTCCATGGGGCAGTGAGAGATTCGGTCCATGTGTGATGTTCCTTTAGCCTGGAACAATCCATCTTGGGAGATAAATAAGGAGATAGATGCAGCTGTTGCAGAATTTCCCTATGTTCATTCTCATAGTTTGCCTGACAGGGACATTAGCATATAAAGTATAGGCTTATCCTCATCTCTGGCTCACCTCAGAGTCCCAGCATTCCCTGAAGATCTATCTACACAAGACCCTTTCCATTCAGGTGAAAGTCTATCATGGCTTAGGCTTGAATAGAATTGCATGTGATGTGTAAGGCTCCGCTCCCTTGTCCTATTACTTTTTTAGATGTAATAACTTGAGTAGATCTTAAGTAGGGAAACTACCAAGCAGTACTAAAATTCTCAGTGATTGAATATTTACACCCTTATTCCATTTTAGGGTATGATGGCAGGTCTCCAATATGTTTCTTCTTGAGAATGCAAAGATCATATCATTCTTTGCATCTCCAGAGCCCGGAATGGTGGCTGGCCCGTAGTAGGAGCTTAATAAGTATTTGCTGATTGACTTCATGCCTTATCAATTTGATACCTCAGGAAATAACAGAAATGGATTGCTAGACTGAGTCCTGGGTTTGAATCTTGATTCTAACATGCAGTAGCTGGCTTACAGTTCGTGAATCACTTTAGTCTCATCAGATATCAAGTAGGGATTAATAGCACCCATAACAATTTTTCTAAGACTATAAATTGCAGAGCAGGCATTAATCTGATTTCTTGATCACTGCTTTCCTTAGCATTGGTCTGAACTTTCTTTATCAAGCATTTTCTACACTAATGAATTCACACATTTTACCCCCCACCTCTACCTTGAGCACCATAAAAATAGCCATAGTTTCTTCCTTATAGTGTTGAAAGGACGATAAAATGGGGACCAAAAATCCAATCCTGCAAACATTTTAAGTACTTATTATGTACAAGACACTAAGATGTCATATAGCCATGCGCTTAAGTTATTTTTAAAAATCAAATTAATAAAACACTCCAAGAGACTGTAAGCTTGAGAATAGGGGATTTTTAAGTTTTGTCCTTATAATGTCCTACCCAGTATTGAACATAAACATAAAAAATGCTTGTTGAATTGACTTTCCTAATTGATCATCCATGTAATGGGTTAAAATAAACGGTTTGGGGTTTTACAAGCATGATACTGGAAAATCACAAACAAAATGTACTTAATATAGAAATTCTGCATAACTGATGTGAATCATGGATCCTTTCCAATAGGATTTTTCCTCACATTCCAGAAGGATGTTTGATGTAGTATGCTAGGGCGGTTGGAAGAGACCTCATACTGTGGTGGATAAAAGGGGCCCCACCACCGTATCACCTCACTTCCATGAGGCCATTTCCTCATCTGAACACCGCGATCATAAGCATGTGCTATTTACCTTCTATAATGGCATTGAGAAAAATATTTTAAAACCTTAAAAAACTATGAGAATATTATTGCTGTTATGATTGTCATTATTATTGAATTTATTATTACAATATGTCGAGACCCGCTGCATCAGGGAGGTTTCACTCACTTCGGCCATTTTATAATGCGCCACAGAGAAGCCAAAACTGTATAATGACTTCCCAAATAATTCCTTTCTCCCTATTTCCCCCTAGCTTTCTGAGTCAAACATGAAAAGATATTTCATTAAAATTACATATTGGTGGGCGGAGCCAAGATGGCGGCTGGTAAGCAGGAACTAGTGTGAGCTCCGTACCGAGTCCCTCCAAAAACCTATAAAAAATGGCTCTGAACCAATTCTAGAACGGCAGAACCCACAAACAGCAGAGGGAAGCAGGGCTCCAGCCCAGGACAGCCTGGATGGTCTCTGGGTGAGGCCTATTCCACACGGAGCTGGGAGCTGGGAGCTGGGAACGGAGTGGAGCAGAACACAGCCTGAACGGCATGGACCATCCAGACCAGAAGCCGGGTGGAGGGGGCCCTAGCACCCTGAATCAGTGAGCTGCGGCAGTTACCAGACTCCTTAACTCACAAACACCAAAGACTGGAGAAGGTTAGTGGGAAAAGCTGCGGGAGTAGAAGGAGTTCTCAGTTGGGCTACCAGCCCCGGGGGCAGCTACAGCTGTTGTTACTTCCGGCTCCAGGCCCACCTGGTGGGAGGAATTAAGTGTCAGATCAGAGCAGGAGTGCAACAGCCTGCTGAAGATCTAAGCCCAGTCTGGGTTGGGGGTTGGGGAAGGAGCAGTGCTTGTGTGACAGAGCTGGCACCTCCCCCCAAGCTTGGAACATAGTTCTCTTAACTCTACAAGCAGTCATACCCCACTGAAAAACTCAAAGGTCAAGTTAGTTGGTTGGGAATATGGCCAGGCAGCGAAAACGCACTGAGATTCAGTCTCAGACTTTGCATTCTTTCTTTGCTGACAAAGAAGACCAAAACATACAGCCTAAAGAAGACAACAAAGTCATAGAGCCTACAACCAAAGCCTCCAAGAAAAACATGAACTGGCCCCAGGCCATAGAAGAGCTCAAAAAGGATTTGGAAAAGCAAGTTAGAGAAGTAGAGGAAAAATTGGAAAGAGAAATGAGAAGGATGTGAGAAAACCATGAAAAACAAGACAATGACTTGCTAAAGGAGACCCAAAAAAATACTGAAAAATACACTGAAGAAAACAACACCTTAAAAAACAGACTAACTCAAATGGCAAAAGAGCTCCAAAAAGCCAATGAGGAAAAGAATGCCTTGAAAGGCAGAATTAGCCAAATGGAAAAGGAGGTCCAAAAGACCACTGAAGAAAATACTAATTTAAAAATTAGATTGGAGCAAGTGGAAGCTAGTGATTTTATGAGAAATCAAGATATTATAAAACAGAACCAAAGGAATGAAAAAATGTAAGATAATGTGAAATATCTCATTGGAAAAACCACTGACCTGGAAAATAGATCCAGGAGAGATAATTTAAAAATTATTGGACTACCTGAAAGCCATGATCAAAAAAAGAGCTTAGATATCATCTTTCAAGAAATTATCAAGGAGAACTGCCCTGATATTCTAGAGCCACAGGGCAAAATAGAAATTGAAAGAATCCATCAATCACCTCCTCAAATAGATCCCAAAAAGAAATCTCCCAGGAATATTGTCGCCAAATTCCAGAGCTCCCAGATCAAGGAGAAAATACTGCAAGCAGCCAGAAAGAAACAATTTGAGTATTGTGGAAACCCAATCAGAATAACCCAAGATCTGGCAGCCTCTACATTAAGAGATCGAAGGGGTTGGAATACGATATTCTGGAGGTCAATGGAGCTAGGATTAAAACCTAGAAGCACCTACCCAGCAACACTGAGTATCATGCTCCAAGGCAAAATATGGATTTTCAATAAAATAGAGGACTTTCAAGCTTTCTCAGTGAAAAGACAAGAGCTGAATAGAAAATTTGACTTTCAAACACAAGAATCAAGAGAAGCATGAAAAGGTAATCAAGAAAAAGAAGAAGAAAAAGAAATTGCAAGAGACTTACTAAAGGTGAACTGTTTTGTTGACATTCCTACATGGAAAGATGATGTGTATGATTCATGAGACCTCAGTATTAGGGTAGCTGAAGGGAATATGCATACATAAATGTTTATGTATATATATGGGTGAATGTGTATGTATGTATATATCTATGTATGTATGTATATATATATATATATATATATATATATAGAGAGAGAGAGAGAGAGAGAGAGAGAGAGAGAGAGAGACAGAGGAGGGAGGGAGGGAGGGAGGGAGCGGACACAGGGTGAGTTGAAGATGAAAGGAAGATATCTAAAAGAAATAAAATCAAATTAAGGGATGAGAGAGGAACATACTGAGAGAGGGAGATAAGGAGAGATAGAATGGGATGGATTATCTCCCATAAAGGTGGCAAGAGGAAGCAGTTCCGTGGGAGGAGGGGAGAGGGCGGATGAGGGGGAAATGAGTGAACATGGCTCTCATCAGATTTGTCCTAAGGAGGGAATACCATACATACCCAATTGGGAATCTTACCCCACAGGAAAGAAGAGGGAAGAAGATAAAAAAAAATGGGGGGGATGATGGAGGGGAAGGCAGAAGTCAAAAACAAACACTTTCGAAAGGGGACAGGGTCAAGGGAGAAAATTCAATAGAGGGGGATGGGTTGGGAAGGAGCAAAATATAGTTAGTCTTTCACAACATGAGTATTGTAGAAGGGTTATACATAATGATACACATGCAGCCTATGTTGAATTGCTTGACTTCTTAGGGAGGGTGGGTGGGAAGGGAAGAGGGGAGATAATTTGGAACTCAAAGTTTTAAAAACAGATGTTCAAAAACAAACAAAAATGTTTTTTTGCATGCAACAAGAAAATAAGATACACAGGCAATGGGGCATAAAAATTTATCTTGCCCTACAAGAAAGGAAGGGAAAAGGGGATGGGAGGGGAGTGGGGTGACAGAGGGGAGCGCTGACTGGGGAACAGGGCAACCAGAATATATGCCATCTTGGAGTGGGGGGGAGGGTAGAAATGGGGAGAAAATTTGTAATCCAAACTCTTGTGCAAATCAATGCTGGAAACTAAATATGTTAAATAAATTTTAAAAAAAATTACATATTGGTATTGACATATCTAGTTATAAAGGCCCTCAAATCTGTTGTCAGCTTACCATGAATACATTTCAGAAGCTCTGACACATTAGCAAGCCAGTCACTGAGAAAGGTTTTAAGTTCCTTAGAAGAAAGATACTGCTTAAATATGGCTTGCAACTGTCAAAGAAATAAAGCTCATTTAAATACTGTAGACAAATATCTTACAAGATAAATAGAGATTTGTTTGTGCTCTTGCTTTGCAGTCCTATATGAGTATTCAGGTGGAAAGGAGAACAGAAGAGGGGATGCACTAGAAGGGAGACTCCAAAAACTCATACTCAATGATAATATTAGATTAGGCTTACCCAGGAGGCCAACCAATTCCCATGGGACTAAATTGAGAGACAAGGCTTTCCAGCCAGCCTTTCCAATAGGCCAAGTGGGCAGTTCTCTAATTAGTTTAAAATAAAGGCGATGAGCAAAGGGGATAAGACCAATTGTCTCCTCCACTGACTCCAAAATTCCTATTTTAGTGAATCTTGGAGTTAAGTAACAAGTGGCTTCCCAAGAAAATGGTGCACCTATCTCAGAAGGGAAACTTAATCCAACTCCATAATTAACTAAACATTTAGTGAGCACCTCTATGTGCACAGAAGCAGTGCATATATTTTTGACTTGTTGAACTGAATTTAATCCAGTTGTCCAAAGAAACCCATGAAGTAATTTACACCTTATCCTTAATTCATTGACACCATCCTACAATCAATCCCACAAACACTGATTAAGTATCTATTATGTATATGACATTATATGGGCACCAGGAAAACAGGCAGAGTGAAAAACAGGACTCCCCCTCAAGCTGTATAGAGTCTATTGGTGGGATACACATAATTTAGGTATTAGCTTGCTAGTCACCCTGTGAGATCAGGAAGTCATAGGATCATTAAGGGATGTCCAAGAAAGGAAGTCAAGAAAAGGATGAAGGGTAGATTCTAGAAACTGGGGAGTCACAGCCTTTAATGCGCAGCTTAGCTACATGATACAAAGGAGTGACTACTGCTGCATTTCACTTTCTTACCAAGAAAACTATTCCAGGATGGTCTGATTCCCCATCAAAATGTATCCTAACCCTGAACATACCTTCCAAAAACTTATGATACAAAGAAAGAAAACTACATTTTAAATTCTTTGAGATGTTCAATCATGTCTTATTCATCTTCCGATCTCCTTCAGCACCTAAAATGATACAGTGCAAAGCCCAAAGTAGGCAACTATAAAATTTGTTTGAATGAATGAGTGAACAGAAGAAACAGAATGCAAAGGGGGTTAAGGAGTATACTCTGATCTTATCAATGCTAAGAACAGTTATAATTAGTGAATCACTTAAAAGGGAGCTATCCAGCTAATCAGAAGCGCATTGCTGCACTGGACTGCAGTCACACCTCAGTATATACAGAGCTTTATTAGTAAATACTGCACTATACTACATTGCATTCTTGGCAATGGTTAGTGCAAGGTGGCATTTGAGCTCTGCATTACAAGTCAGAACCATCGTGCCTCCATGTTGCCTATTTCCTGTATGCAAATCACTATATAGTTTTCTATCCAATTGCATCAATGGCAATTCCACCTTCCAATGAAATGATGACAGGCTTCTTTGATGTGGGATAGAGAAGATGATGAAAATGGAACAGTGTAAGTATCCTAGATATGCTAGGGATAGAAAGCTAGAATTAGGGTGGGTCCACTGGGGCTTTGCCTCAATGTATGAATATCAGGGAGGACATATTTACTCTCTACAACCCCCTAAAATGTGGGTACACAACATGGTCCCATTTCCAAACTTTCCCTGGGATCCTATCACCATGCCCCTCCTCCTCTCTACCATGTTCTCTGAGCCACTGCTCACACACACACACACACACACACACACACAAACTCCCAACTCTTCCAGGTGAAACAACCCCTAGTTACAACAACTCAGGCTTGCCATAAGCCAAATGAATTAAAAGCAGAAGGAAACCCATACACTACAAACTCTTTGTTTTACAGATGAAGAAACTGAGGTCCACAGAACTTAAGGGATTTATTTTTGGATTTTTTTCAATGAACTTTGGACTTTTTACATTCTTATTGACCTACTTGTTCGTTGTTAATTGCTTTCAAATTTAAAAAGGAAATGAAAACCATTTAGAGAATATTGCAAAATGAAATAAAAAAATTTCTATGGAAGACAGTGAATATTGCAGGGCATATTGTTAAAGTTAATTGGTGATCCTGTAAGTATCCAGATGGAAATGAATAATCCCTCAATAGCTAAAGATAGACATTCATCTTTGGCTAGGATATTCAGCTGATGCTTTTGTCTGAAAGGGGTCACCTTTGGGTCACAAACATTTCAGCTAAATATAAAGAAGACTTAAATTAGAGCTGTCTGAAAAGCTGATAAACTGGAAAGAGTCCAGAGGAGGGCAACCAGCATGGGGCAAGGCCATGAGGCCATGTCATATGAAGATTGGCTGAAGAAATTGGGGATACTTAGCCCTGAGAATAAAAAGACCCAGGAAACAGGATGACTGTCTTCAAGTATTTGAAGGGTTGACATGTGAAGGAGGGGTTAGGTATGTTCAATTTTGCTCTAGAATAGAACCTGGAATAATCTGTAGAAGATTCAAAGAAGGGGCAGCTAGATGGTTCAGTGTGTAGAGCACCAGCCCACGAACTGGGAGGACCTGAGTTCAAATGTGACCTCAGACATTTGACACACTATCTGTGTGACCTTGGGAAAGTCACTTAGCCCTAATTGCCCTGCCTCCCCCCTCCAATTTTTTTAAAAAGAAGATTCAAAGAAGTCAATATGAGTTCCATGTTAAGAAACTCTTCCTAACCATTTCAGATTAGATTTATGCTTAAGTAGAATGGATTACCCCCCCAAGGGTTACATGATTCTATGTCATCCATATCATTAAAGATGATGGATAACCACTTATTGGGGATGTTGCAGAGGGAGGGGTTCTTCTTGGATTTTGGTTGAACTACTGGGCTGCTTGGTCCATTCTAACGTTCATTCTGTGAGTGTGCATTGGGTTTTTCACTTGTGAAACTTCCAACAAGTAGAAATGTTCAAAAAGAGACTAGAAAGCATGTTGAGAAAGCATTGCTTTAAGGCAGGGGTTCTTAATCAGGGTTCTGTAAACTGGTTCCTTTTTAAAATTTATATTTCAATATAATTGCTTTTCTTTGTAATAATACATAGTCTATTTTATGCCCATCAAATGTTATTCTAAGAAGTCCCTAGGTTTCACTAGATACTTCCAGTAGTCTAAGACACAAACAAAAGCTAAAAATCTCAGCTAGAGAACCACTTGTTGGTATCTCATAGAAGAGGTCGCATAAGTCATAAAGCTGTACCATATGACTTGGATTTGAAACTTCTGTGGTTCTATTAGCTTGATTAGTCATTAGAAGCTATAGAGACTGGTGATAGAAAATGAATGGTAAAAATTTTTTTAGTAAATTACCAGTTTAAAGTCAGAGTTTGAATGATCTGTACTTATTTTATTTGTGTTTTATCTGCACCTATGTTCCACTAATTGAATTCCCTGTTGTATTCACAGATGATTAAAGCTCTAAGGGATGGGCAGATACGGTGATTCACTACCTACAACACTAAGATCTCAGATGCACTGACATGTCTTGAAGTCTCCATAGACGAGTATGGACAGAAGTTGTAGGATCCACAGGGAAACCCAAAGTGGTTGTTCACAATTCTAACAATCATACTAACTGCTTTCCAAAGAACAAATATAGAAGGCTAGCCTACCTGTTCAATTATCCTCTAGAACAAATTTTACCCTGAATGTCTTTCTCAAATGGCTTATATGATCAGCAAATAGAGGATGAAAATGTGTCCCTGAAATTCATGATCTTTCAAACCTCACCAAATTAGGAACTGTGCTTGAGATAATACAGCAGTATCCATAGTCTAAGACAGTAGAGTCAAACTCAAATAGAAATTAATCCCTGCAGGCAACATATTGACTTAAAAAACCACAAATAACACTTTATATGTTGTATTGAATTCTTTTCCCAACATTTCCCAATTACATTTTTATCTAGTTCACACCACACTGCAGAGGTTTTTTGACCACTGGGCTAAGATACCAACAATACAACTGATATTAAAAACTAAATGAACTTAAAGCATAAAAGGCTAATTCCCACTCCCTAACACAGTCACCCAGAACTCCCATCAGTTGGGATGCATAATCTGGCCCTAAAATCTGTAATAGAATTCAGCTCTGTCTCATTCCCTCCTCTCTGTGCCTCAGAAAACCAAAAGGCAAAAGTTTGCTCTGTCAAGGACTATCATGACAGCACTCTATGCTATGATTATATTTAACCAAGGAATTAAGGACCAGAGAGAATGTGGATAGGAAACCAGAAGTGGCACTCCACTAGGCTTGAGGGAAAAGGGACCAGCATCCAGCTAGGGCCAGGTTTGTCTACCCAGAAGTCATTTGGAGCAAGGACCAAGGGCAGTTTCCCAGCATAGAGAAGGTAGAGACAATTTTGAGGTCCAGCCAACATCAAAGCAGAGGAAGTGAGAAAGTGAATTATAAAAAATCTTAAGACAACAGGGAAGAAAATCAGATGATAGGCTCCTTACTAGCTGGGAATGGGGTTCAATTTATCTTGTTTATGTCTTGTCCACAGAAGCAGCTTGGGAAAATAGATAAGTTTCTGGATTTCATTTCAGGAAGATTTGTGTTCCAGTCATACCTCTAACACATAATATTTGTGTGACCAGAGAAAAGTTAGCTAGCCTCTTGGTGACCTGTGCAAACTCTCAGAAACTGTAATTTACTGACAAGTTGCTTATCTGCATTGGTAAAAAGAGTTTCCAAAATAAGTAATCTGCAGACAGATGATTATGTATAAATTGTTTCACTTTTGTCATTGTCTTCTAAGAGCCTAGCACAATGCTCAACACACACAGAGCAGATGTGTGATAAATATTTGAAACGTACTGTTAAATTCCAATTCCATTGCTAAAGCTAATGCAACGAGAGACAAGGAGTTAAAGAATTTTCAACTCAGTCATGCAAAACAGTTTCAATGGCAAGTGGTAAATACTTAAGGGCATATGTTTTGGTTTTTTTGTTTGTTTTTTAACTAATTGGTGACCCAGTAATTATTCAGATGAAAATTTATCAGTGAAGATCTCAGGATTGGCTTTTGAATAGAACCAACAACTTCCATGATAATCTACCAATACATTTGTTTCCCAAAAGAAGTGAGCTGTGGGTCATAAGCCACTCTCTCTAGAATATGTTTAATCATATCTTCACAACAGCTTTTATAGAGTATTATGTAGCATCACACCCTGAACTTATGCTGTAGTATATATCTCATAAATAAATAAAAGGGAAAAAAGTTTTGTTATCAGTTTAGAGCTTGAAGAAAACTTAGGGATCATCTAGTATAACCCTTTCTTTTTACAGATGAGGCAATCATGGTCTAGAAAGGTTAAGTAATCTCTCCAATATCATGTAGGTAGGAAGAGATCATGTTGTCCAACATTACTTTAGAGATAAGGGAACTGAGACCCTACTTGGAGACATGAAGACACTTGCATAGGTGGTAAATAAAAGACACATTATTGAAGTCCAGCTTCTCCATATACAATGTCTTTCCTATGTGGTATGTGTGTGCATGTGTGTGTTGTGCTACACCATGCTGGCCTCCTTAAGAAGAGTAGAGAATTCTCCATCCCAGAGCCTTGCCTTCTTTAACAGAAGTCTTGCTCATTTTTTAAAATTATTAAATCCCCTATCAGCAGAAACTGGCTACATTTTTGGAAAGGATTATTCCAAGTTTCTCAATCCTCAGCCCATGCTGGAGTGAGTCAATCCTGACACATGAACAGAATGGTTAGAAATGAGAAAGTCATTAAAATGTTCTTTCAGGGGCAGCTAGGTAGACACTTAATAGATGTGTGACCCTGGGCAGGTCACTTAACCCCAAATGCCTCAAAAAATAAGATGTTTTTTTTCAATCCCACACTTTTGTGAGAATGACAAAAGTGAACTTTATAAAGGAACAATCCTTGACTAGAGCTTAGGCTAAGACCACCCACTGCTCTCACAAGGGCTTCACAACATCAATAAAGGCTTCTAGTTACTCCTGACCCAGCTTACCTCTAAACAACTGACCCAAGGCATGGTGGGGAGAAATGTGCTTGTTATATCCCCCAGCTCTCCTAGCTAGGCACCTCTATTCTTTTCTTCTTCAGTTAACTGTCCCACCAACCCAACACCATAATTTTTATGAACCACGTACCTAGTAAGGAAGGAATGACCAATTCCCAGCAAACACTAAGCAAGTCCTAACAGTTTGATGGGTCATAAAATTTGTCATTCATGCCTTTGAATGGTTGGCTACAAAGCACAAAATTTGTTAAGCAGAAAGAGACAAATGCCATGCTACATAACCAAAAGTGCAACCTTTGTTTACTGCAGACTATCATTTTGCAAATGTCATTTGTAATTAACATAATTAATCCAGTTTTCTTCAGAGTGAAATATGAGCTTAATATACCTCCTGGTAAATTATAATATCCCAAATATTCACTACCCCATACTATAAATCCCTAACGAATAATTTACCAAAATTAAATTAACAAAAATCCATATTAAAAACCCTTAAAAGATTTATTTCTGTTTTCATTTGCCATCTTTGATTTCAACACATCTTTGCATGAAGTAGTTCATGGGATTCAGAGTTTAAAGGAACTAATTATCACTTTACATATAGGGAAACTGAGGCTCCCAAAAGTATAATTAAAGTAAAAGAGCAAGTATTTGGCCCTAGGTCCACCATTTCTGATTCTTTTGTTCTCTTTTATACCACATCATCTCTATATTTCTCTTTATTCTTTATTACTCATTCCAGGTGCCATATTATTTGGTCACTGCAATAAAAAATCAATCTATAGAATTAGGCAAATTTAGAGAAGGAATTAATGGGTGTTCAAGATTACCTAAACCAATTTCCTTTCAGACTATTTTATAGCTGAGGAAACTGAGGTCCAGGGAGGATCAATAGCTTATACAAGGTGATAATGGCATAGCACAGTGGAAAGCATCTGAGAATTGGAATTAGGAAGTCCTGGGTTCTAATCCTGCCTCTGACTCTTATGAGTTGTGTGAACCTGAGCAAAAGTCACTCAGCAGAAGCCTCTGTTTCCTATTCTGCAAGGTGTCTATAATAAAACCTGCAGTACCAACCTCAAGAAGATGGAGTGAGGCTCAAATGAGTTATTTTATGTAAAGAGCTTTATGAATTCTAAAGCGCTACATAGAGGTCAGCAGTTATTAGTGGTGGCATCTAGGTCATCACTAAATGAATATCTATTGGCTGCTCATCAAGGACTTTTTTCCCCCAAAATAGTTGACTCTCCTAATGTACTAAAAAAACAGCAAAATCAGTTATTTTGCAGTTATGCAAACAGCTACCAAGTATCATGGCTACTTGGTGAAAGGACCTATTCTATTGAAGTCAAACATATAAGTATTTGCTTTAAAATGTTTAGATATGTCTATATTTATGTATAAATATATACATATGCATAAATATATACATATGTACACATATATGTGTCTATAGTTACAGATAGAAGATGGAATGAAGGAGGGAAAAAAGGAAGAAAAGAGGGAAAAGAAGAAAGAAATGATAGAGATACAGATGGATGTATGGATGGGTGGATGGATGGATGGATAAATGAACAGAGAGATACATGATAAGTAATTGAACAGATAAAATGAAACAATATATATATAAAGCACTATATAAATATTAACTATCAGTATTATGATAAATTCTATTTGGAAGGCATTTATTATTGATAGCTTGCCATGTGCCAGGCACTATGCAAGGTGCTGAAATTTGAAAAGAAAATTAAGTAATCCCTTATTTGAGAAGCCTATTATTTCCTACAGATGGGAAACAGCACATACACTACTAAGTCAAGACAAAAATATCCAAAATAAATAAAAAGTAATGAGGAATTTGGGTAGGTAATAATAGAGAGCATTGACAACTGAGAGCATCAGGAAAGGCTTCCCGTAGGAGGTGGAAGATATTTTGGCCATACTGTGAGAGAAACTGGAAATTCTATAAGGCAGAGATGAGATGGGAGAGCGTTCTAGCATGGAGGCACTCAAATAACAAGGTAACCTGTTATAAAGGACAGAAGAATGGGTGTAGAGTCCTGGATTCATATCTCACTTATTGGAAACTTCAAGCCAATCTCTTATACTTTATGGTCCTAAAGAGTTGTCAACTATGAAACCGGAGGAAGTCCCCACACAAAGTCGATTGCAGATCTTTAACTTATTGGCCTATAGATTTCAATGGGGTAGAAGCTTTATTGGATGTCCAGGTTCAGAGTTGGAGGTTGTGAAGAAGTAGAAAGAGGAGCTACCTCCATCAAAGGGAGACCAGATGCACTAAAGTATCAAATAATATATGTATTAATATAGGCACTGGAGCATTTAGCAAAGTAAAAAATGGTCATGAAATGGTGATTTTTTTTAAGCCACAAGAAAAAAAGGATAGATAACTCTGTTACTTGTGTGTAAAGTTTTGGACAGCTAAGTAATACAGATTTAAATTTAAAATGACAGATGCGTTGGCTTGGAACATCATGGACACTGAAGGGGACCTATATTCTTTTAGCAGCTCATAGTTAACTATTAAATAGCACGGTGATGGTATTGAGTCAAAAATTTAGTGACAAATGTCGGTAAACTTTGACTAGCAGGTTATAACTATTCCCAAAGCAAAGTCTGCCCCTGGAGAGCTAAAGGGAAAGTCTATGGATAGCGGTCAAACGTGCGCAAGCTTAAAGCCCAATTCAATTCAACAAGCTCTCATTAAGTGATTAATTTGCAGAAACATTAGGATAAATGCTGGAGAGAGGAAGAAGACAAAGAAGAAGAAGAAGAGGAAGAAGAAGAAGAAGAAGAAGAAGAAGAAGAAGAAGAAGAAGAAGAAGAAGAAGAAGAAGAAGAAGAAGAAGAAGAAGAAGAAGAAGAAGAAGAAGAAGAAGGAAGAGGAGGAGGAAAAGAGGAGGAGGAGGAGGAGGAGGAGAAAGAGAAGGAGGGAGAGAAGGAGAAGGAGAAGAAGGAAGAGGAGGAGGAGAAGGAGAAGAAGAAGAACAACAACAACAACAAGAACAAGAAGAGCAAGAAAAAGAACAAGAATGAGAATGAGAACAAAAAGGACAAGAAGAACAAGAAGAAGAACAAGAAGAAGAACAAGAAGAAGAAAAATAAGACAGTTCTTGTCCTCAAGAAGTTAACATCCTATATCCTATTGGTACAAACAGCATGTACACAAGGAAAGCTTTGATGGGGGTATAAGAAAGATCATAAATAGATTTAGAAATGGCAAGGACCTTAGAAGTTATGTAGTTTGACCCCTTCATTTTACAGATGACAAAACTAATGCTGAGAATTTAAATGATAGATGTGGGCTCTGAACACAAGTGCAAAGACTAACACAAGCACTCTTCCCAGTGTATCAGAAAGGGCTGTAGGAAGATTTGAAGAATGACAGAATATTTTCAGCTGAGAGAATAATGAGTGGTTTCTAGGAAAATGTGACATTCTATTTGAGCCTTGAAGGAACTTTGTAGATCCTATAAAAATACACACAAATGAGTATAATTTGTGATAATCCAATATCTTTAAAATACCATTATTCTTTTCCCCTTTAATCTATAAACAGCCTTAGTTATTTTGGCACACTGGATAGAGTACTAGACCTGAAGTCATGAAGGCCCAAACTCAAATCACCCTTCAAGCTCTTATGAGCTGTGTGACCTTTAGCAAGTCACTTAACCTCTGTCAGCCTCAATTTCCTTATTTGTAAAATAGAGATAATAATAGCATTTACCACCCAGCACTGTTGTGAGTATAAATTAAATAATATTTGCAAAAGGTTTTGCAATCCATAAAGTACCCTATACATGTTAGCTATTATTTTGTAGGAAAGGAATAAGCAAATCTGGCTTGCCTACTAAAAGTATCATTTCAATATGAAGAATGAAGATTGAAGTCAATTGATTCTGAATATCCTAGAATTTAGTATTTTGAAAACTAAACATCCCAGTGATTAAGTCATTTCTATTATCTTTTTTATCTGGCTATTTTTATTTAGACATAACCAATATGTAAGAAGGAAACCATTCCCCCCAAAGCGCCAGGTATGGAAATAAATAAGGTTACATGTTTGGTAAATAAATTGGAAAATATTAAGGACAACAGATACAAGAATGTTTGATAAGGTCTTTATTAATTGAAATGCACACAAGGTAAAAAGATGTTATTATTGGTAGTAAAAATAGCAAAATATGGGTGTGAGACAATATAGTGATAATAGTTATTGAAAATATGCAGGGATAATAGTAATAATGCACAATCATGTAGACAACAATATATCACGCAAACTTTCTATCCTTCATAAAAGACTGTGTGAATAAGGGAAAATAATACTCTCAGGAAACAAAGGAGGTGAGTTCAAATTCTGACCCGGACACTCTCTATGTGACCCTGAACTAGTCATTTAACTTCGGTGATCCTCAGTATCCCAGTCTGTTAAATAAAGGCACTGAACTAGGTGGTACCTGAGGTCCTTTCCAGGAGTACAACTCCGATTCCTTGCATTGCAAATACAAAAGACAAAATACACTTGAAGATGAAATAAATCCAACTAGACCAGGGTACACAGACAAAAAGATTGCCTGCAATCACCTGGGTATCCCATTGAGTCATAGGAATATAAGTCAAGTAAGTTTGGGATAGATGTCATCATACTGAGTATGCATAATCTCCAAATTACATGGAATGAAAAGCTGTCAAAATATAGAGACCTAGCGGGGCTGAGCCAAGATGGTGGCTGGAAAGCAGGGACTAGAGGGAGCTGACTGCGAGTCCCTCCAAAAACCTATAAAAAATGGCTCTGAACCAATTCTAGAACTGCAGAACCCACAAAATAGCAGAGGGAAGCAGGGCTCCAGCCCAGAACAGCCTGGATGGTCTCTGGGTGAGGTCTATCCCACACGGAGCTGGGAGCGGAGTATAGCAGAGCCCAGCATGGGCAACACGGACCAACCTGACTAGGAGCCAGGTGGAACATGCTCTAGCACCCTGAATCAGTGAGCTGAAGCAGTTACCAGACTTTTCAACACACAAACACCAAAGACAACAGAGAAGGTTAGTAAGAAAAGCTGCGGAAGTGGAAGGACTTCGAGGTTTGGCTACCGCCCCAGGGGCAGTGGAGGTGGGGCAGCTACAGAAGTACAGCTGCAGTTGCTTCAGGCCCCAGGCGCACCTGGTGGGAGGAATTAAGTGGCAGATCAGAGCAGGAGTGAAGAGCCTGCTGAAAATCTAAGTCCAGGCTGGGTTGGGGGTTCTTGGGGAAGGAGGAGTGCTGGTGTGGCAGAGCTGGCACATCCCCCCAAGCTTGGAACATAGTTCTCTTAACTCTACAAGCAGTCATACCCCACTGAAAAACTCAAGGGTCAAGTAAGTTGGCTGGGAACATGGCCAGGCAGCAAAACACACCCAGATTCTGTCTCAGACTTTAGAATCTTTCTTTGGTGACAAAGAAGACCAAAACATACGGCCAGAAGAAGTCAACAAAGTTAAAGAGCCTACAACAAAAGCCTCCAAGAAAAACATGAACTGGTCCCAGGCCATGGAAGAGCTCAAAAAGGATTTGGAAAGGAAGTTAGAGAAGTAGAGGAAAAATTGGGAAGAGAAATGAGAAGGATGCGAGAAAACCATGAAAAGCAAGTCAATGACTTGCTAAAGGAGACCCAAAAAAATACTGGAAAAAATATTGAAGAAAACAACGCCTTAAAAAATAGACTAACTCAAATGGCAAAAGAGCTCCAAAGAGCCAATGAGGAGAAGAATGCCTTGAAAGGCAGAATTACCGAAGTGGAAAAGGAGGTCCAAAAGACCACGGAAGAAAATACTACCTTAAAAATTAGATTGGAGTAAGTGGAAGCTAGTGACTTGATGAGAAATCAAGATATTATAAAAACGAAGCAAAGAAATGAAAAAAATGGAACACAATGTGAAATATCTCATTGGAAAAACCACTGACCTGGAAAATAGATCTGGGAGAGATAACTTAAAAATTATTGGACTACCTGAAATCCATGATCAAAAAAAGAGCCTAGATATCATCTTTCAAGAAATTATCAAGGAGAACTGCCCTGATATTCTAGAGCCACAAGGCAAAATAGAAAGTGAAAGAATCCACCGATCGCCTCCTCAAATAGATCCCAAAAAGAAATCTCCTAGGAATATTGCCACCAAATTCCAGAGCTCACAGGTCAAGGAGAAAATACTGCAAGCAGCCAGAAAGAAACAATTTGAGTATTGTGGAAACATAATCAGAATAACTCAAGATCTAGCAGCTTCTACATTAAGAGATTGAAGGGCTTGGAATACGATATTCTGGAGGTCAGTGGAGCTAGGATTAAAACCTAGAATCACCTACCCAGCACAACTGAGTATCATGCTCCAAGGCAAAATATGGATTTTCAATAAAATAGAGGACTTTCAAGCTTTCTCAGTGAAAAGACCAGAACTGAATAGAAAATTTTAATTTCAAACACAAGAAGCAAGAGAAGCATGAAAAGGTAATCAAGAAAAAGAACAAGAAAAAGAAATTGGAAGGGACTTACTAAAGTTGAACTGTTTTGTTTACATTCCTACATGGAAAGATGATGTGTATGATTCATGAGACCTCAGTATTAGGGTAGCTGAAGGGAATATGCATACACACACACACACACACACATATATGTATATATGTATATATATATATTTATGTTTACGTATATATATGTATATGTGAGTGTATATGTATGTATATATGTATGTGTGTATATATATGTATATGTATGGAGAGAGAGAGAGAGAGAGGGCACAGGGTGAGTTGAAGATGAAGGGAAGTTATCTAAAAGAAATAAAATCAAATTAAGGGATGAGAGAGGAATATATTGAGAGAGGGAGATAGGGAGAGATAGAATGGGGTAAATTATCTCACATAAAAGTGACAAGAAAAATCAGTTCTATAGGAAGAGAAGAGAAGTCAGGTGAGGGGGGGAATGAGTGAATCTTGCTCTCATCAGATTTGATCTGAGGAGGGCATACCATACATACTCAATTGGGTATCTTACCCCACAGGAAAAAAGGAGGAAGAAGATAAAAAGGGGGGGATGATAGAAGGGAGGGCAGATGGGGGTGGAGGTAATCAAAAACAAACACTTTCGAAAGGGGACAGGGTCAAGGGAGAAAATTCAATAAAGGGGGATAGGTTAGGAAGGAGCAAAATATAGTGAGTCTTTCACAACATGAGTATTGTGGAACGGTTATACATAATGATACAAATGTGGCCTATGTTGAATTGCTTGACTTCTTAGGGAGGGTTGGTGGGAAGAGAAGAGGGGAGAGAATTTGGAACTCAAAGTTTTAAAAACAGATGTTCAAAAACAAAAAAAAAGTTTTTGCATGCAACTAGAAAATAAGATACACAGGCAATGGGGTGTAGGAATTTATCTTGCCCTACAAGAAAGGAAGGGAAAAGGGGATGGGAGGGGAGTGGGGTGACAGAAGGGAGGGCTGACTGGGGAACAGGGCAACCAGAATATATGCCATCTTGGAGTGGGGGGGAGGGTAGAAATGAGGAGAAAATTCGTAATTCAAACTCTTGTGAAAATCAATGCTGAAAAATAAATATATCAAATAAAAAAAAGGAAAAAAATATAGAGGCCTAGGGGCCAGCTAGGTGGCACAGTGCATAGAGCACAGCCCTGGAGTCAGGAGGACCTGAGTTTAAATCCAGCCTCAGACACTTGGCACACTTACTAGCTGTGTGACTTTGGGCAAGTCACTTAACCCCAATTTCTTTGCCTTCCCTCCTCCAAAGAAATTACACACACACACACACACACACACACACACACAGGGAGAGAGAGAGACCTAGCACAACAAATCAAAACTGTGAGAGAACAAGACACACACATACACATATATACATATCCATACATATATACATATATGTATGTACGTGTATATGTGTATATATGTATGTGCATGCATATGTATATATACACACAACATAAAATACATGCATATATATAGTTATGTATGTATGTTTGTATGTATGTATAAAATACCATTATTGTTATTTCTCTGCTACTAGAATTGTCCCAAATACATAAACATTAGGGATAAGATTTAAAGTATGCTGATTTATGGTTTGTAAAGTACTTTACAAATATTATCTAATTTACTCCTCACACCAACCTGGGAGGAGCTATTCCCATTTTACAAATGAGGAAACTGAGGCAAACCAAGATTTTTGGGGGGGGGGGTGGGGGGGATTTTTTTCAATGTTTTGCCCAAGGTCATACAGCCAGTAAGTGTCTGAGGCCAGATTCGAAATCACGTCTTCTTGACTTCAGGTCCAGCCCTCTATCCACTGTGCCAACACTTTTATGCAATTGCGTGATCATTTACTCCATCTACAAAATAATCCACTGACCCTTCAATATGAAAGAACAAGAGTAAGACAGAACCTTGCCCACAAAATCTTTCTGTCTCAATTTCATCATATAAAAGATGTGAAGAATGACTCTCATTTACATATAGATTTAAGGTTTGCAAAGCACTTGATAAACATATCATTTATTTTTACAAGAACCTTAGAAGCTAGATAGTGTAGCTTTTTAGTATCCCCACTTTACAGATGAGAAAATTGAAGCCCAGAGAGTTGAAGTAACTTGCCTATGGCCATACAGGTAAGTGATGAAGGTTGGATTTATCTCTGATCTTTCTGACTCCAAGTTCAGGGCTCCTTTCATTATCCCCCATGTTGGAGGAAAGAAAGGGACCCCACAAAACCACATGATGAAGTAATGCCATAATTCATTACAAGAAGGGGAAAACATTTGCCCGTGGAAGAAGGAAAGGTAAAAAAGGTCAACAAATGCAAGCATTTTGCCAAGAAAACCAAAGTGCGTTGGATGATGTGGCTTCTGAGGTCTTTTCCTACCCTCAGTCTGAAATTTACCATCTTAGGAAATTTCAACTAATCAAACTTAAAACTGCACTAAGACTTTTAGGACACCCTGTATAAAGATGGTTTGGGACAAACTAGTCATTAAAACCTTTGAGAAAAGAACTACTATAACATTGGTAAAACAGGGTCACTTTGAAACTGACATTCCCAAACAAATTTGTGTTGTCTCTGACTGGATCCTAATATGTGAACCTCAGGAAGTGGTCTGAGTGCCAGCCTGGTATGCTTTTTCCCACTCTTGTGATGGATCACTGTGGTGCCTGATTTTACAGCTGTAGCTGGAACTTCCCTTTACTTTGCTCCAAAATGAATGTCATGCTTAACTTGTTTTTCTTAATTAAACTTCCTTTCCCAGCCCCTAATATGGGTATTATTAAAACTCATTAGTCCCATTCACGCTGGCCTGTCACTTTGGGGCTCCACATTCATACATTGAAGGGCTCCGTAGCTATATATAGGGTGAAGATTAAATAATAAATATGAGAACTTGAGCGGTTTATGAGTGTCAAGATGAGAAAGGGGCTGCAAGGTCCATAAGGTTTCTCACAAAGAAAGGCATTGGGGCTAAAGCTAAGATGCTGACACATCTCTAATCCATAAAGGCTGCAGTAATAAGCAGCAATAAAGGTACGGGGCCATTGACTGAGAATTTCCCTCACATGCAATGGAAACAGGCAGTGAAGAGCTCCTATTTACTGTTGGATAAAGAGGGAGACCTGTAAGAATTCCTCAAAAGTTTGATGTAGAATCATTTCAAATTCCCCCAGTGATTTGCAATTTTTTTTTTTCTGCTGACTGCTATGTACCTGATGGTAGTGTGCCCTCCTCCTTTCCATGAAGCTGATTCTAGGTAAAGCCAAATCCTATTAAAGGTCTAGGCACCTTATCACAGTCTTTGACAGATGGTTTTGACGGTGTCAATGGATTCCACCAGTGACAAAAAATATACGGACCTGTTGATCCAACCTCCTTGCAGTCATTTGGAGATGCCACTTGGGTATCCGAATGTGGGACATTCTAGAATACTAATTTCATGTGGAAAGATGTGAGAAGATTTCTATCTCACCAGGTTAACTTTCTAACTTCTAATTTCTGACCTAAAAACCTCTAACCCCCAAATTTAAGATATTAATAATAAGTAATAATAAAAATCATAAGCTAGAAATTATGGAGGAATGATAAAGGTAGCAAGACTTGGAATTCATAGGATTTGAACTCAGATCCTACCTTAGACATGTATCATCTGTGTGGCCCAGGACAAGTGATTTTAGCTCTCTGAGCCTCATTTTCCTCTACTGCAAAATATGAATCATAATATAAACTATCTCCTATTCCCCAGGCTTCTTGTGAGAATTAAATGATTTAATTCATGTAAAGTATTTTATAAACCTCAAAAAAAATCATCATCATCATCATCATTATTAGTGATTTCAGTCATGTCTGAATCTTTGTGACCCCTTTTGGGGTTTTCTTGGACAAGATACTGGAGTGGTTTGTTATTTCTTTCTCCATCTCATTGTACAGATGAGGAAACTGAGGCAAGCAGGGTTAAGTTGCCCAGGGTCACACAGCTAGTGGTATTTGAAGCTGGATTTCAACTCACAAAGAGGAGTCTTCCTGATTCCAAGCCCAGTGCACAAGCCCCATCTAGCCTCCCTATTATTATTATTATTAAGATTCAAAATCTCAACATTGGTTCATATAAGGCACTGGATTTAGCATCAGGATGGCCTGGGTTCAAATACTTTTTTTTTTCCAGATACTTCCCAGCTGTATGATTGGGGCAAAAAATTTTTGTGCCTCAATTTCCTTATATGAAAATTAAGGATTGAACCTGATGGCTTTTAGGTGCCTTCCATTTCTAAGCCAATGATTTTAGGATTCTTTGAAAATTAAGAAACAATAATATCCTTTTATACCAAGTAAAGTATCCTAAGAGTTGGAAGATTTACACTCATGGTATCTCTAGTGTATGCTATGGAGAATTTTAGGAAACCATAAGAAATGGATAGTCATTTTTATTTAGCACTCTATCAAGGGTGTATAGTGACAAACAGAGGGGTGTGTGTGTGTGTGTGTGTGTGTGTGTGTGTGTGTGTGATGTCAGTTAATTCAGAACAAGACTCATAAAGGCATGAAAAGGTAGACTTGCCATCAAGAAAAGCACAAACACTGCTTCCAATTCTTGCTGTCTATGAGATACAGTGGAAGTCATCTAAAGTCACAGCACCTCACTCAGCTGTTTAAATCTACATACAGTAAAAAGTGAAGTGGTTCACAAGTCAGAGGACCTTGTTTCATCCTCACATCCTTATTATCCGCGTGAATTTGCCAAGTGACGCTCTTTGGGCCTTAACTGTAAGATGGAGGGGTTGCAGTAGTTGGCCTCTCAAGTCCATGCTACCTCCAGATCCATGAGCCTGTAAATCTATGAACATTTTCTTTTTACGTATTTTATTGTATTAAATATTTCAAAATTATAAATAAAAACTTTAACACTTTTTAATTTGGGGTTTGAAATTCTCTCCTTCACTCCCACCCCTGTCCCACCCCTTGAGAAGGTAAGCAATATGATATTGACTACATTTGTGAAGTCTTGCAAAACATGTTTCCATGTTACCCATGATGCAAAAGAAACACACACACACACACACACACACACACACAACCAAGAAGAATAAGAAAGTGGAAAAAAAAGTCTGCTTCATTCTGCACTCAGAGTTCATTAGTTCTCTCTGTGGAGGCAGAGAGCATTTTTCATCATGAGTTCTTTGGTATTGCTATAAACATTTTCACTCTGCATTAGTGGAGGGACTTTCCATACTGGGAGTTCCACACATTAATGACATCACAGGCTTTGGATGCTGGGGAGTGGGAGGAGGGAGGAAAGAAGGTAAAGCAAAGCTTAGCAGTGGTTGGGCAGCTCAGACGTCCCTCTCAGTTTTGAAATAGAAGAGAGCATCAGTTGAAAAGTTTGTAATCACGAAAAGGGAGGCTGGTCAGGGCCAATAGAAGGGAAGGTGCAAATGCCCAGCACAGCCCTGAGAAGTTCCACATGAATCTCTGTAATAGTAATAACCTGTTCAGAAGCCAATGTCATTTCTTTTCACTAACATTATAAAATGTGCCTTTAATTTCAGTGCTCAGTGAGGCTTTTCTTTGTCATTTTTTATACACAAACCACCTATAGAATGCCTAATAAATAAACTCAGACATTAGTGGACTACAGTATTTTTCATGGAAATTACCACCCAAATACCACTTTATGTCCTTATCATAGATATTAAAATAAAATGAACTTTTTCAGGAGTCCAATCAAGGCTTTGAGTATCTCTGACATTGTCTGCTCAGTTGCTTCTGGACACTGATCTAACAGGATTATTACTATCACTTTTAATCCATCTAATAAATAGTTTTGAGTTTTTTTCCAAATCCTGATCCTTTTTTTCAAAAGCTAGTGGGAGGTTTTAACTAGTCACTTCCAAAGAACTGCCTCCATCATGCACAAAGATTAATTTTAATGTGTGGATTATAGTATGTAAATACTGCTTGCAAAATTGGGAAAAATTTTAAATATACCAATTAGCCATTTCCATGATGCAACAGAATAGCCCTAAATCGTGTTCTCTATATTCTACTCCCTCTCCTCATATGCTGGGAAAATGCAAGTATAAAGTTAATAGCATTTCCCCCTTGACAACAATCAGTATTACTTTACCATTGCAAATGCATCTTTCAGCTGGTCCTCTGGTTTCAAGAATCCTATGGCACATGCTGGCATATGAATCAGTGATTATGAAATATGCAAATTCATTTAAAAATTAGCCCTTTCCCCACGTCGAAATCCTCCAGTTACTTTCACATCCATTTACAAGCCTCCTCCACCTCCTCCTCCTCCCTTCCTGTCTTGAAATCACCATCTTTAAAAGACTGCCTCACCTCCAACAAAATAGTCCCAAGCATGTCCACTTGGACCAAGGTGCTAAATATTAACAGCCATATTCTCTGCAATCCCAAACAGTGGAAAGCCTGAATGACCTGCCATCTAACCTCTTTGTTCATCTGTCTCAGAGAGTCTTGTCACTGACCTCTGTACTCTGTGCTATCTGCCTTCCCTGCTTCAGTTCAACTGCTGGAAGGAGATGTTAAGTGTTACTGGTTAGTGCAGTTAGTAGGCTTGGGTATGCCAGGGCACATCATCGCCTCTCTGCTAGTTATACTCTGCATGTAATCCACGTGACACCCAGCTCAGTGGAATAAAGACAATGCCTGTCCTCTCAGATACCTATTTAGGGAGAAAAATGTTCCTTAAGATTCTTTCTTTCTGTTGCTATCATTTTATTGAGCCTCTAAAATCTTAAAAAGCAAGAAAATTGTAACTTGTTCCACCTGAATAGCTCTTGTCAGTATGTTTTGGTTTCTTCTTTAAAAAAATAAAAAGGGGAGAAAAGGAAAAACAGAAAAAGGAAGAAAAAGAAAAATCTGACTTGATGAAATCTGCTGTTTCAGAACTGGAAGAGCCTTGGAAAAATCTACAAGGAAAGTTTGGGGAACCCAACCATAGCGCTCCTCCGATCTATGCTCACATTGTACAAAACCCTTGCCATGTCCTGAGGAAGCAATCCCACATGGCAGATTTTGACATGACATTGATGAGTGGGCTTTCACTGCACATACATGAGAGTGTAGCTCCCTTGAGTGCCCAGACCATGCAGGCATCTATGTATATCTGGTAGGCAGCGAGCCCCCAATAACATTTGCTATTTCTCTTAGAAAAAGTACTAAATACTCCAAGTACTGTCTTTCACATTTGAAAAAAAACTAACTCCATTTCTTCTTTGTGCATTTTCCTATCTGAGACATCAACGTTAAATTGTCCCTTTGTAAGGAAAAGCCAACAAAATGATGATGCTACAAAGGGTCAGAGGGGGGAAAAGAAGGATTGTTATTATTAGCTTATCCACTATAACAAGAATGCCCCCACATGGAGCTCAATATTTCTATTAAACAAATCAACTATATCAACGTGATGGCTCTGAAGGCATATGGGATCCTAAAATGGTTGGGGATGTTCTGTGTGCTTTTCCTAATTCCAATGTAACTTCTAGCTGTAACTCTAAATCATCTGGCTGACTCATTTTAATTATACCTGCTGGAAGCTCATCATCCTACCCCAAGGGAAGAAGAGATATTAGGGGGAACTGCAAGGAAAGAGGGAAATGAAGAAATGGGATTTTAAGGTCCTGGATTCAACTGCAAGAACGTGTCTGGGAAAACACACATGGGGATGCATCTCGCCATCAGGCAAGAAAACCCAGCAAGTGGCCAGGCAATGGACGGATGCTTCAGAAATGCAGCCGCCTGCCTGCCTGGTGCACTCTAGCTAGAGTCTCCTGGGCTTTGAGAAAGACCGAGAGAGAGGAAGAGGGTGAGAGGGAGAGAGAAAAAAGGAGAGAGGGAGAGAGGAAGTGGGTGAAAGAGGGAAAGAGGGAGAGGGAGTGCAGGGACAGAGGGAGAGAGGGAGGGAGGAAGAGTGAAGGGAAAGGGGTGGGGGTGGGTGAAGCTGCAGAATCTACTGATTCAACTCAAGGAAAGTTACCTATGACTGTGATATTGACAGTCCTGCCAGGGAAGAGGGGTGCTTAAAACAAAACCTGAGCGCCCAGTCGACCGCTTCTCAGGTTTCCAGATGCAGTGACCCTGAAACCCTTCGTGTGTGTGTGTATGTGTGTGTGTGTGTGTGTGTGTGTGTGTGTGTGTGTGTGCGTTTGTGTGAGTGTGTCTGGATTTGTGTGTGTGCAAGCAGCCCATTCCCCCCAACCCCCAACAAAATGCGCCCCCCCCCGCCCCCAAGCAGCAACACCAGTGGGAGCAGCAGGGATATCTGTTAGGTTTCTCGTCCCCCTCTCCCTTTTTTTTTTTCCCCTTCCTTCTCTCTCTCTTTTTTTTTTTTCCCTGTGGCGTGCATGAAGCTTCTCCCAGGCACCGCCGCCACCGTCTCCTCCCGGGAAGTTCCCCCGCGGAGGCAGGCGGGCAGCTTGGGCTGCAAGAACTAGATCCCCCAGAACCAGGACATCGGAACCTAAACTTGGGAGCCCCCCTCCCCTGGGGTAGGGGGTAACTGCCCAGAGGCCGCGCCCCCGACACCCTGGCCCGCTCCGTCAGGGCCGGGGCTCTTGGACTAGATCAAGACACCCCCCTCCCTCGCACACCCCCTTACTTCTGGCCACCCCCACAGTAGGTTTGGGGTTCGAGCCCCCTCTGTCCCCCGATTTCCAAGGAAAAACCCCCTGGCGGCGGCACCTGCAGCGAGATGCACCTGCAGACCCGGCAGCTGGCCAGCCCGCCCCCTCCCCAAAAAAGAGCCCCCCCCCTCAATTGCCCCGCCACAGCCCACGGCGCGAGCAGCCCCCCGCCCGGGCCCCCAGCCGCTGCCGACAAGAAGCAAAGTCTTTACCAGTTCAGTAGGCGTTTGCAGTGGCGGCCCCGCGGCGCTCCTGGCTCCGGCGTTCTAGGCGTTATTGGGGCTGGAGCAGCTGCAACCCGGGGCTCCTCTCTCCTTTCCCCCCTCCCTGGCTGTCTCTCCCTCTCTCTATGTCTCTGTGTGTGGGTCTCTCCCTCCCTCAATCTCTCCCTCTCCCCGCCTCCCTAAGTCACCCCAGACAGTTTCCAAACCTAGCAATCGTGTTGTCCCCCCCTCCACTTGCACTAGCGATCCCCAGGGCTGCGACCCCCCAGGCTGCTTCACGGAAAGCCGACCATCGGGCGAGCCCCAGACGCGGTCCAGCCCAGCGCTACTTCTTGGCCGCTGCAATCAGATAATCCTGCTAATCCAATAGATTTATCTCGATGGGAAATTGACCTCCAAAACGAAGCCCCCCCTGGACTGAGGCTGGCCACTGGAGGGATCCCCGAGCTTGGCGGCAGGGGAACGAAAGGGCTGAGGCTCGCTTTGGGGGTGGCTAGGATAAAAAAAATCTTTTTGGATTCTGGGTGCACCGCTCGCAAAAAAATGCCGAGGACCCTGGTTTTCCCCTAATATAGGTTTCAACTCCAAATTGGTGCTGGATGAAAAATGGTACAAAGATACCCCTAGTGGCGACAAGCTAGATTGCATCCATCTCACTTTTTTTCCCTTTTTTTTCGCCTTTCCCCCTTTCCCCCTGAAGATATCCCTCTCCTACCATAGTTAAACATCAGAAAGATGACCCGAGATTAATATGAATAGCATATGTCTACTGTAGGAGTTGTCTCAAGAGGTGTTTTTTGTTTATCTTTTTTCTCCCTTCTTGTCCTTTATGATTCTATTTTTCCCAGTAACCTCCTCCCCTCCCTTCTTCCGAATCCTTCCTCTAGTGGTGTTTCTAAGATGCCAGTTTAGGATAAAGCAGGGATTTCAAAGCAAACATCTTTGTTTCTAGATTAAGAAGTCAGGCCAAGCAAGTCCAAACGAGTGGTCACAACCTTTCTGATACAAGTTGTTGTTAGAAACAGGACTCATCAGCTGCCTTTTCTTTTTGCTATAATGACTGAATTTTTAACAGATCTCTTTTCATTTTCAAATGATGACAGTAACTGGGCACAACAAGCAAGATGGTGGCTCCCAGGAGCCTAGAACCAGAGGACAGAGTCTAAAGGTGATTATGAACCTAGCAAGATTTTTATCTGTTAACTCTGGAATTTAGGAGTCCTAGGATTCCAGACTCTTTCAGAGAACTCTATAGCCAAGTGTAATGAATGGGGGGAAGGGGAGTACGGACATGTTGAGAAGGTCACATTACTAATGAAGCTGGCCACACTCATGCAAATAGTGGCTGCAAGAATTCTAAGATTTCTTTGGATAGTGATAATTATGGACACTTTCTGGTTATATAATTTAACTTATAGCACAAGATAGCAATAACTGACACAAAGTGCTTTACCATTTACAAAGTTCTTTACACAAATTGTGAGATCTAATATTCACAACAACCCTGTGAAATGGGTCAATCAGTTAGTATTACTACTGTAATTATTACTACTATCATTCTCATCCCCATTTTACAGATTGGAAAAATGAGGCAGAAACATTGCCATTTATCCCTGGGGCCATGACTAGAAAGAGTACTCAAACTTAGGTCTTCTAGAAGTTACAGTAATTCCAGGGTTCTTTTCATTGTCTGGAAGAGGGAAAGCAGTGTGATGCAGGAGAGAAGCCATTAAACTAGGGATTCAGAAGCCAAAGATCTTGTCCTAGTAATGTCATCAACAGGTTGTGGGAACATCAAGAAGTCACTCAAAATATAAATATAAAATGGGGAGACTGAGCTAACTTGTCTTCCAGGTCTCTTCCTATAAAGAATCCTCAGTTTCCTCAATTGTTAAAAAAAAGACAATACATTTAGTACTTACCTCACCTCCCAGGAGGCTGTAAGCCTCAAATGAGGTATTACACCTTGCCAAACCTTGGCAAACTATATTATGTAAGACAGCTTTATGCTGATTATTAATATTTTTTTAATTTTGGTTCAGAGCCATCATTTTTAGGATAACAGCACTAGTGGTGAGTAGAACCTAAGAGGCCTTCCAGAACAAGTTATGTCACTTACTCAAAGTTATGCAGGTAGAAATGGTGAGAAGCGAGATCTGAAGGTGCCTGCTCTGACTTCAGATATTGTTTTCTTTTATTTGTTTTGTCTTATTTTCCACTCTGCAATGATCTTTTTGGTTCAGGGGACTCCCGATGAGGATATTCCCTCCACTAATGAATATCATCAACCCCTATGCAAATTTTAGTCTTCAGGAGTGACTTTAGGAACTGAGAGATTGAATGACTTGCCCAGAGTCACAAGCCTTTATGTGTCAATATGATTTGTTTCCTTTGCAATCCTATGTACTTTGTTTTAGGCATTTAAAAACATTATTCTATGAAGAGATCAATAGGCTTCATCAGACTGCCAAAGGAGTCCATGACACAGAAAATGTGTGTGTGTGTGTGTGTGTGTTTGTGTGTGTGTGCGCGTGCACACTTCTATCTAGCAACCGCTTTTTAAATGCTCACTGTATGCCAGGTACTGGGCTAAACACTGGAGATACATACACAAAAATGAAAGAGTCTCTGCCCTCAAGGAGTTTACATTTTACTAGATCATATCCCAGCACTGGCTAAGAAGTGGTTTTCATTTGTTCCGATGACAGATTTCCTTTCCTTACAATTTATAAATGAAAACGATTATCCAAAAGGGAGAAGGGTAAAGAAAGAGTAACTTTAAACAGGGAACCAAAAATGAAACCACTTGTATTAAGCAGGTTAAAAGTGAAAGTAAATTAATTAAGGAAATGCTAGAACATGCCAAATAAATGCAGGTGTGTATTCCAGAGGCATCATAGGATGGAGGAAAGAGAAATGGATTTGAAGTCTGAAGACCTAGGACCAATTGTCCACCCTTTTGCTTACTCCCTGCCTGTGTGACCCCTGCATGGCCCTCAGCATCCTCATCTGTAAAATGAAAGAATTGGACTCTGAGGGACCTTTCAACTCTAGATTGCTGATCCTGTGTCTAGGACAAGATGATTTCTAATGTCTCTTCCAGCCCTAAATCCTAAGACTTACTCAAAGCCTGATGATCTACAACCTAAGGGAGTTACAGAATCAGGGGATGTTATTGTAGTCAGCAGTCATTATATTTTAGAATTCACAAAAGAAAGCAGAAGTAATAAAACATTAGAAACATAAAAATCATAGAATTTGAGAGGTGGAAGAGACAGTAGAAATCATCTATTCCAGCCCCTTCCTTTTGCTGATAAGAGAACTAAAGAGGAAGGATATTGAAGGTAACCAGAATGAGGGTTCTAGTAACCAGCCTGTGGGATATCTAGCCTGGACAAAGAAAGACTTAAAGTGGGAGGGGGTGGGAGGGGGTTATCAGTCTTCAAATTATCAATGAGATCCCATTTAGAAGAGTGATTTGGCTTGCTTTACCAAAAATCACAGGACTGAGTCAACCATAATAGGTGAGATTTGGTGGCAGGCAGATTGAAATTCAGAAAAGGAGAAGTTCCTAAAAAGTAAAAAAATGTCATACAATAGTGGAATGGGATATTTCATGAGCCAGTGAGCTCATCATACCTAGAGGTCAAGTAGGCTCTGGAGAACCATTGGGGGACAATGTGGGGCAGGGGAAGATATCTGCTTAGGTTACTTTGAACTAGGTGGCCTCTGTGGTCTCTTTCCAGTTCTTGAGAGACTATCACAACTGCACAGTCACATAAGTAGTCAGTGGGAAACTTAAGACTAGAATCCACATCTCCAAACACCACAAGCTCTAGTGATTTCTCAACATCAAAAGTTAAAAAAAAATGAAAAAGGTCAATGTAAATAAAAGAAGAAAAATGAACATTATGAATGCTAGAACAAGTTATCAAGAATGTATTTGTAAATATCTCTAAATTCATGCTACTGAGAAATGCCTTATATTTCTCATAACAACTCGAATTTTGTTTCTGGTTTCTTTTGGTGATATGAGACATAGAAGAAACAAGTAGAAAATCTGTCTGATTCCTATAAGGTTTCCATCTATATTTTACATGGACCTCTAAAAACAAAGAAAAATAATCTACAAGTAAGCATCTGTCTATTCAATGTATTGCCCAATTCAGAGATGAAAATTTCAAAATGAACAACAGATATATTAATAGTGATAATTATAACATTCAAATACTCCAGTTGATCTCTGATCTTATCAATGGAGGTGTTCCCTGAAGCAATGGAGATTTCAATCCACCCATGCCTGTCCATCCTGGGCAACACTTGTCTATGGCATGCTCAAAGATCATTTCATATTGGAAGCTTTCTAAGTATAACAGTAGAGCCCTCTGGCTGTCTAATTGCCAACCTTTACCCTTGCCATGGAACTAACCTGTCTTCTCTTCCTATCCTACATTTCCTGGATAACAGATGTTACTTTGATTCTCCTTTGGAGTTCCTTGCTGGTTATAGATCACAGCCAGCTCACACCCACTATGCTCCACTCCTTTGCTTTTTATGTGACATTCATTTTCAATACTGGGAGGAAGTATTGAATTCTATAAAATCACAACCATACAACATCGGTAAAATGTGGTTTGATTTGGTTTTGTCTTTTGAAATAGGTCTTTGTGCCTAGGAGAAAGTTGGGGTCAATAAAATTGCTCTGACATTACCTGGAGGTAATTCAGTCCATTCTCCTATTAAATCTTGTTCCCAATTATAGCCCATTTGCATTGTCTATTCCAGACACAAATACTAATGAGCAAGCTCTTTGGGTGGACCATCCAATGGCATGTCACAATACGGGTAGTAAACATTCTTCATCCACTTAGTCATTTTTGGAAGGATAGGAAGAACAGTCTAATTCATAATAATAACTGACATTTGAATGGTGCTTTAATGTCAGGTAGCACTTTAGGTATATTAACCCTTTTGATCCTTCTAAGAGGAACATGGAGTAGATACTATGGTTATTGTTATTCCCTTTTTAGAGATGAGGAAACTGAGGCTTAGGCAGGCTAAATGATTTACTCAGGGTCACAGAGCTACTAAGGATCTGAAGTGAGATTCAGATTCAAACAGAAATCTTCATGAACTGAATCTCAGTGTTCAAGTCACTAGGCCATGTAAAGTAAGCATGCAAACCTAACTCTTCTAGTGTCTTTCTCACCTTTCTCCTATGCAATAGTGAAGGAATTTATTTATGCCAAGAAAAAAGAAGGAATGAAAAATGAATAAGTGCCTCTAATTATCCAAAGGTTTACCATGAGGAGGGTGCAGTCCAGGTTTTTGACATTTCTACGTCTCATTTTTGACATGTTTTCCCCATATTATCCTTTTGCTAATCAATGTTACAAATGGGTGTTAGAGATGACTAGGTCAAATCAATCAAATTAGGTCTAATTTGGAAACATTTTAAGACTTGGTGTAAAAATCGGAATAGGATATCTTCTTAGGAGAAGAAGTAAGATATAAATAGTGATAATGGAGATTTCTACATTATTCTGAGGGAAAATATTCTTTATAAAATTCAAAATCTACTTTGCTATAACACATATTTAAAGGTCAAAGATTTGAACCAAAAGAAATGAATGAAATACATTTACATATTTAGTATGTGCTAAGCTCTGAGCTAATCTGGACAGGCTAGACTCATGAAAGGAACAGAAATTATTTGTGTATGTGTGTGTGTGAATATTACATGTGCATACATTTATATACATATATGTATGTGTGCATATACAGAGAGGAAGACAGACAGAAGGGAGAGGGGAAGGGGAAAGAAGAAAGAAGGGGAGAGAGAGACAGAGAGAGATAGAGAGAGATAGAGAGAGAGAGAGAGAGAGAGAGAGAGAAAGACAGAGAGAGACAGACAGACAGACAGACAGAGACAGAGAGAGAGAGAGATGTGGCCACATTACCAAGCCCTAACTATTGCAAAGGCAGCTGTTTGTGAAGATATTTTTCCTACGGGGATGAATTCACTCACAATCCTGCTTAATTAGAGAAGACGACTTGAAGCCCTTGCCTGCCACTGAATATTGCAGGTATGTCTTGGGAGAGCACACCTGCTTTGATGCTAAATTTACCAGATGAGTCTTGATATTTCCAACTCAAACATTCTCAAGAACTGGTAATGGAAACCAAGTAAGTAGTAATAGGAGCCTGGGTATCTGGGGAATGAGCCCATCTCATCAAGAAATGGCTGCTCTGAGATACTGAAAGAGCATCGCACAGTATATGAAGGAGGAAATAATTCAGTGTAAAAAATAAAACTCATCTTGTCTCTTCTAGTTTACTTAATGGTTTTCCAATATTTGCCATTATATACTAACAAGAAATCAATAAGCTCTTTTAAGCACCTACTATGTATCAGGTGCCTGGGTACTGGTGATACAAAGACAAAAATGGAAGTCCTCCTCTCAAGATGTTTATATTTTATGAATAAACACCTGATATGTCGCAGGCATTGTGCCAAGCACTGAGGATTCACAGACAAAAAGTGAAAAGTCCTTGCTCTCAAGGAACTTAGATTCTAATGAGCAAGAATAACAGTGCAATTGCCCAAAGGCTACACTGATAATCAGAAATGGAAAAAGACTGGGAGGAAGGCCTTCAGTTCATTGGATGATCCTTAGTGGAGGATTAACAGGAAAATATGAAGAGAAATAACAGTTAAAAAGAGACATGAGTTGGGCTGTTTCCAACTGGGACTTGTATAGTGAGTCACCACATACTGGGGGTTCATTGTTCCATTGATTGAACAAGCAATAGTAACAACTTAGAATTCTTATTTCTTTCTGGAGTATCCCCCATTTTATCAATTCTGCTTACATTTAATTGACATAATGATACTCTGCTTTATAATTCATAACTTTAAAAATCTCTGATACTTTGATAGGCCACCATTTAAAGCCTACATTCTCAATTCATAGAGTTTCATTAGCCAGATTTGTTCCAGCCCAGATTTTGTACACCCTATAAGACAGACATTACATGGTAGATATTTCTAGGGATCAATCTTTCATCTCGAAGATGGATTCTTCTTAATTCTTTTCATTGAGTCTTTCAGCTGCCTTTGCCACTTTTCATCCTACCATAGTTGATTACAATTCATTCTCACATATCCTGGAATGAGCTAAACTTGATAATATCTATTACTGTCTCAATAACCCCTGGTAATATGCAGAAAATTCAACTTTATGATCAGTCTTTTGGAACATCAAGCTATATTTTATTCTGGAATGTGTGCTTGTTTGATCCATAATGGTCACTCACCTATTCAAGCTGTGTTTCCTTTATCATCATTCAAACCCTGTACAAGCATTTTCTAAGAACCTACTATACGCTAAGAAAGTTGCTATATTCTGGGAATGCAAAGACAAAAATCAAACAGTACCTATCTTCAAGATGCTTATATTCTATTATCTAATGTCATTTTACAATTCGATATCAGTATGTGAAAGTTTTACCTTCAATTTTAAAGGCATGATATTCAATCTAGCAATGTACGGGTGTGTGTATATCTTTGTTAGAATTAAAGATTATTGCTAATTTCTAGACTTGTATTCTAAACTACCCCTTTAAGAATGCTGACTCTAGAGGTGGGAGCACTGTATTTGGATACTGACCCTAATGGCTCGGTGACCATGATACTTGGCATTCTAAGTCTGGGGTGGGGAGCCTGCAGCCTCGAGGCCACGTGTGGCCCTCAAGGACCTCAAGTGTGGCCCTTTGACTGAATCCAAACTTCGCAGAACAAATTCCCTTAATTAAAGGATTTGTTCTGTAAAACTGGGAGTCAATAAAAAGGCAGCACTTGAGAACCTAGAAAGCCACACCAGCCTGGAGACAGCAGGTCCCTGTTGCAACAATTTGGCTAGCAGCTGTTGTGGAGGTAAAAGACCAACACAAGCCCAACAACAAGAACGATGCCAGCACAGGTTCTTTGGATCTGCTTTACTAAGGAAAGCAATGTGAAGGGGTTAATAATCCTACTTTAATCCAACATATACATATAAACTCACTTAGTTGAAAAGCTAGCACCCTGAACTTCACAGCAAATACAAACAAATTACAAATGTACATTATAAACAGAACAAATACAATTCATAGTTACCAAGAAACCATCAACATCTGAGTTCACGAGCTGGGGAGCTCTTAACAACTACTGGCCCAGAGTCACATGCCACTCCTCCCATGGCTCAGAGCCCCAAGGGAGAATGCCAATCTCTGGGTTTGTACATCTTGTTCAGGGTCAAAGGTGAGTCACACACACGACTCACCCACATGACCTAAAAGCGTCACAAAAATACAACTTAAACCCACATGGTCTAAAAGCCTCTGGTGTCACAAACATGTCATTCAAACCCATGTAAACTAGGCTTTCCCTAGAGGCAAGGAGGTCATCGAGGACTCTTAATTTAATCAAGGAAACAAAGGCCAAACTCTTCAGGGGCACTTGATTGAATAAGTACTAAAAGCCCACCTTAATTACCAATACGCTTCCCTACCCCTGTTCTAAGTCTTAGTTTTTTCACCTCTAAAACGAGTGTAATAATAATATACGCATTGACAATATCATGGGAGGATGTGAGAAAAAGTGTTTTTCAGCCTTTAAACCACAACATAAATGTAAGTTTATTTTTATCTAGGATTTTTTATAATAAAATGATACAGTTAAAAATAAACATTTGGGTGTTATATTTGCACTGTCGAATCTATAATTTTGCGAGTGTATTTCTGTTGTTTTGAAAGGTTTATTTCTGTCATTTTCTAAAGAGCAAATAATGAAAGACATCCTTTTAGAACAGAGATGGTTCTCTCTCTATACAAACACAAACATAAATTTGGGGAGGGGAAGGCATTCAATTAATCAGACATGATTAAATACTCATGTATAAAAAGCACTGTGCCTGGCACCAAGGGACATGTATATATGGATGAGGCATGACACATTTATGTCTTCAATGTGTTTGTAATCTGTGCATGTAGCAGACATGATTAGCCACACTCAAAGAAGGGAGTTATGGTAAAAATGATCTGAAATTGCAGCCAGCCTCAAAATCAGATACTCATGCTTTAAAAAAAAAGATTTGTGTCCTTATATAAAAACAAGAGAAGCTGTAGTTTTCTGGGACTTCCAATACCTTAAACAAAATAAAGAAGCCTGTTCCAAAACTAGATAGGGAGAAGCTCCAAAGCCATCTACTTTCTTCTATCCTGAACTCTGTCTCACATTAATGCCACTGCCATCCAGTCCATACTGATGCAAAGCCAGAGCTAAATTAACCTTTCTCTACAATTTTGATTACTCCTTCTCTGGAGGAAGAGACACAATTAAGAGTATTTTGTGGCTAACAGAGAATCCTCTTCAAACTTCTCTCAATCCTGGTTCCTGCCAGTCTGGAAGGAGATATGACAATAACAGCAAGAAGGGAGTTATTTAATTTGGGGAGCTAATGTTGTATCTCCCTCCCCCTCCAAAAAAGGTCAAGGCAATTTTTATCATAGATGAATCACTAGGAGGATTTTCTGCCATTGCTATTAAAAACAGGGAGACAGCAGAGAATTTACCTGCATTCATTCACTCAACAGATGCTCATTTAATACTTACTGCATACATTAGGCAATAAATATTGCAAAATTTAAGAGCTGATATTTATGCAGGCTTTCAAGTTTGCAAAATATTTAATCTACATTAGCCCTGTGAAGTAAAGTTTACTATTTTCCTCACTTCAAAGATGAGGAAACTGAGGCACAGAAAGATGAGTTGACTTCTTCAGTCACACAGCTAGCAATGGCTGGAGGCAGGATTCACATCCAGGTCTAGCCTGACTCCAAGGCCAATGTTGTAACTCCTATGAAACCTGGCCATAAAATATGTCTCAACTTAAGTTAAAATCACCGCAGTCTATCCCATCTGTTCATGATCTGATCAGTGAGACTGATGGAGGCAGAGAGAAAAATCTTAATTCTCTGCTTAGTAGGCTGTGCAGTTGGCACTCAGGAATACCTCGTTTAGGGCGCTTTGCTTAACAGATATTGTGCTTAACTGTGCTTAACAGATATTGTTTTGGGGTTTTGTTTGTTTGTTTGTTTTTAACAAATTGAAGGTTTGTAATAACTCTCCATGGAGCAAATCTATTGGTACCATTTTTCCAACAGCTTGTGCTCACCTGGTGTCTCTGTGTCACATTTTGGTAACTCTTGTGTTATTTCAAACTTTTCCATTATTAGTCTATCTGTTATGATGATCTGTGACCAGAGATCTTTGCTTTTACTATTGTAATTGACTTGGGGCATCACAAACTCTGCCCATATAAGATTCAAACTTTATCGATAAATGTTGTGTATGTTCTGATGGCTTTACCCGTCAGCTGTTCTGGTCTCTCTCCCTTTCCTTGAGCCTCCTTATTCCCTGAGACAGAACAGTATTGAAATTAGGCCAATTAATAACCCTACAATGACTTCTAAGTGTTCGAGTGAAAGGAAGAATCAATAGATGCTGCAAATTTCATTGTTGCTTTGTTTTAAGAAATTGCCACATCCACCCCAGACTTCAGCAACTGCTTCCCTGAACAATCAGCAGCCATCAACTTCGAGGCAAGGCCCTCCACCAGCATAAAGATTACAATTTGATGAAGGCTCACATGATGGTTAGCATTTTTTTAGCAATAAAGCATCTTTAAGTAAAGTACGTACATTTTTTAGACATAATACTATTGCACACTTAACAGACTACAATATAGTATAAACATAACTTTGTCTACACTGAAAATAATTCATGCAACTCACTCTACTGTTATATCCACTTTATTGTGATATTTGCTTTATCACTGGGCTCTGGAAGTGAATCCATAACTTGAATGTACCAGAACCATAGCTCCCTTCACTGGAGTTCAACTTAGTCACATAATCCTGCCATAGGCATTTCACTCATGCTTTAATGTTCTGGGATTTTGGTTTGGTTTGCTTTGGAGGGGGTTGGTTTTCTTGGGTCTTTATTTACCAACCACCTCACTTTCCCAGAAGGCACTAGGGTATTCAATACTTTTAAAAGAAACACAGAGTGAAAAATAGCACCCCCAAAAGTATATGCAGGATCTGAAAATGAAATAAGTCATATGATGAATGGTTGGAAAAACTGAGGATGTTGAGACAAGAGAAGAAATGTGATCTCTCCCCTAACTCCCTAGAGCAGAATGCAAGATCTCTGAGGACAGAAACAGTTTTGGGGCTCATAATTGTCTCTTAAAAAGGGCTTTTTGAATTGAGGAGTTGAATGACGGCTGTCCAAATATTTGAACAAGTAAGAAGCAGGAGAGAAATTCAGCTTATTCTAAGTAGCTCTAGCGGGCAGAGCCATGGGCAATAGGTAGAAATTATAAGGAGACAGATTTGGCTCAATACTAGGAAAAATTTTCTCACTAACAATAATAACAAAAAAGAAGAAGAAATTGCATTTCCATAGCACTTTAAGATTTACAATGCACTTTATAAATGCCTCATTTGATCTACCCACCAACTCTGGGAGGGAGGTGCTATTATTATCCTCTTTTTACAGATAAGGAAACTGAGGCATATAGAGGTTACATGATTTTCCCAGGGTCATGTAGCATTTAATGTCTGAGGCTGACTTTGAATTCAGATCTTCCTGACTCCACGTCCAGAACCCTATTCATCGTACCACCCAGCTGTCATTAGACACATTTACAAATGAAATGGGCTGCATTGAGGTACTGAGTACCGTGTCCCTAACACTACAGAGGGGATGCATGCACTTGTTTTGAGGTCAGGCCAGGGGACCTCTACAGCTCCTTCCAAATCTATAATTCTACTGCCTTTTCTATTGAACAATTTTAAAAAATACATTTTAAGGCAATTATCATGTCCTGCCCCCACCCCTAGCCTTATCTTCTCCAGGAAAACCACATTCGTTCAATTAATTATCATCTAAAATATAGTTCTAGCTTTTTGCTGTCTAAGTTCTCTGTCTTTGGAAATGGCCTTGTCACGGTCCTTCCTTAAAAGAGGGATGAAGAATGTTGTGTAGAGAGCTGAACACAATCATCCAGATATACTCCAGATATAACTAACTCAGATTGCCTCCCATGTACTTTTAAAGTTCTTAGTTATACCTAGTTATTTATATCTCTCCTTTTACAACAGAAGTTCATTGAGGGTAGCGAAAACATTTTTTGTCTTTCTCTGTGCCCTCAACACTGAGCACCAAGGCCTAGTACGCACAGTACATGCTTGATAAATGTTTGTGACCAACTGACCAAGACTATCATCCTGGACACTGAGATGCTGTTATTTTTTTTCTAAGATCACAATAGTTTGGGGAGTACCTTATATAAGGACTTCAGCAGCTTCCCAGTAAGCTGCTGAGGATATTCACATCCTCTGAATCACCTTGTCAAAATAAGGCCTTCTATAAAGGCCAAAGACCCCTTTTCCAATGGGAAGTTTGAATCTCAGCTAGTCACTAATTCTCAAGATATCCTCCCCCACCTCCACCCCACCACACACATCATGAATCTTACCAGTCCCAAGTTCTTTGTTTCCTTCCCCAATGCCAAGTCCTACAGATAAGAATCCTATTAAAAACTTATCAGACTGTTAGTTTCTGTGCTCCCAATTCTACCCAAGTCCCTCAGAAGACCTGTTTCCATAATCCCTGAACGGGCCTTCTCATTGTTAGTATGTTTCCTTGAAAAGCTACTTCACTTCATGTTACTATCATACTAATTGACTGCCCTGTTGTATGCCCTGTGTCTCCTTGCACTGCCCTTTGGAATCCCAAATCTCTCCTCTAACTACATACAGTAAGAAACCTTGTTGCACTGAAAACAAATATTAGTGTCTGGGTTCTTTTCACCAATACTCTGTATAAAAAATTCACATCATCCAGATATACTCCAGATATAACTAACTCAAGACTATGTAGAACCGTGTGTGGTAAACTAAAAATAAATAAAGAAATTTATAAAAAAAAAATTCCCTCATCCTATTCCTGTTCAATTAAGTTATTGAACCCCAAAATAAGGTTTTCTATTCATCCCTGTTAAATTTTTATTTTAATAAGCATAGTTCATCATCATTATTTATTTATTTATTTTTTTATTTTACCATTTCTATAAGCCAATGTATTAGATATTTCTCCCAATTCTAAATTAGCTGCAAATATGATAAACATGTTATTACTCCTTCTTCAAAGTCATGGCTACAATTGTTAAACATAACAGGACCAAAGACAGAGCCCAGGACATACACTGAAGACCTTCTTCATTACTCCCCACTCATTGGGCCCAGATATTCACCTACTAAAAAAGCCACATCCAATGTTTCAGCAATTACAAGGTCACCAGATCTGAGACTTAGAGATTGATGGAGTCTTAGATACTACCTAGTAAAGTTCTCTTATTTTTAAAGAGGTAGAAGTTGAAGGCCTATGATATAAGCAATTTCCTTGGGATTGCCTAGGTTGTAAGTGGCAGAACCAGGATCATTAATTACCTTGGTATACAGTTTATCTTGTCTTAATGATTTGATTTCATTAAGTACTACCTCCTCAATTATATTGGATTTTAATTTCCCATTAACCATGTTTGTTTTATTTTTTCTCACAATAAAGATGTCAAGAGAATAGGGTCAAATATGGAGCCCGGTAGCATAACACTAGACTCTTCTTTCTTGTTTAATTCAATCCAATTCAGTTTATAATCCAGCCAATCTTGGTCCGTACTGTTCATCAGCATTTCATGAGAGGTTTTGCTAAATGTTTTTTGTTTTTTGTTTTTTCTGAAATTAAGATATATTGTGTCTTTGCCAATCCTTTGGTCTACCAACAGAATAAACAAGGTTAATTGACATAACTTATTTTCTTCAAACCTATGTTTGAAGATGTGATCATCCCTTTATTTTACAAATACTCTCAAATCATGTTTTTAAAATCCATTATATAACTTTTGATAGGGACTGGTATCAAGTTCATTGGTCTATAGGTTTTATTATTCAACTTTTTCTACTTTAAGCAATTACAGGACAAAATGTGTCTGGGTCAAGTCTTCTGCAATTCCCCCCACCCCCTGTCTCTATGACCACTATGACTTCTCAGATGTTACCAACCCTAGTTCTAAAATCATACGCAAATCTTGCTTCTAAATACTTTCATTATTTTAAGAGAAATTCATTTTCAGGCTATCACATATGTCTATATTCAAAAAATCATATTCTCAAGGCAATTGTGAGCCATTTTATGGTTTTTTAAAACCCTGTTTTTGTCTACTATTAAAGAGAATTTAAAGTTTTAGAGGCATCTATCCATATGTAATGGGCAGACAAGAAGTACAGCAGATAGAGTTCCAGGCTTGGAATCAGGAAGACTCATCTTCCTGAGTTTAAATCTGGCCTCAGACACTTACTAACTATGTGATCCTGGGCAAGTCACTTAATCATGTTTGCTTTAGTTTCCTCATCTGTAAAATGAGCTGGAGAAAGAAATGGCAAACCACTCCAGTGTCTCTGCCAAGAAAACCCCAAGCGGGGTCATGAAGAGTCATATGCCCAAAATGACTAAACAACAATAATCTGTATATAATAAAGTCATAAATTTCTATAAAAATTTCCAACTTGGATTCCATCCCGCTTATGAAAACAGCATCACAAAGGGTGAGATTTCTTAAGATAACCCAATTTGGGGGGGAGGTGCTGAGCCAAGATGGCTGCTGGAAAGCAGGGACTTGCTTAAGCTCCCCCACAGGTCCCTCCAAACACCTATAAAAATGGCTCTGAACAAATTCTAGAGCTGCAGAACCCATGAAATAGCAAAGGGAAGTAGGGCTCCAGCCCAGGACAGCCTGGATGGTCTCTGGGAAGGGTCTATTGCATGGAGCTGGGAACAGAGCAGAGTCCACAGCGTAGGCCGTGCCAGGACCAACCAGACTGAGAGCTGGGCAGAACAGGTGTAGTGCCCTGAATCAGTGAGCAGTGACAGTTACCAGACTTCTCAACCCACAAACGCCAAAGGCAACAGAGAAGGTTAGTGGGAAAAGCTGCTGGGACAGAGTAAAAGGAGTTCACGGTCAGCCACCACCCCTGTGGCAGCAGAGGTGGTGCAGCTCTGAGACTGCTTACAGACCTACAGCTGCATTTGTCTCTGACACCAGGCCCACCTGGTTGGAGGAATTAAGCAGCAGATTACAGCGGGAGTACAAAGCCTGCTTTGCCCTGCCTGGATCTGGGTCCCAATCCTGGTTAGTGGTTCTTGGGGAAGAAGGAGCACTGGTGTGGCAGAGCTTGCTGTGTAAAAGTAGCTCTGAAAATAGCAGCGCAGCCCCTCAAGCTTGGCCCAAAGTACTCTATACTCTACAAGCAGTCATATCCTGACAAAAAACTCAAGGGTCAAGTAGTTGGCTAGGAACATGAACAGGCAGTGAAAACAGTCTCAGATTCAGAATCAGACTTTGGAATCTTTTTTGGTGATGAAGAAAACCAAAACATACAACCAGAAGAAGTCAACAAACTCAAAGAGCCTACATCAAAAGCCTTAAAGAAAAATATGAATTGGGCTCAGGCCATGGAAGAGCTCAAAAAGGATTTGGAAAAGCAAGTTAGAGAAGTAGAGGAAAAATTGGGAAAAGAAATGAGAAGGATATGAGAAAACCATGAAAAACAAGTCAATGACTTGCTAAAGGAGACCCAAAAAATGCTGAAGAAAATAGCAGTTTAAAAACTAGACTAACTCAAATGGCAAAAGAGCTACAAAAAGCCAATAAGGCGAAGAATGCCTTGAAAGGCAGAATTAGCCAAATGGAAAAGGAGGTCCAAAAGACCACTGAAGAAAATACTACCTTAAAAATTATATTGGAGAAAGTGGAAGCTAGTGACTTTATGAGAAATCAAGATATTATATAACAGAAACAAAGGAATGAAAAAATGGAAGACAATGTGAAATATTTCATTGGAAAAACCACTGACCTGGAGAAGAGATCCAGGAGAGATAATTTAAAAATTATTGGACTACCTGAAAGCCATGATCAATCAAAGAGCTAGAAAACATCTTTCAAGAAATTATCAAGGAGAACTGCCCTGATATTCTAGAACCAGAGGGTAAAATAGAAATTGAAAGAATCCACTGATTACCTCCTGAAAAATATCCCAAAAAGAAAACTTCTAGGAATATTGTCACCAAATTCCAGAGCTCCCAGATCAAGGAGAAAATACTGCAAGCAGCCAGAAAGAAACAATTTGAGCATTGTGGAAACACAATCAGGATAACACAAGATCTAGCAGCTTCTACATTAAGGGACTGAAGGGCTTGGAATATGACATTCCTGGAGGTCAATGGAGCAAGGATTAAAACCCAGTAAAACTGAGTGTAATGCTCCAAGGCAAAATATGGACTTCCAAGAAAATAGAGGATTTTCAAGCTTTCTCAGTGAAAGATCAGAGCTGAATAGAAAATTTGACTTTCAAACACAAGAATCAAGAGAAGCATGAAAAGGTAAACAAGAAAGAGAAATCGTAAGGGACTTCCTAAAGTTGAACTGTTTTGTTTACATTCCTACATGGAAAGATGATGTGTGTAATTCATGAGACCTCAGTTTTATGGTAGCTGAAGGGAATATATACATACATACATACATACATACATATATATATATATATATATATATATATATATGTATATATACACATATAGACTGAGGGCACAAGGTGAGTTGAATATGAAGGGATGATATCTAAAAATGTAAAATCAAATTAAGGGATGCGAGAAGAATATATTGAGAGAGGGAGAAAGGGAGAGATAGAATGGGGCAAATTATCTCACATAAAAGTGGCAAGAAAAAGCAGTTTGTTGGAAGGGAAGAGGGGACAAGTGAGGGGGAATGAGTGAATCTTGCTCTCATTGGATTTGACTTGAGGAGAGAATAACATACACACTCAGTTGGGTATCTTACCCCACAGGAAAGAAGGAAGAAGGGGATATAAAAGGGGAGGGGGGTGATAGAAGGGAGGGCAGATGGGGGAGGAGGTAATCAAAAGCAAACACTTTTGAAAAGGGACAGCGTCAAGGTAGAAAATGGAATAAAGGAGGATAGGATAGGATAGAGGGAAATATAGTTAATCTTTCACAACATGTGTATTGTGCAAGGGTTTTACATAATGATACATGTGTGGCCTATGTTGAATTGCTTCCCTTCTTAGGGAGGGTGGGTGGGGAGGAAAGAGGTGAAAGAATTTGGATCTCAAAGTTTTAAAAACAGATGTTCAAAAAATAGCTGTTTTTGCATGCAAGTGGGAAGTAAGATATACAGGCAATGGGGCATAAAAATCTATCTTGCCCTACAAGAAAGTAAGGGAAAAGGGGATGGGGGGTGGGGTGACAGAGTGGAGGGCTGACTGGGGAATGGGGCAATCAGAATATAGGCCATCTTGGAGTGGGGGGAGGGTAGAAATGGGGAGAAAATTTATAATTCAGAATTTTGTGGAAACCAATGCTGAAAACTAAAAATATTAAATAAATAATAAAAGAAATACTTAAAAAAAAAGAAGACAACCCAATATGGTGAATCTGTAATAAACTTTGTTTTTCTCTGGCTGTGAAAAAAAAAATTCCAATGTATCTTCACATATGTTTTCTCACTGCGACTTCATAACAACCCTGAATGCCACTGTGTACAAAGCTTGACATTTTCCACCCATTACAAAAACTTCATTCATGCCAGTAATGCATTTTCTGGTGTCCTCTCTACCTCTATCCAAGCTTTTCTTTCCTTCCTTTCACTTGGATTCTTTCAGATGAAAACTTCCAATCCCTTGTGTCCCTTTTTTTTTCATCCCTTGGACAGACTCCCATTTCTCCAGGTGAGATCCAGGCTTAACCTGTCACCAAAGCGAGGGTACTTCAGGAAACAGCTGCAGCAGTTAGAAGACACCCCTCCCATCCTCATCTTCATGCTGTGAACAGCCAGATGTGTTTGCAAACGCTCTCAGCTATGGTCAGATATTTCTACAACAACCAAAGACTTTGACAGAAGGGAAGGAATGTCTCATTAAGACACCATCCAGCCACAGGGACATATAATGCCAGCAGTGGTCCAGAAGAGGACAGGTTATTTTTATCAATGTTACCAATCTGCGAAAGTTTCACCTGGAACATTATCACTTATGTTTTTACATGACAGATGATCTCCTTGATCACTGAGCTAGGTGATTCAGTGGATAGCTTACAGCCTAGAGCTAAGGAGATCTGAGTTCAAATCCAACCTCAGACACTGACTAGCCTTGTGAACCTGGAAAAGTAACTTTGCCTATATTTGTTTCAGTTTCCTCAACTGTAAGATGTAAATAATAGCAGCACCTACCTCATAGGCTTGTTGTGAGGATTAAATAAGATAGTATTTGTAAAGCGCTTAGCACGTGTCTGGCACATAACAGGTAATATCTATATACTACCTCCCTCTGTGAGCTTATGCAACACAAGTGGAAATCAGCAAAGACTGGGGGTCCACTTTTAATTATAAGTACCTGATCAAACCTACTGTCCATGTACCCCTCCCCAACCAGGGACACTAACTCTTGGGTGTAAAACCAGGAAACTGGGTGGCCCATTGTAATGTTAAGCAGGGTGGGACTCTTTTACTGTTTTGTCTTTGAGAATGCTAAGGCAATCAAATGCCTTCCATTGAGTCTTGCTAGGTGCAAAGCCCCAGGCCTACACCCTTTTGCTGATTAGGTATGAAGCCTTTGGGCCCTGAAAAGGGTGTATAAACTCAGATATTAGTGTTTTGTTTGGGGCTCTCACTCACTGGAAGAGCATCATGTGAATCAACTGTAGGAGACTCTGTGCAGCCTTTCTTGAGAGCCTCTCAGCTTTGGAAAAACCCAGATGTTGGTGCTTCTCTTTTTGGTAACTATGTATGTGATTTCTTGACCAGACCAAGCCTGTCTGTTGAATTTTGTCATTTGCTCTGTTCGTATTTTCTATGCTTGTAACTTGTTTGTATTTGGGCTGAAGTTCAGGGTGCTGACTTTTCCCCCTGAACTAAATTATACATAATATATATATATATATATATATATATATATATATATATGTATATGTATATGTATATATGTGTGTGTGTGTATGTATGTGTATATATGTGTGTGTGTGTGTGTGTATATGTGTGTGTATATATATGTGTGTGTATGTATATATATATATATATATATATATATATATATATATATGATTAAAGTGAGATTGTTAACCCCTTAAGTTGCTTTCCTTAGAAAAGCAGATCGAAGGACCTGTGCTGGCAGCTCTTGTTGCTGGTCTTGTTGGGTCTTATTCCTCTATAGCAGCTGCTAGCCTCATTGTTGTTACACCCATTTGATAAAAGTGAAAGACTGGAAGATAGGAAGACATGAATTCTAATTCTGCCTCTGATATTTACTAGCTGTATGACTGGGCTACTCATCTTCCTGGGTTTTAATTTCCTCATGGGTAGCATGAGAAAGTTAGACAGTCAAACAAGGGCATGCTAGCAAATGTCTAACTACCAGCTCTCCAAAAATGCATGACAAATTTTTAGGTTTAATCTGAATTGTTAACATTTTCTCCATCACTTTTTTTAAGTCTAGACAATCAACAGAACAATAAATCAAGCCCTGATTTGTATTGCTTGTTTGCAGATTTCCAAAATATAAATGCTCAAACTGAAACTTTTTAAATTGCTCTCTTCATTCAAGTTTCTAACATACCTGTGGTTAGACTCAAGGACCCCTGAGTTCCCTTCCAGATCTTAATTTAAGAACTTATGACCTATGAATCTCTTAGATATAATATCTCTTTCTAGGAGAAAATACAAAGGCCTCTGTCGACAATAAATGTCCTTTGGAATCTTAGTCCAATTTAAGTTGACAGCATGTTACTTCTCGTATACTTCCTCATACACTTCCAAATTGTCCTACTTAATGCTATACTTACGTATCATTGTAATTCTTGCATTCCTGTCTTTTCACAAGCTGTGCACCATGTCCACCATTCCTCCATACCTCTGCATCTTAGACACCTAGACTCCTTTCCAGGCTCAGCTCAAGAGCTGCCTCCAATAAGAGATATTTGTTCATTAGCTAGAGGTAATTGTTCTTTCCTTTGCACATTACTTTGTAATTAATATATTGTATGCTGAATTATTGGGGGACATGTTCTTTCCTTTCAATGGAATGTAAACTTCTTGAGGGCACAGAGTATCTTATTTTTATCTTTAGAGCCACAGAACCTAGCCCAGTGCCTTGCACTCGGGAGGCATTTATTAATGCCTGCTTAAGTATATTGTATAGAATGTGGAAATCTGATCCCATTGGTGTCTTAACATACATTGTATGAGGATGGGACATTGAAAATGATCTGCACCCTCTGAAGCTTGCAAGGTACTCCCCCATTATATTGTGAGTTCCTTAGGTGCAAGGACTCTCTTTTGCCTTCTTTTGTATCCCTAGAGCTTAGTACAGTGTCTGGCATACAATAGGTACTTAATAAAGTTTATTGATTTATTGATACTCCTCAAGCTAAGGCAGAGCAAGGAAGGAAGCTGATGCCAAAGTGCTCTTTCCTTCTACCCAACTCCCAAATGATTTCTTCTTAGGGGTTTAGCTGAAAGGCTTCCAATCTAACTTCTAAATGCTAGACTTTTTGATGTTTTGAATTGGTCTGCTACTTGATAAAACACACGTAATGTGTGGTCAAGTCCCTCAGCCAAACCAAACAGATTTTCTGTCACACTTAAGTTGCTATCCAGAGTATTTTCACACATAGTGTGAAATAATAAATTGAGAATACGTGTAAAGCACTTAGCACAGTACCTGGCACACAGTAGGCACTTAATAAATGCCAATTACCCCTTCTCTATAGCGAACAACCTATATGTGTTTTTACCTCATAAATGTGTGAAACTTAGTATCTTATCACTCACTTTAGATAGGGTGGGGTAATTTTTCAACCAACTCAATGAACCCTACATTTACAAAAGTTATTTAGGACGATAGATACCTTTGGGTTCATTGAGTTGCTTAAAAAATTACCCCATCCCATCTAAAGTAAATGATAAGATACAAGCAAAATAAATAGAGTTCATTTTGATGGAAACTTCAGATTTCATCAAACTGAACTCTATCTATTTAACAGGTAAAGCAACTGAGGCATAAGATTCCATGAGAGATTTTATAGTTTAAAGCTGGTCAGATTAAGAAATTGACATTCAGAGAAGAAAAGAGTCTAGCCCAAGGTTAAAACAGCAGAACTAGTCTTGGTTCAACCCCCAAGCCTGCCAACACTAAATCCAGACTTCTGCAAAATACTGCAGAATAATGGGCGAGCATAGTTGTAAGACAAGCTTTGTTTCATTTTATTTTTCCAACTACAATGTGAAGGTCAGCACACACTAATTCATGATTCTTCCCATAATATAATATTCATGCCTGTGCTTATTGAATCAGCCTTACTTCATTTGTTTGTCCATGTAAATAAAATGTGAAAATTGTTTCTTGCTGACATTATAGACATTTGCATTGTAAAGCACCTTGGTGTGGGTCTTGAAGAAAGTTAATACAATAAACTACATTAGGCTAGGTTTCCATCAAATAAGTTTAATGATATCAGAACCACATCTCATTGACTCTTCAGCTAGAGTATTACAGTTGATGGAGCTGTCCAGGAAGCACATCAGGTTTGGCTAGAGCTTTGGCTGATCTCATGATATTACTGGTGATTCCAAGATGAGGAGAAGAAGATATCTGGGTAACAACCCTGGCTTTACAACTTACTAGCTCTGGAACTTTGGGCAAGTACATTCATTTCTCTGGACTTTGTTTTTTTTCCCCTCATCTGTAAAAGGAGAGTTGACTAGGTGACCTCTAAGGTTTTTTCCATCTTTGATATACTACAATATACCTTTCTCCTCTCCATCTAAGTTCACCCTCTTCTGTAACCCCTGTAAAATGTCCTTCCAAAGATAAATTTGAAACACACACACACACATACATACATACACACACACACACACACACACACACACACACACACACACTCCTTGGAACAATTAGAAAAGTTGGCTCAATCTTTCCCTTAGCATGTACATGAAGAAGAGAAGAAGTGTTGGGGAGGATACAAGGGGACACATCAGAAAGGCGACTAACAAGACTTGATGGCACAATGGATAGAGTCTGTGGGACTTGTAGTCAGGAAGGCCTGAGTTCAAATATGTCTCATACATTTAGGAGATGCATGACTCTGGGAAAGTCAACCTCTCTCAGACTCAGTTTTCTTATCTGTGAAATGGAAAAATGATATCACCTACTTCATGGGGTTCTTAGGAGGATCAAATGATATAACATTTGAAAACTATTTTATAAGCCATAAAGTGATATAAAAAGACTATTGTTATTGTGGTTATTATTTGTAGATAAACACCCATAACAACAGCACTGCTAGCAGCTGCTGTGGGGGTATAAAGCCAATACCACCAGCACACTGGAAGGCTGCTACAGGTCCTTTGATCTGCTTTCCTAACGAAAGCAACATTAAGGTGTTTACAATCTCACTTTAATCAAACATAAATATATCATTCACTTAGTTCAGGGGGAAAAGTCAGCACCCTGAACTTCAGAGCAAATATAAACAGAAATTACAAACAGAGAAAATATAAACAGAGCAAATAACACAAATCAATAAACAGGCTTTTAGCTGTCTAACCAAAGCTATACATACATAGTTACCAAGGAGAGAGAATCACCAACTTCTGGGTTTTCAAAGCTGGGGCTCCTAAACAGCCATCCAGAGTCTCCACACCAACACTCTTCCAATGAGTGAGCCCCTAAAGCAAAATCCCAATTCTCGATTCTCAGTTTTCAATTCTGAGTCCAAAAGGGTATATATACCCTTTTTCAGGGCCTGAGTGTTTCATACCTCTCAAGGGCTTCACACTTCTTGAGGGTTTCATACCTCTCATGACCTAACTAAGCAAAAAGGGTGTGGGCCTTCCTACAGACAAAGGCAAGACTCAATCAAAGGCACTTGATTGCCTTAATGCTGAGGAGCACTCCAGAACAAAAGATAATAAAAAGACCCACTTTGCTTTGCCCTTACACCTTACAGTAGAAACTCTTTCTTTTCTATGTTCCTAAATCCATTGGCAAATGAATTCACATGAATGGATCACACACCATTAGCTCTGGAAGGGACCATGGAGATTGTTAAGTTTATCCACACATATTCTCATTTTCACAAATAAGGAAACGGAAGCCCAAAGAGGATCTTTCCAAGGTCACCTAGCTAATAATATGTAGACCTAAGTCAACAATTTGGGTGCCTTGACCCCAGTACAGTTCTTTGCCCATGCCATCATGGTGACTCCTGATGATAGCACAATGTTGACAATAACTATGATAATTTAAAAATTACAGCCTGCCTTGGTGAAATTTTCTAAAACATTTCTCCCAATAGTTTCAGCAAGGAGCATAATAACATTTGGCCACCCAAGTGGCCCAGCGTACAAGCCATTAGCAGGAACAATGAGCCAGAGTGGTCACCAATTGACAATGGTCAATTGACAATGGTGTTTGTGTTCATTAATACAATCAAGCCACCAGACACATGCCTCAGGCATAGAGGAATTGAGAAAGTACCAAGAAAGAGCCTTCTGTTACAGCTGGTGCTATGGGGCAGTGAAACACCTCTCTGATGATATTAATAACAGCTGGCACCTATATAGATCTTTGAGATTTTCAGAGAAACTTATATGCTTTAGCTCATGTTATCCTCTAAACGATCTTATAATAGGTACTATTAGTATACACATTTTACAGTTGAGAACACTGAGGATAAATCACATAATCAGCAAATAGCCAAAGCTATTGTTCCTCTTTTCACTATGGGTTTCCAATAAAATCTTTTGAGTGTGCCCTCCTATCAAACATAAAAGCCCCCTTTTGTCCAGAAGAGGAAAGCACAGCTTCTTAAGATACTGTATCTACTTACATGGGGCAGCTAGGTGGCATAAATGGGTAGCATGTCAGGCCTGGAGTCCAGAAGACTCATCTTTAATAATTCAAACCTGGCCTCAGACATTCATTAGTTGTGTGACCCTGGGCAAGTCACTTCACCCTCTTTGCTTCAGTTTCCCCTTCTGTAAAATAAGCTGGGGAAGGAAATAGCAAACCACTCCAGCATCTTTGCCAAGAAAACTGCAAGCGGGCTCACTGAGATTCAGACACAACCAAACAACCACAATCTACTTGAATTCATTACGTAAAAGCCGGTGGCCCTGTTTCTCTGTACTTATTTTGCGCACTTTTTCTTTCTACTGATCTATCTGCATATTATGTCTTCCCAGACAAATGTAACCTCCTTGAGGACAAGGAATGAGTCATTTCTGGTTTTATCACCTCAGTATCTGTATCTACCACTGAGACTGGCACAGAGCAGGTGGTTATAAATGCTCACTGAATTGAATAGAATTAAATTACTCTCTCACTCAACTCCCTCAGCTCCACGTGCTTCTGTTGTAGAATAGTGAGGTCCTACTGTTGCATTAGCCTGAAGTGCTCACCAGGCAGAAATCACCCACAGATGAGTCCATCCATCACTAAGCTCTGCACCAGCTTACTCACTGGGATGCTCTTCCACACTCCACTCTGCTAAGCTCCTCACTACCCATGAGTGGCACTGCCTCCAGATCCCAAGGTACAGATGTACAGATGTTGAAAGAGGACTATAGCTCTTATCTATGTGGGATTTCAAGTTGGCAAAATATTTTAGATGCATTATTTCAGGGTTTTTTTTTCTCATGACAACCCTGAGAGACAGGAATTACAGCTGGATGGTGCAAGTGACTAGAGAGTTAGATTTAGAGTCAGAAGATCTGTATCATAATTGTGCCTTAGACACTTAGTAGCTATGTGACACTGGAGAAATTTGCTTTCAATCTCTGTTTCCTCGTCTGTAAAATGGGAACAGCTATGATAGTACCTACTGCACAGGGTTGTTTTGAAGATAAATGAAATGCAAGTAAAGAATATATCAAACATTAAAGCAGCTGTATCAGTGTTAGATGTTCTAATCACAGGAATTATATATTCATTTTATTTACTGTAAATGGTAATAATACTGCAGTTTTTAATATCACCATCATTTCCAGATATGGAAATTTGGAAATTGAGAGAGATTGAAAATTAAGCCCTTTTAAATGAGAGATCACCGGTAGTGTTAGAAGATGTTGTTTGACACACGAGAAGCTTAGCAAAACTGAGTCTGACGATACATGCAAAGTTTCAGAGCATAAATCCTTCTATCTCACCCTCACCCCCCACCCCTAGTTTGCAACAAAACAAAATAGAGAGCTCCATTTTCTAATCTTTTCTTTGGATTCAAGCTTGATCATTATAATTATATGCAGTGTTTGCTTTCTTTTTCTTCCGTTAGACCTACATTATGGAAATAACATTATTTTCATTTTGCACATGAGAAAAAAAATGACTTGCCCAGGGTCACAGAACTAAAAAGTGTCTGAGGCAGGATTCAAACAAGAATCTTCATGACAACAAAGGTAGTGCTTTTGTCACTATACTATACTGGAAGTGTTTCACAGATTTAAAGCTGGAAGGGCCCTCAGAGGCTATTGCATCCAACCCCTTCATTTTTCCAGATGTGGAAAGCCCATAGAAATTAAAAAAAAAAACTTGCCCAAAATCACACAGGTAGTATGCATCAAGGATGGGATTTGAACCTATGTCCTTTGATTGCAGGGCCATTGCTCTTTCTATTATGCCATGTTCAAGCCTAACTAGAAGTACACATCAAATGTAAGGAAGGAAAAGGGGGGAAAAGAAAGTCTGACTTTAACCAGTAGCTGGTGTGTTTTCCACAACCTCAACTCAGCCACCAAGGGAGATTCAAAATGAATGCACCTGTCTTCTCTACAAAGATGTCAGTCCACCAATGTGCCAGTATCAGTCGCTATTGGAGGTCTGGGACTCCCAAGAGGATGATTGTCTGCCAGCTGACCAAAGTTAACAGGCCCATCAATGGCCAAAAGGCCCCCCAAAGAGAAAAAAGTGATTTAGGAACAATGCCAACATTCAAGATAGGGAAATTCAAATGGTTGAATTTCATTTGCCTAGTTCTCTCTTTTTGCACTCTCCTCTGTTTCCATCATCTAAGAGAGTTTGTGTCTCTTCACATCCTTACAAATAAAGGATTATAGAAATCTCAAATTGGTTTCCAAATGGAAGGTGATCAGAGACACATGTTTGATGTCGTCATCTCAAAGGATGTGATTTTGCAAGTGTTATTTAATTTCCAAATCTCCTGGTCTTGGTTTGCATCCATTTTGCCCAATTATGCTAGTAGCATTAGTGACCTACTAACCCACATAATTAACCAGCCTGTCTGGGTGCTGTTGAAAAGGAGGAGAGAAATGAGTCTTTCTAATATCAGGAGCCTGGTTTGGTAATTAGAGCATGAGGGTAGGAGCTAGGGATTTATGGCTTCAGTTTCCAGTCTGAAGCTGTCTTGAATCTTGGCCTTGAGATGTGAACTTGGGCATCCCTTAACCCATTTACTTACTATACAGGTAGGTCATTACCTATCATCAGGAAATACTTTGAAACTCAATGTTTATAAATACTTTATGATACCTGAGGTAGATGCTTATAATAAAGTAGTACCATGTAGGATTTCCCTGACAACTGTAGCCCTCAGTGCTATTATATATTAATTATAGTCTGAATTCTTCCCATTATATGCACATATAATAGGACACCTCTCACCTGCACAGCTGCTGAATAATTATGACAGAAATCCCTTTTCATACATACGACTCTGTATGTTTGGAATAAGGAGCAGAGATAAGCAGCTTAGCATTGAGGAATAAAGACCAGGCTTCAACCCAAAGATAGAGGTTCAACCCTCTCCTCCACTGCCTCTGTATGACATTTACTAGCTGGGTGGCCAAAGGCAAGGCCCTCCACCTCTTCATATCTCAGGCAACTCCCTAGAACACATCCTGATGTATAAAGCCCTAGACAAGTTTGGATCGACATTAATAGGGGGAATTCCCTAAACTGAAATAATAATTGATCCTTTATGTGTGTACATAGAAAGAGGATACACACGAAGACTAAATACTATTGGAACAATGGGGGAAGGGATAGGACATGTGACTTCGTCAGTGTAGGGAACTGCCCACCAGGAAACTCCCTCCACTCACGAACATAAGGGACTCTTCTGCCACTGATAGTCTTAAAGACTTACCTGGGATACTGAAAAGTGTAGGAACTTGCCCAGAGTCACACAGCCAGTTTGTGTCAGAGCTTGGATTTAAAGCCAGGTCTTCTTGACTCTGAGGTTGGTTCTCAAAGTTCACAAACCCTTGTACCAATCTCTCTCTGTCTCTGTCTCTGTATGTCTCTGTGTATCTCTCTGTCTGTCTCTCTGTCTCTGTCTCTCTGTCTCTCTCTCCCTCCCTCCCTTCCTTGATAGGGGGAAATGAACTTTTAAGAATGCAAGTTGCATACATGGTGCTGACTGGCAGTGGAACAATTTCTTCATCTAACTTGGTAGACAGGGTTTCTTTCCTGCCCAAGTTCCACACCCAGTGAAATCACAAATCCAGTCCTTATTTCTATCCTTATCTACACATTCTAAAACACCTTTCACTGATGTTGCTTTTCTTCCTTTTCAAAGAAATGCCTCAGTTTTACCAGGTATAAAATACATTTGATCTATGATCTAAATCCTATGATCCTATTAGACTCATCTATATATGCTATAAAAATTATCCTATTTTTATCCTTTTTTCCCAAAGCCAACTCCATCAAAATATGCTCAAGCTGTTAGAATGACCATAGGTTTGGAATCATAGAGCTACAATGAGAAGGGACCTTAACGTTATCTAGCCCAATCCTCTCATTTGACAGCTAGGGAAAATGATGCCATGAAGAGATGAAATGACTTGACTGAGACCTCATGGGAAACAAATGGCAGTCCAGATTCAGTCAGGTTCCATGATTCCAAATCCAGAACTCCTTGCACAGTAATTGTACTAATGAAAATGATAGTGATGATGATGATGATCCAACCCCTTCAGAGCCCCACCCATGATCCATGCATGCCTTGATGGAAGGGAGGGGATTGACAGAGAAGACAAAGGCCCAATAGATTTAAGTATGATGGAGAAGCCATATGTCCTCAGACACATTTCATCTCTTCACGGCATCAATTTCCTTAGCTGTCAAATGAGAAGGCTGGGCTAGATAACCTCAAAGGTCCCTTCTCATTGTAGTCCTATGATTCTAATCCTATGATTTTTCTAACAGCTTAAGCATATCTCAGTGAAGTAGAATTGACTTAGAGAAAAATAAAGAATAAAACAGGTTAGAGCTCAAAATCTTAGAAGGAAACCCGAAATGCTGGAATATTGGACCCTGGCAAAATCACTGCTTGTGTTAGCACAGGGCTACAGACAGGCACTGCTCACAACCATTGTGATGATCAACTGAGCACAGAGAATGCTACAGGAAGTGGTTTTCTTTTATCTGCTGAGACTACAAGAAGTTGATGTACATTGAAACAAATTTGAAATACTAATACTCTATCTGCTGGGAATGCTTCGGTGCACATGGAGCTGATCACTATAGTGAGAAGCCACAAGTACATGTGAAATGGAAAGAAATTTTAAACGATTCAGCTCTGTGCAACTATGACAATATAACAAAATGGGAAACAAATCCCCTCAGTTTTCATAACGCTATATGTAAAGGGTACCCTCAGCTGCATGGCATAAAACAACGTATTGCTGAGTGGTGGGAGAGGGGGAAGCAAACTTTATTCCTAAGCACAGTTAGATGAAGTAAGCGATGGAGTTGATCAGTTAGTAAAATTTCAAGAGGAAAAATTCAAGGAATGCAAGGTCGTTGGGAATCTTCACTTAATACAAATCACAGATATTCTACCTAAAAGGGGAACACATGACAAAAATAATACTGAGGTCTCAAATGATTTCGAAAAGGTGATGGGCACACTTACAAGAGAATTTTGAAATGTCCTTTTTAAATATGTTGGCATAAGTCCAATGAGATGAACAACTCTACCCAAAAAATATTCAAATATCAACCAACAAGCATCTATTAAATACCCAGGCACTGTCCTAAGGACCAGGGGTATGAATAATAGCAAAATATATTCTGCCCCTAAGGAGTATGCATTCAAATAGGGGAACTAATATGTAAATAATTAGATACATACAAGATATATAGAGCATACGGAAGGTAACCTTATTAGTAAAGCCTCTATAAATTGAAGAGATAAAGAAAGGCTCCTGCCGAAGGTGGCATTTGGTGTGAGTCTTGAAGAAAGCAGAGAATTCTAGGGGAGAGGCATGATGAAGGAGAACAGTGCAGTCAGAGGGTATAGCCTGTGAAGAGGCAGAAGGGCAAGAAGATGGCGGGTTGGGTGTTAAGTACAGAAAGCAGGCCAGTGTTACTAGATCCTATAGCCTTTGGAAAGGGGTAAAGTGTTGGAAAGCTGGAAGCAGAAGAAGGAGTGAAGTTATGAAAAGTTTTAAATGTCAAACAGAAAAGATGATATTTGATCCTAGGGGTAAAAAAGATACACTACCAATCAATCAATAAACAATTATTAGGCTACACTATAGTTAATTAGGTGAGAAATGGTACGGTATGACCATGCCTCTAAGAAAATAATGTTGGCAGCTGTGTAGAAGACGGATTGGAACAGGAAGAAACTTGAGGAAAGCAGGGTGTCCTTTCCTAAGCTAATGTTCTGTAGAGCTCTCACTGGTAAGGCGGGAGGACAGAACTCAGTTTCAGTGGGAAGGAAGAAGCTTCAGAGAAGGACTGAGAAAATCCTCAAAAGGTAAGACGGGAATGCCAAAAGGAGAATTTTTTTAATACACTCCCCCAGTAAAAAGAAAGATGAAAATTTAAATGTGTTAATGTAGGAGTTTTGGCTCATTTTATAAAAGGCAACTCCAGAGCCACATTCAGTTCAATTTAACAAAAATTTATTAAGCATTTACTATGTGATGGGAAACATGGTCAAATGGATAGACAGTTTTCCTCAGAGCCAGGAAGACCTAGACTGAAGTAAACTGAGCCTCCAGCACATACTGGTCACTTTGTTACCACGGGCAAGTCACTTAATTTCTCCACACCTCAGCTAACTCTCTAAAATTATGCATTGCACAGCAAAAGTAGATGCCAATCTATATTGGTTTATCTATCTATATCAATATTTATATATCCAGAGATAGGTATACATATAGATAGAAATAGACATACAGATATCAATAGGTATCTATCTACATATATGCATATGTATATATGTATATACTCATTTGCACATAGACGTATATACACATACATGCACATATATTTGATGCAGCCAAATATACACGCACATATGTGTGTATACGTGTGTATGCATATATATAGATAGATATAGGTATAACAATGTATATGTGTGTATCATACACACATATACACAAATACACAATATGTACCTATACATTAAAATATACCTACATGCATGGAATTGATTGTTATTAATAAGTGTACATATTTAATTTTCAAATTTATTAAAATTTTCATTTTAATTTCCTAATTATTTTATATATAAGTTGCAACTTTTTCTGGCATTCATAGACCTTATGAAATAATGTGAATCCGAAACTCTGCATGGTATTTTTATATATTTGTAGATTTTAAACATTTATTTTCAGGTGTCACCATATGGAAGAAATTAAATCGGGTCCTATTTTAAAGTAACTAGAAAATAAACTTCTGAGACTCAAATAAGCTGGGGCGTTCTCGTCCACCCTTTTACTCATCAGTGCCCAGAGCTCTTTCTCCAGGCCTCTAACTTGTGCAAATATAAAAGCAGATATGCATGTGACCAGAGGGAAAGGCTATTTAGAGCCTCAATGTCTCTGAACATCAGCTAGTACAGGCACAAGGAGAGGACCCTAGTGTCCTACAATATGATGAAGGGTGGGTGAGCTCTCTCTGATCCCTAACCAGATCTCTGTCTCTGTCTCTGTCTGTCTCTGTGTATCTCTCTGTCTGTCTTTCACTTTCTGGTCTGTGTACATGCCATCTTCCCATAATGAGCATTTTTATCAAGGGGTACACCAGCCAGGCCCAGTGGAAAAAGCACTCACTGTACAATAGGAGGATTGGATTCCAATCCCACTTCTGAAGCTTATTACCTGTGTGACCTTGGGTAAGTCACTTAAATTGCCAGGATCTCTGTTTCATCAATTACAAAGTAAAGGGAATTGAACTATGTGGGCTCTAAAGTCCTTTCTATCTCTCCAGCTATGATCTGCTCTTTTTAGAACAATCTTTAGGTTGACACAAAATATCATTTCCTTCCTCTTTTGTATATCATTCCAACTTTTCACCTGTATCCAGGTATGGGGCAGCATTGTGACTTGGTGGACCAAGCTTAACCTTCTGCTGTTGACTGAAAGGAGCTGTGTTGTTATGGGCTTATCACTTCCACAGTGACTCCACAAGACTCAAAGTTACAGATGATGTCACTAATCTCCATCCTGGAGAAGTTTTGCACATTGGGAATTCAGTATACCAATGAAATTACAGATCCTGACACCACCCACCCCATCCCAGCCCTCCAAAATGTCAATTTCCTTTAAAAGCCATAATGTCGGATATATTTCCTAGTTCTGCTTCTGAACACCCTGATATAGATATGTATGTGTGTATGAATATATGCAAACAAATGCATATATACATATCTATAACACAAATGTATACATATAGTCCCGATACATCTGTGCATATATACACACACAGTTACATATATATTTATATTTCCTAGTTCTATGTCTGATTAGCCAAAGATACATGTGTGTATGTATGTATATAAATATGTTTGTCATGTATATATGTACCGATATAGATGTACCTTTTGTGTCCTCTGATAGCTGGAGTCACTTTCTTATTGAATCTCAAAGAGCCTTGGGACATACAAGTCATGTCTTTTCCTGGCATTATTGCAACTCCAATTTAGACTTTCTTCTGTGTTATTAATTCTACCACACTCTCCAACTGAATTTCCTCCAGGAATAAGATTTCCCTATTCTGCTTCTGAACACCTGGAGTTACATCTGTACACACATGCATAGATAGATAGATAGATAGATAGATAGATAGATAGATAGACAGACAGATAGATAGATGTTTTAGATATATATGTATATATGTATATATGTATGTATGTATGTATGTATGTATGTATGTGTGTGTGTATATATGTATATATACATACACATACACTCATGTGTGTATATCTGCACATGATTTCCTAGTTCTACTTATGACCACCCAGACATATGAACGTGTGTATACGTGTACCTGTGCACACATGCAAGCACACACACACACACACACACGTGTATACGTATATTTGGGTAATCAGAAATAGAACTAGGAAATATAAATATATATGTAACTGTGTGTATATATACACACATATGTCAGGATCATATATATGTACATATTATACATATGTATATATGCATGTGTGTACATATACTATTTATATCTATATCTATCTATCTATATATATCTATATATATCTATATATATCTATATCTATATATCTATATCTATATCTATATCTATATAATCTATATCTGTAGATAGATAGATAGATAGATAGATAGATAGATAGATAGATACTATACCCATGATGGACTCTGAAAAGGTTATTTGCTGGTAAAGTATACACTTATCAAAGAATGGAAATTTTTTCTCCTCCCATCCACCTCCCTCGGACCCTAACAAGATGTGGAATACAAAAAGAAACAGAACCATACACATTGCAGACATAGACCTAGACACATGGAGACAACAAGAAAGAAGCTTCAAGAAGTATGGCCACTAGCGTCAGAAAGGGAGTAACCATGGAACTGACAGAGAACTAGCCAATCGAGTCAAGCTAAAGAGAAGAGAAGACCTTGGAATCCCAGCTGAGGGACCCACCCAGGAGAAGTGCTATACCCAGGGAGAAATTTCACAAGGTCTCTATGAGAAAAGAAAAGATATTGAATCCATGTAATACTAGAGGCATACATTTCTTTGGCCAAATGTACTCATGAAATGTGTGTCTCACTACTGTGGCACTCTAAGTTTGTGTGCACTCTTAACATGGATACTGTATTTTTGGAAGAATGTATCCAAGGTATATGGGGGGATGTTTATAAAATGTTACTGTTCTTTATATGCATTTTATTTCTTTGTGTTAATTGTATCTAGTCTGTTTTGTCCTACAGGAAGCTCACCAGTGGGGGCTCATGACAATTAATTTTATGAATGCGAGAACTTGAGGGAGCAATCACTTTCTAGGGAACTCACCTAATATAAGGGAATGCAACTTGTTGTAGTTGTTCTTGAGGATCAATGACATCATGAGGGTGATGCCTTGACATGTGCATGAATTGGATTTAAGTGAGGCAGAGATGCACAAAGTCATCAGCCTTACTCTTTCCTCTTGAGTCATCAGAGTCCAATGGCCAAACAAAAGTCAAGATGACTGGTGATGGCCCAGAAAGCAAGTCTGCAGAGTAGCCAAGGAGGTAAAATAAATACTTCATTAACCCTGGACAGTTTTTTTTAAAGTCACTGCTTAAATGAGCCATTTTATAACACCAAACAAGTAAAAATAATTTACACTGAAACACTCTTGGCTTGCTTAAGGCCTCTCTGTAGATGTGAGACCTCTAGCCAATTCTACCAAGTATTAAAACACCACAGCATTGATTCCACCAGAAGCTTTCAATGCAGCATGTGATTGCCACTGAATTTCTCACTCTGCTATTTGGTGCTTGGCTCTCATTCTCTATCCATCAGACCCCCTGTCTCTTTGTGGAATGGAAAAACAAACTTTCTGCTCCATTCTACTTGGCAAAAGCCTGGAGAAAAAGACTCAGATTACTCCATGTGTTCCAATCAGCAGTGATATGTTGTTCAGTTGTTTCAGTTGTGTCAGACACTCCATGACCTTATTTGAGGTTTTCTTGGCAAAGATACTGGAGTGATTTGCCATTTCCTTCTCCAGCTAATTCTACAGAAGAAGAAACTGAGTGAATTGCCCAGGGTCACAGAGCTAGTAAATGCCAGTCTTCTCGACGCCAGGCCCAGTGCTCTAACCACTGCACCACCTAGCTACCCCAGCAGAAATATATCCAATGACTATCCGGTGATAGTCCTCTTTCCACTCAAAAAAAGTCATTGTCTCTTGTCAAAGGAAAAGTCCTTCCCCTTTCCATAAGACACCTTTTTGCTAACTTGTAAGCATGTAGTGTATCTGTTTTTATATGGTATATAACTGAAGTCTTCCTCCCAAGACAGCACCCCACTATTAACTAGAATGTATCTAGAGAACATTTCCTTAGACATAGTTTGTGAGTCTTTTATAATACTATAATTTAAGTATTTTAGCAAGAGCTACAAGAGATAATCTTTCCTTTGAATAGAAGCATTAAAATTAAACTGAAAACTTCACATTTTAACACAATGGATATTCCTTTCCTTCAGTGCTTATGTATACAAAGTACAGAAAAAGGTTAAAAAAATTAATGTGGAATATACAGAGACAGTCAAAGGAAACCATCTCAAATCTCAAAATCATGAAAGTGTATCTGTCAAATATGCTTTCAAAAACATAAAATGGTTGTTTTAGCTTTTAACCCCTTGACTCAAATGTGAACTAAATGGCAAATAGTCAAAATATGGACTCAATGAATATAGACACTGAACAGAAATGATGACACAATTATATCACTGTTTCTCATTTTTCTGAAGATGTGAATATCCCAATTCTCTGAGCTCTCTTAAATCTCACTTATTTTATTTCTCTGTCGCTGATCCTTGAGCTTAGCACAGAATCTATGGCCATGACTTTGACTGCCTCCCATAGCTCTGGCTCACTCAATAGCCCATATCCCTAATGGTTTCCCACCAGAGCTATGGAAGAAGTGACTGGGAAAGCCCAGCTCAGGGGCTGACTCCCTTTACCTTTTCATCAGTCTCCACCAAGGTCAAAGTCATGGAAGGGCATGATGATAGATTTTTGTTCAGGCACAGGTTGGAATAGATGGCTGTCGCAACAATCTGGCTAGCAGCTATTGTGGGGGTGAAAGACCAACACAAGCCCAACAACAAGAATGCTGCCAAAGCCCAGGTTCTTTTGATCTGCTTTAGTAAGGAAAGCAACGTTAAGTGGTTGACAAACTTACTTTAATTCAGCATACAAATACCATTCACTTAGTTCAGAGGAAAAAGCCAGCATCCTGAACTTTGGAAAAAATACAAATAAATTACACACATCTACAGACAGACCAAATACAATTCTTAGTTACCAACATCTAGGTTCGGCCCGGGAGCTCACAACAAGGACTGGCCCAGAGTCACGCGCACCACCATGGCTGTGGGCAAGAGCTCCAAAAAAGAGAAAGCCAACCCCTGGTTTTATATCTTTTTCAGGGTCAAGGGTGAGTCACACATGCCACTCACCCACGTGACCTAGAATCATCACAAAGAGGTGACTTAAACCCACGTGGTCTAAAAGCCTCTGATTTCCCAAACATGTCACTCAAACTCATGTGTAAACTAGGCCCTCTCCTGAGGTGAGGAGGTCACCAAGGACTCCCAAATCTAATCAAGGAAACAAAGGGCACTTGGTTGAACTGAGTGCTAAGAGCCCATTTAGGAGTTTACTGCTAACTCTAAGACTCAGTGCTTCTGAGATGCTGGGGAATTCAGGAAGATAATTATTTTCAAGTTTGGGTGAGGCTGATGCTATATAGCTATTTGATTTGAGGTGACACAAAGCATGACATGTGCTGGTGGGAAATTATATGAGGGTGGCACAAGGCTTGGATCTAATCACTTTAATTACATGATACATCCTTATGCAACAATAACTCCCTCCAAAATGGCATCAAGTGATCCAAGTTCTTCCCAAGTTAAAAGTATTCACTGGGGGAGTAAACTCAGTTGTCTCTAGGCAGCTGGTGATGCAGTGTATAGAGAACAGGACTTGGAGTCAGGAAGCCCTGAATGTTCCTGATGCTGGCTCAGCTCCATAACTCCAGACAATTCACTTAATCGATCTGTGCCTCAATTTCCTCATCTAAAAATGAGCATAATAGTAACATTTACCTCACAGGATTATTGTGAAAATCAAATACCAATATATAGGGTGCTTTGCAAATCTTAAACCACTATATAAATGCCCGTTGTTATTACTATTATTATTACTAATTATTATCATTATTATTATTATTCTAATCACTGGGGTCTCGTTTCACCAATAATGGATTAATTGCATCCGAAAAGGCGATTGCAAGTCACAAAAATATCTGTTGTATTTTATGTTGGCTTAGGGAGAGAATTCTTAACTAAACAAGGGATAGAAAGTATCATAAAAGACAAAATAGCCAATTTTTATTACATAGTGCTAAAACACTTTTGCATGAGCAAACTTAATGTTACTAGAATAAAAGAAGATGTTTATTGGGAAGAAACTTTGTAATTAATATATCTGATAATGGTCTGGCATCCAAGATATATACTAAAAAGAGGAATAAAAGCTAGCATTTATATGACATTTTATGGTTCGCAAAGTGCTCTACAGATATTATTTCATTTTATCCTCACAACTCTGGGAGGTAAGTGCCAGTATTATCCTTATTTTACAGATGAGGAAACTGAGGCTGACAGAGATTAAATGACTTTCCCAGGGTCACAAGTCAGAAAACTGTCTGAGGTCATATTTGAACTCAGATATTCCTTACTCAAGGTCCAGGACTCTATCCATTATGATACCTAGCTGCCAAGGAATATATGGAATTGATATGCCAATGGTTTGTGTTCCCAATGGAAAAAAATAAATACATATTTCTGAACCAAATTTTTTCCAGTTGATAGAATTTATTCTAGACAAGACTAGTTTTCTGTAAATACTTCTTCTTATTCCTACCACTAAAGCTGTTATAAAGAATTTTGGTATACAGTTCAAATTGAATATGGAGGGAGAAGACCAAGTCCCAAAAACCTGGGGCACAAGTGAGGGAGCACCTGCAGTCCTTTTCCATCATGATAGACCAAAGGAGGATGGAGAGGTGGAGGGCCAGTGAATCAGAGGACTAAGAGAGGAAGGAAGTGTGCTCCTCAGATGTCAACAACCCTTGACATCCTTCAGAAAATGCACACACACACACACACACACACACACACACACACACACACAATCAACCAGCCTTATTTATAGTTTTTCATGGAACCACCCCCTTCCTATTACAGAGAAAAATGCTATCTACATCCAAAGAAAGAACCATTAAATAAATGTATAGAATGATTTTACATATGTGTGTATATATGTATTTGTATCTAATGGTAGCCATCTATAGGGTTGGGGAGGAGGGAGGAAGAGGAAGATAAAAGAAAATTATAAGATAACTTTATTATATTTTAAAAGGAATAGCAGGTTGTACATAATAGATTAGCAATTTCATGTGAATTCATCCTTTTTTCTATTCTACTATGTTATGGAAATGCTTGTTTTATTTCTTAATTTCAGAATAAAGTAAATAAAATTTAAAAAAAAGAAAATAGTGATATATTCTGCATTCTAGCTATTCTACTCAGGCTATCAAGAAATTTAAGAAACTACTCTTCAAACAATTTTGTTATCATCTGTCAAATGCAAGAAATGAATATACTAATTCTCAGATATCTAGGGATGACTCCTAAACCTTTGCATGTCCTGACATCGTCTATTTCTATGTAATGAAGAGGAATCTGGAGTAGGTCTCAAAAATGACCTAGGGCAATCACATTCTCACCTTAGTTTTCTATGTTTCCTATCCTAGATGAAAACTAGGGTTTGGGATCCATAAATATAAGAGGCAGAGGCAAATCCTTCCTTGGAAACCTTCAAGCATTCTTGAACTCTTATTCCAGATTCGAGGTTTATTGGATCTTGGTCCTAACCAACATATTCTCAGCCATGGATATCAGGGTCAAAGGAAAAATGATGTCCCAGCGACTTGGGGCTTCTTCCCTGGGACGGTTTCTTCATTTATGCAATATGGGATTTAAACTGCATGGCTTTTGAGATGATTTCTTCCATTTCTGAATCTATGGGCCTATGGTTTTCTCAAAGACATTCTCTATCCTAGTCATCTCTTGGTCTCACTGTTTTCTCTCTAGCATAGCCCTTCCTATTGAACAGTTTATGGAAGTCCCCGATCTCTATCACTTTGTGAATTTCTTCTCAATCTTAAGTTTGCAAAAAGTTGAATGGGAGAGGGAGATCGGATCAACTGAAGGAGAAGGGGAAGAAAAACCCAAACATTTGGATGAGAAATATTTAGAATATTTTATGCAAAACTCTGTCTGCAGGCTATATGGATTCATGATAATCCCTTCTAGAATTTGGATTCTACACTATGAAAAAGTGCTAATCACGCTTGCTTTGTAACCACATTTGTTTTTTAACCACATATGTCTGTCATCATCTGCTGATGATCTGAGGAAGATGATATAAAAACAGACATTTGGACTAAGTCACTCAGAAAATTTATGGTGGCATACTGGGATAGGTGAGGTTGTAGGGAAGATTATTACTGGCTTCTGTATAAGGATAGAGAGGTGGGTACAAGTGGGCAGCAAGATCACAGATTCAGACATATCAGGTGATCCAACTGCCTTACTTTACAGATGAGGAAACTGAGGCCCAGATGGATACTTTCTCAAGATCACATCACTCATAAGGGTAAAGCATGCTTTAGCCCAGATCCTTGAACTTCAAATCCAGTCTTCAAAAGTCATGTTTAAATAGCTAGCAGAGATTACGAATGTCCTAAGGATTAATGTCAGTTGGCCAAAGTTGATCCTGAAATATGCATGCATATCGTCCCTGGGTAATACAAGCATCATAAAGAACCAGCCCAAATATGTTTATAACCTACATTTCATGATTTAGATTTTATCCTGTATATAATTTAAACTAATAAAACAAGAGCATGGGTTTCATGCAGGGAGAAGGTAAGTTTGAGTGTAAAATGAGAGTAATCCTTTTTATTGACACCTGAGTATAGAAGGATGGACCAGTAAATAAGAATATATATAATATATATGCATGTATGTATATATATATACACACATATACATACACATATATGTATATATGTGTGTATGTGTATATATGTATATGTATATATGTGATCCACTAAAGCTAAATTGAAGCAGACTTACCAGGAGAAGACAAATATACAATTGCTTTGACTTTTCAGCTAAAGTTGGAAATGTTTTATCTACTTTCATCTCTTCCAAAAAGGAATGTTGAATATTATATTTATATATGTATGTTCATATATGTGTGTATGTTTATATCTATATATCTGTATATATGTTTGTGTTTAAGAGGAAGTATGGCAAGCGGAGAGCTGGTCTTGAAACCAGAAAAATCTGGGTTCAAGTCTCAGCTTTGACACCTACTGGCTTTATAAATACACACACATGCATATAAGTGTGTGGATGTGTGTATATTTATATAATATATGTATGTACATGTAGACACATGTGTGTACATGTATATATTGTGTACATACATACTTAAACACACCAGATAAATATACCCAGGAGCAAAATAATAAGTGAGGATTCTGTAAAAAGGATAGGAGACCACACTAAACCACTTAGTTCAATTTTGACCTGAATAGATTATTTCTGGAAATGGGAGACAAGCAAATTTATAGTTGTTGGTTCAGACAAAGGTGTTGGAAATACTTCCGATGTTCATTTATAGTTTTTGATACTCAGAGCTGGAACTGTCATTTGCTGGTCAGAATAAGAAACACAGAAGTCTCTCAAATCAACTTTAAAAATTTCATTTCAACTTGTGGATAGGGGAGACTATAGGACACTAACCCACCAAGAAGAGACAGAGATACCCAAGGACCTTTGAGGCTGCTTCTGGGAAGGTTGGTGGGATTTGGGGTGGGAGAGAGGAAGATCGGAGTAGAATGGAGCTTGTAAGGAACTCTATGCAATGTGACAGTTTGGTAAAGGAACTATCCCATCTGGTAGCTTCACATTCAGCTAATTAGTCTTGCTAACTAAGTCCAAAGTCTAATTGTGTCTACATTGCTGAAAGAGTACAAGTACTGTTAGCACCCTCTAAATTTCAGTCCCTTGAAACCATACCCCAGTCACCCCACTCTAGTTATGGCTATAATGAATCCTTTAAATTAACAAGATGCCATAATTAGCTATAAACATGCATCAGAGCCTCTGGATCTTGGATTGCCACTCTATCACTCTTAAAGGAAATTGTTAAGATTGTAGGAAGATGCATGATTTTATTATCAGGGAATCATGATAATATCATTACTAAGCACTAAATGTGATCAAGCCACTTTGCTTTTGTATAGCTCTACAATTTTTAATCCAAGTAGGATTCAGATAATGTCCTAACTCTTGAGAAAGAGTGTCTAGAATCTTCCTCACCCCAAAGGATAGGAATATTTATTATGGACCTTATGCAAAAGCACAGTGTTTGCAATTCAAATCATGGAATCTTAGGGTTAGAAGGAACCTCTGTGGTTGGTGATTTAAGTTATCCCATATATAACTAAGCATCATGTACACCATGCTGAATGATTTACCATCCAAGTACTGGCTAAAGCCCCCACCCCACCCAGTGATGTAGAAGCCACTCCCTCTCAACAAATCCCACTGCACATTTGGATACTGTTCATTTTTGGAGGATGTTTCTCTTTTTCCCTTGACATCAAGTCTAAAATTGCCTTTTTTGCAACTTCTCATCATTACTCTTATTTTCTTCCTTTGGAGCCAAACAGAACAAAACTAATTCCCTTTCCATTGAGCAGACCAAGGAATACTTGAAGACATCTATCAATCCCACCTGGCATCTTCTCTTCTGTAGGCTTAATGTCAACTAATTTTTTTTCAATTGATCTTTATATATTATAAATGCAAAACCATCTATGATTATGGTTTCTCACTCACTAGCACCTTCCAGATGATCAATATCCCTTATGAACTCTAAGGCCAAAAATTAAATAGAATATTGCCAGCATGGCCGAAATAGAACACAATCCAGAGAGTCTATGACCTCCCTAGTCTGAGACACTACCCCTCTCCAAATTATTACATATACAAGTTCTATCTCTCAAGTCTCATTTCTAGGGTATCCCTCAGGGTAGCAACATCTAGTTTACTCATATGTCTCTGAAGTAATGACAAACTCTAAAAATACAATAGAAAAAGCCTTGCCAGACTCCTGTTTCCACAGAAGTTAGCAAGTTAAGGACTAGAAAGATATCAAATGTCAAATTTGTAGTATCTAATCATTGTGGGAAAGGCAAATACATTTACTATTATCTGAGTATTTCTTGGGTTACTGTGACAAAATATTAAGACATTGGGCAAAAGGACAGTGCTATTTTTTAATTGTACAAGTAGGTTCATTTTGCTTTGTCTGATTTTTTTTCTAGGAAGACTGTCCTAAAGGATGCTTGCCACCATCCAGATCACTCTGCCAATCAAAGGCAGCAAATGTTTTCCTAAGTCTGTCAATTTAATCCTGGGTCCAAAGCAGAGGTCCCTTTGCTCCTTGGTGTTGCTTTAAAAATAAAGAAGACAAGGGAAGTGTGAAAATGGTCAATTTTATTTCCAGTAAATTTACTGGGACGAAAGATAAGAGATTTCAGGTTTGTTGTTATACACCAAAAGCAAAGAACTCAGATCTAGCCACCTTTTGATTCCTCAGCTCATTCTCTTTATCACTGGACTACATGCTTTCCTGCTTGCTTGGAATCACATTCTGACCACCTCCACTTTATATGGACCACAAGAGAGCACTAACATCTTTTGATTACTGATGGCCAGGGAGGCATTCAAACCACTAAACCATTGTCTGCAGGTTCTTTATCTTTGCACCAATCCCATAAACTATCTAATTCAGTACAAGCTGACATGAAATACTCAGCATGAAGAAAAGAACTTATGTTTAGTAGCAACTGGAGGACAAATAAGTGTCTAATATCAACAAGGAAGCATCAGGGTGGTTTCACTGGTGATGGGGGAGTGTATTTCTGGGAATAACATTGGATAAATTGAGAAAATTAGGGCTATCATGGATTAAAAGTTCTAACCCAGCACTTCTGTGCATCACAGAGTCCCTTTAGGGAAACACCTGCTGAGCAGTGAGTTCATTTATCAAAGAGATAATGACCCAAAAACATTCTTCTAAAGACAGTGTGTAGACTATTTCTTTTTTTAAAAGGAGGCACCTGTGGAACTAATTAGGATGAAGTGCTGCTCTCAGAGTCCAGACCAGAATCCTTGTAAAGGAGTGAATAAAAGATGTACACAACTGAAACTAGAGATGAATGAAAACATGAATTGCACACACTACAGCCTGGAGGATGGAAAACAAGTGGCTTTGACAAGATGGAGACTGTTGTTCCATCTGGAGTCATCATGGTTAAAAGGAATAAATAGAACAAATGTTCAGGTCCCAAGAAGCTTAGATTAGAGCAGGGAAGGATGCAGAAGATGAAAACAAACACTGTGATTATCACATGTCCTCTTGATTTCAGCAGTCCTGAGCCTCCTTTCTGCTCTTTTCTTCTCTTCTTTCTTTTTTTTAAATTTTCCTTTGGGTGACCTTATTAAATCGCAAGAAGTTAATTGACATCTCTATAAAGATTATTCTTTCTTTCCTTCTATCCATCCATCCATCAATCCACCTATCTATCTGTCTGTCTATCTCTAAACCTTAATTTCTCTCTTGAATCCCCTGTCATCAGATGCCCACTAGACATCTCCATCTGGATGTCTCATAGACATCTCAAACATACCTAAAATTAAACACATTGTCTTTTCCCCTAGAACCACCCAAAACTGACTGCATTCAGAGAGAGCACCCCAACGTTCCCAGTCACCCAAGCTCATAACTTCTGTGGCTCTCTCCTCTGACTCATCTTCATTCGTATAATAACTAACAATGATAACAAAGATGTTGATGCTGATACATAATATTTACATAGCACTCTACAAATAATCTCATTTGAGATTCACAAAACCTCTGTGAAGTAGGTGCTATTATGATCTCTAATTTACAGATGAAGAAATAAATAGTAAGGCAGTTTGAGAGACCTGTGCAGCACCACACATTTATTAAGTGTCATAGGCAGAGTTCAAATACATGTCTTCCTCACTCCAAGTTCAATACTATCCACTCTGGCAAGCAAAAGTCAAGTCTTGTTGAATCTGTCTCTATAATATTTCTCAAAATAATCCCCTTCTCTCCAATCATAGAGCCTCTAGTGACTCATTACTGACTCATTATTCATTACCTATCATTTGGATCATCTATTAACCTCCTAATTGGCCCCTTCATTTCCAATCTTGTAGTGCTCCAGTCTATCTTCAACATAGATGCCAAAATACTGTTCTAAAGCATAGATCTGACCATGTCACTCTCCTGGTCAAAAATCTTCTTTACCTCCCTATTGCCTTTAGGACAAACACAGACTGCCCTCCCACCATCCTGTCATTTTAAACCCTCCATAATCTGACTCAACCCTCATTTAATATCTGTTCTTTTATATATTTCATCTGACTCCCCTTTTCATTACAACCAGATTAGTCTATTAGCTCTTTCCCTAACCAGAATTCGACCTCCCTTCTCTCTAAGTTTGCCCAAATCCAGAATGCATTCATCCATCTATACCTCTTAGAATTCCTAGCGTATTTCTAGAATCAGTTTACCTGTCAAATCCTTTCAGAAGACTCCTCTTATCCCTGCCTACCACATGGTTCTCTCCAGTGTGAAATTAGCTCTTATTTAGTTCAACAAATATAAAGCACTTATTGAGTCACTAATGATATGCTAGGCACTGTGCTAGACACCGAATGTACAAATGTAAAAACTGAAGCTGTCTTGAAGATGTAATAGTATGTACATAGAAAAGCAAATACAAAATATGGGGAGAGGAGGGATTACTAACAACTGTTATGTGCCACTACAAAAAGAACTGCTATAACTCTTTTTGTGCATAGAAGAGCCTTTTCTCTTCTTTTGATCTCTTTGGGGTATAGGACTAATATTTATATCATCAGATAAATGCAGATATTCCCTGCACAGTTTAGTAACTTTGGGCACATAATTCCAAATTGCTTTCTAGAGTACCAGTACCAATTTACAGCTCCACCAACAGTGCATTAATGAGTCTGCATTCCCTCAGTCCCTGCAATATTTGTCATTTTCCTTTTGGTATATGAATGGAATAGAATATTGTTGTTATGTAAGAAATGATGAAAGGGACAGTTTCAGAGAAATGAGGAAGAACTCTCTGAACTGATACAGAGTGAAGTGATGAGAACCAGGAGAATAGTTTACATTACAGCAAGAGCATTGTAAAACCACATACCTTTGAAAGACTTGAGAACTCTGGTCAAGGAATGACCAACAATAATTAAGAAAACTGATGATGCATGCTACCCTCCTCCTGACATAGAAGTGCTGGACTCTGGGTACATTTATTTCTTAGATGTGGTGAGTGTAAGAGTTTTGAATTCTCACCAGGGTCATATATCTTCAGAAGAACCCAAGGCATTTCAGTACAGGTAGATCATTATTTTCTAAAAGTTTTCAACTTTTAGAATTGCAAGTGAATTACAATTTACAATCGCGAGTGAACGTAAAATGAGAGACAATAGTCCACGTATCATCAATTTATTCATTAGACTAGCAGTAACCAATAAACTGGGTCAATTGTATCTCTCAATAACCAAAGACCCTTAGGTAGGGCTCACTAGCCATAACATAGTTTTGGGGAGTACAAAATTGAGTAGGTGGAGAAGACAATACAATTTGTTACAGGGCAGACACCATCGTGGTGATAGGGATAACATGATTGGTTATTTTAAAGAAAGCTAGCATACCCACATGGGGCTATTGACTACCTCTCTGAAAATTAAAGAATATTAATTGTTTTATGGGGCCCATTAGTGTCTAGTATACTTTGTTTGTAGGCCTGAGTTACCAGACTCCCTGGTACCTAGAAAGGTTTGTTAGGGAGATAAGACCCAAGGACAGGCAAGGATGGACAATATACTTTTGGAAGATGATAACAAGTTAATTTGTAATTTTAAACTAACTCAGAGGAAAAGATGACTCATTTACAAAATTAACACTGCATAAAATCAGCTAAATGCATGTGGTAGAAACTAGAGGTAATATTAATTTTTATAATTTTGCAACTCATACCTTCAACATATCTTTGTCCTTGCTTATTTCATTACATGTTTTCTTTTACATTTTCTGGTCTGGTTTCAGCATTTCTGGGCTTTGACAACTTTGAAAAACTTAAGCTATCTGACAGAGAGAAGCAAGGGCAGCTCTCAGGAAGTAGGGAACTGCCCGTCATTGGAGATCTTCAGGCAAATACTGGGTGTCCACCTGTCAGGTATGCCAAGGAAGGGATTCTTTTTTCCAGGTGTGTTTTCAAGTAGATGGCCTCTGAGGTTCCTTGCAGATCAGAGATGTTAAGCATACACAAGCAAGTTTTGCTAGCAAATAGAATCCTTTCATAGAGGAATAATACACTTATTGATTAAAAGAAACAAAGTAAATGGCTCCAAAAATGTGTCCTTATTGAGAACTTAAAAAGTAGTTCAGGTTGCATGGAATATAAAAGGGGTTGCTTTGCTGCTCGATCTTTCTGGGAAGTTTCCTGTCAATGTGCAATAAAATGAAATGCTAAGACACCAAGATAGAATTACAGAGGCAAGAGTTTCTCCATTGTATTTACGCTCTTACCCAGAAGAAAAGCTTATTATCAGGATATAATTATTGAAAACATTCCTAAATAATACAAGGCTGCTTTGTGTTTACAAATTCCAAGTTTTGAAACTGAATTTGTTTTTATTTATAGGATTTTCTCTCTAAGCAAGACACATAGGACATTATTCAATTAAGTAGAAGGCCACATAATAAGATTGTTTAAGAGCATAAAATAATAATATTTCAAAATACTGGATTTGTATTAAAGAATATGCAATTTTTGCAAACTTCCACTTTTCAATGAGAAATCACGGGATGCAGAGATGGAAGGCACTTCAGAGGATGTCCAACTGAATCTTTCTCCTCTGTTTCATAGGTGAAGAAGTTAAGGACCAAAGGGTAATTCCTTTATTATTTCTGCTATATCAATGGCACACCTCACAAGGAATATTACCTTCACATTAAAGTGGGGAATACTGAAGATTCAGAATTACAGAAATAGCTAAAAATTACAAGGCATCTAGAATATCATAGTAAGTAAATAAGTGTTTGTAAGGACCTTACCAATGTAGAAACACCCCATTATCATAGATTGCAAACCTTAATATTTAGTAAGTGCTAGCAAGTTTTATGAGCAACATGGAGGATAGGTGGCTAACCCAAAGTCATTTAGCTATGTAAAAGTCTGTCTCAGGTCTTCCTAATTACAAGCCCAACATCATACTCACTATATCAAATTGGTTCTGTCTTATATGTAAAATTTTAATGTTAAAAAATTGAGTGTACATGAAACTCACCATTACTTTCTAAGTTTGGGTTTGCCCATTCCAGTCAACAGAGGCAATTTTATTTTCTCCTAGGCCAGGGGTGCAGAACCTGTGGTGTTGAGGCTATATGTGGCCTTCTAAGTCCTTGGGTATGGCCTTCGGACTGAGCCCAAGTTTTACAGAACAAATCCTTTTAATAAAGGAATTTTTTCTGTGACATTTGGAATTGGTCAAAGGGCTGTGCTTGAGGACCTAGAGGGTTACATGTGGCCTTGAGGCAGCATGTTCCCCACCCCTATTCTAGGCTATCAGCTTATAATTGAGATAGGTGCTTCCAGGTGAAGGACAGAATTCAGATTTAGTTGCTCAATCCAAATGCTTAGGTCTCCAGTGAACATTACTAACAGAAAAGAGAGGAACATAAAATCAGAGAATCTTAGAGCTGAAAGGGAACTCCAAGATTTAGCACAATCTAAGTATTTAGATTTGTTGAACTTTACCCAATAGGGAAATTGGTACCTTTCTCACTAAAATAAACTTCAAGTCTTAATCACTCCTACTTAATCTAGTTCTGTGCTTTCCCCACCCACCCCATTACTAGGGGCAAATAAAAAACTTAACCTGCCCTACTGATTGGTGTCAACTACCAAAATGAGGCCTCATTTCTGGCTTTGAACTTTACAACACTTTTAACATCCACAGTCCTTGTTCATCTCAGCCTTTCAGAAACCTTTGTCATAAGACAAGAAACACTAAATTACCCTCTTACTCTAGATTTAAATTAATTCTAGGAATGTTATCTCCCTTAGATCTTTTTGGACAGGTGGGAAGGGTACAAGGGAGACACTGATGGCTTACTCTTTGACAAGTTCCTTCCATCCTCTCTGCCCCCCTCTTTGTTTCCTCCCTCCCTTCTTTGCTCTTTCCTTTCCTTTCCTCTCCTCTCCTCTCCTTTCCTTTCCTCTCTTTTCCTGTCCTTTCCTCTCCTTTCCTCTCCTTTCTTTTCTCTTCCTTCCTTCCTTCCTTCCTTCCTTCCTTCCTTCCTTCCTTCCTTCCTTCCTTCCTTCCTTCCTTCCTTCCTTCCTTCTTTCCTTCCTCTTTCCTTCCTTTCTTTCTTCCTTTCTTCTTTTAGAGCTCCTTAGTCAATCCCCTCATTTCATTTTTTTCAATCATTTAACTTTTTCCCCATACCTCTCCTATCTACTCTAAAAACAAATAATTAAATACAGAAGACATATTAAATAAACATAGACAGGCAAGACAAATTCCTACATTGGCCAGATCCAAAAATGCATATCTTATTCTCTGTATGACTTCATCATCTCTGTCATAAGGTGGGTAATATTATTCTTTATTAGTCCTCTTGAATTGTGGTTGATTCTTTAGTTGCTCTGAGTACTTAAGTCCTTCAGAATTGTTCGTTTTTACAATGTTGGCAGTCATAAATATTGTTCTCTTGGTTCTGCTCACTTCACTTTCCATCAGTTAATGCAAGGCTTCCCAGGACTCTGTGAAATCAACTATTTCTTCATTTCTTATAATAGCATGATAGTATTCTATTACATTCATATACCATAATGAGGTTTCTAAAGTCCTCATTCCATGCATCTGTCTATGAAATGGAAAGGTACATTTATAGTATCCACAAATCAACAAACCCAATAAATAAGAAAGAGAATTCTATAAATTATATTTAGGAAATTTTCTTTTGAAAGATTGCCTCACAACAAATATATTTATCCATCCAATTGTAGCAACATGTATCAAACAGCTGCTATATGCAAGGCATAGTGCTAAGGGATAGGAAGACAAAGGAAACAATCTTGACCCTCAGGGAACATATAGTGAACCACAATAAGAATTATTTTAATCTATGTTATATCTCCAAAAGGCAAACTAATTGAGTCCCTGTTCCAACACTGAAATTATCAGTCTATATAACAAGTTTCTTTTTAAAATACCTAATCATAAAAAGTATTACAAATACTGCCTGCTATCCCTTCAGAAATAAACTTCCATAGTTGATTAATATGGTGCACAAAGAACTAAAAGTATTACTAAAAATGTACCATTAATGGATGTAACCTAGAAATTAATCAAATAAACGCTTATTAAAAACACACTGCATGCCAGGATTGATGTTAAGTATTGGAGATATGAAAACAAAAAGAAAACAGTTCTTACCCTCAAGGGTACTGTAAAGCCAATCAGTAAGTAAAGATCTGTCCTGCCCATTGTATAGGACTCAGGTGGGGCCAACAAAGGGAGGCCTGATTACAGACAGACCCACACCCTTTCAATAACTAGGTGTGAGGCCCCAGGCTAGTTAGCAAACAAGTTTGCTAGTTTTCTGAGAGGTGTGAAGCCCTCAGGGCCCTAAGGGGAGTTGCTAAGACCAGAGCCAGTGGTGCGTGTGATGAGTTCTAATCAATCAGATGATGGCTAGGACTGTCTAGAAAGAGAGCCCAGAACTGGGAGCAGCAGAACTGGAAGCAGAGGAGCAGAAAGCAGCAGGATTCAGAAACAGACATCAAGAAGGCATTGAGGCAGCAGACACAAAAGGAGGGCCAGCATCAGGAGAGAAACTGCAGAGCAGAGAGTGCTGAACAACAGAGACTTGAAGAGATCGAGGAACTCGGAGTCAGCAGAGCTGCAGGAGAGAGTGCTGAGTAGAGAGCTAGGATTCATGAGTGACTTTTTACAGGAAGGCCTAGCAGGGGAGGAGTGGGGAGTTACAGTATGGCTTGGTTCCTTCCTATAATATTTTGCTATAATTTCCTTGTTACTACAGTGAGGTGGGCTTACCAATTTTGGAATATTATTGCTGCTATGTCAAATTAGGGGCATTGGTCCTTGGATTTGATCCTCTAGAGTCTAAATAAATGTTATACTTCCTCTGCCTTCTACCTAGAGAATTCCTTATACTTCACAATTCCAAACCACTCAGGCATGTCCATGGCCCTCTCCGAGGTCATGAATTTTGCATTACTACCATAGATACTTACACAGTGGGGGCAGCTAGTAGGCACAGTGGATATAGCACTGGTCATAGAACAGGAAAGACTCATCTTCATGAATTCAAATGCAGCCTCAGACACTTACTAGTTGTGTGACTCTGGCTAAATCATTTTACCCTACTTGCCTCAGTTTCTCATCTGTAAAATAAACTAAAGAAGAAAATTGCAAACCACTACAGTATCTTTGCCAAGAAAACCCCAAAATGGAGTCACAGAGAATCAGAATCAGAGATGACTGAAATGATCCAAAAACTCTTACACATTATTCTAAATATATTCTAAAAGTGGTATATGATAATTGTTTTTGTTTACAATGATAATGATGATGATTATGAATTTAAAATTTTAAAAGCACTTCACATTTATTAGCTCATCTGATCCTCACCACCACAATGTGAGGTAAGTGCTATTATTATCTTTTACAGATGAGGAAACTGAGGCCAAGAGAAGTTAAGTGATTTCCCCAGGGTCAAACAGCTAGTGAGTATTTGAGGCAAGATTTGAGCTCTTGCCTTCCTGACTCCAACTCTAGTTTGCTATCCTCTTCTAGCTGTCTAGTATACACACTCTCACTATATGTGTTAAAGGGTTTCTATGATACTAACTGACAAAGTATTTTTCAAGCCTCAGAAGAGGAGTTAGTATCCTGCCCAAGCATTTTGGGTTGTAATAGCCAAAAGATTTATTGCCTAGTTCCCATCTTCCTTCTGATGAGCCTCTCCATACTAAAGTCATCTGGTCTGTGGTCAGCAGATTTAGTCTGTAATGAAGACCATACTCAAAACCTTTCCAGCTTGATGATGCATACAAGAGTTGGCCTACCTCAATCAATCAGTGTCACCTCCATACCATGGAGAGGAAGTCAGAATGACAAAAAGTTTTGTTAAAGACCTCTGGCTTTCTATAGGATTAGAATCCCATAGGTTTTATGGATTGCAATCAATTCCATTGGAAGAAGCAACCACTTTGATGAGATTGCAGAATCACTGAGTATGGCACCATATTAATTAGTTATAGTCTTGTTCCTTTATAGGAAGCTAATATCCCTAATGACTCAACTATTTGATCACCAAGGGTGACATTAATCCTTACTGTCTCATCAGCAATATTTGTCCCTTTTTAGGCCCAGAATTCTTGTCCATCAAAACTCAGCAAAGCAAATGATAGCTGGGGTCAAAAACATGGAAAATTTAAAAGGAGTTGTTACGCTAAAACTAGCATGATTGACCTTCATCATTCCATCTCACCTGGGTTATGCCCACAGTATGTTGGTCTCTTTTCATTAACAATTTTAGTATTTGAGAAATTATATTGGTGAATTACTCATCGCAATAATTTATATGAAATATATTTATTATTGTACGGTCAAATAATTTTGCATCGCTCCAACTCTATTCTATATAACCCCTCTGCTTTCTATAGGAAAACATGAAGGGATTGATTGGAACTTGTCTAAACAGCTAAATATCTCTATCTAACAAATTGAAAAGATTTATAAAATACCACGTGCCAACCCAATTTAAAACACCATGTAACTGTGCAAACTCTTATTTAAGTAAAAATAAGACCAACAGCACCACCCAGAGATCAGGTACCCACCAATGACCCAAAAGAAGATGGAATCTCAGATAACTAAGTCATCTGAGAAGTATATTAAATGATTTCTTAAAAAAAAATGGAAGTGGATGGCATCGTGGCATAGTAGCTACAGCACTAGAATAGGTAGGATAGAGCACCAGGCCTGGAGTCAGAAAGACGCATCTCCCTGAGTTCAAATCTGGCCTCAGACATTTACTGGCTATTTGATCCTGGGCAAGTCACTTAACCCTGTCTGTCTCAGTTTTCTCATCTGCCAAATGAGCTGGAGAAAGAAATCGCAAACCACTGCAGTATCTCTGCCAAGAAAACCCACACTGGGTAACAAAGAATCATATACAACTGAAATGACTGGACAACAACAACAACTAGAGGACTGGAGTTGATGCCATGAGGATTTGGGTTCAGTCTTTCCTGCCCCTCCCCCCCCACTCGCCAGTGCCTTCCTTCCTTGCTATGCTACCTTATGTGCATTTTGAAGATATGCTTATACAGGTACATGTTGTCTCTCCCCACAGAACGGAAGGTCCTGGAAGGGAGGAACCATTGCTCTTCTGTCCTCATATTCCCAGCCTTTAACACAGCCCATCACACATACAAAGCCTTAATTTTGATTGATGGATGGAGAAAGTGTTTCTATAAGAAAGTTAGAGAGACACTTTCAAAAGCCAGAGAGAACTCCTCTAATATTCTCTGTGTGTGAGTCCATTGGCTAGAAACTGGGCCCGATTCCATATTCTGAGTGGTGCTATGCACAGTGCTGGAACTCAATAAATCTTTATTACTAATAACTATTGTTATTATTGCAGATGCTGGAAAGAAAATACTTTATAAAGGGTAGCCAGAAATTATTACTTTCCTTCAGTAATTAACTTTTATGCTTATGGAAAGTTCTTCCCTGAGATTTTCAGGTCTACTGTTTTTCAATGTTAAAATGTTCTATTATATATTTACATAAATATGAATACAGTACCCTGTTAATGTGTCTGGACTGAGTGGGTTTGCCAAGATTTTTATGGCGTTAGAGGAGAGAGGACTTAGAAGTCATCACAGATTTTTCTTTCCAACATGATTGATATTGGGGAGTAGCATTCTCCAGGAAAGCTCTGTTTCAATGTCTGATCACCATTTATGATCAAGAGGTGACCCTGAGTTCTTCAATGTTATTCAAATGGAGTAAAAGATCTGTTGAGTTAGAAAGTTTTAATTAGGACCTTGGACAACTCATTCGACCTCTCTAAAACAGTTTTTTCCCCTAAAAAATGTGCATTATAATAACTATAGCTTCTACTTTAGAAGATTTATCAGATAAATTTCCTTCAATCTCATTCAACATGCATTAAGTGTTTATTAAATGAAAGGTAATATGCTATTTAGTGAATCCACAAAGACAAAAAACAGTAACACCTAGTGAACACTAAGAAAGATATGACATGGTTGGTAGAATTACACATCTGGCACACCTCATCTTTCATGTACTCATGCAGTACACATCTCCCCATTGCATAGACTCCAAAATATCCCTAGAAATATTAAACGATGAAGTCTTCTGGAATAGGATTTCTATCATAAATCAAAGTGTGCCCACAATCATCAGGCATAACATTGGTCCTTCAAAAATTAAAACCATGAGGGCAGCTAGGTAGCATAGGAGATAGAGTATGGGCCCTGGAGTCAGGAGGACCTGAGTTCAAATCTGGCCTCAGACACTTATTAGCTGTGTAACCCTGGGCAAGTCACCTGATTGCCTCAAAAAAATTAAGGTCATGCTTAGTAAACACATCCCAAATAATCATTATCTCCAAAATATATGAAAGAAAAAGCTTTCAAAGTAACTTCCTGTAGTTCGATCTTTTTCAGTCCCATCTGACTCTTTATAACCCCATTGGACGTTTTCTTGGCAGAGATACTAGAGTGGTTTGCCATTTGCTTCTCCAGGTCATTTTAGAGATGAGGAAACTGAGTCAAATAGGGTTAATTGATTTGCCCAGGGTCACACAGCTAATAAGTGTCTGAGGCCAGATTCAATGAATCCTCCTAATTCCAGGCCCAGCACTCTATCCACTGTGCCACCTAGCTGCTGTATAAAGACTTAGCAGAGATCCGAAGCATGTGATAACAGCATGAGATATATATCATTCTTGTCCTATCTGTTAATGGAGTTGAACTGATGTATTTAGTAAACTTACAGGAGGTGAATTTACAATAATGCTTGAACTCAATAGCAAAAAGACAAGAAAATATAAGGCTTGGCTATGTATGCTTGAGTGGAAGGCCTTGTTTAAATGAAATTCATTTATTTATTTATTTAATTGTTGACTTGACTAAGTCAACTCTGAGATGAGTAAATTCCACTTACCACTGCAAGTCAATACCTTCTCTACAATTTGTAGTTTCATATTATGAAATAAAAGGATAATTGTAAAGTGCATTGCACAGTGCCATATATAATAAGCACCATATAAATGCATAGTACATAAGTACTATTATATAAATGTAAGCTTTCATTGTTTTTGTTGTTACAGAGTTACTAGAACATTGAAAGAAACATCCAGGGTCACGCATCCAGTATGATCAGTTCTCGATTTATTTCACTGCCTCTCTTAATTAGAAAACAGTAATTATTTTATCTACTTACGTGATAGTTCTTAGAGCATTAAATATAAAAGAGTAATTATAGGAAAGCAACTAGGACTGTTTCTATTGTCTTCCATTTTTTCATTCCTCTGGTTCTGTTTTATAATATCTTGATTTCTCATAAAGTCACTAGCTTCCACTTGCTCCAATCTAATTTTTAAAGTAGCATTTTCTTCAGTGGTCTTTTGGACCTCCTTTTCCATTTGGCTTATTCTGCCTTTCAAAGCATTCTTCTCCTCTTTGGCTTTTTGGAGCTCTTTTGCCATTTGTGTTAGTCTATTTTTTAAGGTGTGGTTTCCTTCAGTGTATTTTTCAGTATTTTTTTGGGTCTCCTTTAGCAAGTCATTGACTTGTTTTTCATGGTTTTCTCGCATCCTTCTCATTTCTCTTCCCAATTTTTCGTCTACTTCTCTAACTTGCTTTTCCAAATCCTTTTTGAGCTCTTCCATGGCCTGGGACCAGTTCATGTTTTTCTTGAAGGTTTCTGTTGTAGGCTCTTTGACTTTGTTAACTTCTTCTGTCTGTATGTTTTGGTCTTTGTCACCAAAGAAAGAATCCAAAGTCTGAGACTGAATCTGGGTGCGTTTTCGCTGCCTGGCCATATTCCCAACCAACTAACTTGACCCTTGAGTTTTTCAGCAGGGTATGACTGCTTGTAGACTAGAGAGTTCTATGTTCCACATTTGGGGGGGGGGGAGGTGCTGGCTCTGCCACACCAGCACTCCTCCTTCCCCAAGAACCCCCAGCCTGGACTGGGCTTAGATCTTCAGCAGGCTGTGCACTCCTGCTCTGATCCGCCACTTAATTCCTCCCACCAGGTGGGCCTGGGGCCGGAAGCAAGAGCAGCTGTAGCTGCCCCACCCCTGCTGCCCCCGGGGCTGGTAGCCCAACTGAGAACTCCTTCCACTCCCGCAGCTTTTCCCACTAACCTTCTCCGCTGTCTTTGGTGTTTGTGGGTTGAGAAGTCTGGTAACTGCGGTAACTGCCGCAGCTCACTGATTCAGGGTGGTAGGGCACATTCTGCCCAGCTCCTGGTCTGGTTTGCCACACTGCTCACGCTGGACTCTGCTCTGCTCCACTCCCAGCTCCCAGCTCCCAGCTTGGTGTGGGATAGACCTCACCCAGAGACCATCCAGGCTGTCCCTGGATGGACTGGAGCCCTGCTTCCCTCTGCTGTTTTGTGGGTTCTGCCATTCTAGAATTGGTTCAGAGGCATCTTTCATAGGTTTTTGGAGGGACTCGGCAGGGAGCTCACGGTAGTCCCTGCTTTCCAGCCACCATCTTCAGGACTGTTTCTATAAGAATAGCTTGTATTAAAATAGTGCTTTAGGGTTAGTGACTTGCTTTGCAAATATTACCTTATTTTATCTTGACAACAACCCTGAGAGAAATATGAAATTATTACCCCATTTCATAGATGAGAAAATTGAGAGAGACAGAGATTAAGTGACCTACCGAGTATCACACAGCTAGTCAAAGCAGAGGGCAGATTTGAACTCAGTTCTTTCTACATTTAGGTTTAGATCTTTATTGACTCTACCACCTGTCTCCTAAATCTAGTTCTCCCTAAATGCCATCAAATCAAAGGAGGAGAAGGATTTTCTATTCGAGTAGTCACCATCATCACCATCATTATCAATGGATTTTGTCTAATTTAGCCTCAGACACTTGACATACTTAATAGCTGTGTGACTTTGGGCAAGTCACTTAACCCCGATTGCCCTGCCTTCCCCCCTCCAAAAAATAAATGAATAAAAATAGATTCTTTAAAAAAAAAGACTTGCATAACTGCTAATTATTATTGTTGTCATTATGATTATCATTATTATTATCATCATGAAATAACCAACCACAATTCTGAAGGACTATGAAATTTGAACCAGGGTCATTCTGGAGTCAACTCCCATTGGCTCAAGAGAGCCAATTATTACATTTTCATTGTAAGCATTTACACCTTAGAAATCAGCAAATGCCACAAATCAGGTCTTGATTTATTACTTTGTTGATTGTCTAGACTTAGGAAAGTGATGGAGAAAATGTTAATAATGCAAATTAAACTTTAAAGTGTGTCCTTTATGCATTAAATTTGTTTAGACGGTCGGTCACTCATTAAACATGTACCAACACAACCCCGTACATGACCTACAGAGAGGTGACAGACTCAAGAAGTAGAATAAGGCATGAATTTTTGGACCCAGTAAACATGGGAATTTGTTTTGCTGGCCTTTACATATTTTTACAAGGGCTTTGTTTTTCTTTCTCTCTATTTTTCCAATTTGTGAAGGAGGCAAGGGAAGTAGGGATAAAGTAGAAAAAATCAAAGACAGAAGATAAGACCTTTCTTTAAAAATTCAGAGGGGGAAGTTCAGAAGGAAGCACTGAAAAAAAAGGAAGCTTTGAAAACTACAGTTGAATTTTTTATGTCCTTATGAAGAATAAGTTGTACATAATAGAAGCCTACAGTTTCATGGATAATCCACGTTTTTTCCTGTTTTGCCATATTCATGTAAATGCCTACTTCATTTGGGGTTTGTCAAGTCCAGAATATAAACAAATAAGAAGTTTTAAAGCTGTTTAAAAAGGCATATGGAGGGAGTGATTTGTGTCAGTAGGATGGGCTACAGAGAGGAAAGGCAAACAAGGAATCTCGGCCGTCTGAATCATTTTAGTCTAGCTCATTAAGAAACCTGCTCAGGATTTCTCATATTCTGGGATCTCTACCACCTCTGGAGAAAAGGGTCAATTGTAATTTTTGAAATATCCAATTCCCTCTGTGTCAGATCCTTGGAAAGAGTTGCCTTGGAATTGCTTCAGTCCAACCTTGTTAACCATGAATTTTCTGAATCATGGCATGGTGCTAGACCATATAATATAATATCGTAGAAACGGCAGTACTCCTGTGTCCAGACTCACTAAAATGCACTCCTCCTCCTTCTTGCCACCATTTAGAATCCCCAATTTCATTAAAGATGTGTCATCTTCTACATCAGGCCTTTCCTGATGTCTCCTTTCTCCAACCTAGTGGTGCTTGCCTCCGCCAAATTACTTTGCATGAACTATGTATAGATTTCTATTTAGTTGGATGTCCACATGGAATGTCAGTATCATTTTATCTGTTGTTTTCTTACCCGCCCTGCCACATGGAAAACAGGGCTTGGCCTATAAGAAGTGTTTAATTAATGCTTGTTGGTTGATTGACACTTTTGAGCTTATCTTTCTTCTCCCTAAAATGTGGCACCCAGAGCTGAACATTGTATTTGAGATGTGTCCTGATTAAGTCAGAGCATAGTGAGTCTAAAACCTCCTTGTTCCTAGATTCTAAGCCTCTCAATAACACCCAAGGTTCAATTCACTTTCTTACTTGCTGTACTCTACTGTTGAATAATTTCAGGCTTATAATCCATGAAAAAATATCATATTTTCGGATTAACTGCAGTCTCATGGAAATTCCCCCACCTTGTACTTGTGAAGTTGTTTTTTAAACCCACATATGTTTTGTGCTTATTTCTGTTAAATGTCACCTGTAATTTAATATTCTAGACAGATTAGAGGCTATGAATCCTGACAGTCATCTAGTGTGTTAGCCAGGCTTCTTATCATATTTTATCTTGCATTAAATTTTCTGTGCAGTGACAGTAGATTTATGTACACATTGCCTGTGTTAGACTGGAAGTTCCCTGAGGGCAGGGACTATATTTTAAATTTATTTGTACACCACCACCCCTATACCACTAGCATAGTAACTGTATGCAAAACACACATTGTAAATAATTGTTGGATTTAATTTAAGCATTGTGGTGATACAAATTTGAAAAAATGAAAGAGTCTCAGCTTTCAAAGAGCTCACACTGAAAGAGACAACATACAAAACTAATTGAGCTGAATGGGGTATGGAGAAATCTGGATATCCCAAGAGGTCCTTCAGAAGGGTGGACAGGAAGGCCCAGGAGACCTTAGGCCGTGTCAGTAAGTTACAAGAAAGTAGTGAGAGTCTACGAGGAATGTTATAACTGACATCCTAAGAATTTTTTAAGGATCCATGATCTCTTTGTAGTTTAGAGTTTAGAGGGGATGAATGGTTGATACTGTCACAGGAGTGATTACTATTGTGCCTTTCAAATGATAGGCAGCTTGGCATTGTGGGTAGAGAGTTGAACTAGGAATCAGGAAGCTCTTAGTTTTAGTCTCCATGACCCTGCCGACCCATGCTGCCTAAGTGACCCTGAGCCAGTCACACAACTTCTAGCTGTTCCAGGTCACCCCTAAGACTCTGAATTGCAGCGAAGGTACAGACCCCACCTGAGGCTTCCTTACATCAATGAAATCACAGATCTAGTCCCCATCCTATGCCACCCAAACTCAAGAAAAGAATATGATCTTCCCTCTGGACTCTATGAAAGAGGAGTGGTGATGAACTCAAGCAGGAAAACAGAGTTCCACAATTGTAAGAGACCTCCAAGGCCATCCAGTCTGACTCCTACTTAGGCAAGAAATAGCTTGCCAATATATCCAGCAGGCAGTCATTCAGATCCAGCCTTTGTTAGAGGGAACCAGCCAAGGCAGATCAATGCACCCTAGGCTAGTACTATTTCAAACTTCTCTGGGACCAAACTGAAGAAATTGAATTCCTCCTTAAGAATGTAGCCTTTCAAAATTTGAAGGTGAATGTTTTGTCTAGGTTTATTCTTTTTTTCTGGCTTAAGTACCCCCTATTCCTTTTACCAATTCTTATGCTTAGGAGGCAGCAAGGTAGTGCAATAGATATAGCTCTGGGCCTATCTAATCTGAGTCCAAATCTTGTCTCAGATACTTACTGGTTCTGTGACTCTGGACAAATTGTTTAATTTCTGTATGCGTTAATTTTCTCATCTGTAAAATGGGGTAGGGCTGTGGACTTGATTGCCACTCAAGTCCTTTCTAGCTCTAATTACATCATTCTTCAACCATGTGAAATGAACTCCAGGCCACTACTAACTGTTTCTAGGCAGAAGTACTTAACTTTATTTATGTTATGGATCCCTTTCGTGATCTGGGGGTGTCTATGGACCCCTTCTCAAAAATAACTTTTAATAAATTAATTAAAAATTAATAAGATGAGGGGAAATCAATTATATTAAAACACAATTATCAAAATATTTAAAAAGAAAAGTTCAGAAACCTCAGGTGAAGAATCGTTGGATTATATGAGATTAACAGGGAAAGTTTCATTTCCTTGATTCTGAGGCTAGGGGAAAGTGGAAGACTGGGAAAGTTTGAATGGTCTAAACAGCCAAATGAAAGAAAAAAATAAAAACAGAGTGGAGATTGTTGAATTTTCCCAAGGGACAACCACTCGCAAACTTAATGAGTAAATTTTCAGTACAGTGTTGAAAATTGAAGCCCAATTATACAGGGTTAAGAGAAATTCTAAAGAAGAAACAAAAGCATTGGTTATAACCAGCACCTTTCATGAAGAGAAGTCCAGGAGGAGAGAGATACGATGGATGGATGACATTTCTACACGTCTGAAATCCATTTCATCCAGAGAAGCTAAGGAAACCCAATAAGAGAAAAGGCCATTTTCAGCTTGATGCGAAGTTCATAATGAAATGCAGCATTTTCCAAGCAGATGAGTGACACGAGGGCAAAGAAAAGCTAAGGACTTACCCAAGGATCAAATACCCGATCTGGGGGATTAAAGGCATAAAGGGTAAGGTAGAGCTTTGGGTCTGCTGCCAATCATGGGGGAAAGCTTTGATCTACTGAGAATTACATGTTTAAATAATTGGCTACCTTGGCTGTGAATGATAGGAGCTTCAGGATTTATAGATAGCTGCGAGTTCAGCTGACAGAGGAAATGAGAACACGGACTGACTAATAACATGATATTCTGAACAAGTAAAAATGAATAGAAATAAAAATGAAACCTACACGAAACCCAAACACGGTATTACATTACTGTAACTAGAAATAAAGAAGCAAGGTGGGAGCAGGGAGGGAGGGAATGGAAAATGGGATTTTAGTAGAAAAATTGGAAAAGTATAAATACTACTAGTGGAAAAGGTCATCGTGCTATAAAAATGCTACTCTTTACAAGAAATAATTTTAAATTCCTGAACGCTGGACTTAGTACTGCACACCATTAAGTTTTCTGCACAAATAGGTGTTCAAAATCATAGATTACTAGAAGTAAAATAGATCTTAGAGACCATCTGGTCCAACTCACTTCTATTACAGATGAAGAGGCCGAAGAACAGAAGTTGAGCCTTTTAAGGTCACATTGGAAGTTGAGAAGCCAGAACTTGAACCCAGGTCCTTCAATCATATAACAGTGCTCTGCCTAATTCACAAGCTGCCTTGCTTTCCAAAGGTTTCTCTCCATATGCAAAGATCTTTATAATTCTTGGGTAAATAGACAATCTGGGTATTAGGCCCATTATATACTCCTGAGACACAGCTGCCTACGTAAATCTTAGGTAACAGTAATAATCAGCTTCAATGTTGCAGTGCATTTGGGCTCTCATTCATGTGGTATCCCCTCCAAGGCCTGCCCAGCCTTGTGTAGCTCTTGTCCTCCCATAAATTCACTACAGAAGTCTATCCAATCTACCAAGGGCCGTCCTTCATTTCCCTTCACATTGCATGGAAGCCAGTAGAGCATGTGTCATCTGTTAGCTGTTTTTCTCTTTTGTTATATGGCTAGTCCTTCATTTTTTCAATAATATATTTCCCTGATGATATTCTTTATACTACTTCTGCATAATTCTTCCTTTCTAATAAATTGCATACCCAGCGTCCGCACCTCCTTTGTACTTTGAGTAATGCTTAACTTAAATTGTTCAGAGACTATAGTAGATTTTCAGAGCTGAAAAGGATCTTAGAGATCATCTCACTTAGCCCCCTCGTTTTATAATTGAGGAAATTGGGACACATAGAAGTGACATGAATTTTCTGTCTACACAACTAGAAAGTGTCAGTTGATGGGATTTTAACCTAGAACTTCCTGTCCCAGAGTCTCGCGTTCTATCCACACCCTTGCTGTTTTAGGGGTCTGAGACTAAAATTTAAACATCATTTAATAACATCGACTGACATTTACATCGCCCTCTAAAGTTTTTGAAACTCTTCACATATATCATCTCATTTGACCTTCACAATGATCTTATGAAGTTGGTATTGCAGAGATTACTGACCCCACTTTGAAGATGAACAAAGTAGGGCTCAGAGAGATTAAGTGGCTTACATGTGTTAAAAATAATAACTGTTAATGAGGGACCTTCAATTTCAGTCCAGCTTTCTACAGGCTACCACAAGATGCAGCCTAACTAGTATCCACATATTTACAAAAGATGGAGACCAAAATTTCACATTTATCTACAGTTGGATCATAAAAGAATATATTTCATGCCATGGATGTGTCAAGAAAATCAGACCTTGTGAGAGATGATCATAGGATCACATATTAGTGCCGGGAGGAATACTTGAAGCCATCTTTTCCAATCTCCTTATTTTATAGATGAGGAAGCCAAGTCATCAGAGGTTATGACTTATGTCCAGTTCCATAGGTAATATGTCATGTCACGCATTCAGATTTTAAACCCCAATCACTTGGATCCTCGACACTCCTTCCACTGTACCATGCTGAGGCTGCTCCATTGTTTTAATAAAGCCTCTCAAGGCTGGACTGAAAATGAACAGCCACTGTGGGTCAAGGAATGCTGAAAACAGTATCAAGGATAAAAAGATGATTTTTGAAAAAGGTACAAAGGATTCAGAAAACTGGAGGATTATGTAAATTATCACAAAAGCCTTAGGCAATCAAACATACTTGAAGAAGCCAAATTGAAAAATGAGCATCAAATGGCGCAAAGAATCTCCACGAATCCGTGAGGATATTTTAAACATAATTATACACTAAGCAACTGACAAGAGAGAAGTGATGAAGTGTAAAGAGAGAGTCAGACTATGGAGCAATTATTTAGAATCTATCTTCAGCACTGAAGGAGAGAGAAAGCATTTGATTCAAACCCAATCAGATTTACGAGCCGAAAGGTGAGGAATTTAAAAAAAAAAAAACAGCCGCTTAACAACTAAAATGACAATTAACTCAATAATAAGTTTCCTTCACTGATAAAAGACCAGTGTGAGCAGCACTCACTTGGAAGTGCAAAGTGAAGGGAGAATAATGGAAATGTCTATTTCGTTCATTCTTTTAAATATCTGGGGGAAAGGCCGGTTAAATTCATGTCGCGAAATGACAGTGCTCAAATATTGCTGCTTCTGTTGTCTACCACCTACCAGGACTCATTCCTGCCAGCATAGGTGATCATAGCGCTCAGCTTTCATTCTTTCCCTGCTGTTATACTCAGAGATTTGGGCATCTCTTTTGATGATTCCCTGGACATCTTGGGTCCCATGACCTCTTCCCTTCTGGCATGCTACATGTGGACTGCAGGAGGATCTCCTTGACTTCGAAGGACCAAATCTAAGAGTCTAAGTAGACAGAAGGGGACTTTTTATCTTTGGCACTTACAGATGTCTCTACAAAGACAAAGAAATAAATAGTAGTCCTTGATCTCTATGACCTTAGATTCTGTATGGGCACTGGGAAAGGATGGAGACTAGACCAATGATTTCTTTGATATAGGGAACTCTAAAAGGGGAAATTCACTTTGCCAATGTAGGTGAGCCTTTTCTTTGTGTCTTGGAGAGTTGCCAAAAACACTGAGAGGACACTAAGAACCAGGACACTGAGTGATTGCCAGGGTCATCCAAGCCAATGTATATCAGAGGTGAGACTTGAACCCAAGTCATTCTGACTGCAGGCAGCTCTGCTAACCACTGTCCTACATGGCCTCTAAGTACATACAAAAAATGATGTCAATATAAAAACTACACATATAATCACATACAAAAATATACGTAATGTCAGAAAGTAAATAATAGCTGCCTACTCCTTCAAACAGGTTTTCTGTTCTGTATTGGGCAGGCCAAAAGACAGAGACAGGGAAGAATAGGGTACAGGAGGGATGAGATGATTTATCAGGTCCTAACTCTATAATGTTATGAAGGTTCTATGAAGATATGATTGCAGCCAGAATAGACGTTGCCCCAGAGGGATAGTTTGATTCTTATTGAGGCAGGCGTTGAAGGACAGGCCTTCCCAGAGGTTCCTATAACCTCCTTTGTGCTGTCAAACTCTTATTTTGATATCTCATCAGCATATACAAGACTAGGCTAGCCACTGACTACATACACAGTATCACTAGAGGACACTGCTTCCCTCTGAGATCTTCAGCTCAGGACTTGAGTTCAAATCTTGGATCTGCTAACTATTAGCTGTGTCACCCTAGGGAAGTCATTTAATCTCTCTGGGCCTCTGTTTTCTCTTCTGTGAAAGGATGAGGTTGGATTAGATTGTCTCTGGTGTCCCTTCCAACTTGAACTAGTGTGATATTATGCTATTATATGGTGCTACCCATGTGACCACAATCTCCTTAAGCCTCCTCTAAATTGTAAACTCTATGAGAGCCCAGTACTGTATTATAGTTATCTCTATATTTATCTGAGGGACTAGAACAGTGCTCTTTCTGTAGTGAAAGGATCATAGGATTATAGATTTAGGGCTAGAATGGACCTCAGATCCTAGTCCCACCCCTTCATCTTACAAGTGAGGAAATGATTCCCTTAAAAGTTACTGCTGCCTTTGTTTCCATGCCAATGACCTTTTATTGCCACTTATTATAATATCTACTGATATTTCAGAGTTCACTTCATGTTCCATCTCTTCCATAAAAGATTCTATATCCTTTGGAATATCAACTAAATTCCTAAGCACAGATTCAGCATTTAGTAAATATTTGTTTTGTTGCTTGGCTGAAATGTCATTCATTTTTAATGCGTTTCATGGCATCCAAGTGACCTAATCTGAAAGAATTAACAAGGCTTATTTACACATTGGTAGGACATTTTTGGTAAGTCATACTCTGAAAAGGACATAATTGGTAGTGAAAGGAAATGTAGAAGTTGAGTTTCTTTGGTGACAGAGACAGGAAAATGGATTGGATGACTTCTTGAGATAACTTTTACCCATAGGACTCTTGGTTACCATCTCTGTGACTACAGAGACAGGAACTTCCTTCTCTGACCACCAGTCCCTCTTTGTGTTCTCTTCCCCATTAGAATGTAAGCTCCTTTAATGTAAAAGCTATCTTTATTTCTGTACTAGTATTCCCAACCTTAACTCGTTGCTTTGCACATAGTGTTTAATAAATGCTTTTCCATTCATTCATTCAGTGAGTAATATCAGGATTAGCAGCACCCCTATTTCAGAACAGTGCTTGAAAGCATGATGGCAAGAAAGTTAGAATAACATCCAAGAGTGGTAAAAAGAGATCAATGACTGAAAGAATTGAACAGATAAAGGAAAATTTCAGTCTCCAAACAGCAAACGAAAGGAAAGGAAATAAAGAAACACTACCTCATTACCTCCCTTTAATTACAGGTTCTAGGAAATTATATTTTTTTTTTAGATTTAGCATGTTGGAATAGAGGCAGCTAGGTGGTAGAGTGGATAGAGTGTGGAGCCTGGAGTTGGAAAGACTCATCTTCCTGAGTTCAAATCTGGCCTCAGACACTTAGTAGCTGTGTGACCCTGGGCAAGTCACTTAATCCTATCTGTCTTGGTTTCCTCATCTATAAAATGAGTTGGAGAAAGAAATGGCAAATCACTCCAGTATCTTTGCCAAGAAAACTCCAAATGGGGTCATAAGGAGCTGGACACACTTGACCATCACCACCAACAAAATAGCAGACTAGGTAGAGTGCTGGCATTAGAATGGAGAGGACTGAGTTCTGCCACTAAACACTTGTGTAATCTTGAGCAAGTCACTTAAACACTCCGAGCCTCAGCTTCCCCAACTGTTAAATTGTCTTGTCCTAGATGATTTCAGAGTTTCCTTCCATCACAAAATTGATAATCTTCTAAATAAACATGGCATGCATTCATTTCCTAATGAATTAAGCCCTTGATCTGGGCAAATTGTTTTTATCAGGAGAAGGGGAAAGAGGTGTATGTTGATATGTTTTAAGAAGAGAGATTTGCCAACATTTTGTCATCTTAGCTAGCAGTCTGAGGAAGACAGATATTTGTCAAACTAGTAGGATAGTCCTTTGGAATCCTGAAAGCTGATGTTTCCAACTTAAGTGCAAAGGAAACATCTCATTGATTTACACAATCACAAATTTCCCTACTTTTTAGTTGAATGAAAGAGTGAGTTTGCTGAGGAATTGGATCATTTGTCTTCATTGTAAAATTTTGAGTACTCTGAAGTCAAATGTTTACCATCTAGCCCATCACAAATTAGTAGAGGAATAATCACAAGATGACTGGAGTTGCTTCTTCTGCATCAAAATCTGAGCCCCACCCCCACCCCACCCCAGCCCCCGGCCACTTTCCCAATCACATAGAGAGGCTTATTTATCTAAGTAAGAATTAGTGCTCAGCAAACAATAAACATAAAATTTAGGATGGATAAAAGCAGATGTTTAAGCCTTCGACTCTGTAATAATCTAACATCTATCAGTCTGATAGGACAAAAGTTTTCCACTTTATGTTGAGCTCTTTCCACATTAATTTCCAGGCAGGACTCAAAGGGCACCTCCTCTGGGTGATTTGTGAGGAGAACAAACTCTCCCGGGCTCTCTCTAGAGCCTTCTCATCCTCTGCCAGTCTACAGGGCAAGATGAGTTTCTTTTCATAATGATAAGGCATGAGAATAATTCATCAGCTGTACAACACAAACAATCCTTTACTCAGCAGAATGACAAAAGGTTATTTAGCTCCTGGCACCCACCATATTTCTTGTAAGAACCCAGCCCAACAGCCAATAAGAAAATTAATAAATTTTAAACATCTGGGCAGTGAGACCATTTTAAAAAGAAATGAATGTTAAGTGATCACAATTCCAAATTAAAATTACTGTTTCTAATACTTCCATTTGTCTCTCTGGGGTTTCAAAATGAAGGGCCCAGTTATGTAGGTTTGGGGACCATCTTTTGCATTTCTTCAAATCCCCAATACTTAGCAGAGTGCCTGTCACACAGTATGCCCTTAATAAATGCTTTCTGCCTAACTTATTGAGTACAAAATAGTGATACTAATGATTTGCATTGAGGATATGACCAAGTCAAGGAAATAAATATGACATTCAGTTAATCAATGCATACAATGGTGACGTCAACATCACAGATAGTGGGTAGTTATTGTTTTTTTTTTTTAGAATTTTTTTTTTTGGATGGAGGAAGGCAGGGCAATTGGGGTTAAGTGACTTGCCCAAGGTCACACAGCTAGTAAGTGTGTCAAGTGTCTGAGGTCAAATTTCTATCAGTCTGTGCCACCTAGCTGCCTCTGTAGTCATTCTTACCAAAAGTAGAGTGCTAAGTCCAAAATGACCGATGAATGATACCCTCATAGTCATTACAAAGAGAGAACATTCAGAGTAATAGCTGAAGTCCTAGTTCTTTGAGGTGAGCTAAGTGCTGAGCTGGGGTAACAAAAATACAAATACGTTGTGCAATGTACAATGCCTTCAAGAACTTTACATTCTTACTCTCCAAGACAAGCAATATTCCATTTTTCATTAGTAGAGACAAAAAAGGGGAAATGCATTGTGTCTATGGGATTGATTTAATTTCTTCTCATTGGAAAAATAATGATCTGTGCCATTTTTAAAGAAAAGCCTCTGAGTATAATAGGAAAGATCAACCACCACAAAATAATGAAATGTGAATGTTCTGAAATTATAAAAAACAAACATGGGCCTAAGGAAAAGATATGGAAAGTCACCTCCACATGTTCTTTCCAAGGGGAGGGAACACACAGGTTAGAAACATTAAACAAATCAGATTTTTTAAAATATATTTATTGGGTTTGGTGGGGTGTTTTTTCCCTCTCCTCTTTAAATAAAAAAAGCTTTTGTCACAGGGTCTAGCTTTCTAGGAGGGGAGAAATACGGGGTAAAATCTAGGTAATATACAAGGAACAAATCAATAAAATATATATTAAAAATATGGTGATGCAGGGGGAAGATCAGTACAAAGCTCAAGTCTTGGAGAAAGGGTAACAGAAACCAAAAAATTGTTAGGTTTGCAAAGAGCAAATAAGAGGAAAATAACAGCCAGAAATTAGCAGCAAATTTTATTCAATTCATCTTGGAAAAGTGAGACAAAAGCAGTTTATAATCAAAACAATTTTGTAACTGTGCTGCTTTAGAGTTACTACCTTACTGTATTGATATAATAGCCCAGGAAGGGCTACAGTATAGGTGTGACTGTCCCTATAAGTCAGATGTGGTAACATATTTTAAGACTTGAGAGGCCTGTCCATGGTTATATGGGTAAATTTAAGAGATTAAGACTTGAGGCCATGTCTTTAGGATTCCATTTCTAACCCTCTATCCAGTATACCAAGTGTGAGCATGCAGCTTGTTGCCAAGGACAGAGAGCTAGTCTTCGAGTCCTGGACACCTGGATTTGAGTCCTGGCTCTGACACATATAGCTGTGTGACCATGGCCAAATCTCTTAATCTTTCAATGCCTAGAGGCAACTCCAGTCTCCCTGTAGGGACAAAATTGCAGATATACTTCATTAGAGGAAGTTTCCACACTGAGAGTTTCCTATACAGATGAAATTAAAAACAGGTATGGACAAAAAGAAATAACAATCATAGCATAATAAATACATTTCAGGTTTAGCACAAAAAAAATACTACATTGTTACTTAAGAAGTAAAAAGCATTATAAAGTTTACAAATTACTACTTCAAGTCAACAAGCACTTATTAAATACCTACTACATACAAGGCACTGCCATTCTTATGCTTTTGTCTAATCTAATCCTTTGGGGTAGGCACTATAGGTATTATTATTTCCACTTTACAGGCAGAAAGCTGGACTGAGCCCCTAAGAGGTCAAAAGACCTGCCCATGGTCTTGCAGCTAGTATTTGAAGCAAGGTCCCCATCCTCAGTACACTATACAACCTCTTTAGGTGGTACATTGCATGGGTTGTTCATACTTTGCATGAATTTGCCTTTCTTTCTATCCCTCCTGCTTAGCACAGTGCCGGGCACACAGTAAGCACTTAACGAATGCTTATTGACTTCACTTGACTTGACTGGGAATCAGGAAGATTTGTGTTCAAATCTTGCCTGAAATACCCATTAGCTATGGCACCATACTCATGCCATTTGACTTCTCTCAGGCTCAGACTCTTCATCTACAAAGAGGACAATATGAACACCTGCCTCCAAAGAGATAACACATGAAAATAATTGTGGATGACGATGATGATGATGATGATGATGATGATGATGATAACAAGGAAGATGATGAGGAACTGAGGTCAAATCCCAGTGTTATCACTAATCACTAGTTTGCCCTTTGACGTATTCTTTAAATTATCTGGGCCTCTGTGTCCTCATCTGTAAAATGAGGGAGATGAGTGGATGGTTTCTGAGGTCCTTGCCAGCTCTAAATGCATGATCCTATATAAATCTGTATAGCTGTTGAATATGATCACTACCAAATACTCAATCACCGTGAGGATTGGTAGGTTTTCTCTGATCTTAATCTAGCACTCATATAGGATTCTTGCTTTCTCATTCTGGATCATCTATGTATTAGGATGAAAAAAAAATTGGTTCCACAATCCCAAAGCATGCGAATGCCACTTACCAGGGCACTGGTGAAGATTACATTGTTGATGGAAAAGGAAATTTATTCTACTATTTATAGTCAAGGGAAAATATACCCTATCAAATTCAATTGATAAATCCAGAGGGAACTTAAAATGAGATAAAGTCCTAAGCCATAAGATAATATGCAACAATGTAACAAAATTCACTTTGAAAGCTATAAAACATTACACAGATTTATGATATGGTTATTGTTCCTGCTGGCATTATTATTATTATTATTATTGCTGTTATTATCATTTGAGTTTCGTGTATTCATTAGAGTTTCATGCATCTTATTTAAAAGTCAGGATAGAACTCAAGCATAATGGAATTGGTATTAGATATTTGCAATATATTGGATGCTAAAATACATTTTTAAGATACTGAAAACAAGTTATAAAAATCAGCTATTCATGGATACAGAAATGGTATAGTCACAAAGCAAATACATCAATGACCATGGGAATAATGGAATATAGAAGACAGGCCTATAAGGGCTGGTAAAGCTATAACTAGGAAGTCTGTGTTTCCAGGGCAAGAAGCACAGCTATTTGAAAGACAAATAACACCAACCAATTCTAAGTTCAGTAGAGGAGGGATGGAGAATTTGAATTCACCCTAAATCTGAATCTAGGAGTTTCCTATCTGAATTATTTTGTCTTATGATTAGGTACTAAGCACCCTTTAGATTCAGATCTCTCTAAATTGAGTACCCTTGAGCAAAGTCCTCGTGGCCCCATCCTAAGTGATGGCTATAACTGTATAACCACAATGACCTGATTCTTTACCCACTAGCTGAGAAAGTTAAAATGTTTTGCATGACTACACATGTATAACCTATATTGAATTGTTTGCTTTCTCAATGGGGGGAGGAGGAAGGGAGAGAATTTGAAACTCAAAGTTTTAAAAACAAATGTTAAAAATTGTTTTTACATGTAACTGGGGGAAAACAAAATAGCAAATAGGAAAAAAAGAAAGTCACACCTAGACATCCCCATCCCATGGAACATCACCAATTCCATTTCGTGGGGTTTTTTAAAAATTTAATTTATTTTCTATTATTTTTTAAACTCCAAACTGTCTTCCTCCCTTCCTCCCTCTATTCCCACCATGCATCAGAAAAGGCCATCATTTCTCACATACAGACACACACATAAGTGTATGTACATATATACATATATATATATGATGTATATCATACCATACTATGCATACTTCTACTTATCAGTTCTTTCTCTGGAGGTGGACAACTTCCTCTTTCATAGGTACTTTGTAGTTGATTTGAATACGTATAATACTCAGAATAGCTTAGTCATTTACCGTTTATTCTTTCAACAATATTGTTATTATTATAAACAACATTCTTATGGTTCTGCTCATTTTACTCTTCATTATTTTGTGCAAATATTTCAATATTTTTTTCTAAAATCAACCATCTCATCATTTCTTATAGCACTGTTGCATTTCTACACAATCATATACTACAACTTGTTTAGCCGTTCCGCAATTGATGGGCATCCCCTCAGTTTCCCGTTCTTCACCACCACAAAAACACTGTCATCAATGTTTTAGAACATATAGAACATTTTTGTTCTTTCCTTTTTTCCCGATCACCTTAGAAAACAGACCAAATAGTGGTATTGCTGGATCAAAGGTTATACACAGGTTTTTAACTCTTTTGGCATAATTCCAGATTGCTCTCCAAAAGTGTACTAGTGTCCCAATTTTTCACATGCCCTTTTTTCACAGGTCATTTTCTGCTTCTGTCATTTTGCCAATATGAGAGGTGTGATATGGTATCTGAAAGTTGTTTTAATTTGCATTTCTCTAATCAATAATGATTTAGAAGATTTTTTCATATAACTCTTTATAACTTTGATTTCTTCATCCAAAAACTACCTGTTCATAACCTTTTACCATTTATCAATTAGGGTATGACTCATATTTTTACAAATTTGGCAAAGTTCTCTGTACATTTGCGATATAAGATCTTTATCCAACAAACTGTTTATAACATTTCCCCCCAATTTTCTCCTTTCCTTCTAATCTTAACTACATTTTTTTTGTACAAAATTTTTTTAATTTATTGTTATCAAAAGTATCCTTTTATCTCACCATGCTCTCTGTCTCTTATTTATCCATAAATTCTTCTCTTATCGATAATTCTGTTAGGTAATATGTCCCATATTCTTCTAATTTACTTATGATATGCCTCTTTATAGCTAGGTAATATATCCATTTTACCTTATCTTGGTAAATGGTGTAAGATATTGGTCTATACCTAATTTCTGCTAGATTGTTTTTCAGTTTTCTCAACATTTTTTTTTTACCAAATAGTGTATTCTTATTTCAAAAGCTTAAATCTTTACATGTGCCAAACACAAGGTTACCATAATCATTTCCTACTGTGTGTTATATCTCTACTTTGTTGCACTGATCCACCTTTCTATTTCTTAGCCAATAATGAATAGTTTTGATAATTACCACCCTATAATATAGTTTAAGATCAAGTACTGTTAAATCTCCTTACATTTTTCGTTAATTCCTTTGATATTCTTGACCTTTTTTTCTTCCAAATTAATTTTGTTATAATTTTCAAGCTCAATAAAATACTTTTGATAATTTAATTGGGATAGGATTGAATAAGTAGACTAGATAGAACTGTCATTTTGATTATATTGGCTCTGCCCACCCATAAACAATATTTCTCCAATTATTTAAATCTTATTTTATTTTTATAGAAAGCTTTTTATAATTATGTCCATGTAGTTCCTGGGTTTGTCTTTGCAGGTATCCTTGCAGGTATTTTATGCTCTCTGTGGCTATTTTAAATGAAGCATCTCTTACTATCTCTTCTAGCAGGGTTTTATAGGTGATATATAGACATACTAATGATTGATGTGGGTTTATTTTATATCTTGCTACTTTGCTAAAAATTATTAATTATTTCAACTAGCATTTTAGCTGCCTTCACCACCATTTTAAGAGAAAAATCAGAAGGATAGTATAGAAGCAGGGTAAGCATAGTAGTTCTAGATTATGAAGAAGACCAAAGACTATAATCCCAATTTTATTATTTGCTAGGTGTGTGACCACTGACAAATTACTTATCTTCTCTGGGAATCATCTATAAAATGGGCACAGTAATATCTTCATTCTCCACTTTGCAGGGTTGTTGCAAAACTCAAATGAGACAATAGATTCATTGACTTGCAAAACCCAAACTGTCATCTGACTGTCTGCTATCATAACAATTGAGACTTTGACCACTACCAATTTTCCCAGTTTGTCTTTCCTACACAGGCTTAACTTCCCTCCATTCCTAGTCCTGACCCCATAGGTAAGCCTTTAATGTTTCCCAATGATTATTCTAAAATCCCTCACCCCCACCTCCAATAAACACAGACACAGACACAGACACAGACACACACACACACACACACACACATCATGACTTCTTACCATTCTTTACCTGATAAGTCCCCATCCATCCATTTTTTCTACTATTTCTTCTCAGCTGCCAAGAATTGCTAGAGATAAATCATAAAACCCAGATGACTTCACCCCCCCCCACTACAAAATTCTGCTCAGCGTGGCTTTCAGTGCCTCTTGGCAACCTTTAATTCTTCTATGATTGACTCCATACCTCATCCCTACAACACTTGTTTCAACTCGTCCTTTCTTTTTCATCTGTCAGTAGCATTCCCCAACCCTCCTGTCACATGTGCACACACACACAAACACACACACACACACACACACATTGGGGTGAAGCGAATATATTGTATGGGATTTGCATAAGGTGATAGTAGATCATGGCCCCATTAATAGAGAGAGAATTAATTTTTAAAGTTTCCTTTTTAAGCATCGTGGTTTAATGGAAGAAGTTTGGGATTCCAAGACAGAAGACATAGAAAATCCTAGCTCTCTATAACTATCAACTCTATACATCTGGGGAAATCACTTCCCTTCTCTGGGGCACAGTTCTATTATACATACAATGAGGGGGCTTTGAGTAGTTCTAAGGTCCTTTCTGGTTTTAGATCTATGCTCCTGTGAAATCCAGTTCTTCATATCACTTTCAGGTGCTTTTACTACTGCTGCTGCTGCTGCTGCTCCTATTACTACTATTGCAGCTGCTGCTGCCGCCGCTTATATTACATAAAATAGAAGTGTGCTCCGGGCTAAGTTGTTCTTTCCATATTAAGTCTGTGGGTCCTCCATAGGGTATTCAGAGAACTGAGTCAGTTAATCCTAGTGAAAATAAAAATTATAATGGCGACTTGTCCATTGATGATGTGTAGAGTATTCTTATGACCATAACTAAAATATCTCTCCATGAAATTGAAGCATATCAACCCACATTTATAAACTATATAGAAAGTATGTATGTTATATGTATGTATGTATGTATATGTATATGTATGTATGTAATGTATATCCTCAAACATCCCATAGAAGCAAAGGCTCATCTTTTTAATGCTAACATTCTACCAATTTGTCAACTGTCAGTCAATTAACTAGCATTTATTAAGAAGGTACTATTTTCCAGGTATTGAACTAAGTTCTAAGAATACAAAGAAAGACAAAATACAGTCCCTTCTGTTAAGGAGCTCGTGGTCTAATGGAGGAGACAACATGAAAACAACTATGTACAAAAAGACAGACAGACAGATCGATAGATAGACATACAAATATATATATATATATATATATATATATATACATATATAATACATTAGAAAATATCAAATGAAGGGAGGGACTATAGCTAAGCTGAAGAATCAAAAAATGAGTATTTCACAAGGAAAAATTGAAAAGCTGGTGACAAGTGTGAATAGGATGCAACAAGTAACCACGGAAGAACTCAAAAGGCCAAGAGGAGAGGAAAAAAAATGTCATCAAGGAATTTTATGATGGGAAGAGAAGGTATGCTGATCTCAAGGCAAGAATAAGCAATAACAGCTGGACCATCAGGGGGCTTCCCTTGGACCTTCACAATGTCAGGAGAGCATGAGAATGGCCTCCAGTTCACTGGGCGCCCCTCCACCCCAGTAGTGAATTTAAAGAAGTAAATGGGCAGGAGTTAAACAGAAGGGCAAGTAAGAAAGGCAACTTTTGTAACTGAAAAGAACTCCTGAATCTATGAGGTCACCAATCCATTGATGTTATTTAACAAACACTATTTTGTTCTACCTAGATTTCATGGCTCTATAGTTAGCATTAATGTGTTTCCTATTTCAATAAATTACTTACACAAAGGAATTTGTGTCATGTTTCTCAAACTGCCACAAGACTCAAACTAGGGGGCATAAGCTCCAAAGACTGTGAGCTCCTAGTGGTCACTGACTGTCTTTTCCCTTTCTTTATATCCCCAGTTCTTAGTGCAAGGCCTGATACACAGTAGTCATTTAATAAGTGTTTGTTGACTAACTGGTTAAAGCATATTTAATGACTGTCAGAATCCAAAAAGTTCATAACAAACTGGAAAGTTGAGTATATAGTAAAAATCAAATTGGAAAGGAAAAAAAAGCCTAGTGTAACAGGTAGAATCAATTTAATTCAATCCATGTTTATTAAGTGCCTATGCTGCATTAGGTAAAGGGAATACAAAAACTCAAAGTGACACAGACCCTCCCTCGACAAGCATACATTCTACTAGAAGTGAATGGTGGGTATGAAAAACAGAAGAGGACAAGAAAAATTAACGTGGAGGTTGTTGTTGTGTTTATCCTTCATTTTTGAAAAGGACCATGGCATCAGGGAAATGATGACATGGCTTGCAGTTAATTTGACTTGAGGGAGGGAGGGCTGTGCAAGGTCACCAGCCTTACTTTCTCCTCCAGAGCCAACTGGATCCAGTGACTAGATATTGTACACAAAGAGAAAGTGGCAGCTAAGACTCAGCCTTGAAGGAAGACAAAAACTCTGAGAGATGGAGATGACTCAGTAGTGCATTCCAGGAATAGGGAACAGCTTGTGTAAATTAATAGAGGCAGGAAAGGAGAGAGTGTCAAATTGAGAGAACAATTGGTCATTTAGTTTGGCTGGAGTACAGAATTTGTAAATAAGTCTAGAAAGGTAGACAGGAATGAGAGTGTGGGAGATCTTAAACACCAGGTTAAGGATTATACGGATTTTTTTCCCTATAGGTTATGGCTTTTGAGCAAGAAGTAATATAGTTAGAGCTGTGCCTTAGGAAGATTATTTTGGCAGTTAAGAAGAAGATAGACTGGGGGAGGAGGAAGCTTAAAGCAGGAAGACCAATTAGAATGTTCTAACTGTAGCCCAGAAGAAATATGAAATATGATAAAGGTTTAAACAAGAATGGTGGCTATGTGAGTATAGATAAGGGGATGCTGATAGGAGTGTTGGGAGAGAGAGAGAGAGAGAGAGAGAGAGAGAGAGAGAGAGACAGAGAGAGAGAGAGACACGGAGGGAGAGAGTCAGTCAAACAGCCATAGCTCATACAATTATAGTAAAATCATGGATTTGGACCTTGAAGGAACCCTAGGGTCTACCTTATCAAACCACTTCATTTTGTAGATAAAGAGATTGAATTTTCATAAATTATCCAAGGGCACTCAGCTAGCAATCATCAGAGGTGGGACTTCAACACAGCCCCTTTGATGCCAGAGCCAAAGCTCTTTCCATGGTACCCTGGTGGATTTCATAAGATTTCACAGTTGTTCAGGTTTGAAGGCTAAGAAAGAAGGAAAAATCAAGGGTGGCTCTGAGGATGGAAACTTAAGTGAATGGGAGGGTATTAATACCATGGACAGAAAGGAGAAAGCTTAGAAGAGAGTCAGATTTATGGAAGGAAATCATGAGTTCAGTTTTGGGTATGTGGAATTAAAAAAAAAAAACTACCCAAGTTAAAAACAAGGTACAAATGACTAGATAGCAGCAAATGGGGAAAAGAACTTGGAGTATTAGATCTAGCTTCAAGCTTATTATGACTCAGTTGCATGATGTGACTTGGTTGGTGAATAGCTTAACAACTTGTATTTGATGAATGTGTTGGAATATTGCTGCCCCATAAGAAATGATGACAATGAAAGAATTCAGAGAAGTATGGGAAGACTTATATAAACTGATTCTGAGTGATCCAGTAACAAAACAACATTCCCAATGATTACAGTGATTTAAATAAGAAGAAGCACCCCCAAATTAAGTCGAATATTGTACAATCACAATCACCAAGCTTGTAGCTGAATAAGAAATTACATACCCACCTCCGCCTTGTTTGAAAAGGTTCACAGTTATAATTACAAGATGTGTCACACAGTCTCTCAAACAATGTCACTGTGTTGATGGAATAGAAAGAACTCTGCTTCCTTCTCTGTTGTTCTTTAATAAGGGATGGCTTGCAAGTTAAGACCAGGGGAAGGGATGTGTTTGGAAATGAAGGTAATGTAAAAATAGAAGATATCAATTTCTAGAAAAAAATTAATGTCATGCAGCTGCCCCAAAAAGCTAGTGTCTTCTTGGGCTATATCAAGAGAAGTATATCATCTAGATCTGAGCTATGTCTAGAACATAGCTCATCTTCCTGGTGTACTCTGCCCAGACCACATCTGGAATGATTCATTTGTTTCTGGATGTCATAACATAGGAAAGGCATTGATAAGCTGAAGGGTGGGCAGTACTTGTATGTAATCAGGATGACAAAGATGATGGTGGTGTTTAGCCTGGAAAAGAGAACACTGTGGGTATTCCTCATGAGAATGAGAACTTTTTGAAATCAAGGACTATATTTTGGCCTTTCTCTATATCCCCAGTACTTAGTATCCTGTCTGGCACATTGTAAGGGCTTAAATGCTTGATGAATAGTTGAACAGAAGAAGGTGACAGTATCCCTGTCTTGAAGTATGTGAAGGACACCATGTAAAAGATATTAGGCCTATTCTTGACCCCCAGATGATAGAACTATGGAACAATCGACGAATGTATCAAAGAGCGACTTACTATTATTATCATTAGATCTGTCCCAAAGGACAGCTGTTTGGGAAGGATTGGCTCCTCTATCCCCAGAGCTCTTTAAGAAAGGGTTAGATACCAACTTGCTATGTTTTAGAGGGGGTTCTTATTTAGATTGGACTAGATGGTGTCTTCTACTAGTAAAAATCTTTGATTCTGTTCCCTGCTTCTGTAGGTGACATCTTTTGGGAACTAGGGGAACTGATCCATGTTTCTTTTACTTTGGGGACCAGTAATTGCTGTTTTCCCTTTTCTCGCTTTTCTTTTTTAAATTTTAGACTTCAATTTCCCATCTGAAAAGCTTTGCCATGCTAGGAACAATATAAGTGATAAGAATAGAAAGACAGGATGGCATAATCACTGTACTCAAATAGGTACGGAAGATTTTTTTTCAAATATCACTACATATGAATCTCAGAAAAGCAGATTCTGAAAGAAGGAAACGTCCTAGATATGAAATGACAACCCTCCACTTTGATGGCTAGGCATATAAGACTTCCAGGTTTCTTTCAATGAGAAATGAATGTGGAGGAGGGTTGCAGACAGTCTCTGACAAGGCAAAAAGTGTACACTAGCCTTTAATCTGTCAATCTATCATTCAATCAGAATTTATTAAGCATCAGGCATTCTACTAGGTCCTCGGAACACAAAGACAAAGTGCCTGCCCTCGGGGACCTTACACTCTATGGAGGCAAACAACAGGTATATATTTAATTCCAAATGCATGTGGAGGAGATGGAAGAGAGAGATGGTGGATTTTAATTGGTTGAAATAATTCTTTTAAAACAAATGATAGAGGCAATATGGCCATCATTACAAATTAACTAGAAACATATTCTTTTAAAAAGTGAGATTCATAGATGCTTCTTCTTTCTCCTCTTATTCATTTCTTGATATGCTCCCCTCCCAACCCCTCCAGTTGGGATGAAATACTTGCTTCTAATAATGAAAAATGGCTCAACAAAAACAAGCCACAGATTCTGACAGTATTTGCAACATTATGTCCCTGTGGTCTCCTGATTTTATGCCAAGAGGATGGAGGTACTGGAAATATGTTTTAAGACTTATAAAAGCTATCACTTCCTTTTTAAATTTGAAAGATCTATTTTCTTAATATCTAGCAAACATCATAATGGCAATAGGGTCACCTCATGCACACTTTAGAATGTATAATCAGACCATCAGATACAAAAACTTGAGTTTTGTTTGGTGTTTAATGATAATAACTAATTGTATTTATACAGCTTTTGAACATTTTTTCAGCTATTTTTAAAATTTATTTAATATATTTAGTTTTCAGCATTGATTTTCACAAGAGTTTGAATTACAAATTTTTTCCCCGTTTCTACCCTCCCCCCACTCCAAGATGGCATATATTCTGGTTGCCCCATTCCCCAGTCAGCCCTCCCCTCTGTCACCTCACTCCCGTCCCATCCCCCTTTCCCTTCTTCTCTTGTAGGGCAAGATAAATTTCTATGCCCCATTGCCTGTGTATCTTATTTCCTAGTTGCATGAAAAAACTTTTTTGTTGTTGTTGTTGTTTTTGAATGTCTGTTTTTAAAACTTTGAGTTCCAAATTCTCTCCCCTCTTCCCTCCCCACCCACCCTCCCTAAGAAGGCAAGCAATTCAACATAGGCCACATGCGTATCATTATGTAAAACCCTCCCACAATACTCATGTTGTAAAAGATTAACTATGTTTTGCTCCTTCCTAACCTATCCCCCTTTATTGAATTTTCTCCCTTGACCCTGTCCCTTTTTGAAAATGTTTGTTTTTTGTTACCTCCTTCCCCTGTCTGCCCTCCCTTCTATCGTCCCCCCTTTTTATCTTCTTCCTCCTTCTTTCCCGTGGGGTAAGATACTCGAATGAGTGTGTATGGTATTCCCTCCTCAGGTCAAATCCAATGAGAGCAAGATTTACTCATTCCCCCTCACCTGCCCCCTCTTCCCTTCCTACAGAACTGCTTTTTCTTGCCACTTTTATGCGAGATAATTTACCCCATTCTATCTCTCCCTTTCTAACTCTCTCAATATATTCCTCTCTTATCCCTTAAATTGATTTTATTTTTTTAGATATCATCCCTTCATATTCAACTCACCCTGTGCCTTTTGTGAGTGTGAGTGTATGTGTGTGTGTGTGTATACCTACATATATACATACATAGACACGCACATATGTGTGTATATATATATATATATATATGTATGCACATATATATGCATATTCCTTTCAGCTACTATGATATTGAGGTCTCATGAATCATACACATCATCTTTCCATGTAGGAATGTAAACAAAACAGTTCAACTTTAGTAAGTCCCTTGTGATTTCTCTTTCTTGTTTCCCTTTTCATGCTTCTCTTGATTCTTGTGTTTGAAAGTCAAATTTTCTATTCAGTTCTGGTTTTTTCGCTGAGAAAACTTGAAAGTCCTCTATTTTATTGAAAGTCCATATTTTGCCTTGGAGCATGGTACTCAGTTTTGCTGGGTAGGTGATTCTTGGTTTTAATCCTAGCTCCATTGACCTCCAGAATATCATATTCCAAGCCCTTCAGTCCCTTAATGTGGAAGCTGCCAGATCCTGTGTTATCCTGATTATTTTTCCAGAATATTCAAATTGTTTCTTTCTGGCTGTTTGCAGTATTTTCTCCTTGATCTGGGAGCTCTGGAATTTGGCGACAATATTCCTAGGAGTTTTCTTTTTGGGATCTATTTGAGGGGGCAATTGGTGGATTCTTTCAATTTCTATTTTGCCCTGTGGCTCTAGAATGCCAGGGCAGTTCTCCTTGATAATTTCTTGAAAGATGGTATCTAGGCTCTTTTTTTGATCGTGGCTTTCAGGTGGTCCAATAATTTTTAAATTATCTCTCCTGGATCTATTTTCTAGGTCAGTAGTTCTTCCAATGAGATATTTGACATTGTCTTCCATTTTTTCATTCCTTTGGTTCTGTTTTATGATGTCTTGATTTCTCATCAAGTCACTAGCTTCCACTTGCTCCAATCTAATTTTTAAGGTACTATTTTCTTCAGTGGTCTTTTGGACCTTCTTTTCCATTTGGCTAATTCTGCCTTTCAAGGCATTCTTCTCCTCATTGGCTTTTTGGAGCTCTTTTGACATTTGAGTTAGTCTATTTTTTAAAGTGTTGTTTTTTTCAATATTTTTTTCAGTATTTCTTTGGGCCTCCTTTAGCAAGTCATTGACTTGTTTTTCATGGTTTTCTTGCATCATTCTCATTTCTTGTCCCAATGTTTCCTCTACTTCTCTAACTTGCTTTTCCAACTTCTTTTTGACCTCTTCCATGGCCTGAGACCAGTTCATGTTTTTCTTGGAGGCTTCTGGTGTAGGCTCTTTGACTTTGTTGACTTCTTCAGGGCATATGTTTTGGTCTTCTTTGTCACCAAAGAAGGATTCCAAAGTCTGAGACTGCATCTGGGTGTGTTTTCACTGCCTGGCCATGTTCCCAGTCAACTGACTTGACCCTTGAATTTTTCGATGGTGTATGACTGCTTGTAGAGCAAAGAGTACTTTGTTTCAAGCTTGAGGGGATACGCCATTGATTTCAGAGCTATTTCTATACAGCCAGCTCTGCCACCCCAGCACTCCTCCTTCCTCAATAACCACCAACCTGGACCTGATGCAAATCTTCAGCAGGCTCTTCACTCTTGCTCTGATCCTCCACTTAATTCCTCCCACCACTTAGGCCTGGGGCAGGAAGTAACTGCAGCTGTAGTTCTGTAGCTGCACCTCCCCTGCTGCCCCTGGGGCCAAGCTGCAAACTCTGTCCCCCACAGCTTTTCCCACTAACTTTCTCTGTTGTCTTTGGTGTGCATTGAGAAGGCTGGTAACTGCCACAGCTCACTGATTCAGGGTGCTAGGGTCTGTCCTGCCCGGATCCTGGTCTGGTTGGTCCTGCTGCCTCCCACGCTGAGCTCTGCTCCCCTCCACTCCATGTGCCATAGACCTCATCCAGTGACCATCCAGGCTGTCCTGGGCTGGATCCGTGCTTCCCTCTGCTATTTTGTGGGTTCTGCAGTTCTAGAATTTGTTCAGAGCCATTTTCATAGGTTTTTGGAGGGACGTGGTAAGGAGCTCATGCAAGTCCCTGCTTTCCAGCCCGCCTTTGAACATTTTTGAAGGGCTTTATATGTATTATTTCATTTGACATTCACTACAACCCAGGGAAGCAGATGAAGCTACTATTATATCAGTTTTACAAAGGGGGAAACTGAGGTAGACAGAAGTAAAGTGATCTGCCCATGGTCACACAACTGACATCTAATGCAGAATTTGAACTCATGTCTTCCCAACTCCAAGTCTAGTGCTCTGTCCACTGCATCAACTAATTGCCTTAATTAGGACACATTCCAATGTTTTATTTTGTTTTGTTTTAAGGAAAGAAATTGATTGTGGTTAGGTATGAAAATACTCAAGGCCCATTTTGTATTTTCCATTTTTTTCCATTTTCCATTTTTGCCCAAAATCCTGGGCAAAATAAATACCAGGGGAAAATACATATTACATTAAATCCCTTTCATTTGGTATTGATAATTACCTCTGAAATAGACTATTTTGTGACCATGGTCAAGTCTCTTAAAACCTCGCTGCCTCCAGGCATCTTAGACTGAGCTGCCACTGAATTGTTATCTGCATTTTTCAAGAGAGTTTCCATATCTAGAGTTCTTTACACTGTGGAAAGGAAAAGAAAGAGGAAAAGAAGAAGGGAGGGAGGAGGAGGAGAATTTATATGGTGCTTTAAAATTTCCAAAGTCCTTTATAAGCATTTTGTTATTTAAGCTTCACAACAACTCTGTGAGGTAGATACCTAAGGTGTTAACAGTCCCACTTTACAGATGAGGAAACTGAGGATCTGGGCATAACAACAACAACTAGGATTTACATAGGGCTTTAAGGTTATTTTGTTATGCTGCTGAAGAGCCAGATATCATCCAAAGACCCATGGGTAGATTAGGTATTTTTAATCTGAAGAAATTATGGGAAGATGTGTTCCCTTGGGGGGAAAAATGTCTCCAGAAAGGAAAATGGAGAGCAGCAGTATTTGTTTCTCGAAGGTTCTAGTCACAATGTGGTTACTCTGCCCCAGGAACTATGGTTTCATCAGTCTCCTAACTCTATATTTGTCCTTCCTCTTCTCCCCTTGATCCATCATCTTTCAAATTACCCCACTGAAACTTAATTCTTTATCTTCTCCATCCAGTTGTTTCCTGATAAATTGGTCAGTTTGGGAGTAGACATGGCTGTGTGCCTTGTTTTTAAGTCCATGGTCCAATTCTTTGGCTAAGCCAGAAAGTTTCAGGGTGGTGAATTTAATCTACATCATAGCTAGATGGTGCAAGGGCAGAGTTTGGGACTTTGAATCAGGAAGACCTGAATTTGAATCCTGTCTCAGATACTTAACTAGCTGTGGGACCATAGGCAAGTAATTTAATTTCTATCTGTCTCAGTTTCTTCATATGTAACATGGGACTGATAAAAGCACCTTCCTCCCAGAGTTGGAGGATAAAATTAGATAATTATACTTGTAAAGCCCTTTGTAAACCTTAAAATGTTATGTAAATTTTGCTGTTATTATTTTTATGAAGTTCTCTTTAATGCCTTTAATTCTAGAGATTTCCCTCTCTGTGTTATTTCCTATTTATTGCATATATATGTATGTATGTATATACATATTGTGGATGTATATGTATATTTCTTTATACATAGGTTTTTTTGTATGTTGTTTTAATTAGATTGGGAGCTCCTTGAGGGCAAGGATAGTCTTTTGCCTTTCTTTGCATCCTGAGGGCTTAGCACAGTGCCCAGCACACAGGTATTTAATTAATGCTTATTGCTTGGTTGGTACACTTCAGAAGCAGTGTGGGAAAAAGACATCCATTGCATAGGAAAGGGGGTCTTTTGACTGGGTGTTCTGGGGTAACGTTTCATAATCAATGATAGCCAAAAGTGTCCTTCCTGTGCATTCAATCCCAAAGATGGAGAATTTGGCCTATGATAAATCAGTTATTGGAGCAGCTAGGTGACACAGTGAACAGAATGCTAGGCCTGAAATCAGGAAGACCTGAGTTCAAATCTGTGTGATCCTGGGCAAATCATTTAACCACTTTTACCTCAGTTTCCTCATCTATGAAATGAGCTAGAGAAGGAAATAGCAAACCATTCTGATATCTTTGCCAAGAAAACCCCAAATGGGGTGAAGAAGAGTTGGATACGATTGAAATGACTGAACAACAAAAATCAGTCATTAACTGGAGAGCAGTCAGGTTCTTAATGGGCTGGCCTATATGGCTCTCTCTAGACCGTGACTTTGATACTGGAGGGATAAAATCCAAACCTGATAGTGCTTGGTCATCCACAACTCAGCTCAACAGCTATTTTCAGGTACATGTCTTCTGAGACTAAATGAAAACCAGCAGCAGGTACCACCTGGCCTTGTTCTGGTGGAACCCTGAACATGTCCTGTTGTAATGGTGAATGTGTATAAGGATGATGCTGATGAATTACACACAAAAATATCAAATTACAGAATCACAGATTTTCTAGATTATTAAGAATACTAGAATTGACCTGATGCAACCTACCCTGTGACAAGAATCCATTCTACAGCACCCTCCCCACAAGCTGGCATCTAGTATTTGCTTAAAGATTCTCCCCAACTAGTGAAGGGGAACCCAGCACCTCCACAGAGGTAAATGTTCTGAAGATTCAATTTAAGTTCTTGAGGAAGCAACTCCTCTTGTAATATACCACCATCCAAAGTTCTGGAAATAATAATGAAAAATATTTGTCTTTCTCTCCCTCCTGTCCTTCTTCTCCTCCTTTCCTCTCCTTTGTCTATGTTTCTCTGTCTCTGTATCTGTTTCTCTCTCCCTGCCTCTGTCTCTTTCCCTGTCTCAGTCTCTCTTTTTCTCTCTGTCTCTCTATATCTGTCTTTCCATCTGTCTCTCCCCTCCTGCCTCCTCTCTCCCTCTTCGTCCTCTTTCTTCTTCTCAACTCTAGCAGTCTATGTTCCAAACATGTCATGTCAAATAAGCAACTTAGTCTCATCAACCAAGGAGGAAAGAGCCCTTCCATGCATGGATGGAATATACAAAAACAGCACAATTCATTCTGAGCAGGAGTCTTCCCCTGATCTGCTTTTAGAATTTCCTAAGGTTAAGAGTGTAAGATGAAAAGGATTCTGAAAATGATCAATAAAGAACCCCTTCTGTAATACTGCTTCCTGTATGAATAACTCACATTTATAGAATGCTTTCAACCTTAAAGTTGAAGGTTTACAAGGCACTCCCCTAATATCCATTTTACAGAAAGTGCCAGGGCCATCCACGTCTTCATTTTTCTCCACACTTTTTTCGCCCTGTCACAGCTGCCTCCTCTGTCCCTATGACCCTTTCCTCTGATTGGTTGGTTCCTCTCAGATCTTCGATTTTAAGGAAAGTTCCTAGGCCAGTCCAGTTATCATTTCTCTCCCAGCTCCATTCCTGACTCGCCAAACTTTCTCTTGCATTCCCCAATTCACACTCCTTCTTCCCTCTTCCTTTCTTTCCCACATTACCTCTCCATGTTGTCTTCCCTCATCAGAATATAAGCTCCCAGGAGGGAAGGAACTATCTTTTTTTCTTTCTGCTTAGATTTATATTCCAAGCACTTAGCAGTGTCCAGCACATAGTAAGTGCTTAATAAATGCTTATTGAATGAGTAACTTTCCCCAAAACAGTGTAAATGAGGCTCACAGAGGTTAAGTAGTTCACTGATGGTCACACAGATATAAATGTCCAACCAAGAATACAACTTAGATCTTTAGACTTGCAAGTCTAATATACTTTCCATTAAACTGCACCACCTGCCACAACTATGAAAATCTTATTTATTCTTTCAGAAAAACTCAAAATGAGTGTATGCATCCTTGGTCCATGGGGCGACTTGATGGTGATGCAACTTACAAAAATATGTCACGTGTCCACAGAAAATAGTTTATTTGCCAGGAGAACGTGTTTCCAAATCAATTTCATGGCCACATTGATCAATAATCATTATATCAATAACTAGTGTCATTCCCAAAAAATCCTTATAAAATGTTAGATAAATATGTATTTATAGAATTTTCCTCATGACAATCTTCAGCCCAAGAAATTATCAGATGGCATTAATAAGCCTTTTTATATTATCTCACACTGTTCTGTATTTGGCATGGAGCCCAGATGAGGGTCATGCCTTTATAAGGATTAAAAATATAACTCTAAAACATACTAATGGATTGCCATCAGGCAGGGAAAAGTCATCCTTATGGAAGGAATTGCACACAGTAGGCATTCTTTAAAGATTCTAGGCAGATTGAGGGCAGCCATTTTTTCTTTGTAGATGTCAACTTTCCAGGTGTGGAAGATTATGAGGAATAGGGGGAGAGAGAGGAGGGAGGAGGGTTATTTATGCATGAAATACAGTCTGTAGACTTTGAAACTCTAGGCGTATAACTCAGCCACTGACATTATCAAACCTTCACATAGAATTTCAGAGTGCAACTGGAACTCAGCAGCCTTGTAGTCTAACCTGTACCTGTAAGGAAATTCCCACTACATCATCAAGCCTCTGCTTCAAGACCTCCAAAGAAGGGGAGCTGACTACACCCTGAGGCAGTCCTTTCCATTTGTGCAAGGCTGAAATTGGTATGAGTGGTTTCTTGATGTAAAGATGAAATTTGCCTATTTCTAATTTATATGCTTTGATCCTGGTTCTGCCTTCTAGTACCATACAGACCAAGTCTAATCCTTCTTGTAGTCCATAAGTGACAATTGTTAAATGCTTACCATGTACAGACATTGCGCAAGAGATCGAGATGCCAAAAAAAAAAACAAGACAAAACACAGTCCCTATCCTGGAGTTGATATTATAACAGCAATAATATGCAGATATATATGTACATGTACGTAGATGTATTGTGTATATGTATATATACATGTGTTGAACAACATGGAGCAAACACATTGAGCCACACTGCTCTTTGGGTCATACAATCTAGAATGGGAAGCAATCTTTGAGATTTGAGATCTGGATGACCCCTGCCCCCATCATTTTACATGTGAGGAAACAGACTCAGAGAGGGGAATTGACTTTCCTATGAATAGATGAGTCTCAAACGAGAGAGTTAGGACTTAGAACCTCAGTCTAATACAGGGTAAATACAGGTAAAAATTCTTTCCTGTATGTCTCCTTAAATCAGTATCCTGGGTCCCACAATGGGCAGCTCCCCTGGGTCAGTTCCTATTTTCCTACCCTCTGGATTCCACAGATTGGACCCAAAGACTGAACTATTAATTCCCACTGTGAAGGGCCTCGCAATGTCTGTATTTCCTCCATACTCATATCTGGTCGAGCTCTGCATCTCAAAGACAGAAATTTTCACACTGCTCACTATAGCTGACCCCTCTCCAAAGAGAATCCCCCAGTAGAGTATTGGCTACTTACAGACCAGAACTGCTTAATTTATGACTTTGTGTCACTGAGCACAGGGATTGGTGTATATTAACAAGCTCAATAAATATCTATTGAATTGAATTGTTGTTGAATAGACATGGCTCTTTAAAAGATCCTATTCTGGATTAGTCAAACTGAGTCCTCTGAACCATCTCAGGAAGTTGAGAGTGACAATCCATCCCTAATGGGCCACAGCGTCAGCCACAATTTGGAGCCACACTGTCCTTACCATCTCTGTGGTCTGCTTGGCTGCACAATGCAAACAATTTTGACTAGAGCAACAGAAAGAGAACTGGGCTTCAAGACTTTGATGGAGTTACCCAACTGCTCCTTTTGTCATGATACCTTCTTATTTTCCTAATAAAAGTTTCCTATTGCTAAGGATGTAGATCTTATATTCTTTTCTTTTTTGCAGAGGTGGACAGTAGGCACAGGACATCACACATACTGTCATGCTCGGTTGATAATATTGAAAAGCATCAAGTATTCTTTGAAGGTGGTGGCTGGAAAGCAGGGACTTGCCTAGGGCTCTCCCCCAGGACCCTCCAAACACTAATAAAAATGGTTCTGAACAAATTCTAGAACTGCAGAACCCACAAAATAGCAAAGGGAAGTAGGGCTCCAGCCCAGGACAGCCTGGATAATCTCTGGGTAAGGTCTATCGCACACAGAGCTGCGAGCAGAGCAGAACCCAGCGTGAGCAGTACCCAAACCGACCAGACCGGGAGCTAGGTGGAACAGGCCATAGCGCCCTGAATCAGTGAGCTGTGGCAGTTACCAGACTTCTCAACCCACAAACACCAAAGACAACAGAGAAGATTAGTGGGAAAAGCTGTGGGTACAGAATGAAAGGAGTTTGCGATTTGGCCACCACCCCAGGGGCAGCAGAGACGGTGCAGCTACAGAACTACAGCTGCAGTTGCTTCCTGCCCCAGGCCCACCTGGTGGGAGGGATTAAGTGGCAGATCAGAATGGGAATGCAGAGCCTGCTTAAGATCTGAGTCAAGACCGGGTTGGTGGTTCTTGGGGGAAGAGGAGAGCTGGTGTGACAGAGCTTGCTGTGAGAAATAGCTCTGAAAACAACAGTGCATCCCCTCAAGCTTGGAACAAAGTGCTCTCTACTCTACCAGCAGTCATACCCCGATGAAAAACTCAAGGATCAAGAAAGTTGGCTGGGAACATGGCCAGTCAGTGAAAAAGGACTCAGATTCAGAGTCAGACTTTGGATTCTTTCTTTGGTGACAAAGAAGATCAAAACATACAGCCAGAAGAAATCAACAAAGTCAAAAAGCCTACACCCAAAGCCTCCAAGAAAAACATGAACTGGTCTCGGGCAATGGAAGAGCTCAAAAAGGAGTTGGAAAAGCAAGTTAGAGAAGTAGAGGAAAAATTGGGATGAGAAATGAGAATCATGTGAGAAAACCATGAAAAACAAGTCAATGACTTCATAAAGGAGACCCAAAAATACTGAAGAAAACAACACCTTAAAAAATAGACTAACTCAAATAGCAAAAGAGCTCCAAAAAGCCAATGAGGAGAAGAATGTCTTGAAAGGCAGAATTAGTCAGATTGGAAAGGAGGTCCAAAAGACCACTGAAGAAAATACTACCTTAAAAATTAGATTGGAGCAAGTGGAAGCTAGTGACTTGATGAGAAATTAAGATATGGCAAAATAGAACCAAAGGAATGAAAAAAAATGGAAGACAATGTAAAATATCTCATTGGAAAAACCACTGACCTGGAGAAGAGGTCCAGGAAAGATGATTTTAAAATTATTGCACTACCTGAAAGCCATGATCAAAAAAAGAGCCTAGACATCATCTTTCAAGAAATTATCAAGGAGAACTGCCCTGATATCCCAGAGCCAGAGGATAAAATAAAAATGGAAAGAATCCACCGATTGCCTCCTCAAAAAGATTCCAAAAAGAAAATTCTTAGGAATATTGTCGCCAAATTCCAGAGCTCCCAGATGAAGGAGAAAATACTGCAAGCAGCCAGAAAGAAACAATTTGAGAATTGTAGAAACATAATCAGGATAACACAAGATCTAGCAGCTTCTACATGAAGGGATCAAAGGGCTTGGAATATGATATTCCAGAGGTCAAAAGAGCTAGGATTAAAACCAAGAATCACCTACCCAGCAATACTGAATATCATGCTCCAAGGCAAAATAAGGATTTTCAATAAAAGAGAGGACTTTCAAGCTTTCTCAGTGAAAAGACCAGAGGTGAATAGAAAATTTGACTTTCAAACACAAGAATCAAGAGAAACATGAAAAGGTAAACAAGAAAGATAAAACACAAGGGACTTACTAAAGTTGAACTGTTTTGTTTACATTCCTACATGGAAAGATGATGTGTATAATTCATGAAACCTCAGTATTAGGGTAGCTGAAGGGAATATACATACATACACACACATATAGATAGATTGATAGATAGATAGACAGACAGATAGATAGATAGAGGGCACAGGGTGAGTTGAATATGAAGCGATGATATCTAAGAAAAGAAAATCAAATTAAGGGAAGAGAGGAATATATTGAGAGAGGGAGAAAGGGAGACATAGAATGGGGTAAATTATCTTGCATAAAAATGGAAAGAAAAAGCAGTTCTGTTGGAAGGGAAGAGGGGGCAAGTGAGGGGGAATGAGTGAATCTTGCTCTCCTCGGATTTGACCTGAGGAGGGAATAACATACATACTCAACTGGCCATCTTACCCCACAGGAAAGAAGGAGGAAGGGGATAAAAAAGGGGGGACGATAGAAGAGAGGGCAGATAGGGGGAGGAGGTAATCAAAAGCAAACACTTTTGAAAAGGGGCAGGGTCAAGGGAGAAAATTGGACAAAGGGGGATAGGATAGGAAGGAGCAAAATGTAGTTAGACTTTCACAGCATGAGTACTGTGGAAGGGTTTTGCATAATGATACACATGTGGCCTATGTTGAATTGTTTGCCTTCTTAGGGAGGGTGGGTGGGGAGGGAAGAGTGGAGAGAATTTGGTTTTAAAAGAAGATGTTCAAAAAAACTTTTTGCATGCAACTAGGAAATAAGATATACAGGCAATGGGGCATAGAAATCTATCTTACCTTACAAGAAAGTAAGGGGAAAGGGGATGGGGGAGGAGAGGGGTGACAGAAGGGAGGGCTGACTGGGGAATGAGGCAATCAGAATATATGCCATCTTGGAATGAGGGGGAGGGTAGAAATGGGGAGAAAACTTATAATTCAAACTCTTGTGAAAATTAATGCTGAAAAATGAAAATATTAAATAAATAATGATTTAAAAAGATGAAAAGGATATACATGTACAAAAATATTTATGGCAGCTCTTTTTGTGGTGGCAAAGAATTAGAAATGAAAGGAATGTTCATCAATTGGGGAATGGCTGAACAAGTTGTGATAGATTGTCGAGATGGAATACTATTGTGCTGCGGGACATGATGAGCAGGAGGATTTCAGAAAAACATGAAAAGACTAATACGAACTGATACAAAACGAAGTGAGCAGAAACAGAGAACATTATGTACAATGGTGGCGAATTATACGATGATAAACTGTGATTGACTTATCTATTCTCAGCAACACAATGATCCACGACAATTCCAAAAGACTTAGGATGAGGGATGCTGTCCACTTCCAGAGGGGGAACTCATGGAGTCTGAATGCAGATTGTAGCATAATTTTTTAAACTTTATTTTTCTTGGTTTTGTTTTGGTTTTTTTTGGCCTGTATTTTCTTTCACAACATGACTACTATGGAAATACGTTTTACATGATAGTACATGTATAACCTATGTCAAATTGCTTGCCTTCTCAATGAGGGTAGAAGAGAGGAAGGAAAGGAAAAAGAGAATTCGGAACTATTTTTTTTTTAAAAATCAAATGTTAAATATTGTTTTTACATGTAATTTGAAAAAAAAAAATAAACATTTCCCACTCAAAAAAGGTATGCTTTGATCTGCGTATGGACTCCATCAGTTCTTTCTCTGGAGGTGGATAGCATTTTTTATCATGAGTTTTGAGAATTGTCACAGTTGATTGTTATACAGTATTGCTGTTATTGTATACAATATTGTTGTGGTTCTGCTCACTTCAGTTTCATGCAAGATTTTCCAATTTTCTCTGAAATCAGCCTGCTCATCATTTCTTGTAGCACAGTAGTATTTTCCATTACAATCATATAACACTTCTTGTTGAGCCATTCCCCGGTTGATGGACATCCCTTCAAATTTCAATTCTTGGCAACTACAAGAAGAGCTCCTATAAATATTTTTGTTCAAATATTTCTTTTTCCCTTTTTTGTCTCTTTGGTATACAGAACTAGTAGTGGTATTACTGGATCAAAAAGTAGTCTCAGTTTTATAGCTTTTGGGCATAGTTCCAAATTGCTCTCCAGAATGGTTGGATCAGTTCATAACTCCACCAATAGTGTATTAGTATGCCAATTTTCCCCACATCTTTTACAGCATTTATCATTTTCCTTTTCAGTCATATTAGCCAATCTGACAGGTGTGATATGACACTTCAGAATTATTTTAATTTGCATTTCTGTAATCAATAGTGATTTGGAGCATTTTTTCATGACTAGAGATAGCTTGATCTGAAAACTAACTGTTCATATCCTCTGACCACTTATCAAGTGGGGGATGACTTGTATTCCTATAAATTTGACTGAGTTCTCTATATATTTCAGAAATGAGTTCTTTATCAGAGATCTTTGCTATAAACATTGTTTCCCAGCTTTCTACTCTCCTTCTAACCTTGGTTGTTTAGCTTTTGTTTCTACAAAAGGTATTTAATTTAATAAAATCAAAATTATCCATTTTTAAAAAATTGAGCAGTATCTACACAGCACTTTAAGGTTTGCAAAACTTTTTACAGATACTTCTTTTTATCTTCACAACAGCTTTGGAAGGCAGGTAATTTATTATTTGCATTGTATAGATGAGTATCAAATGTAGACAGAGGGTAAGTGACTTATCCAATGTCATACAACTAGCAAGTCTGAGGTTGGGTTTGAACCCAGGTCTTCCTAACTCTCTACCCAAGATGCTGTATTGGTTCATTTTGCTGAACAGCTATTTTTCCCTTTTGTGTGTGTGGAATGGCTCCCTAGGAAAGGAAGGGAGGAAAGGCATATTTGGAAATGAAAGTGATATAAAGGCAAAAAAAATCAGTAATAATTTATAAAGGCAAAAGAAATGTATCACTAGGAGAGACCACGTCACACAACCATCCCCCTCTCCATTTTACATATGAGAAAACTGAGGTCCAGAGAAGAAAAATTAAAAGCAAATTTTTGGTTCAAAAGATAACAAGTAGAATTGGAACTCAGGGCCTTTGACACCAAACCTAAGCTTCTTTCCAGCCGCTAAAATGTAGGGATTCCCTAACCCCTGTCCCTATTTCCACTATGGTTAGCATTTACCCAGGGTAACAAATCATCCAATACTAGTCACATAGGCTTTCAAAGCCAGAGGGATTCATAAAAAATGCATATGCACTAATGTCAAGTTAAAAAAGAAAGATGTGTGTATGTCAAGACAAAGAATCAGCTCATAGTTTATCAACAAAATCATTTGAAGCTAATGTGCTGATGTAAAAGAAACACTCTACAGTACAAACGGCACACAGCACCCTGTGGAAAACGAGGAGGCATGAAGACACAACTTACAGTAATCTCTGTGTGTATATTTGTGTCTGCATGTGTATATATTTTTTTTAAAAAATCAAATGTTAAATATTGTTTTTACATGTAATTTGAAAAAAAAGTAAACATTTCCCACTCAAAAAAGGTATGCTTTGATCTGCATTTGGACTCCATCAGTTCTTTCTCTGGAGGTGGATAGCATTTTTATCATGAGTTTTGAGAATTGTCACAGTTGATTGTTATACAGTATTATGTACTGTCCAAATATTTAGGGAGGTAAGATATCCCTAGATAATAATTTATCTTATTCTTAGCCAAAAAACTGAACTATAGCTATTTCAGTATTTTCAAAAAGGTGACCATTCACTATTTGGAATAGCAGCTGCTTGCTATCTCAGCAAATTTATACATGTAGAGGAAAAAAAGCCCACAATATTACAATAGAATCTTAAAATTCAAAAGGATAAATTGTTTAGTTAAGTCAAAATTGTCTAAAGTCTCATAGTCTGTGTTTTTTGGTACAATTTAGTTCAATGTTATTGAAAGATTTAGTTTAGATTTTTCCCCACAAGCAATAAATGTTCAACAAACAATTAATCAGTGAGCATTTATTAAGTACTTGATATGTGTCCAGGCACTATGTTAAGTGTGGGGAAAACAAAGAAAAAAGCAAAAAATTCTCCACAATCAAGGACCTTACATTATAATGAGAAAATCAACATGAATATGTAGAAATATATAAAAAATATATTCAAACACATACAGAAGAGTTCTGGGAGAGGGGCCAGTAGCAGCTGACAATAAGCACAGGCATCTATTAAGCATTTACTGTGTGTCAGGCACTGCAAAAAAGAGATGTGGGGGGCGGGGACGAAACAGTCCCTACCCACAAGGGGTTTATATGATGCCATTTAGAATAAGCAACATGCACACAGAAAGGTAAATAGAAGGCAGCTAGAAGAAGCAGCCACAAATATGGGTTGGTGGCTGACCAGAAAGAAGCCAGGAATTCTAGAAGGCAAGATGAGGGGGGTATACCTTCCAGGCATAGCAACAGTTGTATGCAATGGGCCTGAGGCAGGAGATGAAATTCTGAATTCATGAAACTACTAATAGACAACTTTGGCTGGAGCATAGAATGCATGAATTATAATAGCTGACATTTATGCAACAATCTAATGCTTAGAGAGTGCATTACATCCCTTTATATTCATTATTGTACTTGATCCTCAGAGAAACTTTGTGAGATCAGCAGTAGTTTATTCCCATTTTGCAGATAAGGGGACGGGAACTTGGATCAACAGTCGTGTACCTCATATGTGTAGCAAGTAGGTTTCTAGCCCAAGTCTCTCCAGATTCCAAGGCCAAACCTTTTCCAATTCTGCTACTTCTCTGTGAGGAGAAGAGATAAGAAAGAAATCTGAAAAGGTAAGATGAAGTTAGATTTGAAAGGATTAAGTGCCAAACAAAGGAACATGTATTTTATCTTCAAGTCAATAGTGATTCATTAAAGATGTATGAGTGGAGGAATGGCATGATCAAACCTTTGTAGAAGACATTTTTAAAAATTTTGGGGTGGATAGATTGGAGCAATAAGAACCTCGAAACAGAAAGATCAATTTGGAGGCATAGAAGGTGATCCAGAGGACAAAGGAAAATGAACCAGAGGCACAGTTGAGAGGTACCCAATGAAGAAGGGGTAAAGTAGGGTAATGTCTAGGAGAGTGGGGAAAAGGGAGTTAATGGGAGAGATTTTGTGAAGTTATAATTAATAAGACTTGGAAATCCATAGGATATGTGGGTGAGGAGGAGAAGAGAGAAGAGCCTGTGACAACTCATAGCTTGGGAACCTGCATGACTGGAAGAATGGTCAAAAGAAATACCAATGCTTGAAGAAGAGGTAGGCTTGGGAGAGGTTGTATTGAATTGTACATGTTGAGCTGAGGTGCTGATTGGGATATCTATATGAAAATATCCCATCAGACAATTGGTCTTGTGGGACCGGAGTTCAGGTGAGGGTCAGGTATGTAAATTTGGCAGTTGTCTCACTGAAAAAGATCCTTGAACTCACACATGCACACACACACACACACACAAAAATGAGAGCTCTCACTTTTTACAGGAGGAGGAAATTAAGGTCATGATGGGTAAGGGATCTTGCCTAAGGTCACTCAGACAGTGACAGCAGGTATTCAAACCCAGGTCCTCTGACTCCAAAGTGTGCACTCTTTTCATTGTACCATATGATCTGGCCATGTTAAGCATCCGGTCCTTGCCATATACCCATCTGATGTCCCCCTAGGATATCCAGACATTTCCATTTGTCCCATTACTGAACTTTCTTTTGAGTAGTCTCCCTCAATTAGAGGCAGAGAATCTTGGGAACAGGGACTATCTCAATTTGTCCACTTATATTCACAGTGCTTGGCACACAATGAATGCATAATGAATGTTCTTTATTCATTCAGTCTTGGGATAACATTGCAGAATAGACAGCTACCTAGATCTGGAGTCAAGAAGATGAGGCCATGTATACTGCATCAGGTACTCATTAGTTATGTGACCTTGCGCAAGTCTTGTAAATAAATATTCGTTTCAAACTGGGAGGGTCTTCAGGGCTCATCTAATTTTACATATAAGGAAATAGAGGTCCAGGTAGTCTTGTAATTAGTCATACAAGGGGTAAGTAGCAGAGAGAGGTTTGGAACCTAAGATTTCTACTGATAAATCCAGTGCTCTTTCCATTGGCCCAAGTCAAGATGGAAGATTATGTCTTTTAGTTTCAATTTCCTGATTCTCTTGTGAAGGCAAACTAGGCCAACTGTTAACTCAATTCCTACCTAGCCTTTAACTATTGAATGAGTGTTGCCTCAGACAAACTGAGACCTGGGAAACTGCATCCAGGGTCATCTCCAGTCATCTTGGCCTATGTCTTCCTACTGGACTCCAATGACTCTGGAAGAGAGGGTGAGGCTCATGATTTTGCACAGCTCTGCCTCACTTAAGTTCAATTCAGTTGCAAATCCAGACATCACCCTCCTGATGTCATTTGTCTTTTTTGAGAACAAAGGACAAGCAACAACCTAAGAAGCAGTGGCACGGTGGTGCTGGGCCTGGAGTCAAGAAGACTGGAGTTCAAATCTAACCTCAGACACTTCTTTGCTCTGTGACACTGGGCAATTCACTTTAACCTCTCTCTACCTCAATTTCCCCAACTGTATAAAGGGGATAATAATAGTACTTACCTCTAAGGTTGTTGAGAGGGTTAAAAGAGATAATATATTTGTACAGTGTCCAGCACATACTAGGTGCTTAATAAATTCTTGTTTCCTTCTTCCCTTCTGTAAGATGGGGATAAGAGCACTTACTACACAGTGTTATTGTGAGGATCAAATGAGATAACATTTGTAAAGTATTTAGAAACTCTCATAGTGCTATATAAATGTTAGCTATCATATGTTTATTACACTGAGTATTGAGGGAAGCAGGTCACCAGCAAAGGGCAAAGGGGAGGGAAAGATAAATCTTGCACTTTGGAAATCTCCTCCTTCACAAATCAAAGTCAGAAAAGGTTAATGTTAACATTTTAAAACATTTTCCTCTCAGAGTTAATTAATATAGATTATAAATAGTAGTTTGTGCTTACCAAAGAGCAACTTATGTATACCTAATACATTCGTCTAATAACACAGCATGACACGGTGGACATTACCAAGGAGAAACAGATTCATCTTCATGTTGGGGGTGGGGGAAGGGAATTATTTCCCAAAACCACACATACTCTCTCTCTCCTGTTTCACTTGCCACTATTCATCAGACTTTTATCCTTTGGCCATCGTCAATACCTGCTCCAAAGGTACATAAGCTTCTTGAGAGCAAAATGTGGTTTTGTTTTTGTCGTTGCGTCCTCAGGACTTGCACACGGTAGATGCTTAATAAACAATTTGTTGAATGAATTAATGGGTGAATTAGTGTAAAGTAGGGAAGTAATAATGATGGTGATGCTGCTGCTGCTGCTAACAGCACAATATTTCAATAATACGTTAAGGTTTTCAAAACACTGTACGTGCCTTATCTCATTTGATTTTCATCGTAATTCAGAGTAATAACTACCAAGTGTCCTCAATTTTGTTATCTATAAATTGAAATGCATGGAGAATTCAATGAAATGAGCATGTAGAAAGTTTCAATTTAATTCCAGTTTGCAATCTCTGACTAGATCTGTTTATACCCATGTTATGGTTTTTCTCTCCTCCCCAATATCTGCCCTCCTACTAGAAGACTTCAACGTATTGTATTGATACTCTCTTAAACATCGTTACTTCTCATTTCTTCAGTTTACTCATTTCCCATGATTTACTTCTTCACTGCATCTCAGTTATGCCCAGAGATGGTCACACCTTTGATCTTGCCAACCCTTACAAGTATTCCACTTCCATGTTTATGAACTCTTAAATTCCTCGATCTGATCATAGTCTGTTGTCATTCCACCTTTCCCTCTGTCTTGTCATCTCTCTCCCTGTTCATGATGACCTCCAATCCTTCCTACTGCCAGAATGAAGGACAAACAACAACAACAAGAATAACCTTCACTGCCTCCACTCAGTTCTTTCCCAGATCATCACCCTAACACTACACATCCCCCTCCCTTCCCCATCTCAACCTCTTGGTGAACCAGTTCAGCTCTACCATCTTTTCTTCAGTTCCTTCTTGCCTTCTTCTATTGGTGATCTTGCCTGGTAAGCCCCAGTCTTGGATGATCCTCACCTTTACCTGCCTTTACTCATATCCATCTGCTGCTGAATGAAACTGAAAAAAATCATGAAACCATGCTGACTGAGTCCATTATAAATTTATGTAGTGTTAGAGCATGGGCTCCATCTGTGGAGAGGCCCACATATCCCAAGGGCTGGTCATTGTGCAGCTCAAAAGGAAGCAGAATAGATTTCTGTAGCCTCTTCTTCCCCAAATTTTCTCTAAGGGGCACTTTCATTCCTGCTAAGAAATTGGAGTGAGAGGCCACCACTCTGCTTTCTTCAGAGATATGGGGTACCAGATTAAAATATACGTCTATCTGCTCCCTTAAATATTGTTGGTCTAGAGCAGCACTTCTTAAACATGGGTCACAACCCCATATGGAGTAACAACAAATTTGGTAACAGTAAAAGGTTTTTGAACACACAACCAAAAGTTAATTAAAAATCAAATGCGTAATGAGTACAAGTTATTTCTGGCAGCACTTGCCCATGATGCATCACGCAACTTCATGGCAGCCTTTGTTTCTGAACACAAAGTATGCATACTTTGCACTCTTCATGCCCTCAGTCCATGCAACTCCAAGGAACACTGCCAAAACCAAAAAGGGGTCTCCAGTGGAAAAAGTTTAAAAGAAGCCCTGGTCTAGAAGATATGATCAGATTCCATCTAACTTCTGATTGTTTTATCATTATTTTGGAGGGGAGGAAGACCCCAAGCTCTATATCTGGGACTTGACACCTTTCCCACCTAATACCAGTTCCACAGTGAACACATATAGCAAGTAGTAAAGGAACCCATTTATCCAAAGCATAGGAAAACAAAAATCAGAAAAGGCATACAGAGGCAAATGCATACCAAAAAATACAGAGTGAAGGAGCTCACCCATTGGGAGAAAGAAAACTCAAATCAACCAAGAGAGATAGTTCTGGATTTCACTCAAGAAGAAACTCTCTGAAGTTTTTAGAGTAGTAAACTGAGAATGAGGATACAATGGAGTTGGCCTGTTCTCTCATGCCTTTCCAAGTCTTTTTCTTCAGCAACCAGAAGCGAGGTTGGCCCCTTCCATCTTCTTTCTTGAAGCTGGAAGTTGACTTGATGTTTGAAGAAGATGCTGTGCTTGAAGAGTCAAAAAGAAGACTCCATATTGTAGAGTCTCAAAGGGGACTGGCCTTGAAAAACCCCAAAAGATCTTGAAGCTTAATGGATCCTACAAAGGGGATTCAAAAATCTAGAGTTCTCTTATTTCTCACTCTTCACACAGGGTGGGGCATTCATCTGCACCAATAAGGAGAGAGTCTTATACCAATGGGCTTTGGGACAGGAGTTACATTTGTGTTACCTAATCTCAACTGGGCCTTCACTATTGTAAGACACTCCTTTTACACCCGCTTAATAGAGTCACTATCCCAAGTGCCAGAAACCTTTTTCATCCTTTCTTAACTTCCCATGGCTCCCCTTTTTCACCATGCCATAATTACCTTCTTAGCTGAGAAGTCTGCCTCATATTTCACTGAAAAATTTGAGGCTATTCATTCATTCAATAAATATTTATTAAGTACCTACTATGTGCCAAGCACTGAGCTAAGCACTAAGCCATATAATAAGAGCTCCCCCTTACCCTTTCTTCCTCATTTCATGTCACTTAGATGCCTTCCCCCATTATCTCTTCCTTCACTACCATCTTACACAAAAAGTTGGCCCTACTCCTACATACACTAGTGATTCTACTTTGTCTTTTCCAGAAGATTCCTCCTTCTGCCTGCCTCACTTTTGTCAATCTCTCCCTGTCTCCTGGCTGCCTTCTTGATGCCTACAAACACACCAATGTCTCCCTCAGCCATCTAAGACAGGTAACCTCACTTGACCCATCTATCTTTAGTATCTAATATCCCATATCTCTCTTCCTTTTCATGGATAAACTTGAGAAGGTCATCTACAGTCAGTACCTCCATTTCTTTTCTGCTCACTCCCCTGGAAACTCTCTGAAGTCTGACTTCTGGTCTCATCCATCAACTAAAACTGCTCTCTCCAAAGTTACAAAATCTAGTGGCCTTTTCTCATTCTCTATCCTTCTTGACCTCTCTGTAGACTTTGACACTAGTGATCAATCTCTTCTCTTTGATAGCCTATTCCCTTGAGAGGTTTTTTGTTTGTTTTGGTTTGGTTTTGATCCTTCTCTCTCCTAGTTTTCATCTTATTTCTCTTTAGGGAGGAAGCTAGTTGGCGCCAGAATAGAAAGAGCACTAGGCCTGGAGTCAGGAAGAGCTGAATTCAAATCCAATCTCAAACACTAACTGCATGACCCTGGGCAAGGCATTTAATCTCTGTCTGCCTTAGTTTCTTCAACTGTAAAATGTGGATAATAATAGTACCTACTTCAGAGGGTTTTTGTGTGAGTCAAATGAGATAATATCTGTAAGGTGGCTTAGCACAGTGCCTAAGTATATGGGAAGTACTTTCAAAAAATGCTTGTTTCCTTCCTTCTTTCATTCCTTCCTTGATTGATCCTTTTCGGTCTCATTTGCTGGACCTTCATGCCCACTAACTGTGACTGTCCCTCAAATCTTTGTTCTGAGCCCTCTTTGTGTCTCCCTTTATAGTATTTCGCTTGGTGATTTCATCAGTTCCCATGGATTCCATTATCATTTCTATGCAAATGATTCTCAGATCTATTTATTCAGTTCTAACCTCTATCCTGGCCTCCAGTTTTACATCTCCAGCTGCCTATTGGACATCCCAAACCTGATGTCCCATAAACAGAATTAAACTCAACATGTCCAAAATAGAACTCATTAACTTTTCCCAAAAAGTCTCCTTTTTTTCCTAATTTCCCTGTCACTGTTGGTGTTACTACCAATGTCCCAGTGAACCAGGCACCCAACCTAGGTGTTAGCCTCAGCTCTCTCTCAATCCCCATTTCCAATCTGTTGTAAAGTCCTATCAATTCTACCTTTTCTAACACCACTTGTACACACTTCTTTATCTCTTCTGACACAGTTGTGACCCTGGTACAAGCCCTCATTAACTCATGAATTGTTGCAATAGCCTACTAGGTGATTTCATTGCCTCAAGTCTCTCTTCATTCCAGTCCACCCTACACTAAGCTGCCAAATCAATCTTCCTAAAGCATTAATCTCTCAATCTCTCTCTCTCTCTCTCTCTCTCTCTCTCTCACACACACACACACACACACACACACACACACATATCCAATAAACTCCAGTGGCTCCCTATTACTTCTAGGATGAAATATAAAATCACTTGGCTTCCAAAGCCCTTCATAATTTGTTCTTTTCCTACCTTTTTAGCCTTCTCATTCATTACTCTCCTCCATATAGTCTGTGATTCAGTGACTCTGATGTCCTTGCTATTCTTCTTACAGGACCCTCCATGTCAAGATTCCATACATTTCCATTGGCTTAGCCCCATGCCTGGAATTTGCTCCCCTCTTGGCTTCCCCAGCTTCCCTCACAGGTCAGCTAAAATCTGCCTTCTGGGGAAAAGTGGTAATGCCTATATTACCTGCCATTTACCCTGAAAAAATTATATTTGTATATGTATGTGTGTATGTGAGTGTATACACACACATAAGTGTGTACAAGTTTGTATATATGTATATATATACATATACATATATATATATATGTATATATATACATATATAAACATGTATTATGTAGTTGTTTTGTTCTTTTCACTTTTTCCCCAATTATATTGTGAGTTCTTTGAGGACAGGGATTGTTTCTTACCTTCCTTTATATCCTTAGCATTTCTCCTAGTGCCTGGTATAAGTGTTTAATAAATGCTTGTTGACTTTACAGATGAAGAGAATGAGAATGAAGAGGCTCAGTGATTTGCCCAATTTCACAGAGTTAGAGGTTATGTACATATATGTGTATGCATGTTCACATTCATCAGAGGTTAGATTCCAATCCTAGTTCTTCCTGACTCTGAGCCCAATTTTGTCTTTTTATCTTATGTTGTAGTGTTCCTCTTCCCCACTCCAAGTACCCGGCCCCCTCATTTTACTTCCCTTCATTTCCTTATAAAGATTGCTAATCATTCACACTTGAGTATAACTGATTTTTTCCAGGATCTGTGATTTCCTTGATATAGAAAACTCCATATTGGGGAAAAATCCCTTTACCAATGTGTAGCAACACTTGCTCTTCAACTTCATAGTCTTCGAGTAAGTACTGCCTGAGACACTGGGAAGTTGTGACTTGTCCAGAGTCACATAGCCACTATATGTCGGAAGCAGGACTGGAATGCAGTTCTTCCTCCAGGTCTTTCTACACTGCTCCATGATGCTGTAAAACTGATGGATAAGAGCTGATTAAAAAGCTAAAAACTCCCTCATGAGACATTTTCATTCACTTCGATCGAATTTGACAATCATCTATTGAACACCTATCATGTTCCTGGCTTGGGATATAGAGACAAAACAAGACATAGCCCTTGACCTCAAGGAACCTAAGTTCTAATACACTAAATCAAGGAACACCTGCCCTGGATTCTGAATACCCTAGTGCAAATCTCACCTCAGACTAATTGCATGGCCCTAGGCAAGTCACTAAGTCTATCTGCCTCAATATCCTCAACTCTAAAATTGGGTTTGATAATAATATCTACCACACAGGATTGTTGTATCAGATAATATTTGTCAAGTGCTTCCCTTTGCACAGTGCCTGGCACATAGCAAGTGCTTAATACATGCTTTTTCCCTCCCCCCCAACTACTAGGGAAAAGTAGTAGCATGTACACAGATGAGTAAACACACAAATGCATTTTAGCAGAAACAAAAGTCATAATATCTCTGATGGTGTACTCTACAGGAGGTATTGAGTATTTCATAGGCAAGGAATGGAATCAGGGCTTTATAAAGCAGGGTCACTGATTTCACCAGCCACAAGACTATCTTTGGATCTGTGATGAAGTGGCAGAGAAATTGAGTGCATTTCCCAAAGCAGGAAAGGTACTTCTTTGGCCTGGAAGGAGCTTAAATAATCCTCAGAATCTACCAGAATTCTTCTTTCCATATTTTGTCACTTTACACCCATGGCTGGTGTTGCCCGAATTACTGCCTGCCTTTCATAACTAGAGTCAGAACACCCAGCTCAGGAGAGCCATTGTCTTGTGTGGTTTTTCAGGGGGATAATGAAGCTTCTGACATTTGTCGGTTCCTTCAGACTGCCAGTCACAATAATTAGGTTAAGACCAACAGGTCAAGAAAACTTATTCAAATGCTATCAAATAGGCCCCCCATTCTGTATTATGTGGCCATAATGCCATCTGTAGGCATTCATGTGACAAGCAGGCAAGAATGCATTAACTGTGACCCATCGAACTAAGCCATTACATTCCATTTAAAAGGCTCAGACTAGCCAGCAGTCTAGCAGAGATCTGTTCTGAATATGCATTTCTCTTTGGGGTAGCAGGTGCTGATCTCAGTTCTCAGGACCCGAGGGGATTAGAGCAAGGCAAAAAACTGTTCAAATTGGTAAACTGGAGAGCAATCAATATGGTGAAGCACCTTGAGATCTTGTCCTATGAGCCCTTGTGGACACAACCAGGGCGGTTGAGTGTGGATAGGAGAAGACTAAAGAAAGATATGATAGATGTCTTCAGGGATTCCAAGGACTGTCATATGGAAGAGGGGTTGGACCTGTTCTACTAGGCCCCGAGGCTCAAACTAGGAGGAGGAGAAGATATCAGGAAAAATTGCCTAACAGTCATCAGAGCTACCAAAAAGTGGAATGGGCATCCTCCAGAGGCCTAGAGTTCCCCTTCCCCCGAAGTCATTAAGTAAAGGCTAGATGATATGACTATGTTGCAGAGAGAGTCTTGTTCAGAGATGGGTATGACTGTGTACTCACGGAAAATCCTTCTAACTTAGATCCCTCAATCCTGTATCATTTTCCCCTCCCATGGGCTCCTTGAGCAAAGGCTGGATGACCACTCCTTCAGGATTCATTTTTAATTTTCCTTTCCATAGCAAGAGGTCATGTGAAGTGGTAGATGGGATGGAGAGCTGAGTCTGGAGCCAGGAAACACTCAGTCCAAAGGATGCCTCTGGTACCTACTAGCTGCATAACTGGCAAATCACTTAATGTATTGATGCTCGAAGCCCAAGGGTATCAAATTCAAGTAAAAACTGGGGCCCCTAAGCCATGCAGAAGGATCTCTGCTGACCACGACTTAGAAAATCACATATGAATACTGTCTATGTTTTACGCATTTTTATATGTGTTATCAAAAATTTCTCAATTACAGTTTAATCTGGGTCCTGGGGCACTGGGTGGGCAGTGCTGGGTGTTTGGGATGCTGGATGTCTGTAGTAAATAACGTTCTAAGACTACAAGTTGTGGGCCTGCATGGGTTTAGGAGGTTACTCAACTGAGACAATGTTAAGCCAATAAAATCCCAGGTCCAGTGCTTAACCATATATCAATGAAAACACGACAAGGGCTTATTTTTTGTTTACTAGATTTTAACATGTTCTCAATTTATGTATATTCCCCAAAACTCTGGTCATCTCATAAGTAATATTTTGCTAAACCTAACCAAGAAATTGAACTCACTTTATTTTCAGATCACAAAGAAACTACTCTAATAGCTCAAAGGGATTTCAAAGGTCATCTTGTCCAACCCTCTCATCTTAAATGAATGACTGAATGTATCAACAAAAAAGCATTTTGTTAGCACTTAACTCTGTGCTGAGCCTCATGCTAAGCACTGAGATTAGAGATAGAAATGGAAGACAGCCCCTGCTCTCCAAAAACCCACATTCTAATGGCAGAGTCATCTCATAATAAAAGGTAGTTGGATAAAATCCCAGGGTGCTAAGGGTGCAGTGACAAATATAATGAAAATGTGTTTTCTTCAACATCCCCTCCATTGATAAAACCATGTCTATTTCTAATGTTCAGCCAACTGATGATGGAAAGGATTTTAATTGAGAGAATCTTCTTTGAGGGGTCTTCAGTCACTCTGGCTACTGAGGAGATATGGACTACAGAACCACAGAGGCTATCTCAAGGTTTTGTTTTCATAGCTTTTCCTCTATCTTACTTGTCCATGATACTGGTGGCATTGGATTGGTAGGCCTTGTTTCTACTAGACTTACTTCCTTTGATAATGACTTTGGAGGCAATGTTGGAATGAGGACTGGTTATCTCTAGATCAGAGGAATCTCAAGACAACAAGTGTCTTGGAACAGCAGGAAGAGTGTCGTATGTTGGAGTCAAAGGACCTGAGTTCAAATCACATCTCTGCCACTAACTAATTTTGTAACCTTGCACAAGTCTCTGAGCTATTAAATAAGGAAAATTAGGTTAGGTGGCCTCTAAGAGCCCTTGTAACTCTGGATCTGTCATGCGGTAATGACTACTGAGAATTCTGTTTAAATGTACCTCCCCAGTTATATATGTGAAGGGCAAAGTTTTGTTAACTGTCTTTTTAAAAACTATATGGTAGCTTTTATATAATCCTGTGAGTCAAAGTATATTGATAAAAAGAACAGTTTTGTTTAAATACGCAAGACAAATCCTGAAAACGACAGGCATACTGCAAGGCTTCTTGGCTTCCCCCATGTGTCATGGTCCTTGTACCTTTCTTTCCCTGCTCTAAGTTTACATACTGTTGCTAGGGATTTAGATCTAGTCCAAAGCTCTGTGTTGAAAATGAGGAAACAAGATCCAGGTAAGACAAGAGCCCTTGGTAGTTTGTAGCAGAGCCAGCATCCAAATTGAGGTTCTCTGACATTGGGTTCTGGCTCCTTCCACTCTGTCCCACTGACCTATGGAGGAAACACAATAATGGCTTACCACTCAGTTTGTAGCTGCTGGGGACAGATTGAGTACTGGGCTTGCTGTCTGGTGCAGATGTTTTAGAGGGCAATATGGCACACAGTGAGCCACAGAACTACTCATACATTTTGATCCTGGACTTCCATTCTCAGAACTCTATCTCCGAAACATTTTAAAAAGCAAAGCAATAAAAAAGACTGACTTATAAAAATATTCCTATCTCATCTATTTGTAACAAGTAAAAATTAGAAAAACATCTATATGCCCAACACAGAGAATGGCTCCTCTATTTTCAGTTCCTCTTCCACTCAGTTGTCAAAATAAAATTTCTAAAATGTAGTTATAAACATGCCCCATTCCATATTTAAACTCTCCATTGGCTTCCTATTGCCTGTGGAATATAGTTCTCCATTTGAAAGCCATTAGGTTCCGTGGTTAGATTCCAGGAGGTGAGAGGACTTGGATGGAGGAGGCATGGAGGAATTACATCATTTTCACTCACCTCCAACTGAAATTTAGGATTTCTTTACATTACTGAAAAACGTTATTCTGAGACGCAGTCCACAGTCATCAGCAGACTGACAAAGGGCAGTCCATCTCTCTCTCTCTCTCTCTCTCTCTCTCTCTCTCTCTCTCTCTCTCTCTCTCTCTCTCTCTCTTTCTCTCTCTCCCCTGATGTGAAAAGTTGATCCACCCATGTAGATTGCAATCCATCAATGAATGAAAAGTAGATATATACTAGTTTGCTGCTGGTGCACAGAAAGGTTAAGAGACTTGGCTAGGATCACAGTTAGTAAGTACCAGAGCAGCATGTGAACCCAGAGTACCTTTCCTCCAAAGCCCAAATAGTGTGTGAGAGCGGATACAGTATTGCACTTAGAGTCAGGAAAACCTGGGATTATATGCTGCCTCACATACATGGCAGCTATGTGACCCCACGAAAGTCCCTTAACTTCTCTGAGCCTTAGTCTCCTTATCTGTAAAATGAGGCTGATAAATAGGGTTGTTGTGGGGATCAAGTGAAATAATGTGTATAAAGCACTTTGAAGCCCTTTAAGTACCAGATGAGTGTGAACTGTTATTAGTGTTATTACAATTGTGCTATCTACTGGGCCAGTATGTCTCTGCATTCTAAATAGTACATTTTTTAGGACAAAAATGCCTTTGGTAAAAATTACATTAGTCAAAAAGCATTTATTAAGTTCTTACTATGTGCCAAGAACATGATTTAATCTGGGAGGCTTATAAGTCCAACCTTTATCTAAAAGGAATACCCACTAAAATGTACCCCAAGTGACCATGCAGCTCCTTCTTGAAGAACTCCAATAAGGTGGAATCCATCCCCTCCCCAGGCAGCCCATTCTATTCTTGGACACATCTAATATTGCCATGCAGACTCTGATTCTGATTTAATTAATTTTGATAGACATACGATTCCCATGTTTTCCCATTTTAACCAAACACGTAAAATCACCCTGAATACAGGACATAATTTTGTGGCAATCTTCCTGGTTTATTATTCCCATTTCCCCTCTCACTGCAGTTTTGCTTCATTGCCCAATAACAAACATCTCTCCACTTATGGTAGAGGTGTGTGTTGTGTTGCATGTGTGCATGTTTGTGTGTGTGTGTGTGTGTGTGTCTGTGTGCGCGCGTGCGTGTGGGCATTCAGATACACATGATTAAGCAGGCACACCAAGACTATATCATTTTACTAATGCATCACATATCATTTCTAAAATGTTTGCACTAAAAATGAAATTCACTCCAAATATGATGATGTGCCATAGTTCTACAAGACACAACAGGATTCTAAATTTGAATATGGAACAATCATCGCTTTTTAATTATGTGCACAAGTAAAGTGAAACTTCATTGTTGACAAGAGGGTGCTCTTCTGAATCACAGTTGATGGCAAACCTTTAAAAGTACTTCTAGCAATAGTGAGGTATAGTGACTAGAATGCTGGTTTTGGAGGCAGGAAGCTCTGTCTCCAAAGTGTCCTTAGACACCAGCTGTTTGACCACAGGCGATTCACAGATTCTCAGTGTCTTCCTTAACCATAAAATGAGGGAGCTGGACTAGATGACCTCCAAAGTCCTTCTGACTCTTAGTCTACAAACCCATAAATATTGAGAAAAAATCCTATGCTCCTCTAAACTAGAAAAAATATAAATTGCTTTGATTCCAAGTTCCAGTCACCAAAACTCCTCAGCAGCACCCCCTAACCTTCTCTCTTCCAAAGAAAGGGTATCCCTACCTTTTCACCAAGGCTGTTCCTTCTACCTTGATTCCCATTTCCTTCTGACTCTTCCATAATTGCTCCCTCCTTTCTCCTCCTTTTCCTGCTCCTTCTCCTCCACCTCCTTCTCCTCCTCCTTCTCCTTTTCTTTCTCTTTCTCCTTCTTCCTCTCCTTCCTCTCCTTCTTCATCTCCCTCTTCTTCCTCTCCTTCCCCTCCTTCTTCCTCTTCTTCCTCTTCCCCTCTCTGTCTCTCTTTGTATCTCTGTCTCTTTCTCTGTCTCTATCTTTGTCCCTCTCCTCCTTCACTCTCTTAACCCTCCTCTCTTCTTTTCCCTCCCTCCTTCCTCCCCACCTTCTCTGACTCTGTCTCTCATTGTCTTGTCTACTGGCTCCCTCCCATTAGTTTTAAAACATGGTCATTTTGAAAATCTTTTTTTTTTAATCACCTTTCCTTGATGCTGCTATTCTATTAAAATCCAATTACCTGGTTGACTTTTCTGCCACTTTTAACACTGTTGATTATCTACCCTCCACCCCCAACAGATGCCCTCTCCTTAAATGGCTTCAGAGACATCTCACATTCCAGCTGTGGCACATATTTTTTACATCCATCACTTTTTCTCCATTCCCATGACCCTGGAACTATTCTCCATTTCCTGTATGGATTATTGCAATAGCATCTTAAGAGGTCTTCTTGCCTCCATGTTCTTCTCCTAATCATTGCTATTATTCATAAATCTGGTCACATCCACTCCTCTATTCAAGAATCCTTAGTAGCTCCAATTGTCTTCCTAGTCAACTTCACTCTCTTTCCTGGCATTGAAGGCCTTCCACAAGCCAATGCTACCCCCACATTATTTTATATTATCCCCTGACCCATAACTTATACTCTCCACTCCTGGCTAACTGGATTACTGTATGCCTTTAAACATGCCCTAAGCTCTTCCTCCAAGGTACCTTTCCTCAAACTATTCCTTGGCCTTTGAATATTCTCTCTCCCCTTCTATCCTTCCCATCCCTCCAAGCTCAACTCAAATATTACCACCTCCAGGAAGCTTGTTAGGATTCCCCCAGTTAGTAATGGCCTTCACCTTCAGACATCACAGAGTATTTTGATTTGCAGCTCCCTAGTGTACAAATCACGTAGTAATGAGTATGGGTATCTGTGTGAGAGGCTTATCTCTCTACTGAACTAAAGGTAGGGTAGTACCTTTAGTAAACTAGTAGTACATTCAGCTCTGGAGTTAGAATCAAGAAGACCAGAGTTCCAATCTGACCTCAAATACTTGCTAACTTTGTCACCATGGATGCCATCACATAATTTCTCTGTCTCAGTTTCTTCATGGGTAATATGAGGATAATAATATCTGTGGTACCTGCCTCACAGAGCAGATAGGATCATAGATAGAAAGTTGGAAAGGACATCAGAGGTCAAGTCCAAACCCTCCATTTTACATGCGACATCCCATAAAGCTAATGCTAAATTAGACAAAAAGTCATATGCTAGGTGAGTGTGAGTCACATTCATAGAATCCTAGATTTAAAACCAGAATGGACTTTGAAAGCCATCAAGTCAAGTCCACCCCTCTCTTTATAGATGAGGGAATGGGTACACAAGCAGTGACTTGTCCAAGGTCTCACACATCTAAGGTTGCTGCGCATCACAAATGAGAAGCATTTTGAAAATTATAAAATATTTTATAATTGTCAGTTGTTATTATCTGTATAATTGTTGCATCTTCTTCAGTGCCTAGGAGAGTATTCTGCATATGGAAAACACTTAATAAATATTAATGAGCAAATGAAATAATTGAATTAAATTTTATAATAAAATTTGGGCTTTGAGAAAAGGGAAGGCAGAGAGGATGGAGGGCCTAAAGTGGTGTCAGGATCATGGATTTCAAAGTTGGAAATACCTTTGATGTCCCTCATTCCAAACCACTCATTTGCCATGAAAGAAGCTGAGATCCGACAAGGTTAAAATATTATTGCTTATACCATTGTATCATTCAGCCCTTCAAGACATAGGCCAAGATCCTGCCTCTGACACACAGTAGTTGTGTGACCCAGGGCTAGTCACAAACTCTCAGTAACCTCAAGAAATACTCTAAGACTAAAACTTAGAATGAAGTTGCTGATTTGTATTAATGGGAGGAGTTTTCCCACCAGGAGTTCCCCTCACAGATGAAATTCCAGGACCAGATTTGTTTTTATTTTAATTCTCAACAGTAAATTGTTAATTATACATACAAAAGAACCCTCTAAAAGATATTGAGGCAGCATGTTGTAGTGGCAAAGGCACTAGTCTTGCAACTAGGAAAACCTGACTTCAAATCCCATCTTAGACATTTACTAGCCGTGTGACTCTGGGTCACATAACCCATCTGTGCCTGAAGTACTTCATCTGTAAAATGTGGGGTTGGACTTGATGGTGCCCAACATCCCTTCTAGTTCTGTGTGTGTGTGTGTATGCATGTGTGTACATGTGTGTGTGTGTGTGTGTGTATATAAGTACACCTGCACAAGTACATACATACATACACACATATATACATATAATCTATATGCATATATAGATATCTCTCCCCACATCACGACTTTCCCTATCACAGTTTCAATATATCATGTGTCAGCATAAGAAATTAAAGGGGAATTTTTTGGTAGTTTGCAGAAGCCACAGATGACACTTGAAGGCCAGCACACTACACAGAAAAAAAAATTAGAAATTCAGAAATGTATAAAATATATGTATAGTATTATATAATAAGAACATATTTTATCTTTTAATAACATGATAATTCAGATTCTTCTCTGGTATGAAGATAATTTTACTAGGATTGTCCAGATTGTGGGGGTGCCATGCCCTTAACCCCCATGATGTTGAAAGGATAACTGCATGCTTTTTTAATAATAGTTTTAGTTGGTATGTTTTCATATTTCTAGCTCCTATGTTCCTTTAAAATAGTTAAAATGTTAATATGCATGAAACTGGCAAAATGCTATCAGTCAGTGTGGTTCTAATAGGACAAACTTTTAACTTCCTAAAAATATGCATGACCATACAAAAGATATTCCATTGCAGAAGCAGATATGTGGAAACCATAGAGCATTAATTCATTTTGAATTATCAAAATTCCCTGGGTTTATGGCAGCTTGTGATGCCTTAATCTTTTCCTTAACTTCTATAAAATTATAGAAAGGCACTTAAGGAAATCTCTAAGTCCCAATTATTTTCAGATACCTTGTCAAATACCTAAAGGTGTCCATCTAGGAAAAAAAAAAAGCATCGCTCTTCCCTCTGCCTCAGATAATTGCATTTCTTGGAGTCCATATATTATGTACCAATGGCTGATGGGTAAAAAAATGTAATTGAGTAGAAGGCTGGAGCTGTTTGTAATCTCCATGTATGTTGGCATTGGGAATGTGACATTTTGGGGTGGAGGTAGGAAAATGAGGTCAATCTATTAATAACAGCCACCATTTACAAAATATTTGCCTTAAAACACTCATGAAAGTTAAGGAACTTATTTAATTTTTAACAGGATTTTTGACTGATTTCTTATATGTGTGAAATTGTAAATGAATAAATAAAAAAGCACTTATTGAGAACCTACCTACTGTGTGTTGAGCACTGAGCTGAGTGCTAGGAATAAGGACAAAAATGAGGCAGCCCTTACCCTCAAAGAATTTCCATCTCTCCTGTGCAGTTTCTCTTGAGATAGGAAAAGGAGGAAAAATTTGTTTAAGGTATGCTCAGCTAAATGTCTAAACCTGTTGGTTTAAGTTCTAAACATTAGAAGAGTCAGTTCTGCTCTAATGGGAAAAATGCATTCCCCAAAAGTACCTCCCTATGCAAAATCAAGCAGCAAGGCTTGTGGGGGACATGGGGTCAGGGCACAACACTGAAACTATCAGGGACACACACACACACACACACACACACACACACACACACGATAAGAACCTAATAAAAATGGTAGCACAGTTTTATATATGTTAAATGGTTAAGAAATATATGAATACTACAATAAACAGTGCCAGTCTCAGGCGGCAAGATGCTGCTCTGAGTTAGTTGGGAACTCCCAGGCCTCAGGCTGGAGGCCAGAAGGTGCTGGGTATGATGTGAAGCTGCCCTTCTCCTTAGCCCCCAGCTACCACTGCCCTGGAATAAATAAACATATATGTATGTATACACATATGTATGGCACTTTATATATTTAAGTATGGCACAACAAATATGGCACTGTACCCAAAGTTTGCTTGCAGAGTTGGCATCAGAACTTGGAACAAATTGTTTTCAAAAAACGCCTTAGAGCAGAACTTACTGCACAGAAAGAGCATTTAGGATACTATAAAGCATTCCTAGAGAGGCAAAATTCAAGATGGATGGAGAGTGGAATTCAGAGTTGGGAAGACCTGGGCTCAGATTCCTTTGACACATATTGTGTAATGCTAGCCAAGTCCCTTCACTTTCCAAACCCACGGGCATCAACCTAAGACTATAATTTACAGAAAAGACATCACATTGCATTGGTATATAAATTGCTTCACTGGGAGCTTCCTACTAAATGAAATGATAGACACAATGGTCTCCCCCAACCCCAACCACCAACTAATCTCTTAGAGGAAGACGTTTATGTCTTCCAATCTAAGGAGTAATGAAAGAAAGGCACTGAGTATGGATGGAAGGAAGTTGCATCATCTTTTTCTCTTTCAATGACTTCTGACAACATAAACTTAATGGTCCTAATAACTATGTAAATGTACATGTAAAGCTAGGGTTCCCTTTTATTCAGGTTGTCCTCCATGTCTGAAATGTTCTCCCTCCTCATCTCCTCCTCTTGGCATTTCTGTGTTCCCTCAAGGATCAAAACAAATGTGTCTTCCCTACAAGAACCCTTTCCCAATCACCACAATTCCTATAAATAATTTTGTATTTATTTTCCATGTTTGCATGTATATATGTACAGGTATACACATACACACATGTGTATTTATCAGATTTATTTTGATTTTGTATCCACACACCTTTAGCACAATGCCTAGAATATAACAGCTGTTTAATAAATGCTGGTTGAATTAAACTGAGTTGAAGTGAATGTCCCAGAAATAGATCTAAATACATTTATATGTGGTCCTCAATCAAATGGAGGTCTTTGGGCAAAAGACCAGATGGCTGTTTATATGATATGTTGTAATGGGGGTTATTTTTCAGATACCAATGGCCCATATGATGGGAAGAGAATCTGAAAGCTGAAAGAGACCAGACAACCCTTGCAGTCCCTCCCTATTCTGAGATTTATGTAAAATTCTGTGATTAAAGACATAGCAGCAGTCAGTCCTATAACCAAAGTTAGGAATACCAACACCAGATAGAATATGTATGAATTTTGATGAACTAGCAAATATGAGGAGTAAGGGGGAAAATCTATTTTGTTTCATTTAAATGCTTATAAAGACAAACTGTAAGTACATGATTTGAGAAGGAACAAAGTAGATAAAACAGGCTTGATCGTCTCTAATAGCATGCTGAATCCAAATTTGCTCATTTCAAAATTACATTTTATCACTAAGTACATTACCCAAGCCATTGTTTTAACTGAGAAACTATCATATCATTAAGATTGTAATTTTTCAGCTAGAGGCAGCATGGATTCGAAGTCATGGGATGTCCCATTCTCATCACACTCTGTATAATGAAACTAGATTAATAGTGAAACCCTTTCTCATTAATCCCAATCATTATGCTAATTTGTATGTTCTTTGTAGCGATAGCAGAGTGATTCTTTGACCTATTTTGGAATCCATTAGTATCCGCCCCATCTCTTTTGGAATTCACCAGACAAAATGGATTATAATGACTTTAAAGAAATCATCTTCAAGTTCTCTTGCTTAACAGAAATTCAACAATTACACAAATGTAAAGAAACTGATGACATATATGATTTGATATCACACTGATTTGCACATCAATGAATGAATGAATAAGTATTTATTAAATGCTCACTATGTACAAAGCCCTTTGCTAAATATTGGGAATACTAACAGCAATGTAAGACAGTCTCTGCTCTCAAGAAGCTTTCATTCTAGTGGGAGAGACAGTACATTTAGAAGATTTTGGTGACAGGTCAAGTGGAAAGGTCCTGTGATCCTCATGATGCAGCCCCAAAGTAGATATCACTCTATCTTCACTGCCACTGGTAAAATCCTATCAACCAATAATGTTGAAAACGTGACTCTGCCAAGGATTTTGACAGGGAGAATTGCTTTTTCAGTGTCTTCAGGCTCTTGTACATCTCTATCTACTGGACACAGTTGGTATTATTAGTGGTAAGGAAAAAGAGCCACTTTTCCCCATTAAACACAGGGCTTGTTGTCTTGGAGGCATTGCTATTCTCAAGGCCCTTTGGTTTAGCACCTTGGAATATCTCCATCAGATATATTTTAAAAGTATTTGTTCTATGAAGTTTGGATTCGGCCAAAGGGTTGCACTTGAGGACCTAGAGGGCCTCATGTGGGCTCAAGGCTGCAGGCTCTCCACCCCTGGCTCTAGTCCGAATTTCTAATCTTAAAGATGAAGAAATTTGATCTCTCAAGTCTTCCCTTAACATCCAATTCTGTTCCCCTCAGGTCAATCCAGTTTCCCATCTTTCTGATTATATATAGAATGAAAGGAAAGAGTAGAGGAGAATAGGTAACTAGTCAGGAAAATACTCCAAGCTTATAAAATTTTTCTTTTCTACTTTATGCATCCCACATTTGTATAAAGAAGGACACTGAAATGCATCTATTCATTTTCTAATTAAATTTAATTTCTTGACCTCTCAAGTGACGTACAATGAAAGGAAAATTCTTCTCATTGGCAATCTTCTTGAAAAATAGTGTCTTCTCTAAGAAAATCTATGTACTATAAGACCAAGCTCATATACCCTGAGATCTTTCTGACTTCCAGGGAGAAAATCCTGGAATTGGAATACCCTTGGCCCTCATTTTAGATAACTATATAAGTTATATATAAAGTAAATTCTCATAAGGCAAATTCTACTTTCCTGTTGATTGTGACTGTAAAACAAAAGACTGACTGTCATAGAAAAAAGCCTCCTAAAGACAAATTAGAAAACTTTCAATTAGAGTGCATCAGTAGAGTTGCCAATCCCTGGGAAGGCTAGGCATGGGCATAGAACAGGAATACATGATACCTTTGGGGAATTTTAGTTCAGCCCCCAAATTAACAAATGTTTTTTGTCTTTTCTATATTTTGCAGCATTTTTTCCCACATGTGGAATCTCCCTCGTGCTGTCATTACATTCTCATATTCCTCCCTGGATCATAACAGTTCCTTCCAGATTGATGGATCCGTTGACATGTAACTCCAAGCTTATTTCTCTTTATTTCCTCTCCCTGTTTGCCAACATGTGTGTAACATGTGACAGAACCTTGTTGTGTACATCTTTTCCCCTGGCAGGTGCAGTCATTGAAAACATGATGCACTTTGGGAAAAATTCTTTTCTTTGGAGGCTTTAGATTATGTAACAAATTATTTCCCCATGCTATTGATTCTATGTTTGATAAGCCTATATCTTCCATTATGGCCGTGTGGCTTAGTGGGTGGATAAATAGACTTCCAGTTGGGTAGCCCTGGGTAAAGGACTTAACATCACAGTTTTCTAGGCACCTTGCTAAGGCTATAATTGCTGACCAGCATTGGTGGAGAGCTTTGCCTCACCAAAGATTCCCCAATGCCAGTGAAATCACAGGTCCAGTCCCTATTCCTATCCTATCTTCCAGTAAAGTTCTCCACTCATGTCTCTTCATGGTGGGGATTTGGCTTTGGGCTCACAAGGAAATGCCAACTGTGCACAAGCTCAAGCAAGTCCTGCCAAGTTGGCAAGACTTAGTGATGGACTTTGCCTGCCATTCTAGATCAGCTGAGCTAAGCTTAGAGAGGTCTGTACCTGGTAGGTTAGAGGGGGGTGAACTTTTCAGGCACAGTCATTGTCAAAGACTCTTTATTGAGTTGTCAAGGGACAGTATTCTGTGTTGAGGTGAGCCAAGGAAATGAAATCAGAAAACCCTGAGTACAAAAGTATAGAGGCATGTATACTGAGCTAGCTTAGAATGTAATCTGTCTACCTGTCTATGGTCTGGGCATGACAATGATGCACAATAATTGGTTGATACCCAGATGATCTCATATAACCAATTTACCCCATAATTACTAGAAGGCAAATAGGCCTCTGACCTAGGTACTGACATTTGAAGGGGCATGTTTCCTCTCTGGAAAAACCTGCTTCCACCCCTTGGCAACAACTACCCCTTCTTCTTCTTGCCTTTGAGGTTTCCCACATATCCACAATGCCAGGGAAACCACCCCAAGCTACCAAATGCAAGGTCATATAGCCATGGGGCCCAACTCCAACAGAGTCAAGGGCTAGACCCTCTGGGAAATAGGCTTTCTCTCCTCCCACTGAGACTATAGTTATAATCAGAATCTGTTCTTTGTTACTGCCATGACCACACCCCACAACCTACTCAGTTGAATGTGTGCCAGGTGCCTGGGTTCCTAACTGCAGCTCTGTACCTCTTCCATAAACAGCTATGAATGAACTTAGCAACATAGATATTGGCAGGAGACTGGCTATTTATTAAATATCCTGTTTTTTTTTAAACTAAAGAAAAAAGTAATGCTTATCCAAAATGCCCAGGGCACCAGATAACAACTGAATAATTAACCAGAACAATTAAGATATCACCTGGCCAGATCATAGCGAGCTCTCCTATTTGTAGATTAGAAAATTTACTATGTCTGCAACCATTTTAATCAGGTGAAATCCCAATGAGGCTCTTGATTGGGCAATTACACTAGGGGATGCTTATAGGATCCTTTCAAAATCTGTCCTGAAAATCTATACAATAAGACAACAGTAATTTACAGGAGGCTGTCCATTGTTTTTCTTGTGCTTTCCACTGTCTGTTCTGTGCCTTCTTGGAATTCCATAGAAGACTTTAAACCAAGAATGGAATGGAGTGGTTTAGGGTGATGTTTTTTAAAGCTGAAAGTCCACATCAGTGAACACCACTTAGAAATGTGAACCACCAAAGAGTGCTACAAAGGAGGGAGTATTTTGAACCATACTTTTATGTGGAAGAGTGGGAGGGAGGAGGAGGTAAGAAAGAAATTTACATGTGCATAGTAGATTTGCAGTTTCATTACACTATGTTATGGAAATGCTTGTTTTATTCCATAAATTTAAAATAAAATTAAAAGGGAGAAACTATCTGGTACTGGCTAAGAAATAGAAAGGTAAGTCAATGTAATAGAGTAGACATACAATTCATAGCAGCAAATAAGCATAATCACCTTGTATTTGAAAAAAAAAGACACACTAACATTTGAGTCAATTCAAGGGCCATAGAAGCATAGATTCAGAGATGTAAGAGGCTTCAGAGGTATCTCTAAGGTTGAATTCAACATTTTCAATTTGTAGCTGAAATTTGAATTCTAGAAAGGAAAAATTATTTGCCCAAAGTCACTTAGGGAGTTTCATAGAATTAGAGTTATAAAAGATCTGAAGAGACACCGGGTCCGATCCTCTCATTTTACAGTGAGGCCTAGGGAAGTTGAATGACTTGCCCAGTGTTCCATATCTGATGTTATTTGTCCTTGTTTTGAAGAGGACCGATGACATCACAGGGTGATGTCTTAACTTGCACATGAATTGGACTTAAGTGAGTCAGAGTTGCACAAAATTGTCAGCCTCACTCTGTCTTCCAAAGTCACTGGAGTCCAATAACAAGATGAAACTCAAAATGACTGGCAATGGCCCAAGGTGCAGTGGATGACCTTGGTATCTTCAATATCTGACCAAGCTCTAAGTTCTCCACAGTGCCAACTACAACTACCTCCATGTCCATTGGAATAAATTGCCCTCATCCACCCATTCCACCTGAGGAAGTCTTCACTTGCTTGGGATAGACACTCCCCAACTCACAAACAGATTTGAGGCCCATCAGTTACCTTCAACCTAGCCTGTCTGCTGAGATGGTTTTACTGGGGTATAACCACCGTGCATGCTACAGCTTCTTGGAGTTGGGTGATAATAATAAGTGAGAGTTGGGTGAAGGTGGACATTAAAGGTAGATGAGGAGCCCTAAAAAGAGCTCAGCAGGTCTCACACCAGAGGTGCTGGTCCTCCTCAACACCCCACGTACCCCTCTACACTTGATACATGTGAGAATTAGGATTAGAATGCTGGCCTTCTGATTCTAAAGCCACTGTTCTTTCCGCCGTCCTACAGAGAGGACAAAAAAGGCGGGCAAGAAGAATGGAGGTCAGTGGAAAGAGACTAGGCCCAAATAAGTGAAAGCAAAGCAATTCAAAAATCACAAAGAGCTTAAAGAAGAAAGGCATAAAGATAACACAGAAGGAATTAATAAATGAAAACAAATACCAGCTACTACCTTAAACTAAAAAGTCTAATAAAATGAAAGTGAGGGTACAATAGAAAGAAAAATACAGGATCTTAGAGCAGTGTTTCCTCAATGCTTTCTACAGTACCTTCTTCACATCTCCTCTCTCCACATGGGCAATAGCTTCAAATGTGTATCCTTGTCCTTAAGGGCTCCACTGATATGTTCAAGTCCTGAAGCACAGTGAGCACTCGGTGCTTGAGTTAACTTGAGAAATCTTACCTTAATAAGGGTGACATATTTGTGAAATAGAATGAATCACACAAGTAATAGATCTAAGGTATTAGAAGGCAAGAAAAGGTCATTGACTCTCATGAAGAAGAGCAGTAAAGATTGTCTTTACTACTTTTCATGACAATGGAAATTAACAATCACCAAAGCAGTAATTGTTTCCGGGAGAACACCATTCACAGCCCTTCTTACAAGATTAAGATAAGCAACATATTGTTACTGTTCCATCATTGCATTCATGTCTGACTCTATGTGACCCCATTTGGGTTTTCTTAGCAAAGATACTGAATTAATTTGCCATTTCCATCTCCAGGTCATTTTACAGATGAGGAAACTGAGGCAAACAGGGTTGAGTGACTTGCCAAGGGTCACACATCTAGTAAGTGTCTGAGGCTAGATTTGAACTCTAGTCTTTATGACTCCAGGTCAAGTACTCTAACCACTGCATCACCTAGCTACTATTGCTAAGCCTCTAGTTGGCCACCAGTGAGAGAAGGGGGAGGGGGGCAGAGAGGAAAAGGAGCCATTTACTTTGAAAAGAAAAATCTCTCCAAACCCTCCCATCTGCTCTCTACCTGGAGCTGGGTGATGCTCTCTTCACCCACGGTGTTTGTTTACTTAATAAATGATGGTACTTACATGTATTTCCTTGGCAACAGAGAACCATAGAAACTAAGAAGCCCACATCCGCTGATCTAACCCCTACACAAATCATGGGTCTGATCTGTGAGAACAGAAGAGAAATGAGAACTCAAGTATGAGTCTTCTTTATCACCAAATATAAGACCAAGTATCACCCCTTATCACTCAAGCAGATGTTTTCAATTTTTCTTTCATCACTAAACAAGTATAGATTATAGACTGGGAGGCAATATATTATAAAGAATAAAGACCTAGGCTGAACCCAAAAGACCCACGGTCAAATATTCTTTCCCAGGATAGCCAGAGTTCAAGTCCCATTACTGACATATATGACTTTTGTGATACTAGACAGGGCAACTAACCTCTGCAAGTACACTAGGCAACTTTCCATGACTAGAAGCCACAAAGCAGTTATTGATTTGCATTAGAAAAGTTTCCTACCTGAGTTTTCCCCTCACAGATTCAGAACACTCACACACACACACACACACACACACACACAAATACACATGCACGCATGTCATAATACTGAAAACAGATTTCATGCTTGAACCTCTCCAAGCTAACAAAATGATAGACCATTTCCATATGGTACATATCAAGATGTATACATAGGCATATATGTGTTATTATATACTTTTATGTATAGATATGTGATATCAAATACAAATATTATATTACATATGGTATATAATATAAATAAATATAAAGTACATATTTATGAGATATACCCAAATATATATGTATTTATGGTGTGTATAAACACAGTGTGTGTATTTGTATGTATGTAAATCTGGCTTATGCAAAGAGATGATTTTTGCCAGCACAAACAAACTCATTTCCCCTACTGTCCTTCCCCTGATATCTCTCCCCCTATACCCATGCTCTCAGTCAGTGAATCAACAAGTATTTGTTGAGGGCCTACTATGTGTCAGATACTGTTCAAGGAGCTGGAGACACAAGAAGAATCAAACAATCCCTTCTTTCAAGAAGCTGGCATTCTAATGAGGGAGACTACAAGTCCAAGTACATACGGATTGAATCAATGTACATATATACAAAGTAGTTAAATAGAAGAGAGTCTGGAATGAAAGATATTAGTGATTTCTGTAGATCAGGAAGGGTTTCATGTAGGAGTTAGTGCTGGAGTCATGTCTTCAAGGGAAAGAGAGACTTCCATGGTAAGGAGAGAGTTCAGCACAGGCAGGAGGTGGAAGGTCACATATGAGGAAGAAAGAGAAGGTCATTTTGGCTGGGTCTCAGAATGCAGGAAGGACACTATCAAAGGACACCCAAAAGATATGCTGGGGCCAGGTTGCATAGAGAGATGTTTATATTTTGTTCTCAAGGCAATAGCAAACCACTGGAGTTTATTAAGTAGTGGGGTGACATAATCAGCTCTGTACTAAAGGAAAATCACTTAGGCAGCTGTGTGGAGGATGGAATTAAAGTGGTGAGAGGCTTGAGGCAGGAAGACCAATTAGAAGACTATTGCAATTATCTGGTGGAGGTATTATGCAGGCCAGAATTAAAGTGGTAGCTGTGTAAGTGGAGAGAAAGGTCAGGGAGAAATGTTGTGAAGGCAGGAACACCCAACATTGGACTTTATCTTCAAAGAAGCAGAGTGGTCCTCAGAGTCCTGGACTGTCCTAAATGCATACTGATACACTAAAACATAATTATAAATGTAATTTTATACAATATGCATCCTATTAGTGTGTATACAGATATATTAATACAATGTATTCTTGTGTTATATAAAATGCATATTATGTGTAATAATGTGATATATATATAAAATGTAAGAATAATTTTAGTTGCAGTGTATCTTTAATGATGATCGCTAATAATAATGGCTACCATTTATGTAGTACTTTAAGATTTGCAAAGCACTTTATAAATATTATCTCAGTTTATCCTTGCAATCACCCAGGGAGGTAAGCCCTACTATTATTCTCATTTTACTAATGGAGAAACTGAGGACAAAGGAGGCTAAGCCCCTACCCAGGGTCACACAGACACTGTTTAAGGCCAAATTTGAGTGGAGGTCTTTCTGACTCCTAGCTGGCTCCACTTAATTATTACACGGTTGTTGTCCCTCGTTCTCGAAGAGGACCAAAATGACATCACTTTGCTAGAGTCAAATTTCGATGTGCCCGACTGCGGCTGATTAGACCAACACGAGCTCAGAATGCTCTACCGCAGGTTTGGCACAAATAGTCTGTGTGAACATTTGGGGTGGATTCTCTAAATTTGTGCATCCTGCATTTTCTTTGAGCTGTTTCAATTCTGCTTTGCTCATAGAGCACAGCACCTTCTCAGATGTGGGTATGCCATGCTGAGTGATCCTGTGCCAGTGTCTTCCATGTCGCACAATCAATTCCAAAGTTCTTGAGAGAGACCTTAAGAAAGTCCTTGCATTGCTTCTTCTGACCACCATGTGAATGCTTGCCCTATGTAAGTTCTCCATAAAATAGTCTACATAGCATAGGAAAAGAACATGTGATTTTTCTTAGTAGGGAACTCTCTCCAGCAGTGGAGATCACACCTGGTCTATGACTTAGCAGATAAGTCCTAGGTAATCCCCTGTGGCATATACAGGTCAAGTTATTTGTCATAGTCATATAGCTAATACATATCAGAAATGGAATTGGAACCATATCTTGCAGAGCCTGACGCCCCACTGGCTCTCAGACTAGAATATAATGGGGTTAACGTGGGGAAACTTTGGAATGGCCCTCCCTGAATAATACTGAGGGTGATGTCTATAAACTCTCTCCTCTCCCAACATTGCCCACTGTCCACTGATGACTAAAGGACACCAGATTCAACAATAACTGAAAGTACTAATTTTCTCTGGCTGGCCCGACTTTTTACAATGTCATGTGTTTTATGCAAACATCTGATCAACCCTTTCATAATTCAGGGAAACTTTTAGGATTATTCTAGATCACTAAGATATTTAGTTTGGGCTTTCAATAAGCAATATAAACACCCAGCCCGAATGTATAGGGTATGTATCATAGAACCTCAGATTTAGAATGGATCAAAGAGGTCAACAATCTATATAGTCCATATTAAACAAGAATCTTCTCTGTGATATCCCAGATAAATAAGTAACTAGTCTCTCTGCGAACACCTCCAGAGTTGAAGAACTCTGAATGCATGGTGTATATCATAGAACCTCAGATTTAGAAGGGACCAAATAGGTCAACAGGCTGTCTAGTCCATTTTAAACCTAAAACAACAATCTTCTCTGTGATATCCCAGAAAAGTAGGTATCTAGTCTCTGCATGAAGATCTTCAGAGCTGAAGAACTCACTGCAACTCAAGGCAGTTCACTGCATTTTCAAACAACAGTAACTGAAAATTTTTCTCTTTTACATTGAACTAAAAGCTGCTTTTCTCTCTCTCACTTCTACCTACTAGTTCTAGTTTTTCTTCCTGTTAGAGATAATCAGGGCAAATTGCATCCTTCTTCCACAAAAAGCCTGCTCCAGTTTGTTGCATTGTGGTACAAAGAGAACCTTTGATTTCTGAAAGCCACGCTAGAGGAGCACAGGCTGTAGTTGGCTCCATCCACCAAGCCACGGAGATGTGAAGCCCCACACCTGGAATATCATAATAGCTTTAATTATTTTATTTATCATATTTCTAAGAAAGAACAGTGATGAGAAAAATTATATGGTATATAATCCAGAAGATTAAATTCTGAATTATTTAAACAAACTGTTAAAAATTTAAAATGAGAAGTGGACAGCATAACTGATATTAGCATTAACTATGATAATTTCAGCATCTGAATGAACACCTTATAAAGTTTATCCAATAGTATGTCTGAGACATACTTTAAAAAGGAAGACAATAAGTTGGACCCAGAGTAAAAAAGAAGAGAAATAGGCTGGATTATTTCAGGGAAGTTGCAACACACAGCAAAGCCCACACTTTCAATACAAACATTTTTCCAGTATTATGAGACAGCAAGACATGAAACACCATGCCTCCAGACAATTAGAGAAGTGTATCATATGATGGAAAATGGTAAAGCATATCATGGTACATGGAATTAAGCAGCAACATATAACCAATATGAAATACCAAAGAACTACCCATGGAAAGGGTGTCATCAAAGAATTGTATGGCAGAAAAAGAAGAATTGATTACAGGTGAGAGCAAGGGATAAGAAGTGGATAGCCAGATTGCATTACTGGTACTCTAGAAATATCAGAAGAAAGTGAAGAAGGTCATGATCATGTTGGGTGAATCCCTGGGGATGGAGTCACAGATGATGGGCAGGTCTGAAGTATTGATTTTGTTGTTGGTGACTTCTCTTTTTTTCTTTGTTGTAGCCATATTGTTTTCCTTGTTGTGCATAATTCACTTTGCATCAGCTCATGTCTTCCCAAGCTTCTCTGAATTCCTATTCATAATTTCTTTTGGCATACTACTATTCCTTTAAATTCAAGTGCTACAACTTTTTTGGCATTTTTTCATCAATGGGCGCCTTCTTTTTATCTAGTTCTTTTCAACAACAAAAAGTTCTATAAACATTTTGCACCTAAAATTATTAATGAGGCAAATGTAAGATCTTTATTTTGAGAAGTAACACTGAAAATATTTTCTGACATTCTCTAGAATTCATTATTCAGTTCTTACAAATTGTAATGGGTGTTTTTCATGTGGCAGTAATATCAAACATATTATCATTAATTGATATCCAAATGAAGAACACAAACAGTGTGATGGAGAGGTTAGCAGAATTTCAGACCTATTTTTTGCATTAATAGCATAATTTGTATACATCAGAATGAAAACCAATAACACATTTGGCAAGAAACAACAATGCATGAGGGAATGCACCAAGTGTAATTACATTAAGAAATTAGGACTCAGCTGAAGAAGTCAATAGAAAATATACATATCTTGGCCAGAAAGATTATTTTTGATATAGAGTAATTCTCTTTGGGGAGGTGGAGTAGAAGAATTTTACATTGTTTAGAAGAATTAGAAAATATTTTAAAATTGCCTATTACTTAAGGAAATACATTAAAGTCAATTCTGAATCATTGAGAGCAATAAGATGTAATTGTGGGAAGGATGAATGAAATCCACATATAATCCAAAAACAATTTACTTCAATGTTCTTCCCTAGGCAATATTTTGCCAGAACTATTAGCAGAAATTTCTTATTGTTTTCCCATCTCCATATTTTGTTGAAGCTTGGAGCTAATGCTAATAGGCAGGGATATCATCATAAAAACAGAAGCGATAGAAAGGGGATAGAAGAAACTGCCTCACAACTGTATCCAGGGGGGCAAATTCTTAGATAAACAAGGGACATAATGGATCAGAAAAGATAAAGTTGGCAATTTCAAAAGAAAAAATAAAATATTTGCACAAACAAAAACAGCAGAGCTAGAATAAGATGATAAACTGTTGAGTGGGAAATTATTTCTATCAAATATCTTCTTCTTTGTCTAATATTCAAGACATGTAGAGAATTAACTCAAATATATAAGACTAAGCTATTCCTTAGCAGATAAGTGTTCAAAGGATATAAATAAAGCAGTGCTCAAGAGAATTGAAAACTATCATCAGCTAAACAGCTAAAAAACTGCTCTGAATCATTAATCATAAAAGAAATGTACATTTCAACAATCATTGGATTTTACTTCCTACCCCCCCCCAAGTAGTAGAGGTGATAAAAGATGGAAGCAGTCACTGTTGCAGGTAGGATCAATCAATGCTGGAAGAGTGCAGGGAAGATCATCACACCATTATACTGTTTCAGCATTGAATTGGTCCAAATGTCCTGGGAAATAATTTGGAATTATCTGAGAAAGGTCCCTATTGTTTATATCCTTTAAGGTGGCAATCCCATGACAAGGCATATACTCCAAAGAGGTTGAAGATAAGAGGGCGTAAAAAAGACCCCATAAAAAGCAAAAGGTTAACAGCAGAATTTTTTGTAATAGTAAAATTAAAAGTAGAAACAGACTAGTTCCCTTTTGTTTAGGGAACAAATAAAGAAACCATGTCATTAAAACATCATGTAGTATTATGGGGCTAAATTACAGCATGAAGAATTCATAATAATAACCAGGAGAACTTCAGAGAAACGTGGGAAGACTTTTAAGAACTAGGCAGCTAGGTGGCGCCATTGTGCATAGAGTGGTAGGCCTGGAGTTAGGAAGACTCATCTTCAGGAGTTCCAATCAGACCTCGGACACCTATTAGCTCTGTGACCCTAGGCAAATCACTTAATTAAAAACAAAACAAAACAAAAAGACTTGTGTGAACTGATGTTACCAAAGCAAAACAAAAGAATATTATATAAAATACCAATATCAATATCAAAAGAATAATGTAAATGAAAATACCAATAAAAATCATTTTTTTCTCTGATAGGAGAAGAAAAAAGGAAGAAAATGAGCATTTGTATATCATTTACTATGTACCAGATGCTTTACACATATTTTCTCATTTGATCCTTGCAAAAACTCTAGGAGGAAGGTGGCATCTTTATGCCCATTTTAGAGTTGAGGAAACTAAGCAAATACAAGCTAAGTGCCTTGTCCAGGATCACAGAGCTAGGAAGTGTCAGGCCTTCCTGATTCCAGGCCCAGTGCTCTATCTACTGAGTCATCTATTGGTATGACCAAACTTGATAGCAGAGGATACATGAAACATGTCCCGTATGTTCTCTCTGGGTTTGGATGGCAGTTTGTTTTTCCTCTTACTCTGCTACCTTGAATTTGTTTATATACAACTCTAAAATGAGTAAAAATCCTCGGGGCAGGGCAGGGGGTGGGGGGCGGGGGGCTCTGGAGATGGTGTTGATGAGGAGACTCGTAACCCCGGATGTTGAAACTTTGTTGAACTCTGGTAACTATGTGATGGGATTTGAATCAGACAAAGTCTGTTGATGTTTGTAATTTGTTTGCATTTTGTTTTGAAGTTCAGGGTGCTGGCTTTTTCCCCTGAACTAACTGAATGATATTTGAATGCTGAATTAAAAGTAAGCTCGTCAACCCCTTCACCTTGCTTTCCTTAATTAAGCAGATCAGAAGAACCTGTGCTGTTGGCAGCTTTCTGGGTGCTGGCTGTGGGTGAATCTTATACCCCTACAGAAGCTGCTAGCCAGGTTGTTGAAACAGCAGGTTATTTGCAGTTTTCAATACCAAAAATTTTATCTTGGAAATAATAGTGAACCATTGGAGTGAATTGAGTAAGGGCTGGAGAGAGGGTGAGTGCTGAGCATTTCTAACTCTATATTTACACAACCATGCTGTGTCTTTCTGCTGTATAGTCACTTACAGATCTAGCTTGAGTTCTTTGAGTGTATTTCAATCTGCCCCTAGGACAGTCCCAGGTATAGCCAAATTGGCATCTTGTTGCTCTAGTCATCTGTCCTTCTCAAAGTACTACTAGAATTTGTCCTCATACCCACAGAACTCTTTGTCTGATGAGATCTCTTGTATATCTCCAACTGCCTTTCAGCTTTCTTGCCATTCCCTTCTTTCTAAAGGATTCACATTGTCAAGTAAGATCACTTCCACCAAGATTTCCATTCATGTTTAGACCCTCTACAAATTAAATCCCTGCTGAAAACATAGTCAATCCCATTCCTCCTATGGACCAAATGGGAGTCTAGACCTAGTTGGTTCCTCTTCTAGGACTACTACAATAGTTTTCTAATTACTTCTAATCTCTCTCCTTTCCCCATGGATGCCAAACGAATATTCTTAAAGTATAGTTCTAATCACTTCACTCCTCTGCTCAAGAAGCTTTAATGGCTCCTTATTGCCTCTACAATAAAATGCAAACTACTAGCTTAGCATCTAAAATCTTTAAAGCCTGGGCTCCAACTTATCTCTCCAACTTAGTTCACATTGTTCTCCTTCACACAGGTACAATCCTCTAGCCAAACTGTTCTTATCTAGTTCTCTTATCTACTCTTATCTCTTATCTTGAAGGTCAGACCTGATTGTAGTCTCCCATCACCATGCCTTTGCAAGGGCTAACCCCTGTATTTGCAGTGCCCTCACTCTTCACCGCCACCTTTTAGAGTCCTGAGCTTCCTTCAAAGCTTCTCTGAGGTCCCATCTCTTATGGAAAGCCTTTGCTGGTCCCTGAGTTGTCCATGCTCTTCCCCAATTCAAGCTATCATGTATTTCCTAATCTGCATATATAGAGATCCTTGAGGGCTGTTTTTGTCCTCCCATACCTAACATTAAGCACCATGGTGCCTTGCATATATGTACTCAATAAATGTCTATTCAATTGAATGTCAGTAAATTATGGGTATGGGTGAAGTTTCAAATTGTAAAGATTGTAATGCTCATATGGTTTGCAAAGCTTGAAATTTCCCCCAAAGCATTTTATAAACATATGTCAAAGATATATGTACACAAAACTTAAAGTGAATGACATTTAATTTTGAGAATCAACTCCTGTCTCCCTGAAGTGATCCACAACTCCCTGGTAAACTGCAAGATCACAGATCAGATTTCAGCTTGGGAAGGTTTATTGAGGTCCTCTAGTCCATCACTTCCACTTAACAGATGAGGAAACTGAGAGCCAGGGAAGAGGAGTAATTTGCCGAGGGTCACATATGTGATAAATATCAGAAGCAGAATTTGAATGCAGGTCCTCCTTTTCCACTGCCTGGGAACAACTAGGGAGGTAGCATGGTACAGTAGAAAAGCAATGGTTCTAGACTCAGAAGGCCTGAGTTCAAATCTAGCCTCTGACATTTGCCACCTGTGTGACCTTTGGGCAAGTCATTTAACTGCCCTGGGCCTTGGGTTCTTCATTAATAAAATCAGGGGTTTGGGCTGCATGACCTCTGATGTCTCTTACAGCACTACCTCTATAATCTTACCAAATACCTATGTGTGTGTATACACATATAGATTAAGCTAGTTTCATTGATTTTGTATGAATGTGTTTGTGTATAATGATAATTTGGGGGCAAGTGGGTCTTTTGTTTTACTTTTGAGAAGAACAATTCTCATTTAAAGAGCCTGAATGTCTTTCCCTTCATATGTTTTTCTTAGGCCAGGAATAGGGATAGGGCCTGGCCCTGTGATTTCATTAAATTCGCCTTTACCAATGCAGGTCACCACTTTCTCTAAAACCTGTAGTCTTAGAGAAGAGCCAAGGGCACGAAGAAATTACATGACTTGTCAAACTTCATAGGTATCAGAGGTAGGCCTTGAACCCAGCTCCTGCCAGACTACAGTGACAGCTCTCTAGTCACTAGTACACCATGATTCTTAGGGGCTTTTCTTAGATGATATAACTGCTGAATCTTAAAAATATCACAAGAATCTTACATTTGTGTGATTAAGTCCTTGTCTAAGCCACATATGCCTTTTGTGCTTCCTATTTGTAGATACCACTAAAAATGCTTCCAGGGCTATTAGGATCAATTCAATTTAGGTAGGGTGCCCCCTTGCCAAATGACCTCCAAGGCATCCCTTCACAGAGGTAGGGAATCTGCCACCTCATTAAGGGCAATGCTGTGTTATTGGCCCATTGGCACCCACCCAGCTGCGTGAAACTGGCAGGCATGTCCTCATGGGCAGGAAAAAAAATGATGCTAAGAAGCTGACTAAAGTAGATTTCTTTAGGGGAATGAATAGGGAAAGGAAGCTTTAAAATAGGCCAGAAATGATTGCCCAGTGAAGAACAAAAAAAGGCTACATCTCTTTAAGACAACCTCAGGGAAACACCTTGAGCAGTTCTAACTAGCTCACCCTGTTCACAGACAGCAATCTGGAGGACAGTGTGGGCAAAGGCGGAACACTTCACATCATTATTTTTTTAAAAAAAATATCATTTACAGAATTACAGAACCTTAAACTAGAGAGGGAATTAAGAGTACCCCAAATCCAACCCAGAAATCTGTGACGTGACAGTTTGCCACATCAACCTCCCTTCATTTTAGGGTACTGTGGGGTAACTAAAGTCCAAAACAAAAGAAAGTTTCTTCATTCTAAAAAGGGTTTCAGCACATCAAAATATTTGATGTTTTACTAGCCATGGAGTTAATCTCCTCTTTAAACCCAATGGCCAATCATCTCAAGAAACTGAAAAATAATGCTCTCTTTGAGGTCTCCTAACACCACCCTGGACTATTCAGATATTCCAGATCTGAACTAATTATCAAAAGCAGATTCCCTGCCTTCCCTTTTATGACTTAATAAAACAGAGTACAAGAATAGAGAGAAAAGGTTAGAAATTCTCATACAGGGTGGACTCTACCGACCATCAAAAGGCTTAACTTCTGAGAATAGATATTGTTTCAGTCACCGTATTTGTATTTCAAGCATTTAGCATGATGCCCAACACATAGTAGGCATTTAATAAATGCTTATCGACTAATCAAGGAAAGAATTGAGTAGGTCTAGCAGATTTTCATATTATCTTGGAAGACATTTTTCCCCATGAAAGATTCCTTGCACTTGACAATGGGCTGCCTCTAAAACAGATGGATTTACTCCATCAGGATGCCCTGCCCTTTGTGAAATAAGCAGCCAGTCTCTAAGATGTACTGTTTCTATTAGGACTTGCAGGCTAACACTGTCTAATTATTCATGATGTGCTATCCATCATCCTGCAAGATTTCTCAGCTGACAGAGGATGAAGACAACTTGTTTATTTCATCTGGAACAAATAACTCAGATAAAGTGAGTATGCTAAAGTAAGCACGAACTCTGTCAGGGGAGGGGGAGTGACAAAAGTCCTAAAGGATCAAGTGAGTAGATGAACAGGCAAAGCAACCAAGACTAAAACTAAAGCTAGCAATTATACATACATACACACATGTGTGTATACGTGCACATGCATGCATATTATGTGCATTTGTATGTATACATATATGCATATTATCTGACTTAGAAATAAGAAAATATGTCAGTGGATTTACTTTCTCATATTATAAAGTTGAACAAAATAAGAAAGATTCTCATGATCAAATTTTAAGGAATACTAACATAGGACAACTTAGAAAGCTAATCATTTTCAAACTTTTCATTTCTATATGGTGATTCCTTGGTCTCCTTTATGGACTATGGATATTCTGTGGATAGTCTGTGTTTCACTTTGGATATAATACTCTTTCCTGTGTTGACAAGAACCCTGGCTTTCCTAAGCTCTGAAAATTTCCTGTGGAAACTTCTATAATGGCAAAACATGACTATCTTGATCCTCAGACTAGAATTTCTAGAAGCTAAAATATGGAAGTTTACCTTTCAAACTTTCAACTCATTTGAAATATGCTTGCTTTACCAAAAAGATCTAAGTTCATATCTCAATTTTTCAATTTTCTTCTTGTGAAAATGGGGAAATCAGTTCAGCTCTGTGTGACTCTATTTCTTTATCTGTGAAAGGAAGAGATCTGACATATGATATTGATGACAATGATAAAAACTAGCATTTGTCTGACACTTCAGGCTCCATATATCATCTCATTTGATCTTCATAACAGTCTTGTGATAAAAAATTTATTATTTGAGACTTATGGGGACAGATGCAAGATGGTGGAATAGACAAAGCACTCAGTTGAGCTCTCTCAATGTTTCCCTCCCAACAACTCTAAAATTTTGCCTCAAATTGAATTCTGGAATGGCGGACCCTACAAAAAAGTTGGAGTGAGACATTCTTTCAGTTCAAGACAATTTAGGAGGTCAGAAAGAGAGATCTGTGATGTGAGAGTGGAGACTGGCCCAGACCCCATGTGGCTAAAACACCAGTGATAAGAATAGATGGTGGTGACAGAAGTAGCAGCAGCTTTGGGAGCTCTCAAGCCACAGATGGTAAGGGGACTTAGCAAATGGTCAGAAAGAGATTATGAGGGACCTCTGTGCTAGCACTGGACCCAGTACCAGACACCGTTTGAAAAATCTGTCGCCTATACTCACTTCTGGTTCATAGTTCAAAGGAGGAGAAATGTACTTTCAATTAAGAATGAGCGGGAACCTTGAGGGACAGTATTGTTTTGGGACACAAGGGATCAGGGACGTTAAGGAACAGCATCACTTCTGGTCGCAAGACTACAGGGGCCACTGAGAGCCATATCAATTACAACTCCATGGGATTGTGGCCCCTACCTGGGTAAGTATCACAGTGCAGAAAAAGAGAACAGTGATTATATCTCTCTGCAGATCATACCACCTTGGAAGCACTGAAAACTTCCAAACTTCCAGGACTAGCTCCAAAAGCATCAGTATGAAAAGCCTGAAGCCTGAGATAGTGCCCCCCTCCAAACTGGGAACAGAGCCCGAATTTAGCATAAAGTTCAAAATCAAGAAATAGCATAGAAAAACGAGCAAACACACACACAAAGAGCCTGACCATAAATGGTTACTATGATGACAGGAGATATCAAGACATAAACAAAGAAGGAGAAGATGAAGTCAAAACTGTTACAAAGCTAAAAGGAAAAAAAATGAATTAGACATAAGCCCAATAGGAATTCCTGGATGAGCTAAAGAAATGATTTTCAAAATCAAGTAAGAGTGGCAGAGGTAAAATTAAATAAAGAATTAAGAGCAAAAGAAGAAAATCATGAGAAGACAAATAACAGCTTGCTAAAAGAGGCACAGAAAAATACTGAATAATTCCTTAAAAAGCAGAACTGGTCAAATGGAAAAAGATGTACAAAAGTTCACTGAAGAAAATAATTCCTTAAAAATGAGAATTAAGCAAGTGGAAACTAACGACTCCATGAGACATCAAAAACCAATAAAACAAAGTCAAAAGAATGAAAAAGAGAAAAAGAAAATGTGAAATATCTCATCAGAAAAACAATTGACCTAGAAAATTAAACAAGGAGAAATAATTTAAGAATCATAGGATTACCTGAAAGCCATGATTAAAGAAAGAGCCTAATCATTATATTTCAAGAAATCATCAAGGAAACTGCCCTAATATCTTAGAACCAGAAGGTAAAATAGACAATAAAAGAATCCACCAATCATCACCTGAAAGACATGCCAAAATGAAAACTCCAAGGAATATTATAACCAAATTCCAGAGCTCCCAAATCAAAGAGAAATTACTTCGATCAGCCGGAAAGAAACAATTTAAATACTGTGGAGCCACAGTTGGGATGACACAAGATCTACCAGCTACTACCTTAAAGAAGTGGAGAGCTTGGAATATAATATTCCAGAAGGCAAGAGCTTGAATTACAAACAAGAATAACCCACTCAGAAAAATTGAATGTAATCCTTCAAGGGGAAAAAAGGATATTTAATGAATTATAGGATTTTCAAGAACTCCTGATGAAAAAGACCAAAGCAAAATAGAACATTTGACTTTCAAATATAAGACTCAAGAGAAGTATAAAAAGTTAAACATGAAAGAGAAATTATAAGGGACTCAATGAGGTTAAATGTTTTACCTTTCCACATGAGAAGATGATACATGTAACTTCTAAGAACCATTGTTAGAGTAGTTAGAAGGATTCTATATAGAAAGAGGGCATAAGAGTAAGTCAATTATGTTGGAATGATTTTTTAAATGAATAGGTGAGGAAGAGAAATGTTTTGGGAGATGTGGGAAGGAAGAGAATGGCTGGAGAAAATTGTCTCACATAAAAGAGGCATGCAAAAAGAGCTTTCACAGTGAAGAGAGAAATGAAGGAGGCAACAGCCAGAGCTTAAACCTCATTCACATCTAAATTGGTTCAAAGAGTGAAAATATATATAGAGAGAGAGAGATAGACAGAAAGATAGATACACATACATATATACATACATACTTAATTAGTAGTGTAAATCTCTCTTACCTAACAGGGAAGTTAGAAGGGAAAGAGATAAAAGGGGGGAGTGATAAAATGGAGGCAGTTAAAAGAGCAGTCAGAAGCAATCCGTATTTCACACTTCCCAACTTTTCATCCAGTGTTACCTAATAAAGACTCATATTTAGCTAAATTGTCACCAGTTTTACCACTCACAGTTTCCACAGGTATCTAAACAGAGGAAGGGAATGATATAATCTGTCAGGTTTTCACTTTGCCATCATTCACTTTATGATCAGCCACTTGGATAGCACTGAGTCTAAAGTATCTGCATCAGCAGAACAAGGTTATTATGGATTACTGCTGGATTCATAGAAATAGCATTATCTGTGTAATTGTATATGTGATAATTTCAAGTAAATTTTGTGTAGCCTAGGAAAGCAACATGAAGAGTATGCCCTACTGCTGAAAAACCCCTAAAATAGACTCTGTAGACAAGGGAGAGCATTTTAAAGAATTGTTAACACTTTTAATTCTGAAATTAGAATCAAAGATAATCTATAAATAAATCAACATATTTATTAAGCACCCCATGGGCAAGAGGTAGTACTAGACATTGCATAAGGCTCAAAAGAAGTATAAGATGTGGTCCCTGCCCTCGTGGATCTTAAAATCTACACATCTGAAGATGTAAAAAAACAATATGCTTTTACACTTCAATGGATTCACAAACTCTTAAGCATAGGGTTTCATTCCAATAGTACAGATTAGAGTCTACCCAATTTTTTCTTACCTTATGCATTTTATTTCCATGTCCTTCCATAAATCCCTCAGAGAGGAACTACCCAACTCACTTAAGGCCCCCCTTTTCTGAGTCTTTTGATACATAACAGCCACTGAAATATTCAGACTGTCAGTACTTCAATCTGTTTCCATGACCTGCCCACTCCTTTTTCAGTCATATGCATAATGGGCATTATAGATAATGTCACTTTTAGCATACATGACATCACGAGTAACATACTTCTTATTCCCTCTATGCAACTCTTTTTTGAGTTTTGGGTCTTCTTTGCCCTGAAATTGTGGTTATTTGAAGATGACAGAGATTTCCTCACAACCATATAACAGGTCCAGAAGGGACAAGACAGAAACTGGTCCTGTTATTTTATTGTTATAGGGAATGCCCAGGCGATGGAAACCCTCTATCAATACAGGTTAGCATTTACTCCACAATTTAAAGTCCTAAAGAGCTTCCTAGAGCATCAAGAAATTGTGACTTGTCCAAGGTTATACAGCCAGTACATGTTAGATGTGTGACTTGAACCCATGTGGTCTTCACTCCAAAGCTCACTCTATTCACTATATGATACTGCCCCTTGTCTGAAGAACAGTGGCATTACATAGTTTTATTTTGACTAAGGGAATATCAGGCGATCATGAAATATCTTGTTTCTTCTCAATAAAATGTAATTTTCTGAGGGTAGGGGCTCTTTCATTTTCACCTTTATATTTCCAGTGCCTAGCACAATTCTTCTCACCTAGTAGTTACATAAAGATTGGATGAGTTGAGTTGAATTAAATGTTTCCTGAATGTTATTCATCTTCTTCTCCTTTCCCCATTTGATTCTGTACTCCACTTCATCACTGACCTGCTAGAGTGCATATACAAGTTGGATGACCTCTGGACCAGTTCTGTGAGCTGTCCTCACAACTCCATGCCATGAATCTGGCCATACATAAATGCATTAGTAGACCAACTCTTTCAGAGGTCTGTGGATTTCATGGAGGAAGCCCCATAGAATCCTTGGGCTGGATGCCATCAGCACAATGTCTGTTGTTTATCTCTGGAGCTCTTATTTATCTGTTCTTTATCATATAAAATACAGATAAACAAAAACATTGAAAAATGAAACTAGTTCATTCCAATGATTTTTGCATGAGAAACATCACAAAAGGGAAACATGATAGTGAAAGGACATAGAAAATAGCAGTAACAGATATGTATGTAAGACTTGAAAGTTTACAAAGCACTTTGCATTTATTCTCATGAAAAGCTTTATGAAAGAGGTACTCCAGGTGTTAACATCCTCATTTTATGTAGGAGAAAACTGTTATATTAAATAAGACATTAGTGACTCCATTTTGCTTTTATCCACCATTTTGTGAAACTAAGCTTCAGCTGTTTGTAAGTCACCTGATTTTGGAGAAGTCCCAAGATTACTGTCCCCTGCAACAGGTCACCCAACTTAAGTAATGTCACAAAATTACTGCTCTGTCTCTCACCTCAGAGTCTCTCAATCCCATTCACCAATCAGAAACCAGGTACCTCAATCCCTATAACACTGTTTTTCAATCCCTCCAAATTTATTTTAACTGGGTAGAAACCAAGATTCATAATCCTTGGTTTACCAAGAGCCTTGGACCGCATTTGTTTCTCCAACTGCATGAATTGCTAAATAAATCATTGTCTTGACATAACTACTTGGTTTCTTTATTCCCCCATAACAGAACTAAAACTGATGGAGATCAAGTGAATTGTAGATGGGCTGGTGAGTATCAGAGACAGATTCTGACCCCAGGTATTTATGAAACCAAGTTCAAAACTGTACTAGGTTATGTTATGTTGCCTCTTCTTAAATGCTATAGTAGTTCATATGAAATTATTCTAGACTGCAGTGATATGGGACAGATTTAAAGAAGGTGGAGGTTTTTATCTAGGTCATCAAAAGCAAATAGGACCAGATAGGCAGATTGAACCAGAAGAAATGTCTCAAATATGAGCAAAATGATTGGAAGAGTAGAAATGCAAACTGAGTAGCAGTCAATTAACTGAGGGGGAAAAGCATTTATTAAGTGCTTATTAGATACCAAATACCTTGCTAACTGATAGGGATACAAATGAAAAAGCAAAGCAACCTCTGATCTCAAGTAGATATATTTGGCTAAAATAGAGGATTTGAGAAAGTTAGAAAGAGTTCAGGAAAAGTACCCCCAAAAATAGAAAACGTAGAATCATAGAACTATAGATCTAGAAGAGAGATAGAATTCCTTGGGACACTGAGAGGATTATTGACTTGCTCATGGTTACACAGAGTACCATGTGTCAGAAGAATGACTTGGACCTGTGTGTTCCTGATGCCAAAGTTAGCCTTCCCCAATTCAACAAGCTCTTAGGTAGGTAGGTAGGTAGGTAGATAGATAGATAGATAGATAGATAGATAGATAGATAGATAGATGCATGGATAGTAGATTGGCAGTAAAGCGATACTGTAGACAGAGATAGATGAATGGATAGATGGATGATAGATAATATATACAAGGCAGAAAAATAATAGAAATGGCAAATACACAAAGGAAACAAATTAACAAGCAAAGAAAGAAACTAACAAAGAAACAGGTAGATACAATATATTGGCAGATAGGTAATATCTATGCATATAGATGTATGTATATATATATATATATTCATAAAGATGATAAAGTGAGTTAATAAAATGCAGTATATTGATAGTAAATAGATATTGTAGACAGAAATAAATATGTTTAAATATATGCATGAATTACTAACTTTTCTTTTGTAGATGAGACCAGGAAAGAGCTGAATTATGAGCCTCAGTAATTCAGCAAGGGAGAATTGAGTTATAGAGTGAGGGCAAGTGTCCCAAACCTGCCCAGTTTACTGAGGGTTGGGGAGGAAGTGGATAACTGCTTCTCCTACCTTAGGAGTTGGAAAGCCCCATTGTGGCTGAGCTTCATTTAAATTCATTTCATTTCGCTCTTACTCCAGTAATACATCTTGGCACCCTCCAGTGGAATACCGAGCTGTTCATCCCACAGCTTTTGCTAAAAGTCCATGTGCCAGGCAAAAGACGCATCACTGTCCATAACACAGTGTCTATTTATGTTCTCTATATGTTGCTTGTACCTTAGGTATTGATGCATCTGTGCTGTCGGATACATGATCAGTTTGGTAGGTTCCAGCCTGATCCCACAGCACCATGTGTTGATCTCTTGGCCACAACAAAAGTAATGGGCCACCCATGAAGCTGCAGCTGTCAGTGTTAAGTGCCAAGGAGGTGGAGAAACTGTGAGAATGGCATTGCCTAATGGATCCATCACTGGAAAGCAAGCACTATAAAGACCTACTGATGGGTCCTACCTGCTGGCTAATACCTCTGCCTATTTGCCTGGCTCAGTTCACAGAAATTGTCCAGGAGACTAGCAGTAAATCTTCTCTACCCTTGCCATGGCATAGTCTGGCAGGTTTAGAAGGACCCTTAGGATAGCCCCTGCAGCATAGGGTACCCAATCTGTTTTTCCTTGTGCGAACCTCATAGGGTCAGGAGATCTGCCTCAAGTCACTCGATTAAGACAGGGATATCTAGTATTCTGTGTCCTTAGGTAGATGGCATCTTCTTGAGGACCTGTCAAGATTGGTGATTCTTGGTGGAAAGAGTGGAGTACTACAATTGGGCCTTCTCCAGTAGATCCATGAACTGCTCATCTCATATCTTTTGTTAAAAGCCCTCAGGTAGGTGAAACTCGAATCACAGACTATTATCTGAGTAAAAGTGATTGAAGACTGCACTTTTATTTCAGAATACAGAAACCAATTTTGTAGTATATGCATCTCTAATTTTTAAAATTATATGAATATCTTTTGGTTTTTCATTATATTCATTTCTGAATGTCTCCTCCCCCCATCCATCCCAGTGAACCATCTTTTGTAAAAGAGACATTAAAAAGAAAAGCCGTCAAATATAATCAAGTCTCAGAGTATGAACAACAATTGACACCCATGCTCCTTTGAAAGTTTTTTGTCCCATCCTCAGGGCTTTTCCAGTGGCCCAAAACTATTTTTGTGCTAGAAAACAAATAAATAGCAATGTAAAAAGTATCTGTGTTTAAAAAGCAGTTGACTAAAAACACAGACGTGTTTTTAAAGTGCTTCTCTTTTTGGAACCAAAACAGGAATGTGGGCCAATTCTCTGGGAGCGAAAATGACCAACAGTCTTTTGTCTCATTTGGGTATAGCTTCAATAGAGGCTAACAATGGCTGACATTCCTATGGCACTTTAAGGCTTGTAATGTGCTTTACAAATCTTATCTCCTGTGACCTTCTTACCCAGCCTGTTAAGTTATTACTGCCAGTTTACATAGCAGAAAACTAGAGCTCAGAGACATCAGGTGACTTTCCCAGTATCACACAGCTTGTAAGTAGAAATATAGATTTTATGTACTAGGATTCAAAGTCAGGTTTTTCTGACATTCACTCCCAGACATTTTTGCTATTGCACACCGTGTCACAAATTGCTTGCCAAATTGCTTGTTTCCAATCCATGGTCCTGTGAGTAAAAGCCTCAAATGCAATCCCATCCAACAAACAGCAGCTGTCTCTACCACATGCTAGGCTCTGGCCATGCAGAAACAAAACAAAACAATCCCTGCCCTCAAGGAGCTTACAGTCTACTGAGGGAGACACAACACTTGGATAAGTACATCATAAACTTTCCTAAGGGAGATAGAATATGACCTGAGACTAAAGCATGCTTATTTACTTATTGGTTGAAAGACCCAGCACAAAGGGATGATGCCCCTTGTCCCACTAACCACAGAACATTTATTGTCTTTCCCTAGGGTTAGTGGAGAGAGTGTCACAGCGGATGAAGAGCCAGCCTCAGGGTCAGGAAAACCTGGGTTGAAGTCCTCTGATGCATATTGGCTGTTGTCACTGTTGCTTTTCTCCTTCGTTTTCAAGAGGACCAGTGACATCATGGGGTGGTGTCTAGACTCATGCATAAATTGGATTTAAGCGAGTCAGAGTTGCACAAAGTCACCAGCCTCACTCTCTCTTCTAGAGTCATCAAAGTTCAGTGGAAAGACAAAAGTCAAGATGACTAGTGAAGAACTGGGATGCAGTGGATGAGTGGGGGTCTTTGATATCAGACTGAGCTCTATGTACTCCACAGCCCCTGCTGCTCATACTAGCTGTGTATCACTGGGATAGACCTTTGACTCAGTATCTTAACTCTCAGTCAATTGACCCTCTAAGACTGTAGGCTACAGAAGAGTTAACACAATAGAAATCTTTTACACCAATGAAATCATAGTCTGGACATAAAAAGAAAAAAGATGGCAGAGAATTAATTGATGGTATATTGTATCACCATTCTGACACCCCTGGTGTTGTAAGCAGGGTCTTCTACATTTACCTGTTGCCCAGTTCAACAGGCATGCGTCAATCCCTTCTTATTCATTGCAGTATTATATGTTTGGAGTAACATACGATGATATTCCTTGATAGTTTAATTCACATCCTCTACTATTCACTGAGAACCAGAGAATTCCTTTCCCAAACTTCCTATTTTTAAGAAAGAAAATAAAAAATTCCTATGGCATAGGGAAAAGCATGCTGGATTTGAAAATAGGAGACTTCAATTCAAACTCCCAGCTCTAACATCTCTTTGTATTCTGTGTGACACCAGCAAGTCACAACTTCTCTGAGGTTCAGTTTCCTCACCTTTGACAGATGTTCACAAATGAAATGAGCTGCCTAAGGACATGGTGGGCTCCCTTTCCACCTAGGTCATGAAACAAAGACTGGATGGTCACTTATGGGGAATGTTTCCAAGGCCATCCTCGTTCATGTAGAGTTTGGGCTAGATAGGCTCTGAGATATCCTCTGATTCAAATCTTGTAGTTCTATGTTTTGTAACATGGGGTAAAAGTCCATTTATTGTCTAACGCAAAGTGTTGCTGTAAGGAAAGCACTTTCCCTTACATATACATGTGTATATATGTATCATTAATACATTTGTATATTCAATGTGATATGCAAATGTGAACAATGGCCAAAAATGGCTGGCATTTATATAGTGCATTAAGATTTGCAAAGTACTGTACATACTTATTTGATCCTCACTAATTGCCTATGACATATGTGCCATTATTATCCCCATTTTACAGATGATGAAACTGAGACTGAGAAAAATTAAGTGATTTGCCAAGAATCATAGAGCTAATTTAGTGTCTGAGGTAGAATTTGAACACAGGTCTTCCTGAATACTAGTCACCCAATCTATAAGCACTGATTAAGTGCCTACTATGTTGCAGGCACTATGTCACATCCAGGATTTGTGCTCTAGGAAGATCGATAGCTGAGTGAAGGATGGACTGGAATGGGGAGGACCTTGAGGTAGGGAGATCAATTATCAGGCCATTGCAATGACCCAGGTATGAAGATATGAGTGGCTATACCACAAAGGTAATTACATCAGAGGAGAGAAGGGAGCATATACAAATGTTATAAAGCTACATCAATAGGACTTGGCAATAGATTGGATTGGGGAGGGAGGGAAATGATAAGACAGAGTGAGGAATTCAGAGTGATGTCTGTGATCCAGGATGACTGGGAGGATGATGGCGTTCTCTACAGTAATAAGGAAGTTTAGAAGGGGTGGAGTTTTGAAGGAAAGTTAATGAGTTCAGCTTTTGATATATTGAGTTTAAGATGTCTATGGGACATCCAATTTGAGATTTCTAACAGGAAATTGGAAATATAAATCTTAAAGTCAAGGTTGGATAAGCAGATCTGACAATCATCAGCATAGAGATAATCATAGAAACCATGGGAGATGAAGAGATCCTCAAGTGAAAGAAGAGAAGAGACCCCAGTAGAGAGCCATGAAAAACACTCATCTTTAGTGGATATGGTCTAGGCAAAGCTCCACCAAAGGGGATTGAGAAAGAGCAGTCAGATAGGTAGAAGGAGAACCAGCAGAGTGCTGTATCCTGAAAACCAAGAAAGAAAAGAGCATCAAAGAGAAGAGGGTGATCTACAGTGTCGAGGCTGCAGAGAGGCCAAGAAGGATGCAGATTGAAAGGGGGCCATTAGATTTGGCAGTTAAAAGACCATTGGTAACTTTAGAGAGAGCAGTTTTGGCTAAATCATGAGGTCATAAGCCACAATGTAGAGACTTAAAAATAGAATGAGAGGACAAAACATGGAGGTACCTATTGTAGATGGTCTTCTCAAGGAGTTTAGCCACAAAGAGAGAAGAGATGTGGAAGATACACCTGGTCAGGATAGCCCCTATCCACTGCACTGCTTAGCTGCTTAATATGAATTGTTGGTATTATTGTTCAGTTACTAATTTGGAATGCCTTCCCCCCATAGGGGTGACAGATAACAACCCCCCTATAAATTATTGCCTTTTCAGTTTCCTGGGGCTCAAAGATATTATGAAATTTGCCTGTGATGAAACAGATTTGGACAGAAGCCTTCCAGACTCCAGATCCAGGATTACTCAATCTATGACATCATGTGTTTCTCTGTTACATTTTATTAATATTACCAGTAGCATTTGAATGTTTTTATTGTCTGAACTCATGAGTTCATGAGTGTAGGAAATCCTAACATAAAAACTACTGCATTAACACAGATCAACAACTCTTCTGTAACCGGCAATGTGAGAAAGCTTCCCAGAGCTCAGAGAAACAGTGACTTCACCAAAATAAGATGAATAATATGGGTTAGAAGCAAGATTTGAACCCAGGTCTTCTTAACTCCAAAGATAATCAGAGGCCACCAGTTGGCACTTAGTAAATGCTCATTCATTGATTGACTGATACTCCATGGCTCCCTTTCTCCACACTACCATGTTCAGTATAACTATTATTATTATTGTCAGTAGTAGTAGTAGCAGTAGCAGCAGCAGCAGCAGCAGCAGCAGTAGCAGCAGTAGTAGTAGTAGTAGTGTGGACCTATGACTTCATTTGAATAGGGAATTCCCAAAACTTGTTCTACCAATGCATTCTCTGTAGCTTATGTTCTGTGCCTCAACTCTGAGGCACCCTGGTGTCACAGTGAGTAATAGTACTGACCCTGAAATCAGAAAGACTTGAATTAAAATCCTGCCTCAGGACCTTTCTAGCTATATGACTAGGGGCAAGTTTCTTAATTGCTTTCTGCCTCAGTTTCCTCATTTGTAAAATAGGAATGAGAATAAGAACCTAAAATCCAAGAGTAGTTGTGATCACATAATCAGATGAGGTAACTAACATATGATGCTGCTGTTCCATCATTTTATTGTGTCAAACTCTTTGTGCCCCATTTGGGGTTTTCTTAGCAAAGACCCTAGAATTATCTGCCATTTCCTTGTCCATTTTACCGGTAAGGAACTGAGGCAAACAGAGTTACAGAGCTGGTAAGTGTCTGAGGTCACATTTGAACTCAGGTCTTCCTGAGTTCAGGCTTAGCACTCAATCCACTGTGCCATCCAGATATATACATATGCATATTGCTTTGCAAATCTTAAAGCTCTACATAAAGGCTAGCTAAAAACAAAACTAAACAACAAAACCTTATAGAGTATTGCCTGGGCCATTAAGATATCCACAATGTGCTCAGAACCACATAGCCTTTATGTGTCAAAGGCAGGACTTGAACGTAGGTCTTCCTGGCTCCAAACATAGATCTCTATCCAGCAGGCCCCAATTCCTGTTATTATTATTATCACTATTATTACTGTTATCAAAAGGAAGGTAATATCAGACAATGTTTCTAGGACCCTGCGGTTCACAAACATCTTCCAAATGCCATCTCCAAAGAAGCCCACCTAGGGACCAGCCCCCAAGCTTTAAAGGTCACTGCTGAAAGTGTCAGAAGCCCCAAAAGTCACTTTGAAGCTACAGAACTATTAATAGGCCAACTGAACCTAAGGCAGGCCGGACACTCTCAGGTGGCCAGGTTGCTTGCATCGCAGCTATTAAAAGCAAGACTCATGTCATTAGAGTAAATGAGAGTAGAAAGAATAATTGTGGATCAGGGAGAGATTTCGGTTTCATTGGTTAGAGCTCAGCAGGCTTCAGAGGCCAGTCTGGAGAGAGGAAAGACAGGCTTTGAAGAGATTTTGGTCCCTATATTTTGGATGCATTTATGCATTTTCTGTTAAAGGACATCTGGAATAAAGAAGACTGTGTAAAGTCAGAAGAGAAAAGAGACCAGCAGAGTAAGGAATTCACAGAAAATAGGTGGAATCTGAAATCCAGGCTCTGGAGAAAGAAATCTTCTTAACGAAAGGACCTCACCTGTGTGTTTGGATTGGATTCAAAATAGAAAAGATGCAGGATTAGAGGTAGGGGATGGAAGCTCAGACTCTTAAACACAAAGGGACATCAGCAGCCTTCTGGTCCGACCCTAACATTGGACAGGAAACCCCTCCAAAATAAGCACAGCAAGGAGGCAGCTCATTGTACTTCTGGATGCCTCTAATTATAATGAGAAATGGCCTTGCTTCAAACACAAATTTGCCTCTTAGAAGTTTCCTAGAACTCTTCACACAAACACACACACACACACACACACACACACACGCATGCACATACACGCCTGCACACATGCATGCATGCACACATGCGCGCGCACGTACACACACACACACACAGACACACACACGCATGCACATACACGCCTGCACACATGCATGCATGCACACGTGCGCGCGCACGCACACACACACACAGACACACACACACACACACACACACACACACACACACACACGCGTTCCCAGTTCCTTCTACCAGCTTTCTTACGTCGCAGTCTCAAGCCCCTTCACTATACCAACTGCCCTCCTCTAGACACTCCAGCATATTCATTGCTGTGGAGCACAGAAGTGAATGTGATAATCCAGACTGGGATGGCCGGAGGATCTTTAAGCTTTTTAATCTGTGATCCTGGAATCATTCTTTCAGAACACACCATGCTGTTTAGTTTAGGAGCTTTCGTCTTTCATAAATTACACCTTGTAACTTAAATAGATGCCCATTTTATGTAGATGGTGTTGGGTAGAGGAAGCCTAATGGTTGGAGAGATGCCAGGTCATGAAGGACTTTAAATGCCAGAGGAGTTTGACTGTTAACTTAGAGGCAATAGGGAGCAGTGGCATTTATTGAGTAAGGGGGTCACGTGGTCAAGCCTGCGCTTTCCTATGATGGCTTTGTCAGGTGTGTGAAGGATGGACTGGGGACATAAACAGTACAACTGTCTCCAGGGGCCTTCTTTTAAAATATAGATACCTTTGGAAGGGATTACCATTAGACACTTATCAAATTCACCAAGAGATTAGTAAACTGGTCTTCTCAAGGGCCTGAGGCAGGAAGACATAAGACAAGTAATTTTTGACGATTTACTTTAACAACCAATTACTAAGTTCCATAAAGTGAAGGCATTGTGCTTGCAAGCTGGTGAAACAAAGAGAAAAACAAGATAGAAGACTTGATGGGGAGGAGAGATAAGCCTTGTGGCAAACACATTGATGGCTATGAACTGATACAAGAGAGAAGAGAGAAAAACTATAAAAAGCAGACATGAGATTTTTCTTTCAAATCAGAGCAGTCTGAGACCATTTCATTTGGGATAAATAGACCAAATGCTTAAGCAGACACTCAGGTCATCTTTGAATTATAGTAAAACAATTCAATACAATACAACAATTGAATTAAAGTACGGTGTTAATACTGTGTCATCAGAAATAGGTTAAAGTATAATGATCGTACTCTGTTTTAGAAGGAAGAGAAGATTTCCAACTAAAATGGCTCAAATAAAAGTTTAAGAGTTTTAAAGGGGTAAGCTTTAATTATCTGGAAAATTCACTTATGCGGAACACATAGTCCTCTAACATTGCCAGAAGAATGAGGTGTTAAACCGTAGCATATTTTAAAAGCAGCTTACCATCTGCGCCTATTAAAATCCAAATTTAACCTTATTTTCACTTATACAGCTCTAACTATAAATACTAGTGATTAATGTGGATCCCTTGATTTTTCATCTTTTGTGCTGGTCTGTGTCTTGGAACTTTTCAAACATTCTTCGAGGTAGCTTTTTTTTCCCCACTTCACAAAGGAAGAAGTTAAAGGCAGAGAGATGATGAGATGTGCAGAGTGCATAGAAAGCCAGGATTTATCCAAATTTAGGATAAAGTCCTCCCCTACTTGGAATATATTGGGGTCACTAGGAATTGGGTTTTAACAGAACTTCTAACTGTGCTTCTGATAGTGTTACAATTTTCTCTGTCTGAGGCTTTGGAAAGCAGTCCTGGTTTCGTTAAAATTGTACTAATGTTCTGTAGCAATAGTGGGAAACATTGGCAGCATTGCGGAGTAGGACCCAGCTGGGTCCTAGCTCTCTATCTCTGAGAGCTAATTTCAGAGTCATGAAGGTTTGAGGTCAGTTCCCGACTCTGACACATCCCATGAGTCATTCAACCTGTTAGTGAGAAAAGAGAGGTGGGGATAGAAGGGACATAGAATAAGCCCACGTTAATCCAGAATCCTAAGTGCCTTGTACCACGCTAAGCACTTTACAAACATTAGCTTATTTGATTCTCATAATAACCCTGTGAGGAAGGTACTCTCATGATCCCAATTTTACAGTGGAAGAAACTGAGGCAAACAGAAGTAAAGTGACTTGCTTAGGGTCACACAACTAGTAAGTGCTGGAGGACATATTGGAATCCGGGTTTTCCTGACCCCAAGTCCCACACTCTCTCCACTGTATCACCTTGTTCTAACTGAATAGGATGCTGGACTTGGGGTCAGGAAGACTCTAAATTCCAGTCCTGACACTTACTAGCTGTGGAACCCTGGGCAAGTCACTTGACCCTTTGTGTGTCTCAATAACCTAACTCTACATCCCTATAACTTTCCTGACCAGAGTGCCCTTCCCTGGCCATCCTCCCTCTATATGTGTTGTCTTCCCTATTAGAATGTCCACTCCTTGGGGACTGCACTTGCTTTTCCTTGTGCTTTTTTATCACCAGATGTGTCATGTAGTAAGTGCTTAATACATGCTTTTTTATTCACTAATTCACATGTTCACTAATTCATTCATTCATTCATATTAGTTTCTGAGAATCCATAGTGGCTAGGGAGATGACCTGGGAGTCAGAAAAACCTGGCTTCATATCTGACCTCTGACACACTATGGCATTGTTACCTTGGGCAAGTCCTGTACCCTTTCTATGCTCCCTAGGTGACACTCTGTGGTGGCTCTTTGTAGCAACAAAATCACAAGATCCATCCCTATCCTTGTGTCCTGTCTCTTATCTCTCTGTCTCCCTACCTCAGTTGTGTACTTCTTACAAGCAGAGGCCACATCTTGCATTTCCTCATATATTCCATAGCACCTAACATGTGATGGGGCATCCAGTAGGTGCTTAATAATATCTGTCAAATGATCACACCAATCTTTCTCTGACTCTCTAAATTTTAGCAAAGAAAGCCCAGATTAAATAAAAATTTTCCATCTTCTCTGTAACTGTCAAAATACCAAATGGACTTCTTGAGACTTCACTTTCTTCGATTTCTATGACAAGAACGAAAAGTCACAACTATACGAATGTTATTACTTGCCTAAGAAAAATGGGATCTTCTAAAAATTGACCAGACTTTGTTCATGCTGTTCTTTGAAATTCAACAAGTCAACAGAGTAGAACATTTTAAATGATATTTTAATGGGATTTTGATGGCCAGTCAAATCTCACTACCATAATAATAACTCTATCCCTGGCAATCCTGCTCTGGGGCCACATCTTGTCATCCTCAAAGGTTATGTCAGCGGGGCACAAACTCTGGCAGGGCCTATCAAATGGGAAAGGCTTTAAGCGCTGAGCCACATGGTGTAATGGGCGCCATGAGTACAGTAATGAATTCAGCCCCAGGAAAACCTGGGTTCACACCCTGCCTCCAATATATATTAGCTGTGTGACTTTGGGAAAAAGTCGCTTCATTCCTATCGACCTCAGTTTCTTCATTTGTATGTGACATCCCTTGGTGTACAATTACCCAGAAAGACATCCCTATCCCTGTCCTGCCACAAGAGGGTGTGACGTGTAAAATGATAAGATTGGGCAGGGTCACTTCTAAGGTTTCTTCAGTTCTAATGTATAACCTTTTGATCCCATAAATTATTTAAATGTTAACAGATAATCGTTTCTCCCAGACCCAGCAAAAGGTTAGTTCTCTGAGGATGAGGATTTTTTTTGGTCTTTATCTATCTAGTAACCAGTATAATGATGACACTGTGAACATGGTAGAGATTAAATAAATACTTGTTGAATTGAGTCATTGAAGAACCAGCTTTGTTAAGGTATTTATTATCAAAAAGTTGGCCATTGGGTATTTTTTTCCCACAGTAAAAATCAAGGGGTTGTAATCTAAATTGAAGAAAGAACTACTCATACTGATGAAATCATGTATTTTAGAAATAGTGGAAGGATAATATTTTTCAAGTGTGTATAGTCGATTTATATTTGACCATGGCAAAGTTACAGTATCTGATACATTATCTAACTTAAGACTCAAATAGCCTTGGTACTACAAATATTATTTCCTGATTTTTGAAGATGAGAAAATTAAGGTTAATAAAGATAAAATAATTTTCCCAACACTACATAGACAAGAAATGACTGATTCAGGCCTAGATTTTAGGTCTTCTGATTCTTAGCTAAACATGTTTTCTACTACCTAATGCCTGTCCTTTGAAAATAAATTTAGGAAAAAAATTACACCAAAGAATCAACTTCACAAAATTTCAGAGTTGTAAGAGTCTTAAGAGCTTATACAAACCTCCACAGTATTTTAATAATAGAAATCCAGAGTACATCCAATATTTCTAAAAATCTAATGGATCTGAGAATTTATTAATGTGGGTATTTCCACAGGCTGATCACAATCCAGCTGTGCCTTACCTTTGTCCATTCTCTCTTATTAGCTCAACCTAAGGGATTTATGCAACATTCTGGGCTCTTTTCTTGAGTTCTCTTGACGTCACAAGAATACCAGTGGAGTATATAGGCTGTCTATCAGTTGCCATTCACTCTTGCCATATAACCAGATCATCTTGTAAATCATACATCTCTTAGATGACATCCTCTATATTACTTCTTCATAATTCCTTGTTTATACTATGTCATAGCCTGCACATACACACACACACACACCGCAATTGCCTTTTGACCAATTCTCAACCTTAATTATTTGAAGAGTAAAGTATAACATTCCATTATTTGCAGCCCTACAACACCGTAAAAACATTAGTATTAACAAGATATGATTTTATTTCAGAATGAAGCTTGAGATCCTCCAAAAAACTTGGGAATTTCCCAAGGGAAACCCAACCATCTCTCCTACAGTTCAGTGCAGGGTCCAACTCACTGTTCATTTACAATTTCTGTCCAAGGTATTTCATATATATATATATATATATATATATATATATATATATATATATATATATATATATATACACACACACTACACACACATATACACACACATATACACACACATATACATATGTATATATATACATATACATACATGCATATAGATGCACACGTGCACATGTGTGCCCCCCCCCACACACACACATATATACACACTGGAGAGTACTTATTATGGCAAATTATGCTAATTCTTTGCCTGAAGGCTGCAGGAAAAGTCATTTGTATTTACACATGAATTGGAATAATAAAATTTCTCCTAGAGCACCCTGAGTGAATATTGAGTCTTTGACGAGACAGTTTGCCTGCAAAACTCACTCCTCTGTTTCCTCCAGATTTTCCCAGGAAACAGAGAAATTGGCACCTATTTTTCTCCGTATATGCTGGAAGCATGTTATGTCTGTAATGTTGGCTCAAACTCCAAAATCCTGAGTTGGCTATGGCGCCAGGCTCTGTCTCCTGAGTCACCAAATTCTTTTCCCCACAAGCATGGCATGAGGCCAGTTAATTGAACAAATTCTAATTATGCCCTGATAAGTCTGGAAATCTTCATTCCTTTTGTGGAGAAATCACTAAACATGGTTTCAGTAAATGGAGTTGTGAAGCATTTCTGGATCAAATTAAACAGCTATAGGTAACTTCCTGCAGGACTGACATGTGGAAGTCAGTTTTGAAGCCAAAAGTTGAATGCATTTTGCTAACTCTGGTGACTTGGGACTACTCAGGTCACAATGTTCTATCATAACAGCAGATGATCTGAAAGGAAACCCTAAGAGACTAAAAGTAGAGGGCATTTAGAAACTTTCAAAGATGAGTCTGAACAGCTCAGAGATGTCAACAGAAAGAATTCAATATATATTTGTTAAACACCTTTAGTCTTACAATGGTAGAGGCAGTATGGAGGAATGAAAGGGACCTGGTCTGGAAATCCACTAGACTTGGGCTCAAGGCTCATCTCTGAGCCATCCTGGCTATTTGACTGTGTGAAAGTCACTTGGTATCTCAGCACTCCAGTCAATTTTCTAGGTCTATAAGTTTCAGAAAAGGTATGAACCTGTATTAATGGATGGAGTATACTCACCTGGGAGTTCTACATGTCAATGAAAACACAGAATCCAGGCCCTATCCCTTGTATGGAAATCATATTTTTGGCTTCATTCAAGACTCATCTCAGATCCAACCTTTCTCACATCCCTTCTTCCCCCACCCCCACTATTAGCACCTTTCCTCTGAGAATACCTTCTATTTGCACTGTATGTATCTTGTATGCACATGGCTGTTTGCCCATTCACTACCCCCATTTAGACTGTGAGCTCACCAAGAGCAGGGACAGTGTTTTTGCCTTTTTTTGAATCCCCAGTGCTTAGGAGAGTGCCTGACCCTTAGTAAATGCCTCTTCCTTTCTCCTCTTTCTCATCCATTCCCTTCTTCTCTTTCCTTTATGTCTCTGTTTTCTACTCTCTTTTATTCTCCTCTTCTTTTCCCTCATCCTCTTACTCTTCTCTTCTCCCCACTATTTCCTTAGCAATCACACTCACTCCCTGACTTCATCTATTACCTTTTTACTTCCAAACCTATATCTTCAATGTGACTTCTCATTTGACATCCAAATACATATTTTGAAATGCCTATGCAATATTTCTACCTGGATATAACACCTCCAACTCAACAGATCCAAAATCAATTGCTGCTAAGCCTGGTCTTCAACATTTCTGTCATTAGCACTAGATAATTGATCTAGCCTCTCATATTCAAAATTTCAGTATTTTCTCTGAGTCTCCCTTCCCCCTCACCTCTCATATCCAGCTGGGTACTAGTTCTCACTAATTCAACCCAGACATTCTCTCTCAAAAATATCCTGTCTTCCCTATTCCCCTGGCCAACACCAAGCATTTATTATGATCCTACTGGGATTGTTGTTTTAAACATCTTTCACTTCCTCTTTCCTTTCTTTTACCAGTTTCTTACTCTTCTAAATGAAACTGAAACTGACCTTTTATTTGTTGTATTCAATGAAAAACATTTTATGTCCCTCTGGAAGAAACCATACCACTGTACTGGGTATAACAACTTCCATACAGGGTAAGATTAAACTTGTTGAGAAAAAAGGTCTGCACCTTTGAAAACAGAGGTGAGATTCAGTTGTTGAAGTAATCCCAGGGAGAATTAGGCTTAAACTGAAAAGGACTAAGGTAAAGAGACTGTAAAATGTAGATTCCCAATTGAAATAGGGTAAGGGTAGGAGCTTGTTACTGTTAATTCATTTGCTCATTCAATAAGCATCCACTACAGATGGACTATATGACAGGTCAGAGGCAGCTTATCTCTGAGTCAGGATGACCTGGGTTCAAATCTCACCTCTGGCACCTATGAGCTGTGTCATCCTAGGTAAGTCATTCATCTCACCCTCAAGCCACTCTCTAAGGTTACCATTGCTCATCTGCTATGAGAAAGGGAATTTCCTCATTGTGAATTTGCTAAATCAGTGAAATAATGGATCTGAACCAATCATTTAATAAGTACTAGGGATACAAAGACAAGAAGTAAAAGAATACTTGCCCTCAAACAGTTTAAATTATCCAAGGAGAAAATGTCTCATACATAGACAAGTTAATATAAGATAGACACAAAGTAAGCATGTAGCAAAATTATTTATGGCAGCTCTTTTTATAGTGACAAGATCTGGAAACTAAAAAGGGGCCTATAAATTGCAAATTGCTGAATGAATTCTGGTATATGAATGTAACAGAATACCATTGTGTGATAAGAAATGATGTAAGGGGAGGTTTCAAAGAAACCTGGGAAGATTTTCATAAACAGATGGAGACTGATGTGGGCAGAACCAAGAGAACAATTTATACTACAACAACATTGTAAAATTGAACAATTGTAAAAGATTTAAGAGCTATGATCAAATCAATGTTCTATTATGATTCCAGAGGACCCATCTCCTGAAAGAGAGGTGATAGAATCACAGTGTAGAATGAGACACACATTTTGGGACATTCTTGATTATACCTGTTTATTATAAGGATTTTCTTTTCCTTTTTTTCCTGGGCTGGGAGGTGGGAGGGAAGGGAGAGGATAGGTTGGAGGGAGAAAATAGATGTGCTTGATATTTTAAAAATGATTAAAAACAAAGTTAGTGTGAAGTATTTGGGGGTGGGGACTGACAACAGAGGTGTGAGAAAGGTCTCACTTAGGAGGAGCCGCTTGAGGTGTGCTTTGCAGGAGGCTTGTGATTCTAAGAGGCAGAGGTACATGAATATTGGCCATGAATACTGATCCTGACTGGAAGAAAAGTACTTTGGAGTTGGACCAGGTTTATCCATAATAACCATAGCGGAAGGAGACATTGATTTTCCTTTCCGCATCTCTTCTGTCCTGACCTAGAAGAAGAAAACAAGAAAGGATAGATGGGGGATGGCAGGAAGACAACTAAGGGTTTAATGTGCTTGAGAGAGTTCCTGATCCATCTTGGTTTTATAGACTGTCAACAAAATAGTTCTTCCTAGTGTTTGGCTGGTATAAGTAGAAGAAAAAAAGAGTTTCAGAGAAAGGTGTTAGCTGAGGTGTTAGGGTAATCACATAATTAAATAGTTGCCATCCAGAGGCAGCAAACTGAAATGTGAAGCCTTTTCAGTAAATGGGCTCCAAGCCCAGAAGTCCAGAAATACTAAGGCTTCGAAACAGGGTAGAACTTTCATATGACCTTTGAATGGCATTACCCAATTGCAGATGTAAGTAGAATTCCATAGCCAGGGTATGGAATGGTTTGTTTTTGTCATTGTACCACCAGTACCCAGCACAACACTCAGTAGACAGTAGGTGTTTAATAAATGTTGGCTAAATTGAATTAAAGAAGGAAAAGCCTTCAAACTAGGCTACAATGTGACCCATGACTACTTTCGAGACTTGATTTGCACACAACCCCTGCATATAGATCTATTCCCAGGCCTCTGGGAGACCTGAAACGGTGGCCATTCATGACCCAAGCTACTGACAGTTGCAAAAGCAGTTAGCATGCTGGAGTGGTGAGCCCTACAAGCAGGTGAGTTGGTCCTTGATGCTTCTGACTCTGTAGGGTAAGATTATAATGAGAAGGGAAGTATATCAAATGTTTAGTAGAAAGTGAGTTGTTTTTGTCTAAAGCATAATTTGTCTCCTCTTTCCTCTAGCAAAGGATTTTCCCTTTTCAAATTGTGGCACGTACTAAGAATTAATTACCTGAGTTAAATTGTGTTTGGCCAAGCCAAAGTTTAATTTGTTTAAGATGGTGGATGATCTATCTCAGTGCTTCAGGTCTCTGCTACTGGAATAGAGGACTAGGTATTACCACCAGTGTGAAAGACACCAGATAGTGGCAAGTTTGTAGGTTTCACAGGACTACACATTCAAGAGAAGTCAACCACTACAATGTGGCAGCCAAGAAAGCAAATGCAATATTAGGACACGTTGTGGGAGGCAACAGTTTCCCTTTACTTAGCTCTGGTTAGTCTGTATCTGGACCCCTGTATGTCTCCTTAGATTGCTTGAATAGGGGCACGACTACCTACTTCAGTCCGCCCTGGCCAGACCTCATCTGCAGTATTGTTTTCTAGGCACTATGATTTCAGGACATTGATATACTAGACAGTGTCCAAAGAGATCAGCCAGGGTTGTGAAGGACCTTGAATCCATGTCACATGCATATTAGCTGAAGAAAATAGGCATTTTTAATGTGGAAAAGAGAATATCAAAGATGTTGTGCTATCTTTTTACAAAATTTCCAGAAGGGCCATTTTATGTAAGAAGGAACCAGGTTTGTTCTGTTTGGCCCCAAGACAGAAGAACCAGAAGCAACAGGTACAAGTAGCAAAGAGAACAATTTAGATTTGATGTCAGGAACAATTTTTTAATGATTTGTTATTGTCGTTGTTCAGTTGCTTCAGTCATGTCTGACTCTTTGTGATCTCATTTAGAGTTTTCTTGGCAAAGATACTGGAGTGGTTTGCCATTTCTCTCTCCAGCTCATTTGACAGATGAGGAAACTGAGATAAGTAGGGTTAGGTGGTTTGCTCAGGGTCAAACAGTTACAAAGTGTCTGAGGCCAGATTTGAACACAGAAAGATGAGTCTCCTGACTCTAGGCTCAGTACTCTATCCACTGCACCATCTGACTGCACTTCGTAATAATTAGAGCTGACCAAGAGGAGATTCCTATAGGGGCAGAGTCTTCCTCCTCATTTGGAAATCTTCAAGCAAAGGACCACTTGCTGAACAGGTTACATCAGAGGTTGTATTCCTGTATAAGTTGGATTGGATGGCTGTTAAAATCCTTTACAAATATCAAAATCTGTGCTTCTGTCCATTCGGGGCACCACCCTTTAGGAAGGACATTGATGAACTAGGGAGCTTCCAGAGAAGAACAACCAGGAGAGTGAAGGGCTTCAGTGAGAGAACTGTTTGAAGTAATTGCGATTGTTTATCTCATAGAAGAAAAAGATTTGCCAGGGCATGATAACTGTCTTCATATATTCAAAGGGAAGTCCAACAAAACAGGAAATAGATTTGTTTAGATTGGCCTTGGGGAAAAAAGAGAAACCAAGTTCAATGGATCAAATTTGCAGAGAGATAGGGTTAATCTTAATGGCTGGAAAATACGTCAAGTAAATAGAGATCTCCCAAAGAGGGTTGGGCTGCTTTGTGAGCTGGTGGGAACCTCCTCATTGGAGGACTCCAAGAAAAAGCTAGATGACCCCTTGTTGGGTTGTTGTGGGGGGATTCTTCTGAGTAAAGGATTGTAATATATAGCCTATATGCTCCTTCAGAGCTTGATAATCCCATACATCATGTAAACTAGAAGCTCAGGACCCCTAACACCCATTAGAAACTATGTTTCATGCCTGGGGAGTATGACAACACAAGTCCATTTGGTGCCAAAGTTTTATCTTCCATTTTATGGATATTGCAGCCTGTCAAACTTGGTGAGCTCCCTTGCATTCTATCAATCTGCTGTGTGGACAGGCAGCTCTTGAAATCTATCAATCATATCATACAGTTCTTCAGTATTATGTCAAATAGACAACAAGTTTTATTATAACCTGTTTTATAGAAATTATATAGGACCCATGCTGCAAAGATACACAGCCCAGAGTTTTTGAGATGAGGGTATAATTTTACATTTCTACAATCTCAGTGTGTCCTCTGATCATACCAACCAAGATGTCAATCTTGGAGTACAGCTCAGAATTTGCTTTACAAATTCATTTATTTTCCTCCAAGAAAATTTAAAGTTGAAACTAAATGCAAATAGCATCATGGAATAAATTGGAATATAAACTAATAGAACTGAGTTAATGCCAGAGTGTTGATACATCTGATATAGCTTATTACCAGAGGAAGTGTGCCCACTGGTCAGTTAGAGGCCTCATTATTTACAGAATAAAAAGATGTCAATGACTAGCTCAGAGGAGATATAAATTATCTCCTGTAAAAGTGAATTACCTTGAATATCTTAGATGTTTGATAGCTCTGAATGACATTACCATTTTTTTCTATTTCATGGCTAAGAGTTCTACTTTCATGGGTATTCCAGTAGTCCAGTGGAACTAAATTTTCATCATCATAGGTGTTCCCATCAATGTGCAGATCATGAGCCATGCATGCCTGTCCTTCCTGTGTAACTCTCAACAATTCTGTCCCAAAGGTTCACCACAGGAAGCTCACCTAATATGACAGGGCCCTCCTCAAGTTCTCTTGTCCTCCTGAAGATAGCAATGGAGCACAGGAGATGTGAATCCATTGGTTATCCTTTATTCCTGCCACATGATTAGAAAGCATAACTGTTTTTTTAATCAGGTGTCTCCTCGATAATATACTTAACTCTGTTTCCCCTTCATAATTCATGGGATCACGGGATCACAGAGTTAGATCTAGAAAGAATCAGTAAGATCAACCAATTAATCCTCATTCCAATTTTACAAACAAGGAAATTGGGACTTTGAGAGGTTCCATGACTTGGACAACGTCACACATAATAAAGAGTTAGAGTCAGGATTTAAACTCAGGTGCTCTAATACCCAGACCAGCCCTTTTCCCACTGTATCACGCTACATCTTACAAAATCTTCACACCCACCACATACCTCCCTATTGCCCTTTGGATGATCCTCAACTTCAGTTCTTCAGAAACTTTAGTGCTTTGGGGTGCACAGGCTTATAACATCCCTGGAAGAATAACAGTGTTTTTTTTTAAAATGGGGCTTTGTTAAAATGAGAAGCATGGGGTTGTTAAAAATTTTGTCCAGACCTAGAAATACAAAGAATATATTCTGTATCACCAAAATTTTCAATTTAGTAGTAATGTGCATATATGTATGTTTTTTTCTTCCCAAAGCTGGGTAAATCCATAAATTGCCAGAAAATTAAATAGTGTTAAATGCTAGGGATTGAATATCCAAAAGGCAACTTTGGAAGCAATTTAAAAGAACAGCTGTAGGCATCCCAACTGATCATCACAATGGCTCTGGGTACTCCATTATGTAATCTATGGAGACTAGTCTCCAAATCCTTATTGATTTTTTAAGGAAAAATGGACTCTGTGGCTTCCCCAACCACATGCTCTATCTCATCTTATTTCACGTTGGCAAAAATCACAAATTCTTCTTAGGAAAGAAGCTGGGTAAGAGAGGAATCATAATTGAGATGATTTTGTGACACTGTGCAGGTAATTATGTAAAGAACCAAACAACAACAAAAAATAACCACCCTAAATAATCCTGGTCCTGTAATTTGTGACTTTTATAAGCACATCTAGTTCACTAGGTCCAAAGAAAAATAAAGCTTCATATGCAATCAAGAAGCCAATGCATAAAGCCTGTCCAATTACATAGACTAAAATGATTAGCCTTTTCATGACGGTATTGATAATAGCAGAATTTAAACTACTTTAAATTCATTGCCCTAAATTATTATTAATAAAAATCCATTAAGGTCATTTCTACCTGAATTTGAGGCCCAAAGAATATGTTTTCTTGATGTGCAAGCAAACCATTCCATAATTAATGAATCAGAGCCTGAAATTTGTGCACACACACACATATATCAATATGTATGACAGTAGCTCCATTAGCACCTTCTTGAGGGAAGGAATGCTGTCTTAGCATCATAGTTTCACCCAGAAAGCCTAAATGAGGTTATAAATATGATGATTTTACTGATGTCCTGGATTATTAAACAACAGCAAACATTTACTAAGCGCCTAGTGTGTGCCAGACAATGTGCTAGGCACTGAGGACACAAAGATGAACACAAAAGAATTTAATTGTTCAGTCATGTCTGACTTTTTGTAACCTCATTTGGAGTTTTCTTGGCAAAAACACTGGAGTAGTTTGCCATTTCTTTCTCCAGCTCATTTTACAGATGAGGAAACTGAGGCAAACAGGGTTCAGTGACTTGTCCAGGGTCACATAGCTAGTAAATGTCTGAGGCCAGATTTGAACTTGGGAAGATGAGTCTTCCTGACCCCAGGCTGTGCACTTTATCCTCTGCAGCACCACCTAGTGGCTTCTTAAAAAAGAGTATCAGCCCTCCATAAACTATACATGGTATTGTTGAGGGGTGAATGGAAGAAACAACATGTACAGAGATAGATTTTTTTTAAGTAATACAAATTCCTTTCAAGTGAAAAAGAGTGCTAATGGGATCCGGCAAGGCTACAGTTAGAAGGAGGCATTGAAACTGAGCTTTGAAGAAATCTGGCTTTTTTTGTTATTTTGTTATTTTGATTTGGGAAACCCTAAGTCTGGCACCATGACTTTGAGCAAATGCATGTTCAATGAATTAATCAGATCTCTTTCAAAAAGTGTTGTAAAATAATTTAAGCTTTTGGTATCACCATGGAAAAACATTTGCTATAGAGACAGGTTCGTTTGATATTCAATACCATTATCTGCTAGGGAAAAAAAATCTGAATAAACTCAGAGGAAAAGTATTTAGGCAAGCTGAACTGAGACTTCTTAATCCCTTCAACACATACATCTCTGTACCAATAATGTAGAACTACAAAAATTGATCTGTGGGAGTTGCCTCTTTCCTCGGAGGTTGATCTGTACTCAGAACAGAAAAATTGAGATGCTAAAACTTAGCTTTAAAAATGTAGAAAATGCAATTCCTTCTCTAGAAGGAAAACTACATTCCAGATATTTCAGAATCCCAGAATCATAGTCATAGAACCAGAAGGAAGTTTAGAGGTCATTGCATCTAATTATCTCATTTTGCAGATGAAGAAACTAAAACTTAGAAAAGTTAAATAACTTAAGTCACATAGGAAATAAATAACAGAAGCAGGATTTTAATCTAGAAGCTCTGGATCCAAATACCAAAATCCACTATACCACACTGTTGACAATATTTCTAAAAATATTACTAAAAGCATGATGATCAGAAAGAAAAGTATAGGTTAAGTCAGAGATACATTTTAAATACAACTATGCTTATCACCATGTTGATTATAGATTTGAAAATTTGATTATAGATTTGAAATTGAGAATGAATTAGAATTAATGATGGCACAATAGATAGAGCCCCAAGTCTGTAGTCAGGAAGACCTGAGTACAAATCCAGCCTCAGACAATTACTAGCTGTGTGACTCTGGACAAGTCACTGAACCTTGTTTGCCTCAGTTTCCTCATTTGTAAAAATAAACTGGAGAACGAAATGGCAAAGCACTGCAGTATCTCTGCTAAGAAAATCCCAAAATGGGGTTATAAAGAGTCAGACATGACTTAAAATGACTCAACAACTAATTTCAAAATAAGCAAAAAATTATAGATGGGAAAAAAGAAAACAGAATGAATTTCACCAATGTTTGAGCATTTATATCTAATAATCTATGCTAATAGATTAAGGAAGGACATTTTTCCCTCAGACTTCCATTAATTGTACTGCACATATGTTTGTACATCATTTGATCTGGAATTTCACAAAATTAACAGCAGTTCTACTGATGAGCACCTGGGCTTCCTGCAAGAAAAAGTCCTAGAGGGTACTTTGTTGGTACTGAATTGTTTTCAAATTTTGCTTATTCTAAACTTACTGGCTAATCATTATATCATTGTAGAAAGTATGCGATTCCTATATAGGTTTTCTTCTATTGGCATAAGGGGGGAGAGGGGAAGAGAGAGAGAGAGAGAGAGAGAGAGACAGAAAGAGAGACAGAGGGAGAGACAGAGAGTCAGAGACAGAGACAGACAGACAGACAGACAGAAGACAGAGAGACAGACAGAGAGACAGAGAGAGACAGAGAGGCAGAGAGAGAGAGAGACAGTTGGATTGGGCGGGGGCTGTTGCCCAGGGCACTGTTGATCAATTCTTTTTTCCAAACCAGTTAATGAAATCACTGAATTTAAAGGGCAGGAAACAAAGGCATTAAAGTATTAAGGCCTTAAAATGTCTATAATGGTTTTACATTCTGTGATGCTTTTACAATATGTGAAGTTCTCCAATAGAAATTGATGGAATTAAAGAGTAACTAGCCACTGGCTAGCTAAGGATTCACTATACCTCTTTGCCTTTTAGAAAGCAAGACAGTCTCTCTAAGAGGTCGGTCGAGGCATGAGATGGCTCAGAGGTACGCTGCCCTTGGCAACAGAGAAAAGAAAGGGACATTAAAGAAGAATCCAAATTTTGTGCCTCTTGTGATGGGTAAGGAAAGGGAACTTGTCTCTCCTAGATCTCTCATTTCATTGATGATGGGAGTCATTTGACTGAATGAATCACATTCAGTTGGAGACTCTGTACCTAGCTGGAAGCAGGTCCAGGCAATAGAGGCAAGAGACAGCTCTGCAAACTATGAGCTCCACGAGTTGAGAAGAGGACCAGTCCTGGCCATTGGGAGTTGAGCTGAAGAGAAGAACAAATTTAGAGAGGACAGCTGAGGACCCATTCTGCAGAGATCCTGTACTCAGGGGGAGGGACAAAAGGGCAACAGTAGAAGAGAAAGGATCCTGCGGTCCATTGTTCCTTACTTTGGCCAAACTGTGTCCTCTGGCTATCAAAAGTAAAGCATCAGTAGTTTACCCAGCCTACAAGTGTAACTATGGGGTGAGCAGGAAGTCCACACAGGAGTACTAATACACACACACACACACACACACTCATACAAAGATATATAGATATATATACATAGACATAGACATATATACACATATAGATATATATAGATATAGATATATAGATATAGATATAGACATAGACATAGACGTAGATACAGATACAGATAGAGATATACCTACATATATAGGAGCATATCTAAATATGTGTACACACATATATTCATCTTAGCATAGAATAATGGATAAAGGTCCATCTTCAATGTCAGAACAACCTGGGTTCAACACATTATGAGTTGAGTCTTGTTTTTAATCTGTCGATATTGTATGAATTCTGTCAATATTTCTCTCCTATATACTTCTATATGCAGAATACGACTGAGCCCCTTAATGGTAGGGATTGTTAAACTTTTTGTGTTCATCTCCAGCACCTCACGCAGTGCCCGGCACCTAGTAGATGCTTAATAAATGCCAGGTGACTGATTGATGCTCTGCCTCCGACATGTTTGTAATTCGGGGATGTCACTTAACATCACCATGCCCCCAGCAACCCTCTAAGAAGAATAGTTGCTGGTTTGCATTGACAGAGGGGATGTCCCCACCTGGAAACTCCCAACACTTATGAAATCCCATTTCTGGATTAAAATATGTATGTAGATACAGGCCAAAAGGAAAAACATACAGATAGTTCCACTATAAAATGTCAACATAGGCATTCCCCAAAAAAGCACCTTGCCATGCAAAATTGAACAACTGAAAACAAAGGGGCTTATCAGATAAATGGAGTTAGGGGCATGATGCTCTAAAACTTAGTGAAACATTTTTAAAAAGATAGGAACCTAAGGGAAAAAATCAGGAGCACAGTTTTATGCATGTTAAATGGCTAATAAATACTAAATAGTATAATAAATAGTGGCCATGTGCCTGGCCTCAGGCTGCTGCTAAGCATGTGCCTGGGCCACATGAGAAAGTTGAGAAGGTCCTCCCAGCAGAGGGGGTAGAGATAAGGGGAGGTGCCAGGGTGGTCCAGAGAGTGTAGAGATAGGGGTAGCAGTTGGGATGGTCAGCCCGGCCCTTCTCCTCAGTCCTCCTTCTGCATTAGAAGATGCACAATAAAGATTGTACTTTACCTTGACAAAGCCCTGGAATTTTCTTGTCAAAGTGCTCATGTGAAGGATTGCTCTGCAAATTATTGCAAGTTGGGCAGTTCTTTTACATTCTTGCTGTTTCTTCTCATTCTGCTCAAAATCTTTCCCAATATAACAAGTGAGTTGGAACAAAGACTCCTTATAGCAAAACTGACTGTACAAACACACATACATACGTACACATACATCTATATCAATAGCGGTATCAATATCGATATCTACAGTTCCTAAACTATGATTTCATCGATTTAATTCCAGGCCCTACTCTTTACTAGGACAGCTAGATGTTAAAATGGATAGAGAGCTGGACCTGGAATCAAGAAGACTCATATTCCTGAGTTTAAATCTGGCTTCAGACACTCACTAGCTGTGTCACTCTGGGCAAGTCATTTAACCCTGTTTGCCTCTGTTTCCTCATCTGTAAAATGAGCTGGAGAAGCAAATGGCAAACCACTGCAGTATCTTTGTCAAGAAAACTCCAAAAGGGGTTATGAAGTGTTGAATATAATTGAGCAACAACAAATAAGGAAACTGACGTCAACAGGAAGAGAAACAATGGACTCATAAGACCATAGTTAAAAAGCTAGAATGGGCTTTGGAAACCATTGAGCCCAAACTTCTTATTTTATGGATATGGAAAGGATTAGAGAGATGAAGGGACTGACTTACTCAGCATGACAGAGTTAGCAAACATCTGCAATCAGATTTGATCTCAAGTCTTTCTTACACCAAGTTAGTGCGCTATCCATGACCACACACACACACACACACTGTTGTTAGTATCAGAACTGAGACTAGAAGACAAGACTACTAATTCCCAACCTAGTGCTCTGTTCATTAGACCATTTGGCCTCCAGAAGGGGAAAGTCAATCCAACAACCTGGCTCCTGATCTATAGGTCATACGAGGAGTTAGAGAGGGGGGGGAGGAAGGAAAGAAGGGAGGGAGGAAGGAAGGAAGGAAGGAAGGAAGGAAGGAAGGAAGGAAGGAAGGAAGGGAGGAAGTAGGTAGGGAGGAAAGGAGGAAGGAAGGAAGGAAGGAGAAAAGAGAGAAAGAAAGAAGGGAAGGAAAAAGAAATAAAAAAGAAAGAAAGAAAGAAAGAAAAAAAAGAAAGAAAGAAAGAAAGAAAGAAAAGATAAAAGGAATCAGTCTCCACTCTATATACCTCTACAGCACCACTGCCTAAAGCATAGAGCTTCCACTACCTTATCTGTTAAAATATTTTGAAATCTCTCTGGTATCCATTGAAAATATAGAGATGGAAGAGAAAGGAATCTGGAGAAGAAGAAGGAGGGCATGGGAAGGAAAGGGAGAGAAGGGAACAGTGAGGGAGGCAGAGATGGAGGAAGAGGGGAAGAGGGAGAAGGAGATGGAAAACAAGAAAGAAGAGAAGGAGAGGAAGAGGGAGAGGAAAAAAGAGGAAAACAAAAAAGAAGAGAGAGAGGGAGAAGAAAAGGGAGATGGAGAGGGAGAAGAAGAGGAGAGGTAAAGGGAGAGAGTCAACACACAGGGAGAGGGATGAACCTTTGACTTCATTAGTATTAGGGAGCTCCTGGGTAATGAAAAAATATTTCTCCACACTAAGGGCTCCTCTCTCTTTAACTCCCACAATATCCCTCATAACTGTGCTTGTTAAATGTATAAGATCTTCCTTTAGCTTCTTGTTAAATGTCAACAGCTTATAGTCAATTTGTAGTATGCCATAAAGTTTTAAAATGGACCCTCAGCTGATGTAGTTCAAGGTGCAACCACCCAGGAAGATATGTTTGAATTGTTCTTCTAGGTCAATCCTAGCTCTGAAGGGCTTCAAGAAAGGGTAAGGCCTACCGTCTTCCTCACTAACTCCTGTTAGTTGTTAGCCATTCTCCAAGCCAGTCTCAGCATCTCCCTCAGTGATGTCTAAGCTCTTTTCTTGTTCTTATGTTCAAAGTGATAGCCCCTCAGACACTTAAAAACAAATATTAAGTCACTGTTGAGTCTTATTTTCTTCATCTTGAATAATGCCACCTCCCTTAACTTTTTTCTCAGAGGTCCTGTTTCCGTTTCCTGAATAATTCTTTATGATCTCTGAACTCTTTCCAATTTCTACACACCTTCCTCATGAACTGAAGCCCCAAACTTAGGCAAATACTCCAATGAAAAGTACTTAGCTATCATTCTGGTATAAGAGTCCCATCTGAGTAACAGCTATATTTCCCAGGACACTCCTGATTTCCATAAGGGCCAATTGCCAGAAGCTGGTGGAGGGAAAAAGAGAAAATGGAGCCTTTTTTCTGGGCTCCTACTATGAGCATTGGCAATAACAGTTTCTTTGCTTATTGGATTATTCCATGCGGAGCCAGGAAGAGAATGTGAGACATGCTCTGACTATTGAAATTTTGGCCAATAACTCCAGGGATAATCAAGAGTGAACAACCAGCTCTACCCAAATTCCTTTGTGGGGAATGGAAGGGAGTAAAAGAGTATACTCCTCCAAATTTGCTCCACACTGACACCTGCTGGTTCCACACAGGAGCATAGATCGACAGTAGAAAGAATCTTAAAAGGACTTCATATCCAACATATCCAATGAGAAAACTGAGGTCCAGAGAGGAGGTGATTTGCCCTAAGTTATATGGGTAGTAAGTAGATAGGGTAGCCAGGTGGAGCAGTGGATAGAGTGCTGGGCCTGAAGTCAGGAAGATTAATCTTTGATGAGTTCAATTTCCAGATTTATTAGTGGTGTGACCTCGGACAAGTCACTGGACTCTGTTTACCTCAGTTCCTCATCTGCCAAAATGAACTGGAGAAGGAAATGGCAAACCGCTCCAGTATCTTTGCCAATAAAACCCCAAATTGGGTCAGGAAGAATTGGACATGACTGAAAAAAGACTGATCAACTGAAAAGCAAAGTTGGATTCCAAAGACTTGCACCAGGAGTGACAAAAGCAGGTGCTATTTGGAAAAACTGGCACCACCAGGTAGTTTTGATATTTTTTGACCATATGGTCAGAGTAATTCAATTTGCTTAAACTTCTCTTGCAGGAAATGGGATGCCCAGTATCTCTATGGGCTAGCCCAAGATCAAGGGTTCTTAACTGGGGCATGGGACCGGTCTGTGAACATTACAAAAATACATATTTTGATGTTTGTTTTTCCATATAACTGGTTTTCTTTTCAGCTAAGTAGTGTAGTGAATAAAGCACTGGAGTCAGGAAGTCCTGAGTTCAAATCTGGCCTCAGACAGTTACTGTCTGTGTGACCCTGGGCAAGTCACTTAACAACTGTCTGCTTCAGTTTTGTCATTTGTAAAATGAGGATGATAATAACACCTACCTCCCAAAGTTGTTATGAGGATTAAATAAGACAATGCTTGCAAAGATCTCTGAAAAGTTAAAGCATTACATAAATGCAAGCTTTATTACTGTGCAAATTTATATAACACACAGCAAGTGCTTCATAAATTTTTTTTCTTCATTCATTCAGGGTCATCCTTGAATGCCCTCCCTCCCTATTGGATAGTGCCAGTTTGGTCTGCAGAAGTCTCCTATGATACACCTAGTGGCAATGAAAATTAACCCACCTACCCGACCGCTCCAACCTCCTGTTAGTTCCACAATCTGCATTAAGAATAGAATTCTTCTTGTTACTAGAAGATTTAGATTACTCTTTTAGTGACAGATTGTAGTTAAGTACAAAGCCACTCAATCCCCAAGCCCCATTTTCTCACGGTTTCTTTTGCCTTTTTCACTTTTGACTATGTGACATAAGTTTATACAAAGCTTCTTATTACGAATCACTGTCTATGACTGAGCTCACAATAAAAAGCAGTGACACTTTGCTGCTTGGTGAATATTAAAGGCCTGTCTTCTGCTTTTCACAATTTATTCTTATGTCAGGAGGCTAGGGCAAGGATAGCCCAAATATCCTCCCTCTACTGCCATGAAAAGCCTCCCTAGGAGGGAGAACTAGTAATACCAAAATGACCACACAGTGAGTTCATAGAACTATTTAAAATCATTCTACTAACAAATGGCCCCCTTTCTAGATTGGTATTTGAAAAAATAACCTGACAATTTCTTTCCAAATTATGTGCTATGTACTCAGTTGCTTTTAAGTAACAACTAACTTTGTATAGCTATTCAAAGAGTACTGTCACTCGGCTGCCCATTAGAAAGCTCTGTAAACACTGAAAATTGGATAAATAACTATAACTGAAGGAGCCTCTGCAATTCCTTTTAGGCCATTTTTCTCTGGCATGATTTGATTCAGAAACTGAAGATGTGGATGTTCAATGATATTACTTGTTGATCTCAAAGAGACAGTAAACACCTAATGCCTTTTCTGGAAGCAGGCAAATCCAGTAAGGTTCCTTCAACTACACACCACTTAGTTCTTCTTCCATACCTCCTGAGTATGGGTAATAGCCCTCATTTCTTTCCTACATTTTGAGAAAAGAAAATATAGCTTGAAAACATTCATTTGAATGTAACCTCACCCAATGGAGTGGATTCTCCATTTCAAGAGTCAACATGTTATTTTAGAGGCAAGGATATGAGTCAAGTAAGAGGTCTATGTCAGATTTTTACTGTCACTCAGGAATTTACTAGGAGCAACTGGAAATGTCAGAAAATGTTATTTGAGTGTATTTCCAAGATATTTGCATGTCTCTTAGTACTGAATCAGATGCCCAGAGTAATGATTTTTAATTGTATCATTTCCCCCGGCTTTCTGACTGGGTCTCAAAGTAAACTCTTCCCTAAGTTCCAGTCTAGTTATTTCATTTTCAATTTCCAGTCTGTCAAAAGGAAAACAAAATCTAAGCTCAAAGATCAGAGGGTTCAGCTCATCTCTCTGAACTTCTCAAATGCCTCCGATGTGATTATCTCTCTGAAATTTAATTCTGTTTCTCTATTAGATTCTACAGAATCTTTAACGCTAAAGACAAAAAATTATTATGATACATTTCATTGAAATGATGTCTCTTCTCTAAACACAACTTTATACCACTGAACTTAAGAACCTCAACTGCAAAGGCTAAGAATTAGCTGGGAAAATATGTATATATTATGTGTAAAATATAGCGAAGCCAAGATTCAAAACTGACCTGAAAGTCTGGGAGAAGTCAAATTAAATGGTGATGAAAAGGGGGTTGAAATAGACTTATTGGATAAGAAAATATGCAAACTATGGGGTGAAATGGAAAAATACTTAGAGAGGAATAGAAATTTTAAAAAATTTAGACAGGAAAAATGTACTTGTAATTGCCCATATTCTCTCCACAATTAGCAAGAAATTATATTATTGATAGGTTACCTCCAAAAGGGAATCTAAAATTAAATCATTCCTCTATAGTTGCCTTTGGGAAGTTTTTTTTGTTTGTTTTTAATAGGATAAACAAATTTAATGCTTGACTTAGAAGTCAAGGGTCACTTTTTTTTTTTCCTGACACCTTTCCTAGTCTTCCAAGCTGCTGACTCCCAAGGAAGCATGTTTTACTCACAGATATTGATGATATCTCTCACTAAAACACAATATACACTCCCTTAGAGTAGAGATTGTTTTATTCGTTGAATCTGTATACCCAACTCAGCACAGCGTCGGCTAATTGATTGAAGTGCCACAAGGGTAGTGAATTTTTCAGTTGTAGTTGTATCACTAATGTAAAGCACACAATAGGTGTGCAATAAATACATGGTTTATTGACTGATTGCACTGGAACACATAATTTTACAAAGAAAATACAGTTGCACATTTCATTAAAAGGATGCCTTTTCTTCAAATAAAAAATTAGAGGTGGAGCCAAGATGGCAGAGTGAAAGAAGGGACATGCCCAAGCTCTCTCACAAATTCTTTAAGATACCTCTTGAGAAGTGAATCTGAACAGATTTGAGAGAGTTAGAATCCACTAGGAGACGGAATGTGGCAGATGTCCAAGCCAGGAGAGTTCAGAAAGAGAGCAATCTGTTTCACTGGGCTGGGAGAGCGCTGGGTGTACAGAACCATCCCTGACCATACCAGAGTACCATACCAGAATGGTAGCAGGCCCAACCCACTGGCTGCAGTAGCTATCCCCAAGCCTCTTGGAACAGGATGAGAATCTGCCAGAGCTAGGTGAGACAGAAGCACAGAGCCTGTGGCAGCAGCAGTAGCTACTCCAGGAGCTATCAGCCCACAGTCTAAAGGTTTTAAACTCACCTTCTTGAACTTCTGGGAGCCATGATGACACTGGTAAACTCTAAGAGCTCTCATCCCTCCCTTGAATAACCCAGAGAATTCTGCTCTAGGAGAAACCCTGGAATAGAAGAACCAGAAGTGGGGGTTCAGGAGTCTTTTAGCTTGGGAAGATAGGGAGACCCCTTCTTGTGGTGATGGAAGGAGACCAGTGCAGGAAGGGAAGCATCGCAGCAAGAGCCACCTTAGCAGACCAGAGGGAGTTCCTGAGCTCCATGGGGTGGATCCAGCAAGCACCAACACCAGTACCCCAGGCATGCCTTTGCACAGCCAGGGGAATTGGCAGACACCAGCACAGACCAGCTGCTGAGGCTACTGGTGCTATATAGCACAGCCCTAGGGGAAGAGAAGACTTCTAGCAGCCATGAAATCCCTGCCTCACACCCCACGCTGTGAGCTTCAGTGTCCCAGAAAGACTTCACTGGGCCTCGATCGTTGGCACACATCAGCCAACTCCAGCTCAGCACCAGGTGAGCTGCAGCAATATACAGCTTCTAGCTGACAGAACCAGAGGCCACAGCACACAAAACCAGTAACCAGGCCCCTAGCTCCCAACACAAGAAGACTGGGGCAGAGAATCCTGGCTAAAGTTATTTATTATTTCATGTATTTTTTTTTATTTGATTCTCTAGGATTCTGTAAATAAATCATCATATCATCTGCAAAGCCAGGAAAAAGGCAACCACCATGAAGAAGAAAACTAGTAAAGTAAAAAAGACCATTGAATTGTATTATGGGGACAGAGAAGCTCAAAATATGAATTCAGAAGAGGACAGCATTGATACTATACCCATATCTGAAACCTCAAAAGGAAATATGATCTGGTCTCAAGCCCAAAAAGCATTTCTGAAAGACCTCAAGGAGGATTTTAAAAGCCAAATTAGAGAGGTAAAAGAAAAATTACAGAGTCTACCAGGAGAAAATGTCTCATTGAAAAGTAAAATGGGCCAAATGGAAAGAGAGATGCAGGAGCTATCTGAAGAAAATAATTTGTTAAAAATTAGAATTGGGCAAGTAGAAGCTAATGACTCTATGAGGCATCAAGAATCAGTCAAACAAAATCTAATGAATGAAAAAATAGAAGAAAATGTGAAATATCTCATTGGACGAATAACTGACCTGGAAAATGGAACCAGGAGAGATAATCTAAGAATTATTGATCTTCCAAAAAGCCATGATGAAAAAAAAGAGCCTGGACAGTATCTTCCAAGAAATCATTAAGGAAAACTTCTTTGAGGTACTAGAACCAGAGGCTAAAGTAGTCATCGAAAGAATCCACTGATCAGCCCTTGAAAGAGATCTCAAATTGAAAACTCCAAGGAATATTGTAGCCAAATTCCAGAATTATCAAGTCAAGGAGAAAATACTGCAAGCAGCCAGAAAGAAACAATTCAAATATCATGGAACTACAGTTAGGATCATACAGGACCTTGACGCTTCTACATTTAAAGATCAGAGGGATTGGAATATGATATTCTGAAAGGCAAAGGAGTTTGGACTACAATGAAGGATCAACTACCCAGCAAAATTGAGCATAATATTTCAGGCAAGGAGATGGACATTCAATGAAATGAGGGAATCCCAGACCTTCCTGATGAAAAGGCCAGAGCTCAATGGAAAATTCTATCTTCAGATACAAGACTCAAGAAAGGCATAAAAAGGTAAACAGCGGAAAAAAAGAAAAAGAGAAAAAAAACATTGTTATTCAACAAGGGCAAATTGTTTATATATCTATATGGGAGGATGATATTACTAATTTGGAGAAAGGTATAGTTAGTACAATATCTAAAAGGGATATACATAGACAGAGGCTGTAGGTATAAATTAACTGATGTGATGATAAAAAACTTAATGGAGAGATGTAAAAGGATTGTAATGGGAGAACAGGTAAGGAACAGGACTCATGATGGAAAAAGCTATCCACATCCAGAGAAAGAATTATAAAGTCTGAATGCAGATTGAAGCAAACTATTTGCTTTCTCTTTTTTCCCTTCTTTTTTGGTTTTGTTTCTTATTTTTCATGATTCATTCTATTGGTTATAATTCATCTTTTCAACTTGACTATTGTGTAAATAAGTTTAATGTGAAGGTATATGTAGAACCTATACCAGATTGCATGCCATCTTGAGTGGTAGGGGGAGAGGAGAAGGAGGGGAAGAAAATTTGGAACTCAAAAACTTGTGGAACTGAGCGTTGTAAACTAAAAATAAAAATAAATTTAAAAAATAAAAATATTAAAATTAGACTACTGAACTAAAGAACTTCTTAACTACAAAGTAACGAAGTGCACATATAAGTGGCAAAGCCCATGTTTAAATTCAGTTTTTCTGGCTCCAAACCCAGTGCTTTCTCCTACTGCATCTTGCCTAGCACAGTACCCTGTACACAGTAAGTTTGTCAAATAAATGAAAATGTATGGCAGAACTACTTATGGCATACTAAAACAGAAGTATTGGTTTTACCACTCAGAGCACTGAGACTATGCTACACTGTTTCTAAACCCCTCAACACCATCCCATTCCTTATCTTTCTGCTGATTATTCCAATTTATTCTGTATATATTTTGTTCATACATAGTTGTTGGGTTTTTTTGCTTGTTGTCTCCCCCATTAGACTATAAGCTCCTTGACAGCAAGGACAGTCTTTTACCATTTTTGTATCCCCACTCATTTGCACAGTGCTTGACACATGTTGTTTTTCAGTCATTCAGTCATTTCCAATTCTTCAAGACCCCATTATGGGGTTCTCTTGGCAAAGATACTGGAGTAGTTTGCCATTTCCTTCTCTAATGGATTAAGACAATCAGAGGTTAAGTGGCTTGCCCAGGATCACACAGCTAGGGAGTGTTTGAGGCAAGAATTGAACTCAGGTCTTCCTGATTCCAGTCCGGATGCTCTATCCACCATACCACCTAGTTGCCCATAAAAACATAATAGAACACAGATAATGTTAATATGTGATTTTCTACATCAATATATGGCCCATAGGGATCCTTACATATGGTTTAGTAGCCCCCATTTCTATCTGAGTTTGATACCACTGTCTTAGACAATAGAAATATGTGATGTGTAAATTTAGATACATCTCCCTCCCAAATGGTAACAGGGACTATTTGTTCTCTCTCTCTCTCTCTCTCTCTCTCTCTCTCTCTCTCTCTCTCTCTCTCTCTCTCTCCCTCTCCCTCTCTCTCCCTCCGTCCCTCCCTCAATTTCCTCACCTGTAAAATGAGGGGATCTGGACTAGATTTCCAATAACATCCCATCCAGTCCTAAATGTATGTACTGTAATCTATAAATAAGTTACTATGTTTTGAACTGAAGCAGCCCAATCAAGACACATTTTAAGTGGATTTAAGTAGATGAACTTTTCAAAGTTGATTTTAGATTTATATCTTTAACATTATGGGGAGCAAAACAACTTTAAAAGCATATTTTTCTGGCCCGAATATTTTCAGATGTCCATATGTCTATATTGGACTCACAAGGTGACCATTTACAAGACCCTGGGCTTCAATGACATAATTGATATAATCATCACATAGAAAATGATCAATAGCAGCCTGTGACATGAATGGAAGAGATCAAAGACAAGGGGTTCTGTTAGAAAATAATCATTTGATAGAAGCAAATGGTTTTGAGAAATTTCTCATTCAAGGTCCTCAGATGACCCTTTAAAAACCCTGAAATTTTATTTGCAATACCATGTAGATTGGTGGTGGGATGAGATTCAGGTGATGAATTAAAAATGAACTCTATGACGTTATAGTTAAATGTGGAGAAATATCATGAATTTTATCTGACTCCTCAAAATATACAGTTTCATGAACTGTATATACAGTTTCATTTCACATTTGTGAAATCACAGAATATTAAGAGTTAGAAGGGAATTTGGGAGCAACCTAGTCCAATCCCTACACTAAAGAAAATTATCTCTAGAACACACCCAAGTGGTCACCTGGGCTTTGCTTGAAGCCCTCCAATATTGGAAGATATGGGTTATGTTCACCCTGTATTTTCTTTTCTGTACTCTAAGCATTTACCTACACTGTGATTGTGTTGTGGTCCTCAGGACTCAGTGGATTCTTCACTACCATACTTTGTATCCAATGTGGCTCATATTTGGTCCCAATCTGATCTACATCAAGGAACTGGCACATGGGATGTTTAAAATAACCTAAGGATGACATCACCAGCCCTATCTACATCAAGGAACTGGCACATGGGATTGTTAAAATAACCTATGGGTGACATCACCAGCCTGATCTACATCAAGGAACTGGCACATGGGATTGTTAAAATAACCTTTGGGTGAAAGCTAACAAAGAGTTCCAAGAGAGAAGAGACAATTCCTACTCAAGAGGAGGTTAGCAATGGAGGCAGAAGAGAGCCTTAGCAATGCCTGGTTTCAGAATGTACAAGCAAGTAAAACTTCTAGAATTAGTGTGCAATAATTATGGGGAAGAAAGGGCAAGATACAAAGAAAGGGTTTATAACAGCTTGATAAAGGGAAAGGGGGAAGGAGGAAGAGAAAATGCATAAGATGTTAATATTAAATCTCCCAGGGACAGCAAATACTAAAGCATACGAGTATGCAAGAATCAGGAAAGAACTGGCTAGATGTTACAGCACAATATAGAAAAGAGAATAGAATATAAACATTATGTACAATATAAACAGGAGAATAAAAGAGAAAGAAAATTCTTCTTAACTGTATTTATGAGAAACTGAAGTGTAATTGTTTCTGGACCTCTTAAGTTATCTCAAAGCCTGATATTAATCTATGATCTCACTGATGTGGCTACTCACTCAAATGATACCAATCACCATTTCTCCATGCCTGCTCATCCTATACGGCTCCCCCCCACCAATGTTCTCCCATGTCTTCACCAAAGGAAGTCACCCAATATTCTTTCGGCCTCCCATATGTTCTATATACATTGTGAATTATTAAAGGCACCTGAAGTGTACATCTCATCCCTCACTCTCCCTTTGTGACTGGCCCATCTCCTTTTGAGTCACACACACACACACACACACACACACACACACACACACACACACACACATTTCTTCCATGCTTTTTATGGTGTGATTGCTTATTTATAATATATTACAGTCTGCTCATGCCCAACATGAACATCTGCATTACCTTTTGGGATATCCTCAACTTCTCTCCTCCAGAGACTATAATGTTCCAGTACTAAGAGTCTATATTTCTCCAAAATCATTTGTTTAGCTTGCTGTTAGGAAAAGTATTGTAAATATGTATAATATGCAAATAACTTCTATAAGAAAAAACAAATTCAGTATGAATGTTTGTGAGGGAAACAAGGGAATAGGCCCCTGGGAAGAGATTCATTTGACTATGATAATCAGAAGAGGAAGAAGGAAAGAGAAAATATGAATAATTATACAGAAAATAGAGGGATAGAAAGAGAAAAGAAATGGAAAAAGAGAACAGGAGAATTTGACAAGAATGCAGAGTAGCAGAATAATGTGAAACAGAGTTAGAAATGAAGAGGAAAGAGAAAGAAGAAGAGAAACAATGGGAAAACCCTTTGGGTTGCCTTTTCTGTTAGAATATAAGCTCCTTGAGACACAGTCTATGGTACTTTTTAAAAGTTCGGTCATGAGAGCTTAGCATAGTGTTTGGCTCATAGTAATGATTTAACAAATGCTTTTGCATCCATCCATCCATCCATCTATTCATTCATTTATTTATTCACAAAATTCTTCTCTTGACTTTAAGTTGGAAATAAATGCCTACTTAAATTGTGTGTGTGTGTGTGTGTGTGTGTGTGTGTGTGAGTGTGTGGATATCTGCTGTTCTTCTTTACAGAAGAGCCCAGAATTTTACCTCTGTCACTGGATTAATGTGGTTATTTAAGGGATATTTATGCTCAAGTACCTTAAAAATAAATTAATGAAATCTTTTGGCTGCCAAAGTTGCTTGACAATGTTTAAGAAAATATTGAAGAAGAGAATGAAGATATTTATATGTCAAATGTGATTACAATCCTTTTCATCTTCAATTCTTTTTTAAAAAAATAAGATGATAGAAATTGGAGCTGAAAGGAACCTCAGAATATTAAGTTGGCTTCCTCATTTTACAGAAGAAGAGCTAAGACCTTTGGGTTGGTGACTCAACCAAGGTCACTCAGGTAATAAGTAGCAAAGCTGATATTCAGAACCCAGATTCTCCAAATCCATTTTGCTTTCCACTGAACTGCATTGCCTCCTCCCTTGATACAGACAATGAAACTAAGGTTCATAGAAGTTAATTATTTTATTCAATTATACATTATTTTTGAAGGCAGCTCTATGGTGAAGTGGGTAGATCCCTCAGCCTAGATTCAGGAAGTTTTGACCTTGGACACTTACTGAGTGAGCCTGGGCAAGTCACTTAACCTCTGTTTGCCTTAATCCACTGGAGAAAGAAATGGCAAACCACTCCAGTATCGTTGCAAAGAAAACCCCATATGGTGTCATGAAGAGTAAGACACAACTGGACAACAACAATTATACAGTTTAGAATTAAATGAGCTGGAATTCAAACTCAGGTCTTCCCTAAATCCAGGATGGCCCTCTGCTTTGTGATGGGAATACAAAGTTTAGATATCTCTCTTTAGTTGGGGGAGCAGAATTTATAGTTATTTTTCTAACTGGGGAGTAGTGAGTCAGAAGGGGAGGCAAGTACATGTATCCAAAGGCTTAACTCTGCCTCATGGCTGTGCAGAATCATGAAGTTTTTCCCTGAAGCCATTTCCCCTTTTCGCCCCATGCCTTTGCTTTTTGGCCTTACCGCCTAACTATACGGCAAACAGCACAAGATCAGGAATTTTCCTGTAGTGAGTTCAGCCTAAATAGGAGCCAGATCAAACATCTATTATGCAGAATTATTCACTGTAGCAACAACAAAACAACAAATTCTTTCATGATTCCATCATTAGGAAATAGACACTATTTGTGTCTCTACAATCCTTCCTTAAAATTGGATTGATCTGAAATAGCCATCATTGGGAGTCGTAGGTGGATCCCATAATGAAAGGAAGAAAACCTCACCCTCACTCCACCTGACTGCAGAGCACATCACTGGAAATTCCTCCTTCATGATGTTTTCATTATCCTGCAGAAATCATGTAAAGGATGTACCAAGGACCGCATGAAAATATCTTCTGGAGCAGACTAACTAATAACGTCCATTTTCCTGAAATAGTTTCTTTCAGAGGGCTTATTCAGGAAGCATCAGTCAGACCTATATACATCAATCTGCTTCTCTACACAACAAGGCATTGTTCTAATGAAAACTTGAGCTTGTTGTTGTGGTGGTGGTGGTTTGCTTCATTCCCACTCTCTCCTCAACTCTTGCCTGAAACTGATTTTCTCTTCTGCAGAACACAGGAAGTCAAAAATACTTAGAAGTTGAAGTCAATCAATCAGCAAGCAATTATGAAGCCCCTAGTACATCCTAGGCACTGTGGTAGGTGCTAAAAACATAAATAATTATTTTTTTTTAAAATAGCTCCTGAAGACTTATATAAACTGATGCTGAGTGAAGGGAATGGAACCAGGAGAACATTACAGCCACATTGTATGATGACTAACTTTGACAGACTTGGCTCTTCTCATCAATGCAAGGTTCTAAGACAACTCCAAAAGACTCATGATGGAAAATGGTATCTACATCCAGAGAAGGAATTACAGAGTCTGAAAGCAGATTGAAGCATATTATTTGCTCTCTCTCTCTCTCTCTCTCTCTCTCTCTCTCTCTCTCTCTCTCTCTCTCTGTTTTGTTTTGTTTCTTCTTTCTCATGGTTAATTCCATTGGTAATAATTCTTCTTTGTAACATGACTAATGTGAAAATGTGTTCAATGTGTGTTGGTAAGCAAAATGGCCTCTTAGCAATCAGTTCAACCAAGTGCCCTTGAAGAGTTTGGCTTTTGTTTCCTTTGATTAATTCAGTGTATTTCATTGAGTCTTACTAGGTGGTAAGCTCCAGGCCCAAACCCCTACTAGGTGCTAAGCCTATGTGGGTGTGAAGCTCCCAGGGTACTAAGGGGGGGTGCTAACTCAAGAGCTAATCATAGGAGCCTAAGTTCTGGTCATTCAGATGATGTTTGATGATGTCTGAAATGGTATAAGTAGAGAAGACAGAGCTATTTGCTCAGGGCTCTCACTCGAGGTAGTGCGCTGATGCGGAGACTCCGGGCAGCTGTAGCTAAGAGCCCTCCAGCTCGTAACCCGGGTGTTGGGACTTTGTTAAACTCTGGTAACTATGTATTGGGATTTGAATCAGACAAGGTCTGTCTGTTGATGTTTGCAATTTGTTTGTATTTTGCTCTGAAGTTCAGGGTGCTGGCTTTTTCCCCTGAACCAAGTGAATGGTATTTGTATGCAGAATTAAAGTAAGCTTGTCAACCCCTTAATGTTGCTTTCCTTACTAAAGCAGATCAAAAGAACTTGGGCTTTTGCAGTGTGCTGGTAGCATGCTTGTTGTTGGGCTTGTGTTGGTCTTTCACCCCCACAACAGCTGCTAGCCGGATTGTTGAAACAACATGTAAAGCCTATATTAGATTGCATGCAGTCTTGGGAAGAGGGGTGGGGAGGGAAAGGGACAAAAATTTGGAACTCAAAAGCTTGTGGAACTGAATGTTGTAAACTAAAAATAAATTAATTAATTTTTTTAAATAAAGGAAAAAAATTTTAAAAAATAACTCCTGCCCTCAAGGAATTCGAATTCTCTCAAGAAAAAACAAAAGCTAAAAACAAAAAACAAACACCTGTACATATATCTAGAGAAGTGACACAGAATAATGGATGAAGAGTCAGCCTCGAAGTTGGGGAAGTATAGGTTTGAAGCCCAGTTAAGAACATACTGACTGTGAGCCCTTGGGCAAGTCGCTTAAGGCACTCTTACTCAGTGAGAGGAATTCTCAGTGCCTCAAGGCAACTCTCTTAGACTATAAATTATAGAGAAGATACCAATCTACATTGGTAGAACTTCCTTATATCAATGAAGTTTCAGGCCCAGATACTAGAACTATCCTTATACTCCCTATGGGCAGGATGAATTCCCAGATAGGCCAGTACAGACTCCTGCCTAGTAGTGAAGGGGATTATTGCTGAAGTAGCCACATCAGTCATGGGGCCATAGATTTAGAGTTGGGAGGATCCATAGAAGTGAAGTCCAACCCTCGTTTTACTGTTGAAGAAACTGAGGTTCAGAGATGTTTAGTGATTTGCCCAGAGCAACCAAGGTATTAAGAGTCTCAGAATTTAAATGAAGAATTTTCTGATTTCAAGTCAAGTAGTCTATTAGGTTCCAGTGTAATATTCTTGATAAATCCTTTTGGGAAGTTCAGGCCCTGGAGGGTGGGAAGGGGAGAGGACCATTGATATCAATGTTTATAAGGGAAACTTTTTGGTACTTAAGGAGCAGGTAAAGAGAGAAGAAATTGAGTGAAATCCCATGGAGAGGAGGTGGTTATGGGGGTAGATTGCTAGAACATGATAAAGTATGATGAATGAATGAATGAGCCCAGTCTTGATAAAAAGAAAGAAAAGGATATATTTTCCAAAGGACTATGACACTGGACAGTGCTCACTGGGGGATATTAGCAGACCCTGGACTCTCACTATGTGTTAATTCCAATAGTATTATCCTTTCTATCGACAAATCTTTGAAGGAACCTTTGCTTCATTAGCAACCAGTGACATTTGTGATATTCTCCCTTTCTAGCCCTACTGGGTCTCAATCTAACAGTTTATTGTTATCAACAAAACTTCTTTTTACCATACGTACCAAAGCATAATAGCCCAATACAAGTACATAGCTGATGTCCTTGTAGGTGGGAAAATTTCAGGTTGCTAAGTGGAGTAGGTTTGAGTCAATAGTAAGATTCTCTTCCTCTCTCCTGCACCTTGAAACCAAGAAAAAAATAGCCAGATCCCTGGTTGTGTAGAAGTCTGACATTAGTGTTATACAGAGTCCTTGGCTATCTTCTCTTGGCAGTCATCCTCGTTTTTAACCAGAAGATACCAGATGGTGGTGATTTATGAAAAATGAATTATGCTGTTTTACTAAGGTTATATCACTTCAAAAGAGCTTTATTTTCTTCCTTTGTGTTCTAAATAAGAAAATGTCATACAATTGAAAATAGGTATGCCCAGGGATAGTGCATATTTAGATAGTAAACAGGGTGAGAACTTTGACTCTTGCTGCATGTTGGGCTGGTGAATCCCCTAAAATATTTTTATGCAATACTGCAAAATTTGCAAAGTATTTTCTTCACAACAACATTTTATATGCATTTATGGTATTATTATACCTATTTTCCAAATGAGGAAAATGAGGTTCAGAGTGATTAAGTGATTGAGCCAAGATCATATAACTAGAAAGTAACAGAGTTCAGGTCTCTGCATGATGAGAATTGGAGAATCTAGTACTTAATTTCCCAAGCTCAAAATCCATCATGCCAAACTCCTCATTGTACTACAAGAAAAAAAATCCTCTGTAGCTTATTCCAGTGGCAACAGGATAGGTGTGTCACCCTGGTGCTTAATTCCAATTCAACAAGCACCAATTAAGCTCCTACCATGTGCCAGCCGAAATGTTAGAAGCAGCTGCTCCGCAATAGCTTAAAACAGCTGGGCATTCTTGCAGTGGTCCTAGGCTGCTCATGACAGAATAAAATGCTGATGAGGGAGGGTGCCTGTATTTCCAGAGGGACTTTCCCCTGAAAAGGAACAAGTAATTTCCTATATATTCATTATCTCTTTTATCCTTGCACACGCCTGTGCAGTGTAAATAAATGGTATGTGGTACTCTGGAGATGAAACTAAAAGCTACAACTCATCAGTCAAAGTCCAATTCCAATTCAACAAGCTTTTATTAAGTGGTGATTATGTGCTGGGCATTATTTTGGGCACTGGAGAGAAAAAAAGCGTAAAGGAAATTGATGCCTTCAATGAGCTTATATCCATCTTGGGGGAGGGGTATAAGTTGTAAACAGATAAGTAACAAGATAATCTGAGAGGGGAGAAATGCTTTATAAATATAAGAATCAGGAATGGTTTCCCATAGCATGAAGCTCCCGAGCTGAGTCAAGAATAAGAGTAAAAAATGTAATAAGCAGAGGTGAGGAGAATATTCTAAGTACAGCCTGTGCAAGTCTTGCAAGAAAGAAATGAAAGACTTGAGTTGTGAGAATGAAAAGGGTCCAGCTTGATGGGCATGTAGTGGGGGAGGGAGAAAAGGAAGGAATGGATTAGTATGAAATAAGTCTGGAAATGCATTGGGAGCCAGATTGTACACTAAATGCCAAGCTAAGCAGTTAGTAATTTATCCTAGAGGAAACAGGAAAAATAGGAAGCCATTGAAGATTTTTAGTAGGCAAGTACAATGGTCAGACGTGGGTCTTAGGAAGATTATTTTGGCAGATGTATAGAGTGAAGATTGGAGAGGGAGAAAGAGAGGGAGAGATGGAGGGAAAGAGAGAGAGAGAGAGAGAGAGAGAGAGAGAGACAGAGAGAGAGACAGAGAGAGAGACAGAGAGACAGAGAGAGAGACAGAAACACAAAAGAGAGAGACAGAGAGAGGGAGAAAGAAAGACTGGAGGCCAGAAGACAAAAAGGAGGCCATTGTAATAATATAAGTGAGAGGTAATGAAGGCCCTTGCTATGGTGGTGACAGCAAGAGGAGAGAGAAAAGTCCAGACTCAAGAAACGTTTTGGAGGTAGAATTGACAAGACTTGGCAACCAATTGAATATGAGGGGTGAGGGATAGATAGGACCAATCATGGCTTGAGGTTGGAAACTTGAGTGCCTTGGAGAAATGGTGGTGTCCTCAACATGAGAATCATGCAAGTTTAGAGGATTCCTTTTTATTTAAAAGGAGAATGGGGAATATAGCAAGTTTTATTTTAGAGATGTTGACTTTGAGATTCCTGTGGGACATTCAAATGGAGATGTCTAGCATGGAGTTCGGGATATGGCCCTGGAGCTGGGTATCCTAATATATAATTTACTTAATTTTACAGAGTAAATATTGGCTATGAAATAAATTTAAGCAAAATGAAACCTGCCGTACCATTGACCTTATTTAGATAATTAAAAATAGGTTCTTACAGGCAAAATTCCTCAGAATAACAAGTTCATTTTTTTTCATGGGGATAATCTAAAATCCCTTCTAGCTATAAGTCCTATGACCCTGCAATTCCATGGCAATCAATTTCATGCCTTCGTCTGCATTACAGTACTTATGGTACTTCTAAAGTATTCCCAGGGCTTCATCATTCTGTCCCTGTTCTGGCATTTCTTCTCTCATGCTTTCCCTCTTGTCCCTTCTCTCCTTTCCCTTAATACACTCATTGTTAGATTCATCAATTCAACACTTAGAATTCCCTGTAATTTAGCTCCCATATTTTTTCCCTCATCAGTCTTTTAAATGAATACTAGAGTTAGGTTATAATTCATCATACATTTTTGCTGGTGGATTTAACTATCTAAGACATGGTACCTTCAGCATGAAAAGTCCTAATTATGAGTCCCTGGGTTAAAATAAAAAGAATGCAGTCCTACATAAATTCTATTCATTTGCAATTCCATAAATGAGTTTACTTACCACTGGTGAAAATATATATTAGAACTATATATGCATCCTTTTTGGATTGGGTTCCATCTTTGGTCAGGTGATTGGGAAGTGTTCAATCATAGAGTAATAGGATCTTGAATTGGAAGAGTCATCTACTTCAACCACATAAATTCTCATGTAAAGAAACTGAAATCCACACCAAGGTCTGGTCCAAAAGCTGATGTCAGATGCAGAGTACTCTCTACTGCATTTTGCAAAGGATAGTCCCATAAAGGAAAAAAGGGAAGAAACGTGTGTATTCTGGAGACCACAAGGGGAGTTGGGTACATGCGATTCTGGAGTTTAAGAGTATTAAGATGTTGATTTGGAGATTGAATCATAGATCCATAGACTTTGAGGTAGAAGTCATCTCAGAGGCCATTAAGCCCAACCCCTTCACTTTACAGATGAGAATACTAAAAGGAAGAGTGGTTAAGTAATATGTTCAGGGTCATACAGGTAGTGAGTGCCAGTGTCAAGATGCGAACCCAGTCTTCCTGGCTCAAAGTCCGTCACTCTGTCTCCTACTCTATGTTGCCTCACATGAGTGAAGAACTAGTGATTGTGGTCAGAGTGGTCCTCATCATAAGTTGGTGTAGGAAATGAGTTTTGGGTAAAGTGGCTTCAGTGACCGTTAAAAGTGAGTTCACTAGAGAATTAATGGGTCAGTACATGTCAGGTTGGGTGGCATGGATCACCTGGCTGTGCATTGGGATGATGCTATAAAGACTACATGGGAAAAGAGCTTCTAGTCGCAACCCAGCACACACACACACACACACACACACACACACACACACACACACACACACCTGATATTATTAGTGCAGCTGTGGTGAAAAAGATGTAAGATCAGATTCTCTTCCACACAATATACCTGAATCCACAGCTTTTGAGTTCCTAGTTACTGTTTGATTGTTTAGAGAAGCACAAAGTAAATTAGAGAATAGGTTATTATGATAGTTTTGCGACCTTGACTTTGAAATTGCCTTTGGGGGGAGGAGGTAGGAAAAGTACAAATCCTATAAGTAAATCTTTCCTGCACCGAGCCCAACTTTTGCCTAAGTTCAATGGCAATCACAGTTACAGTAAGACTGGAAGGACATCTTCTTGGTTTTAGACAAACATCTCCCTTAGTGTTGTCAGCAAACATTTATGCCCATCTTCTATTCAAGTCATTTACAAAAATATTAAGTATGCTTGGCCCTTATGAAACATCATTTGGTCTGTCCTTCCTCCATCCACATGACACTGAGTCATTCCTAACCATGTCTATGTTTACTCATTGCTGGTTGCCCTTGGAAGGTACATGCAAATTCATTTCTTGGTTATTTGTCTCTGTAATTTTCCCACTATAAAAATTAAGATAAGAAACATCTAGTCTCTTGATTCAACTTTTCTTCACCTCCATGGACTTTGAAAGATAAATAAACTTTAGCTTCACCTGTTTCTTACTAGACTTTAACCATAGGTCCTTCTGGGTAATTGTTAGCAGATTTATAATTGCATTAGTCAGTCCCCAAGCATTCCAAGATTTAAATGATTGGGACCTATTTTTGTATTTAAAAATAGAATCATAAAACTTTTTAGAACACACAAAAGGCATACGAATCCATAATTATTCATCAGGATTATAAAATTTGAGAGTTGAAAGGACCTTGGTGGCCACCTGGGCCAATCCATACATAAAAAGGACTCCCCTCAGTGACATACCAGACAAGTGGTTATCCAGCCCCCTAGCACCTCTTGGGGTATTTTATTCTTCTTTTGGACAGCTCTCATTCTTCAGAAGTTTTAATTATATCAAGCCTAAATGCACTTCTCTGCAACTCATACCCATTGCTCCTGGCTCTGCCCTCTAGGTCACACAGGGCAAGTCTAAACATTTCTTGATTTGACAGGCTTTCAAATACTTAAAGACAACTATCCCATCCTTCCACCATTACTTTATTACTTTATTCAAAAAAGATTCTTAAAGCAGCCTCTCTTCAAGAGCAAACATGCTTATGCTTGTATAAGCACCACATCTTATAGTTTTTGATACTATTCTCTCCAATAGAATACAAACACCATGAGGGCAGGGATAAGTTTTTTGTCCTTGTGTTTCAGCGCCTAAGATAACCTGGGATATAACAAAGGGTTCAGTTTCAAGTGTCTTGACCTCTAAGAAAACTTTTCATTTACTTTTCTACATATACCTTGTTTTGTTTTTTGTTTTTTTTTTTGACAGGCCAATTGGGGTTAAGTGACTTGCCCAAGGTCACACTAGCTCAGACACATGTCAAGTGTCTGAGACCAGCTTTGAACTCAGGACCTCCTGACTCCAGGGCCAGTGCTCTACTCACTGCACCACCTAGCTGCCCCTGTTTCTACATATATCTTGTGATTGCCTAGCTATTTCCATGCTATCCCCACCCCATTCCATTAAAATGGATGTTCCTTCAGGACAGGAACTTTTTATGCCTTCCTTTGTGTCATCAGTATTTAGCATAGCGCCTAGAACGTGGTAAATGCTTATTAATGATTTTTTGGCTCACTGACTGCTGAGAGACCATGTTTAAAATCTCCATATGGCCAGAATTGGCACTCATTTTGAGTGCCCTCTCTTGCTTTTCATACTTAAGAAAGAAATCTAAAGAAGTAAAAGAAAATTCAAGGTTTTTAAGCTTGTTGTCTTACAAATGGCAAAGGGTGGTGTGGTATAGTGGAAAAGTCACAAGATTTTTGAGGTCATCCACCAGCTATGTAACCCTGGGCAAGTCACTTAACCTGTCTTAAGATTTAGCTTCCTTATACACAAAATACAGTGGAAGAACCAGACAATGGTTATAGCCTTTTCCAGATATAAATCCTAGGATCCTATGAGCTATGATTCCCAACTTGCCCCATATTAGCCTAATCACGTTAGCCACATGCCAAGCTATTAGGCCAATCCTATCTTACTCATCAAATCACAGCCTACATATTATCCACCCTAGTCCTCAACTTTCATTTATTACCAAGGAGAGGAGAGAGAAAAAAGCAGGAGGGGGACCAGAACCTGACAGAAGTTAAAGGTGATGAGTGCTGTCCCTGATGATGATGACAACTCCACTATTATGTGACTAGGGAGCTATTCCACCAATAAGGAGAGGGCATCTCCCCAACCCATGATGACTGTACTCCATCTTATTATGTATAATCATGGTCATGATTGATGACTGAAGCCTCAGCAATCATGATAATCAACAAAAGTTGACAATTTTAGAAGGATGGGTCAAATGAGAGAACACAGATTCCCCTTCAGGGCTATTGTTCTCCCCCTTTGCCAAAGAAATTGCATCCTTCAAAACATGTGTTATGAAATCAAATGCACAGCATCTCCTATACCCCTAGTCTGAATTTTAATGCATTATCACTCTGTACACTGAGAAAACAAGTGACCATATGTACTGTACACCCAAGGAGTTGTAACTGTGAAGAACAATGGCTGTGAGTCAACAACAGAATTAAACTACTCCCTCTTGTGAGGCTCTTCTGAATATTTTAAGTGTTGCCCTGGAAGTGTGGGATTATGTGAAAGCATAAACATTAGCTTAATGTATTTTTTTCCTTTTTCACAGAGCATGCTAGAATCTAAAAATCAAAATTGAAATGCAGAAAATAACTTTGGGATAAATTTGATTTTTTTCCATGTGTGATTAAAACATGATTGAAGAGGCACACTTTATGTATAATTAAAGTTGCTTTGTAATTAAGAGATTTAAGCATGTATAGAAAATGATACAGCTTAGTTGGGAGACTTGACAAAGGCGCCTATTAACCACTCACTCTTCCAGTAAGCCTGTGACTCAAATGTTTTCCTATTCTAATGCTGATACAGGCCTTGAATTTTTTTAAAGCTGCCAATTTCCCCATTTTCAAAATGCTTATCCTTCCTTCCATGCAAAAGTAATAGAAAAGCAATCCTGGCATTCCGTGAACTAACCAAGGCAATAATGTAGAACACTGAAAACTGGCTTCAAAAAGCTCCAGGGAAAAGAAGGTATTAGCCATTTATTGAGTAGAGAGACAGTTTTTGGGGTGGGAGTGGTGATACAGTAAAATACTGGATACCCCTTGAGTAAGGGATGTGAACATTGGAATTAGATTAAGCTAAGCCTTTACTGATCTCCGCCCACCCTTGCCTCAGCTGCTAGTACCCTCCTTCCCTTCCCAAACCTTCCCAACATTTTGTATATTATGTATTTACTTATACATGATTGTGTGATCTCCCCCACTAGGATATACCCATCTAAATAGGGAAAGACTTTTAGTTTTATCTTTGTATACCCAACATTTAATACAGTACCAGGCATATAGTAAAGGCTTATTAACAGATTTTGCATTAATGGAGCACAACAGGTTGTCGGTTTTCCTTCATCTCTCATACCTCCTCCCTTACTATTACTTTCTTCCTCTGTTACTCTATTATATCCCATTTCTACTTTGTGATATTCTACATCTGCCCCTTAAACCATCAAGTCAGATTATTTTGCAAAAAGGATTCAATTGATCTAGAGAATGTATTGGGGAATGTCACCTTTCTCTGTTGACCTAACCTTTCCTGCCTTGAATTTTGTTTCAGTTTGTGACTCTAGAGTTGTTTTTGGACCTAGGCTGGCTAACTTTTTATTTGCTGGTTCCTTTGTAGCTTGTATTGGAATTGTGTGTACTCCCACTTGGTTCTTGCCAGGAATGCTGAGGTCCTTACCTGAATACCTTGCCCATGCAGCTTGATTCAGGAGGTGCTTTTCATTGACCTACAATAAGATGTATTAAAGAGGTTCTGTGAAGTAGGGAAATCAACTTAGATCACCCTCTGGCACTTATGGTATTTAACTTCTTTGGACAAAGCTCAGTTGATCCCTCAGACCAATGACAGACACACAACCACTTCTTCAGACCATACTTGAAGACTTTCCAGCTTGGTAGAATCTACCAGAACTAGCTCTGACCTTCCATAACCCAGAGTCACCTGCATGCCAGAATGCCCATTTATAAAGATGGAGAGAAAGAAGTTGAAAGAGTTCCCTCCCTGTTCAAAAGCCTTCAGTGGCTCCCTTACTTCGGGATACAATAGCATATCATTTAAATGTTTCCACAATGTGGCTCCAATCTACTTCTCCATCCTTAATTTCTCATTACTCCCTTTCTTAATGCACTGGACATTTTAACTAAATTAGACTATTAGGTCTTCCCTGAATTTGTTATACATGCCATATCCTTGCTAGATGCAAACAGGCAGCCCCCCGCCTCTTCGTCTGGGATTCACTCCCTCTTCATTCCCACATTTCAGTCTTTATGTCCCTTTTAGTTTAAATTCACATGACACTGTCTCTTTGAAGCTGTCCTTGTTTACTTTCCCTAAAAGCATTCTCTTCTTCCTCAGACTTTCCAAGAGAATCTTGTCTGAATCTCTCCTTTACACCATCATATACTTCCTTATTCTGATACTTCCTTGTTGTTACACTGGCTCATATTGTACTTTCTTTTCCAATAGAATGAAAACTTCCCAAGAGAAGTATCTGCACCATGTTTTGTCTTTTTGGTCCCAGCACCCAACACAGTGCCTTGCACAGAGTAAGCAGTTAAGAAATGTTTGTTGAATCAAATCTTATGAAAGCAAATGACAGTGAGGTGTGAATAGTCAATAATTTAACCTTCCCGGTAGGTATCTGCCTTCCAAAAGTGAACTTTTAACTCAGAAGTCTCTAAATGTTTGGGGGAGATATTTCTGAATGTAGGGTTCTCTGGTGTTCCTTAACTATTCCAAGTAGCCAATGACTTGCCCATCTCCCCCGCCCCCCGCGCCCCATCAAAAATTGTGCATCAGTGAGTAAAATATACAGAATGAGCATTGTTTCATACACAGCTGCACACCATCCCCTTTCCCTCCCCACCTTCTTCACTTTTGTAAGCATCTCTGCACCCACAGGGCCTATTCAAAACAAAAGAACGTTCTCTGGGGAAGAGAGCGTGGGTTGACACAGTGAATATTCAAAACCCCAATGGAGAACCTGGGAATGCTGAGGTCCTCTGTCCTAGTTCTTTGGGCTTGGTCCCTATCCAAGGTACTGCTTTCAATTCCTGGTTCTCAATTCTGATCCCAGACAGGTTGCTGAGACCCAAGTGTAGAACAATGATGGGTATGAGAATACAGGGCCATTGTTCGTGAATGTTTATTTCCAGTTCTTATTTCTGCAGTTACACACTACCCTCCCCCAAACCTTTTCTTCTTCCTCTATGGTCTCTGCACTCATAAAGGGAAGAATAATTTCAGCACCTCTAGAGCTACTTAAGATTAAAGGAATCTATAACATGCCACACCACTGCTGCTAGCACAGAGTTATAATACTAGTAATAAACTCCCATAGAAGCTGATTCAAGCTTTAATAGAGAACCAATGTCAAAGAAGGCTGGAAGTGTTGCTGTGTTATTATCCATTTCATGGATACCAGCAGCAGTATCCAGGCTGCTATTAAAATTTAATTAACGATTTAGAAAACAAATTTACTTTTGATTATTTCAATCAACTGCCATGTTTTGAATAAGAGATGAAATACTTAAAACCCACATATGAGTGCATTGTGGATTTCTTGCCAAAAAGAGTAATAGGTTTTTCCTCTGTCCAGAATGTTTAAACAACTTTTTTAAAAAAAATTCCAAGATATTCAGTTTTCATTACCTTATTATATTTTTAAAAGTATTACTTCCAAAGTAACAGGCTAAATGACCAGCCAATTTCTTTAAAATATTATTTTAAATAATTTTATAGGTGTTAGTCCTGAATTTATTAAAATAAACAACACCCCCCCCCAAAAACTTCAACTTGAAGTTGGATGCTAAACAGATATGGCTAGAGCCTAAGTGCAAAATAAACCATAATGGTAGAGTCATTAGAGAAAGAAGGGTCAGCATTTAAAAAAATCCAAAAGACTTACTTTGTCTCTCAGAAATTATTTCCTTTAATTGCTTTCTCATTGTGAGTAACCATAAGATGTACACATACAATGATAATATAGAAAAAAGTTTACAGATGTTTGTAAAGTTTATTTGATTACAAGAAAAATTCGCATATAAATCTTAAGGATAACATTGTGTAATAATCATTTCATCTCTGCTCTTAAAGACAGAAGACATGTAATCTTATTTTTAGAAATAGAATGGATATCATAAGTCATATAATCCAACATCCTCAACATATATGTGTGTGCATGTATATGTGTGTAAATGTGCGTGTACATACACATATACTGTTAACCAAAGATGGTATCACAAATCCATGAGACATGACATTGCAACTAGATTTATTACAAGAGAAATGAACATGCATGTGGAACCCTAAGCCAGGGCAAAGAGTTCACAGCCGAAACAGAAGCTTGCATTTAAAGTTAGTGTGTAATTGTTTACTCCCTCTGAACCTCAGTTTCCTCATCTGTAAAAGTGAGATGATGACAATTGAACTACTGAATTCACAAGTTTATTATAAAGAGTTTTGCAGTACCTGAAGTGTTTTTGAAAATGAGCTATTGGGTACATGGGGGTAAACACCAAATCTTTCAAATCAAGTAGATACTGACCTAATTAGCATCTACTCTATAAAAGGCATTGTACTAGATCCTATGGTGGATACAATTTATTTTCATGTATTTATTTATCCTTGTTGATTCATATATTTATTTATCCACATTTTATCCTTCCTTCTCCAAGAGAATGTTAATATTCTTGAGGGAAGAGAACAGTTTTTGGTTCTTTCTCTGTATCTCCAAAATCTTACTTGTCTTGCACAAAGTAGGTGTTTAATAAATGGGGATTTGATTAGATTAAATTAGCATGTGTTGCAGGGGATATAATGTACCAAATGTAAATACTCATTTCAAAAAATTATAATCTAATTGAGAATACAAAAAGTAAATATGAGAGAAAATAGGAATAACAAAATACAAGCGATTCAATATAACAACCAAAAAATTGTTCCAGATTAGTACAAGGTTAATGGTGATCATATATATATATATATGTATATATATATATATATATATATATATATATATATATACACACACACACACACACACATGTGTGTACATATATATAAATACACACACACACATGATATATATATATATGTTTATGTGCAATACATACAAGTGCTATGGGCATGTGTGGGCTGGCAAATATGCATATGTGCATATTTATATTGTGTGTTTACATACATGTGTATATGTAAATCCATATGGCCAACATAAGGGCTAAAAGAGATGGAAGGAGGAATTGAGAGATCACAGTATTAGAGTGATCTAGCAAGTTTTCAGAGACTGAGAGAAACCTAAATTTGGTCTTAAAAGTTAGATTGGGCAAGTAGAAGAGTAGAGAAACCATACTAAAAGGGCGGGGGGGAACTGAATAAGCAAAAGTCTGGAATCTGGAAATCACAAATCATGTTTATAGAATAAAATAATTTCAGTGTCAGTAAATAGATCAGAAGATAATGAGTTGGGGGTGAGACTAGAAAGGCAGTTGAATATTGAGCATGAAGGACCTTGAAGGTCAACAAAGGAATCAAGATTTTATACTCCATGCCCAAAGGGCTATAAAAATGTGCATACCCTTTGATCCAGCAATTCCACTTCTAGAGCTGTATCACAAAGAGATCACACAAGTGGGAAATGGATCAGTATGTACAAAAATATTTATAGCAAAAATACTTATAACTCTTTTTGTGGTGGCAAAGAATTGGAAATCAAGGGGATGGCCATCAACTGGGGAATGGCTAAACAAATTGTGCTATATGAATGTAATAGAATACTATTATGCTATAAGAAATGAGCAGACAAACTTCATAATAACCTGGAAAGACCTATGTGATCTGCTGCTGAGTGAGGGAGCAGAACCAGGAGAACAATATACATGATTACAGACACACCATATCTCTGATGACTAACTTTGATAGACTTGGCTTTTCTCAGCAATAAAAGGTTCAAAGACAGCTCCAAAAGACTCATGATGGAAAAAGCTATGCACATCTAGAGAAAGAATTGTGGAGTCTGAATGCAGATTGAGGCAAACTATTTGTTTTCTCTTTTTTCTTCCTTCTTTTTTGATTTTGTTTCTTCTTTCTCATGATTCATTCCATTGGTTATAATTCTTCTTTCCAACTCAACTATTATGTAAATAAGTTCAGTGTGAAGGTGTGTGTGGCACCTATATTGGATTACAGGCCATCTTGGTGGGGGAAGGGAGAGAGAGAAATTTGGAGCCCAAAACTTGTGGAACTGAGTGTTATAAACTAAAAATAAAAAATAAATTTCCGAAATTTTTTTTAATTTTAAAAAAGATTTTATACTCCAGACAAGGTAACTTCTGAAGGATTTTGATTAGGGAAATAACATAATGAAAGCAATGATTTAGGATGATTAGCCTGGTTGTAGTGCATAAGATAGATGACAAGTGGAAAGAGAAAGAGTTGACTTAGAGGTTGCTGAAGAAATCCATATGAGGTAATGAGGACCTGAACTGGAGATGTTGCAGGAGAAATGGAATGGGGGAATGAATTTAATGCACGATGTGAAGGAAGAATTCACATGACTTAATGACTGGTTGGATATGATGCTCAAGAAAGTAGTCAAAGCTGATGATGTTGTTAACAGAAATTGTAGTCATCATTGAGAATTTGTTTGGGTGGAAAGAAGGAATAATAATAGCAAGAAATGGAAATTGCTACATCCATTTCCCCTTGGCTATCTGGAGATATATTAATTAATGTCTTCGCCACTAAGTCACCTCGAAACATACAAAGTCAGAATACCTCTTTCAAAATAAGTATCTGGTTTTTTTTCATGTACACTATAATCAGGCTTTTCTATGTAACATTAGTTCAGTTTTATGTTTCTATTTAATCATAATCATAGTACAATCTTTATATAGCCTATGTTTCTTTTTTCTATACTTTATATGCAAAAGGAGATTCAAAATATCTGGTGGGAAAGGCGGTCCCAATTATGTCTTTGCTCTTGATAATCCTACTTATTTCCCTGTGATACCTTCCTCATTTGATTCCAATACCAAGGTACTATCAGGCTATTTCTTTAATTTCCAATAGATACATGTGAGTCACGGAACATCATAATCTCCACAGAAATAAAGCTGAGGATTATCCAAAGGGACAAGGAGAAGTGGGAGGTCCTCCAATGGACAACAAAGAGTCACCCTGTGGGTATGAACAGGCTATAATATGTTACAAAGAAGGAGCCCTGCAGGAGAGCTCTTCAGGATGTCGTCAGACAGACGTATATACGTATTCCCAACCCTCAGCACAGTGCTAGTAACATAGTGACTAGTGTTTGATATAATCTTTTAATTCAGTCAGTCACAAATGTCCTAAAAGAAGAGAGGATTTTCACATGGCAAAAGTGAAGAATAACCAAGAGTAGATTATATATTTCACTAGTATCCTAATGATATCAAAAGAATGCAAAGTCATGTTGGTGGACCTCCTATGGTAAACATGGGAATTCATGGATGAAAGTCATAAATGCAGAGTAGGCATGGGTCAGCTACAGATTGACACCAGCAGTGAGGGTGCGTGGATTGATAAAATAATAAGAATCATAATAAAAACAACAACAATAATAATAATAACATTGACAGAGCACATTAATTTCTGCAAAGCACTCTTCATACGTTCATCTTACTGATCTTAATGAGGACACTGAGTGAGGTTTGTAGAGTTTTGGTGCCCAGGTTCACTCATTTAGTAAGGAATTTGAGGAAAGATTCACACTCTGATATTCCTGACCCTAAGTCAAGTACCCTATCTGATATGTAGTACTCTATGCACATTCTCACTAAATAGAAATCCATTGGAGTTCTGGAGATGCTTATTAACAGTTGTTATTAATATGGTTGACCAAGCATAAGACAATCATAAAGATTTTCCAGGACAAACTGTTTTGAGGAAACAGTGTGTACTTTTTAATGAGGCTTTACCCCAACGCCACCCCCAAGTATCCTTTCTAAGACCACGTGTCCCAATTTCTAGTTAAGAAAATACGGTAATCACTCAGAGAGTCATAGGAGACTGGCTCAGGAATGGTATAAGGGACTTTTCCGTAAATTCTGAGTCTGAGAGGATCACAGAGCATCTAGTCACTTCTCTAAGCCCATTTCACACATGATAAAACTGAGACCCACAGAGGCACAGAGATTTAAGTTGATGAAACTGTGCCAGAAGCAAATTCATCTGGCTCAAGAAAAAAAAAGATTTCCCCATTGTGTGTATGTTGGAGGACAAGGCAGTGGCACAAGAGATAGTCTGTAGTAGTCTGACAGCATGGTGGCAAGATGCAAAGAGGGTGTCCAGGAAGGGGGGGGCGGTGATTATATTATACACTATATAATGAGAAAAATGGAGCTGTCAGGAGGACCTAGGAGACAAGGAGAAGGGAATAAGCATTTTAAGTCCTTATCATGTATCAAGACATGAGCTAAGCACTTCCCAAATATTTTCTCATTTGATCATGGAATAATGGAAGCAACCACACTGTTACTGCTGCCATGGGTCTCTGGTGACAGGAAGTGACTTGCCAAAAGTCATCCACTCTATGGCTCCACAAATGCATGAGTTTAGAGGAAGGGAAGGATGAATTGGGGAAGTATTCTGGTTCAGACTGGCTAGGGAGAGACTTGAATTCTAGTCCTGGCTTTGCTATAGACAGAGATATCTCCGATCCCATGTATATCAGAGGAGATTCCATTGGGATATTTCAGCAACTGTTCTAGAAATGTTTTGTAAAGGTATATCTCTGGCACCATACCAGAAAGACAGAAGGGTAAGGGTGGGGGTAGTGATTGTGGGAAGGAGAGGGATGACACTCTCTAGTCCCATAGACTGCATTGTCGGAAAGACTGAGAGAAGACAAACTAGATATGTTGAGAAGAGTGCAGCCACGGGACTCTACTAGGGCATTGAACCATGAGGCCCAACAAAGAACTACTCATACCTCACAGCAGAAAAGAAGGACTTTCATCCAACCAGAAATTTTGAGTTACTCTTTTACCACATGCTCTCTAGGCTTAAATTCACTTTCCTTGGAGTCTTTATGTATTTATGGGACACTGTGTCCACAAAATCCCTAAATAACAGCTAATTAACTGTGGTTGGCTATCAGACAGCAACTGGATGATCAATGATAAACACATCAGCGGGGGCTCAAAAGTGACAGAACTTAAAAAAGTAATCCTCAGGATTACCCCTAAGTCCTAAGGAAAGGAATACTCTACTCTCCTCTGGGAACCTAGGCTGCTAATAGTAACAGCATTTAGCAGAGTGATCCTAGAGCCTATGCTACACTGTAATACACCTGGAAAGGCAAGTTGGAATAAGCTTTGAAGGGTTTTAAAAACCAAAATCTGATTCAGTACTTTCAAGCAAGATAGTAGAGAGAGCAAAATCAATCCCACTTTAAATGGGATTTCATGTTCCTTTAAAAAAAAGCTTCCATTTTCTGCTTCCTTGATTGCAGACAATCAGAACCAAATGGGTATTAGGAGAGAGATTAGCACCTAATGGAGGCTCCTCCTCTGAATCATTAGGGACTTTTTGATAGCAATATATCTAGAAGTACTGAAAAGGCAGGTGAGGGTTTCATATTAAAGATACATGAGATATAGTCTAAGATACATAAGATGGTAAATCACTCTCATTTTTTTTTCCAGTGGAAGAGACCTAAGACATTTACAAGTCTTTTAGAAGAAGCTCATTCTGCACAGGAGGAGACAAAGGACCAAGAAATTAATTAGGAATTAGTGTTGTACAGTGGAGAGTGCATTCATTCTGGAGTCGTAAGACCCTGAATTTCCCATCCCACCTCTGCTCACTATTCCTGTGTTACATTGGGCAATTCAACCTCCCTGGGCTTCAGTTTCTTCATTGCTAAATTTATAGGATTCCATTAGATGCTCTCTGGAGCTCCTTCCAGCTCTAGGGATATGATATTATTTATTTTCATTTATATATATTTATATATATATATATAATATTTATTTATATATTATTTGTTTATTATTTAATTATTTATGATATTACTATTAAACCCAATATACTTTATATTTTAATTAATTAAAATGGATTGCTTTTAGGCTTAATCATAGCATGGTATACTTTTAGAGTGACACTTTCCTATCTTAAAGACCTATATAAATGCTATCTATTATTATTATCATTTCTCAGTTCTCTCATAGTAAATATAAAACAGTACTATTTCATTCCTGCTATCAAAAGAGGGGGAAAGAATTGTTGGAATTTGTTCAATTTTTTTGATGCATCAACTTTCATTAGGATAAATAATTCCTAGATGGTGTGTCTACATCAATTTCTCTTCATTGAATTTAACAAATACTCATTAAGCCCCTACGGTGTTCCAGGCACCTACTAAATTGACATAGGCAGGACTGAAATTGCCTGTTGCCTAGGTGAAAAACCAATAGAGCTCATCCATTAGTAAATATATCTATATATACTAGTGTATTAGTATATATGTATATAAATACATGCACATACCTATATACATATACATATGTGTCTCTGTGTGCACGCATGCACGTGCTTATGCAAATACATATGTATGTACATATAAGTAAAGTATATATTTATGGTTGAGTTCTACTGGTTCATATAGATTCATATGTGCATATATCTCACATAAAAATAAATGAATATATTTATATTTAATAAATATTGCAAATGGACAATTAATTGGACCCAGAATTAAACAGGAGATGGAAGAAATGTTTAATATCTTTAAGGAAATTGCCATTTTTACCCTAAAGTTCTCCACAGTCTTTGGTTTTGTTTTCAACAGCAATGTTACTGTATAGCTACAAGTCATGGAATGCTGCAGCCTCCAAAGTATTCAACATGATCATCAATCAGAATTCAATGGAAAGGTTCACGACTAAAACCTATTACAAAGTAGGATCTCTTATAAGAACCACAGTATAGTTTGACAATAAGAAAACAAATGATTGAAAAACAAGATAGGAGAGTCACATGGCATGAGTTAGGGACTCCTATGGACAGCAGGAGATGAAGAAAATCCCCAGCATTTTGTGTGGTGCCCTGTGACTAATTAATGGAAGGACATAGCCAAAAGCTATTTCAAGAATGACAGGCAGAGATGGGGGGCAATTTGAATCATTGCAGGCAATTGGAGGTCTACAGTGACAAGATCACAGAGTCACTGGAGTATTTAAGGGATGAAAATATTTATGGTCCATTCAATTCAGTTGTGTGCCCAACCAGAGCTGAATAATGGGGTTATTATAATAGTCAAGGTGTGTGGCAAAATCAGGGTGTGAGCTAACTTGGTTCCCCAGACATTTCAAAAGCACATTAAATAAAGCTGAAATAAATACTCAGCCTTTCTTACTAAAGATATTTTATACTCTAGCAGTAGGTTAAAAAGCAGGTAAATAGGCATCAAGCATTTATCAAGCACTTCCTACATATGAAGAATCGCACTAAGAACTAGAGATATGAATACAAGCAAAATAGATAACAGAGATAGCTAGCTACCTAGCTAGATAGATAGATAGATGGATGGATGGATGGATAGATGGTTAGACATTCCTTGTCTTTAAGGGGATTATACTCTAATAGAAGAAGATAATACACAAAAGGGAACTAAGGAGGGGCCAGGGAGGAAGACACCTGATTGGCGGCATGAAGGCAAAATCCAGAGATATAGAAACAGAGCTAGTTGGGTAATGAAATGTGGTAGGCCTGGAATCTCCAAAATGGAAAGCAAAGCAAAGTATCAAGATATCAAACATATTTCATCCCATATTCCCTCCATCCATCTACTAGATCTTCATGCATATTCAGGGAAGTGGGGGCACGGTAATGTGTGTGTTTTGGTTTAAAGAATGCTTTTATAAGTTTAGAATAGGGACTGAGGAGGGAAACAAGCCTTATGTGTGGCATTAAGAGGCAATAAGAGTTGAGTGGCATATACATATCTTTAAGGCTAATGAGCATTTTCATTATAGAGAGTGATCCTCACCTGCTCCACTGCCAACGTCTTTAGTCTCCCCATTCTCATAGTCCCAATCACTCAAGATGGTAACAAGAAATTTAATAGTAACTTAATCTACCACTAAACTCCGAAGAGACTCCAAGATCATCTAGTTTGGCTCCTTTGCTTTATTGATGAGAAAATTACGGCCCAAAGGCTTATCAAAGAGGATTGCTGAGGCCCAGACCATTAATAAAAGGCCGAGTTATGACTCAAACGCCAGTCTTCTGACATGTACAGAGTTTCAAGATTTCACTCAGTTCCATGTGCTGCCTTCTAATGTCCACCACTAGCCTTTTCTCTACATCTAAATCAGAGTTCCAGTGTTTGAATAAATCTCAAATATCATCTAGCTCATATGGAGGTGTGCTGGAGCCAGCTCATAAAGGCTTGAGAGAGCCAGTTGTTAAATTTTCATTGTAAACATTTATGAAGAAGCAAACACTACAAATTTGATTGATTACTTTGTTGATTATCTAAATGAAAGAAAGTGACGGAGAAAATGTTAATAATGATGATTAATCTTAAAGGTACGTTCTGCATACATTTTTACAGATGCGGTCTGTATATGGGAAATATGATCTCCCTAACCCTGTACACTACATTTCAGATGACATTAGATTTTGTATTGCTTTGCTTCCATATGAAACTGCTGATGGAGCTCAAAGTATTAGAAAGTCCCCAAAGTCCCCAGGTCCTTTGCAGATAAATTGCTATCTTCCCATGCCTCCTCCTCTCCTATAAAGGAAGCTGGATTTTGGAACTCATGCATAAGACTTTGTTTTTATCATAATTAAATTTCATCTTGTTTTTGTCCAACATTCTTACTTTTCACATTCCTCCAGCTTCTGTCTCTATCACGCAATGTGTTAGATATGCCTCTGAGCTTTATGTTTCTTATACATTCAATGAGGTACAATCCATGCCTTAATGCAAATTACTGATACAAATGTGGATATCTAAACTGTTTGATGTTACAATATCTGTGGTACATACTTCACAGGGCATTGATGAGGCTAAAGTCAGATAAATGTATGTGAAGTTCTTTGCAAACCTTAAATCACTCTCCAAATAGTTGATACCTTGACGGAAGGGCAGAAAAAATGCTAAGGTTTCTAATGCCATGTATCATGTCTTCTACTTCTTTTATATCCTAAATATAAATAGGCACACATTAGGCATTTAGTGAATCCAAGTTGACTGATTTACCAGAACCAGAGACAGCATTTCTCTAATTATAGAGAAATCCTTATCACTAGGTTAAAAAAGTCACATTACTATGGCCAACAAGAGGCTCTTAAAATGGCTTTGCCATGAGGAATCATGCCATGTAATTCACTATTGCAGTGGAACTTCATTCATAGTCACACTGAGGCCAATAAGCTAATGAATCCTTGGTGACAATAACCAATGTAACAAACGTGCCCATGTTTCATTCTATAGCCTAAAGGAAGCAACATGAGGCAATGGAAAGCATGCTGGATTTTCCATCAAAGAGCAAATCTCTACTCTCCATTTGTGATTTTAGGTGAATCATATTCCCTCTTCTGGTCCTCAGTTGTCCCTTCCAGACAGTGAGTTTAGATAAAATCAACTCAACATCCTCTAAAATACTCCTCATTCCCATTCTTTCCATTTAATAGCTTAAGAAACTGAGGTCCAGAGAGGAAAATGACTTGCCCAAGTTTATATAGCTGGCATGTGACAAAACTAAAAGGTGAAGTCCTTTAGTTCCAAATTCAGTGTTAATTCCACTATATCACGTTGCCCTTCCCAATACCTCATTGGGAGGATCAAATATAAAATCTTCTGGTTGGCATTCAAGCCTTTGTAACCTGTCTCCTTTCCACCTTTCCAGTTTTCTACACTTTACATCCTCCCACTTTCTCTGTGATCCAGTGGCATTGGCCTCATTGCTGGCCCTCAAATAAAATAGCCTGTCGTCTGACACTCAGCATTTTCATTACCTGTCCCTATCCATGGAATGCCATCCCTCCTCATCTCTATATCCTGGCTTCCATAGGTCTTCACAGGTCAGCTAAACCTTCCTTTCTACAGGAAGCCTCTCCCAAACCCTCTTCATTCTAGTGCCGTCTCTCTGTTTATTATTTCATATTTAGCCTGGACACAGTAGATGCTTAATATATCTTTATTGACTGGCTAAAACGAAGCTCAGGGAAGAATGGTTGTTATCCTTTGTTCTTGAAGAAGACCAAAATGACATCACTATGTTAGAGTCAAGCTACAATGTGTCCAACTGTGGTTGAACAGACCAATTTGAGCTTGGAATGCTCTATCATAGGTCAGGCACAAATAGTCCATGTGAACAGAGAAGGATAAGGCTCTTGATAAGATCACATGGGTTTTCAATAGTAAGAGATAGGTTTCAACTCCACATCATTTGGCTCTAAATATGCTCTTCTTTCTACCACATTATGACAGGTCATACCTATCAAACAAATGCAATGACTTCCTAAATATAAGCTACTTTAATGGAATGATGATATTTTGTATCAGCAATTTTTGTTCCTTCTATTAATAAAGTTTCTCAAAAAGCTACATGTAAGTTTTTGAGAACATAAAATAAAACTCAGTATGATAGATATGAAGCTTGAAGGGATTTTAGAGATCAGGAAGATTTTTTGTATTCTCAATGTGTAGCTGAGGAAACCTGAAGTCCAAAGAGTCTGTAACTTGCCCAGGGTCACAAAAGTAGTAGGCAGCAAAGCCAATATCTGAACTCCAGTCTTCTGACTCCAAACCCAATGCCCTTTCCAGTATACCATGCTGTCTCTGATCCAAAGAATAGAGAAGGTCAACGGTAAGTGTCATGGAAGAGGAGATGTCTAACACCTAATGGAATCAGGTTTCAACAAGAGCAAAGTTCCAGTTTTGTAATCCTACCTTTTTCCCCAATAACATATAATCATTAACAAATAGGGATAATAATAATAATTTTAATGGCAGGAAAATAACATTTGCCCTCACCCCTGATAGGCTCCTAAACAGAAGGTGGTTATGGCCAGGATTGAGAAGGGAATGAGCCTGTGGGAATTCTTTAAAATTCTCTCCCTTCTTGTAGATCCTACTGGCTTCCTTCAAGCTTCAGTCACAATCCCACCTTCTGTAAGAAGCCTCTCCTGATCTTCCTTGATGCTAGTGATTTCAATCTGAGACTATCTCCTATTTATTCTGTATATGAATTGTTTGTAAAAGGTTGTTGAATCTTCTCTCCCCCATTAGATTGTAAAATCCTTGAGGACAGGGACTGTTTTAGCCTTTCTTTGTATCCCCATTGCTTAGAAAAGTCACTGGCACATAGTAAATGTTTAAAAAAAATGTGTATTGATTTCTTGACTTACCCAAATGCTTATATGGGCCAAGAGTTACCCAGGGAAAGTAATATGGACGTAATGCAGGTCAACAGATGGAAAGGATAACAAACTTTGGGTATGATGGATAGGAAAAGAAATAAAATAACATGGAACCTACTTCTTGATTTCCTGATTTTTTCTTATGAGAAGACTGTAATAACAAGGCAAGAAACTCTTTGAGCATGAGCTAGACCTTGAGACAAGTAGTGAGTGTATGGAAATGATAAATTCCATACACATCAGGGGTAGAGACAGAGGATGGAGCTCAGAGTCATTGACCTTAAGAGTCAGAGACCAACAGAAGAGATGTTTGAGTTTCCACATCAACTTCCTTGGTGGGACATCAACCCTTCAGGAAGTTTTTCATAAGTAGAAAAGTCCCAAGAGTAGTCACCTGCCAGCTCCCTCCGGTAGTGGTCTAGGATGAAAAATAGACTTCTAAACTTTTGCCTTATTTGCCAACCAAAAAGGGTGAGTGTCAGGTGTAGGGAAGATTTACAGATGGGGAAGAGATATCTCCTTGGGTTGTCTTGATGTATTTGGTTTTATTCCTTTCAAATGTGATTAAAGAGTGGTATGCATTATGTTTTTGTGAATGACCTAGATTGAAATACAATTGGCACCAAACGAGGGGGCAGAATCCTTTGGATTGTGTGTGTATGAATTAAGTCTCTGGTTGGATAAGTCCACACTAAACCCTTGAGTTAAGGAAATAGGGGTTTCAACCCAGAAAAGAGACGGAGCTAAGAGGAAAGAAGCATCAAGTTTTCTGAGAGCCTGAGAGAGTTTGGTGGTTAGGCCAGAGTGTTCTCTTGCATTGGGTGGCACACAATGCCAGTGAGATTGAGGTTTGACCAAGAACACCTGCCCTTACTACTTAGTAGGATGAATCACTGCTCAGCAGTACTCTGTGATGGTTAAAATAATAAAAATCCTTCAAGGCATGTAAGGAAAAGTAATAATAATGGACTTTTTAATAGTCATTTAAGGTTGGCTATGTGCTTTGCAAATATTATCTTGTTTCAGTCCCACAATAAGCCTGGGAAGTAGTTTCTATAGGTATTACCACCCATATTTTATGGATGAAGCAATTGAGACTCATCAAAGTTAAATGATGCCCCATGGCTACTCACCTAGTAAGTGACAGAGACTTGATTGTGAACCCAGGTGGGACTTGTAGACCAGGACTACATCCATTATGCCACAGTGTCTTTCACAGTGAAATGTTCATAAAAGAATTTTGCCTAACCACAATCAAGAAAAGAACCAGAGTGGCATAGCTGAGTGGTCAGTTTTAAAGTCATAATCCCTGGGTTCAAATCTCACTTTAGTTACATCCTCAGTTTGGGACCATGGGTGAGGCACTTAAGCTCTTTTTATTAAGGCATTAAGCAGAATCCGGACAAAATTGCACTGAACTTTAGAAAGTGCTCAACTTGAGTACAATGGAAGGGAAGCTCCTTGAGGCCAAGGACTATTTCATTTTTCTCTTTGCATCCCCACATAATAGGTATTTCACATAAGAGGCACTTAATACAGTTCTTGTTGAATTGAATGGAAGGGGGGCAACTCCTAACTGCATCTCATGGGTTAATTCCAACTGTCTTAAAATATTGTCAAGATGGTAGCAACATGAAAACTCACAAAGGAATGTTCACATGTCATGATTCATCATCACTCAAGGAATAATTCTTTGGTGGGAACAAACTTCTCATTGAGTCAACACAGTTTGGTTTTGTCTCAAATGTATTTTCTCTTCAATGTTGCATTTTGTTGAACACATGGAAACCCACAGAGACACATGATAAATTGTGCTGCTATTTGTAATGATACTTCCTCACAATAAATAATATGTTAATAATATTAAGTGGAACAACAACGGCACCCAGTGTGAGGGACATTTTAAACAAAACATTAAGGGCCTACCAATGGTTAACAATATCCTCTGGCTCCCATTCCTGATTACTTTTCAAACTAATAAAAGTCAAGATAAGGAGAACCTGGGCAAATGCAATCTTCCCTGCCCAAAAACTGTCCAAATGGATTATTTCTGCAACCATTCTCAAGTGTTGCAAGTGAATTTTTATAAGTATTATTCTTTTCTTTTAAAGGTGCTACACCTAAATAAAAATACACTCCCCACCACCCTTACACTTAACCCCTCCCCCACATATCTGATACTTTCTGATGGCTTTTTTTTTCAACTCACTCGGATGGATTTCCTTGAGGGAAAGCAGGATGGGACAGGAGAATAGCCATTTCCCAGAGGAAATTCAGCCATGCTAATTGAAGAAAAACAGCTACCAGAAAGTATCAGGTACATGTAGTAGGAAAAAAGTGTATGGGGCAAGGGGGAGTGGTCACAGCAAGGATGAATGTTGTAAGCTTTTTCTACAGCACAACCACCAATGAAAGATAGACTGCAGTTCCTGCTTAGGTTTAAGAGGATTGGACAGGCTAACAACAGACGAGCCGGCTTACAGAAAACATTGACTTCTTTTAATCAAAGCATGTAATAAGAAGGCTGGAGTGATGATTACCTTCTGCTTTCCCCATGAATCACAGAACCAATCAGCTGGATAGGTGCACTTGGGCTCAGTCTCTGCCAAGGGCATTGTAAACTTAACATTGATGTACTTAACATTTAATATTTTAAATACCCAGATGACCCTTACTCCTGAGCACTTTTTGAATAGCCTCTATGTTCACTGGGTTACATTGCCTGCCTGAAATCCAGAGGCATTTTATAGGTTTTACACTCAAACACATGTACCGACACCTTTCATCGATGACATTTTTATGTCTAGAAGCTTTTAATAATTGAGTGCAATTAATTTTTTGGAGAAATAGAGCAAGAGGCTGTAATTTACTTTCCCAGTATGACAACTCATTTCATTTTTGTGAGATTCAGTCTGCTATATTTTTGGTATACAAAGAAGAAAAAAAGGAGTATTAGAAATCCATAAATGCAGTGTAATCTACAGTCAGCTAAATGGATGCTTATTTCCCAAAGGTCTTGAGTGTCATTAATTATCTGGAAGTACCAAAAGAGTATGGGGCCCTTGTAAGTGTTGATTATGCTTGAAGAACATCAAGGCCTTAAGAACAACAGTCCCAAACCCTGGAACACATCTCTACCTTTAAAACACTGAAGACGTCACCCCATCCCAAATGAATGATTTCCAATTCAAAATCACAGCCTAAATGATTTTGAATTCACTGCAGGTGCCTTTTCATCATCACCCACAAGACCACAAGGCATTCTGCTGAGGCAGGCAGGAGCCAGGACAGAATATTTTAAATGTTTGGATTACCTGCTAGTGCCTAAGGAGCCTCATTCATTGCTTAATAATGCCTCCATTGCTCATAACAAGGCTTCTAGGGAGTGTAATCTTTCTTTGGGCAGGGGTGGAAATGGGAATCCTTCCCACAGCAAATGTTCAGGGTTGCAGACTAACTTTCTTTTGCCTGTCAGATTGAAGGGAGATGGAGCAGAGAGCAGAAGGGAAACAAGAATTGGCCAGAATGCCCAGCCCAGGCTGCATGCAGCTCATTACAAGTCAAGAAGTAGGCTGCGGTGCAGAGGAGAATTTTATTCTGGAAGCTGCATTGTTTCCTCCATCCGACTCAATCTAAACATTTCTCCAGTTAATTTTTGCTGCTCTCACAGTGCACATTTCTGGTTTTATTTCGTGGCTTCTCCCCTGGTTTTTGTGAGCAATACTTGGCCTTAGTCCCCTTATATACAGAGCTCAAAATCTGCAATAGATAACTGGCTTTCTGCACATAGGAGGTGGTGGGGGCTCCAGCAAGCTCATAGGCACTGACTCTCTTTTCTTTTTCCCCCTCACTCCCTCTCTCCCTCCCCTCTATTCTAACCCATTTAATCACCTCTTCTCCCACATAAACACAGTGCCCTCTCTGCTCAATCAGACAAACACCAGCTCTTGGTTCCTTGTCAGAGGAGGATGCTAAAGCATCCTCCTCCTCCTTCTCCTCAGCCGCCTTCTTTTTTCTCTTTTACACTCACAGACAAAGCTCTCCTCTTCCCTCACACTGAGGAAAGGGTCAATCAACTAAAGGTGTGTATAGGGGGAAGTGGCAGAGATGGGGAAGGAGAGGGAAGAGGAGAACCATTTAGGGGGAGGGAGGCAGGCAGGAAGGGGAAGGGACTGAGTTGAGGTAGAAGAGAATTTAATTCACTGAGAGATAGAGAAACAGCCAGAAAAACAGAGATAGAGACAGACAGAGACAGGGAGAGACAAAAAGAGACAGAGAGACAGAAACAGAGAGATGGGTTCCAAGAATTAGACAGAAAGACAAAGGTAGACATATATATATAAATACAGAGACAGTCAGACAGGAAGATAAAGACAGAGGGAAATTCAGAGACAGAGATGAGAGCAAGGCTGGATCAAGGCAAACCAGTGAGGGACCACCAAGAACATGCAATTTGCAAACTGCCAACGAAAAGATGATAGAGCAGCACCTAAGGCAGTGGGGGTGGAAAGATGGGCTGGGAGAGGTGTGAGTCAGTGGATAAGAAGGTGAAGTCCCTAACCTCCTGGAATGACTTCAGGGACAGAAAACATGTCACCAGAAAAGGCTTTTCAAAAATTATTTTTATTTGCAGCATAAGGATGGACTTTAAAAAGAAAGGAAGAGAGCTCCTATTTACTTTTCTAAGCCCTTGATTCAGTTCCATCACTGAGAACTCTTTCTTAAATAACTTCCCAATGAAATTAATTTGCTGTACTCACAGAAAATCTGATTTTCTACCATCTAGCCATGCCCAGAGAAATGTAATGTCTAGTTTTTAAAAAAAAATAAATAAAGGCTTCTATGTTTAATTAGTTACAGTTTTAAGGAAACTGTCCTGTTCATTAAAGTTAAATGAAATATGGGGGGGGGGATGCTTAAAACATAAAGTTATCCAAGAAGCAAGGAAAGAATATTTTCCTCCAAACCTTTCCATAACCCTCTAAATAAGAAAATGTAATGGAGGGGGAATCAACCTCGGCTGCAAAGTAAAGGGAAACACATCTTTAACTCCGACCGATTGTTTTTGTCCCCCTTTCCGAAAGTAATAACCCCTCAAGAATCCGGGGGAAAGGGGAAATGAGGAGGAGTGAGGCAGGTTAGTGGTGACTGGGAGAAGACAAGGAAGGCGAAGAGCAAGAGGAAGAGAAGTTCTAGGCAGCTGAAGCAGACCATCGGTGCCTAGGAGAGGGAGGAAAGGGGAGCCTTACCTTGCCACTCCACCAGCCCCGTGCGCCCCTGTCTTGCAGCCTCCCAGCACCTGGTACTTGGTGCTGCTTAACGGGGAGCTGAAGGAGGGCCGCCTCTTAGACCATTCTTCGGGCCCCTTTCCCTTGACAACGGATGCCAAAGCCTGATATTAACACTGTCCTTCTCGTTCTCCATTAGCTCCGAGCCATTCTGGATCCCAAGACAGCGACGCGAAGCTGCCAGTGGACATGCCGAGAGGTACGGGAACCTTCCTGCGGTTGGTCAATAAACATCGAAGCGGACGGACAGAAAGAGAGAGAGAGAGACAGACAGAGAGCTGGGGAAGGAGAGAGCTGGGGCTAGGGAGCTGCGATCTGTATAGAAATCCGGAGCGGGAAAGGACCCCAGATTGTCGCTGGCAACTGGAAACCGAAGGGGAGGGGAGGAAAACTTGGCGAGCACCACGGATCCGAGCAGAGACCTCCTGCCAAAGACAGGATTCCCCCAGCAGATTGGAGCGGGGGGGGAGGCGAAACCAAAGCAAGCCAAACTCGCAACCCCCCTCGCTCCCTCCCCACTTGAGCCTGGCCACCGCTTTCCACGCGCAAGAGGAGGCGTTGGGCTAGTTGGAGAGAGAGAGAGCGGTGGCGGCCGGAATGAAGCTCTGACTGGAGCACTGGCAGGCAGCGTTGGCAAAGTGAACAGTCGCCCGCTCAAAGACAGCAGCAGCAAGGAGGCAAGAGCTGGAGATGCTAAGGATGCTGCTGCTGCTACTGGCGGCAGCGGAGGCTGCTGCTGCTGCTGCTGCTGCTGCTGCTGCAGTTAGCGGACTTCCTCCACCCGTTCCCAGCTCCCTGCTGCCGCCGCCGCTGCTACCTGTAGACAGACAGACAGACACACGCGCGCGCACACACACACACACACGCACACATACACACACGCACGTACGCGCACACGCACATATATACACATAGAGAAGCACACTCACACGCTCCAGCACACACACACGTACACACATACACATACACACGCACACGCACGCACACACACAGGCGCACACACTCCAGGAGCAATGCAAAGCACTAGAACCCGGACTAGGCAAGATCCTCCCGCCACCCACCCACCCACCCCCTCCACCTCTGCCACCCTAGAGGGATTGATCAACCACCCCCACCCCCAGCACAGTGCCGCCGCCCATACCCACACACTGCTTCACACACACACACACACACACACACACACACACATCTGCCTAAGCCCAGCTCTCTTTGGAGTGAGGGGGTCGTGGAAGGCTGGGGAGAACATCCAGGGATTATACAGATATTTCCAGTTGATGTTGCTGCGGCTTGTGGGGGTAGGGGCAGGGAGGTATGAGTGGAAGAGGCATGGCCTCCTTAGGAGGTCACGATTGATCTCCACTCCCTATATCATCTCGGAGTTGCCTCGACCGGCCAGAAGCAGCAGCAGCAGCCCGGAAGGCAGCAAGCCAACATCGAGGGGTTAAGGGCCCTGAGCGTCACGTGTGACGTGTACCCAAAGCTTGGGGGAAACAAATGCGTGGAAGGGCACGGACCTTGGTCCAGATCCTTCAGAAGGCCTCCTCCAGTGAAAGTTTCCTGATCCTCCTCTGTGTGTGTGTGTGTGTGTGTGTGTGTGTGTTTGTAAGAATGGAGCAGACCTAGACTCAGAGCAACAACCACCTTCTGTTAAGATCCTCTAAAAAATTGTCCAATATGATCCTCCCTCCACCAAACTCCGTCATTTTGTTCCCCTTCTTCCCTCTGGGGGCAAAACCAGCCTCTCACTGGCTAGCAAGTGGGCAGGTTTCTGTGGGAGTAGTGGGGAAGTAGCTTCACATTGTGTGGTACCTCCCCATCTCCTACCCCCACCGTTCTAGAAGGAAGCTGGAGAGACCTGTGTCCCCAGAGCTTAGCCAGGCAGATTGCCCTGAGCATTTGTGTATCCCGGCCCCTTTTACACCGGTCTGCCCCTTCCCTCCCATTTCAAATGCAAGGGAGTGTCCAGCAACTCTGAGGCAGCCCAAAGAAATTGAGCACAAATAATTTAGTAAAGGCACGAGCAAGAAATAACTGCTGGATGTTTGCAAGAATTGACCTAGATATGTGTAAATTTTCTTAAAAAAAGATTGTCGACATTATTTTAAAAAATATCCTTCTGCCCAAACCCACAGAAGAATCTCCTAGTTTTAGAAGCCTCAATTCCCCAACTCAGTCTAATCCAATCCAACAACCATTTATTAGATGCCTTTTCAACGCAGCCCACAATTCCACCCACTGGAGAATCATAGGAAAAAAAGGGAGAGAAGAGGACTTCTTGCCCTCAAAAAGCTTACTTTCTAACAGGAAGGTGTAAGAATATTAAGAGTGTAAGCCTAATTTTCTAAGGTTTGAAGAAGGCTATCTGGTGACATGCTTTTAAAAACAATTTTAATAAATATTTAAATAACTATATTTTTATAATCTTTAGGATGTAGTCCACCTTTTTTTTCCTTTCTCTAGAAGAAGAAGAGGAGGAGGAGGAGGAGAAACAATTAAAGGTTTGCAAAACACCTTACTTATATAAGCTCATTGTACCCTACAACAACCTTGTAGAGATAGGTACTTATTATTCTTGGTATTAAAATGCATATGATTATCTCCATTTTATTGATGAGGAAACTGAGGCTCAGAGATGCTGAATGACTTGGGGGTCATATACAATGTCAGAGACCAAATCTGAACCTAAATCTTCCTAACTACAAGGTCAGAAGACTATCCACTACACCAACAGATTTCAGTTTTATTGTCAAATAAAATATGGTTGAATTCTTCTAAAATTAAGTGGAATCCAGTCTATGATCCTCTTTACCCAAAGAGGATTTGTCAGACTCCTTTCTATAGTTTACAAAGAATGTTGGGCACCCACTGTTAGGGGCACAGTCTCTCAATAGATCCGTTATCCTTTCTTGAGAGGAAATATTTGTGAATATCTAAAAAAAAAAAAACTTCAACTTTTTGAAAGAGGAAAAATAATTAACATGTTTTAAATAATTGAATAAAATCTGTTAGTGAACTTAAAAGGTAGTGTTGGAGAGGCTTTTCAATATATGTTCTAAAGACTCCCTTTCTTTGTGCCACCATTTAAATTTATGTAGAGAGAATGACACTGGAAACCTAAATGTCATGATTTTCATTTTTTTATTTTTCACTTGATATTTATAGCATGAGAGTTAATATTTCAAATGAGTTCCAGACTTCTGGCAAGATGGCTGAATGAGAAATAGTGTGAGATCCCCCTCATCACCTCCAAACAACCAGAAACACATGAATTAATTTTTTTAATGAAATGAAGGGAAAGGAAAGAAATTCCTGCAAAGAAACCCTCACAGAAAAAGCCAGCAGAGAGTTGTAGAAAATTAGCAAGCAAATAAAATCTCTTCATATAATGAAGAAACACTTTGGGCTAAGAGGATGCCAAGAGGAAACTCCATGAAAAAGAGAATAATTCTTATAAAAGGGAACTTAGAAAAAATATAGAAAGATCACAAGAGCCCTGGGGGTGGTTAGAAGGCCTAGAAAAATAAATTAAGAAATAGATCAGAAGGGCAGCTAGGTGGTGCAATGAGTAGAGCACCAGCCCTGGAGTCAGGAGGACCTGAGTTCAAATTTGACCTCAGACACTCGACACACTTACTAGATGTGTGACTTTGGGCAAGTCACTAAACCCCAATTGCCCTGCCTTCCCCCCACCAAAAAAAAATTTAAAAAAAAGAAAAAGATCAGAGATGAAATTTGAGATCTTGATGACAAACATATAGCTGAAACCGGAAATCCTTTGTAACTTATTGGGTGCCCTGGTGGGGGGGGTGGGGTGCAGAATAGAGTAAATGGAATAAGAGGATCCAATAATATAGCAAGAAGTATTAGAATAAAGTTAGAAAGTAGCAAAATCAAAACACATGAGATCTCTGCAATCAAAAACAACTCGTCTGGAAATCTACACTTAGAGGGATACTCTAAGAAAGCCCTAAGTTTGGAGGGTATGTGAAAATTCAAAATTACTTTAGTTTGCATTTCTAATGTTACTAGTGAAGTGGAACATTTTTCAGGAGTGTTGATCACTTGAATTTCTTTTGAAAGTTGTTTGTTTAAAGAATCAATGGATTTTGGGCTAAGAACTCACTATTTGACAAAAACTCCTGGAAAAACTGGAAAGTAGTATGGCAGAAACTGGGCATAGACCAATGTCTGACACAGTATAGTAAAATAAAGTCCAAATGGGTACACTATTGAGACATAAAGGCTGGTAATATAAACAAATCAGGGGAGCAAGGAATAGTTTATCTGTCAAATTTGTGGAGAATGGGGGAATTTATGACCAAACAAGAGATAAAGAACATTATGAAATCTAAAATGGGTAATTTTGATTACATTAAATTGAAAAGTTTTTGTGCAAACAAAGCCAATGCAACCAAGATTAGGAGGGAAGCAGAAAACTGGGAAAGAATTGTTGCAACCAGTGTCTCTAATAAAGGCCTCATTTCTAAACTATATAGAGAACTGAATCAAATTTACAAGAATACAAGTCATTCCCCAATTGATAAATGGTCAAAGGATATGAACAGGCAGTTTTCAGAGGAAGAAATTAAAATATCTATAGTCATATGAAAAAATGCTCTAAATCACTATTGTTTAGAGAAGTGCAAATCAAAACAACTCTGAGATACCATATCACATCTACCAGATTGGCTAAAATGACAAAACAGGAAAATGATAAATGTTGGAAATGTGGGAAAGTTGGAACACTAATTCATTGTTGGTAGAGCTGTGAGCTCATCCAACCATTCTGGAGAGCAATTTGGAACTGTGCTCAAAGGGCTATAAAAATGTGCATATTCTCTGACCCAGCAATACTTCTTGGGTTGTATCCCAAAGAGATCATTAAAAATGGGAAAAGAACCCACATGTACAAAAATATTTATAGTAGCCCTCTTTGTGGTAGCCAAGAACTGAAAATTGAGGGGATGTCCATCAATTGAGAGATGGCTGAACAAGTTATGGTATTTGAGTGTAATGGAATACTATTGTGCTATAAGAAATGATGAACAGGCAGACTTCAGGAGAAGCTAGAAAGACTTATATGAACTGATGCTGAGTGAAGTGAGCAGAACCAGGAGAACATTGTACATAGTAACAGCCACAGTGCATGATGACTGATTTTGATTGACAGCCCTTCTCAGCAATGCAAGAACCTAAAACAATTTCAAAAGACTCATGATGGAAAGCGCCATCCACATCCAGAGAAAGAACCATGGAGTCTGAATGCAGTGTGAAGCAGACTATTTTCTTTTATTTTTGTTTGTTTTGTTTTTCTTTCTCATGGTTTCTCTCGTTCATTATAAACATGACTAATGTGAAAATATGTTTAATATTAATGCATATGTAGAGCCTATTTAAGATTGCAAGTCATCTTGGGGGGGAAGGGGAGAAAATTTTAAAGCTTACAGAAGTGAATGTTAAAACTAGAAATTAATTAATAAACTAATAAAAAAGAATCACTGGATTTCCTGAAAACCATGATTTTGAAATATCTTGGATCTTCTATTTCCAGAAATTATAAATGAAAACTTCCCAGATCCATTAGAACAAGTGGGCAATATGACAATAAATCACCTCTTAAAAGGAATGCTCAAAAATAAAGACCCAAAAATGACAAAATACAGAGTTCCTTTGTCAAAGAAAATGTATAGCAGTAATCCAAAAAGAAGCAGTTCAAGTACTGAGGAACCACAGTCAGGATAGCATAAAACTTGGCAGCTTCTACTATAAATAAGAGGAGATCCTGGAATATAATAGTCATACCTTGATATTCATGGAGGTTAGGGACACAGGACCCCCTCAAATGTGAACAATCATGAATAACTCTAGTATCCACCCCAAAAGTCTATTTTTAATAATTTTGATCATATTGTTTAACAGAAAAATAAAACAATACATTGTACCCATTAAAAAGATTCAGTTTCTTTGTGAGAAATATTAGTATCTCACACACTATGTAGAGTCTTCACAGCTGCTGGTGTAGCTATAGCAACTGCTTGGATTTCCTTCTATGAAAAGTGCAAGAGACAATGATTGTTGCAGTAAAAAGTCACATGACTGAGTCTGGATGGTAGAGAGATGAAGAGGAGACATTCAACAAAATTTTGCTGTTTATAGTAAATTTATGTATATATGCTTATCGTAGTAAATGACAAAACAGATTAGTAATATACAGTATTTAAGCATTTGACTTACTAAATTTTTAAAAAATTTTCTTTACATATGCACATCATCTGTGATTTTCCACAGTATGCCACAAATCTCCAAAAATTCCCATTTAATTATCAATGGCCAACCCGTGAATCACCCAAGCTACAAATGTGAAACCCATGAATGTCAAGGGATGACTATTTCAAAGGTAAAAGATATAGTCCTATCTCATTAAGGCAGAATTCATGACTTCAAAAATAACCATGAATATGCCTGAATGGTCCAGAATCGCAGGATATAAGGAATTCTCTAAGTAGAAGGCAGAGGAGTTAAAGCATTTATTGAAACTCAAAAGTAGCAGACCTACAGACCAGTGTTCCGAATTCGACATCCTGGCAAGAGCCTTCCAAAACCAGTATGTCCACCTCACAATAGTGACCAGAAGGCCACAGAAAAACATTATGGCAGCAAGCCAATCCATACTGGTGCTTCCCCCCAATGCCAGGGCCCTCCAGAAAGAAGACCACTCACTGGCCTCAAGCCCCTGCACAGCACTCTCCGGTCTCCATGAGGGTCAGTCCTACTTTTTTGTAGTGCCTGCTACTGTCGCCGCCACTTCTGCCACTTCCATGGCAATCTCCAAGCTAGCTGACTGCTTCCTCTCTCCTTCAGCTCTCAACTGCTTTCTCCAACTGCCTCACCAACTGCTTCTTAGCTCTGCTCTAAACGTTCAGCAAGCTCCTGCCACCACAGGCTTCATGTCATCACCTGGACCAGAACTCAAGCACCTACCATTGGCTCCAGTCCTAGCCACTCCCCCCAGATCCCTGAGAGCTCCACCCTGGAAGCCCAGTGAATGGGCAGGAAAGATCTTCCCATTCACTGATTGCCTTTACAAGTTCCACAACAAAGAATAACAACCTGAAAAGCTGAGTACAACCCCACAGAGGGGAAAAATGAAACTTTAATAGAATATCTATCTAGATATTGATATCTATAGATAAGTTAAAATAACCTTAAAAAGGTAAACTATTATTTGGGCAACTAGAAAGAGCTATATGATCACTCTACATCATAGTTAACATTCTAATATGGGAAGAAAAAATTGTCTTCAGAACCTGAGTACCTTGTAAGAGTATTGAAGGAGCTGAACAAAGAAAATGGAGATACTGAAGGGAAGATGGACTCCATATGGAGTGTTTTAAGAGGGGAAGAAAAGGAAAGGTAAAGGATATCTGAATAACTACTTGATATTTAATATTAATATTTAAATATTAAGTTTTGGTAGCTAAAACTGTACTAAGACTTTGGAGCCATCCTGCATCAGCTAAGCCTAACTATTAACGATGTATATCTTCCCAATTATATGGGCCTCCTTTTATTTATAAAAAAATGTTTTATAGTTATATAAGTTCTTATGTAGTTATATCTGTTCTAGCATTATCTTGATAGGTTAAGGCACACATATCTTATGCATTTTGTAGCAATTTTTGTAGAATTTCACTAATGTTTCTTCCTCACTTTTTTTCCTATTAAACAGCACAACTCAACTAATCATTTTTGTGGATAAAGTTTTACTCCAGATATTAATTAACACTTAATTTCTTTGCTAAGTCATTAGACTGTTCTAGGTAAAAAGTGATTTCATCTGAAAACTGGGATAATGTTATCTCCTAGTCTCTGGTGCTTATATAATGAGCCTTTTCCCTTGGCCCTCCATAGTGATTCTGCAAATTACAAAGGAGAACTAATATGAAAGCTGCCATCCAAGAAATTAGGGAAGTAGAGTGGTATAGTATAAAGAGTGCTGTATTTGAAGTCGGAGGACTATGGTTCAAATTCCAACCATTCCATTCAAATGCATAACATTAAATAAGTCATGTAAACTCACTAGAACCTGATTTCCTCAATTATTATATGATGGGGTTGGACTAGATGATCTCTGAGGCCCCCTCACCATTCTGTCCATGGCCATATGGATCATATGCATGGTTAGGAAGAACACTGGTTGGTTTTATGGCAAGAGAAGTGGCACTCCAAGTTCAGTTGTCATTGGTTTTCTGCAGTGTCAAAAAAAATGAGGAATTTACCAACATGGGAGTTGACTCTCTGTTGCAAAATTACAGAACTTCTATGAGAATCACAGAGTATGGGTAGGGATGGATGAGTTGTGATCTGCATTATTGGAGGGAATACCCACAGTGATAGGATCAGAGATCCATTGGGATATTGGATTTTTGGATAAATCTTTGTATTTATTCTCTGTTTATTGTGAGTCACCTTAGATTCTTTCCTTTTTTAGTTTAACCAATGTCCTTTCTAACTTCTCTAAAGATTTCATATTTTTGCTTGTTTGTGGTGGTTATTTTATTAATTTATCAATCAGTTTATTTTCATCCTTTTTATTTCATTAATATATGCCTTCAGAGTTATAAATTTTCCTCTAAAGACTACTTTAGCTGCATCCCATAAATATGGTTGTTTTATTGTTCTCACTCTCTTAAGAAAAATTATTTATTGCTTCTATGATTTCTTCTCTGATCTAATCATTGTTTAGAATGTCAATACTTAGATTCCATTTAGATCTATGCATTTTTCATGTTTCTTTTATTGATTTTATGCCCCCAAGAGAATACAATTACTTGTATTTATTTATAATAATTATTTGTATTTTCTTTATGTCCTTAAAAATTTTTAACAAATTTATTCCATGTATTCTTTTTGAGAAAAATAGAATTGAGCAAAACATTTGAACTGTATATATAGTAGAAGACTAAACTGAAAGATAAACAAATTTGAATAAATCTAAAGGTATAGGTGATTATACAGTACTGATATCCTTCCCTCTTGTTATGAGGGTCCAAAGATGGTAAAGTTCTTGGGTATATATAGACAAAAAAAAATTTGCTGGGGAAGAAACTAGAGGAAGAGAGGAAAATGTATTATTTCTTGGAATTAAAATGGGTAAAGGTATGAACCTCATTTTTATCTGGGTCTGGAAAAATAATAGTTCATTTTTAAAGATTATGCAAGCATAAATATAAAAAATAGAAAGGGGACTAGAATAGGATAAGGAGGGGCAAGAGGGCTGACTAATCAAGAACACAGGTTTAAGTAGGATGGAATTGTTTCAAGTAAATCAAACTACAGATAATTTCAGCAATGATTATAAAAAGAATGAAGAGGATAGGGCAAGACCTAGTCATTTGGGTCTTCATTTGGAGAAAGGGGAAGAGAAAGAAGTGTGAGATATAATAGTGATGATCACAGTGCTGATGTTGATGCTGCTGCTGATAATAATAATAATAATAATAATAACAAATGAAAGCAATTCAAATTGACATTGCCGAATACTGATTTTTTAAAAGGAAACATACATGACGAAATTATTTGATGGAAGGAAAAACAAACTTAACAGTTAAAACCCTGAAAGTTAAACTCAAAGATAAAATGAAAGAGGTTTGCAAAAAGCAAACTTCATACACAATACTTTTAAAATATGAAAATTCAAATAGATTTACAATGAGGTTGAAGCAAAATTTACGAAGATTTAATAAAGATACTAAACAAGACTTGAGTAAAAGTAGACATGATCAAAAGACAAAGACAGGGAAATTGCATCATGCTTAAAATACTGTAGATAATAAACACTACTAAAATAATGAAGAAAAATATCAAGATAGGGAAAATAATTCAGAAAATTAAAATGAACAGAAAAAATAAAAGTTTCATGTAAAAAGGTAATAAAAGTATAAGAAATAATAAATATATTAAAAAGGCAGACTTAAATAAAGAATAATATCCTAATTAGTGAATGGGTCAAATAAAAATATGTAAATAATATTCATATTAAGGGAAATGGTTACTGTAAGGCATCATAGCAAAATTTGTGGGAGGCAAATAAAGCAGTCCATAGAAGACATTTCATGTTAATAAACAAGAACCAGAATACCAATGAACTGAACATGCAATTAATAAAACCAGAAAATCAGTGAATTAATCTTTCCTAAATAAGTACAAAAGTAGAAATTTGAAATAAAAATAAAATTCTCAAGATTAAAGATATGAATAAAACAAAGAATATTGAGCTGATGAATAAAATGTATATATATACATATATGTATATATACACATATATGTGTGTACGTATATACATATATAAAGTATTAACCAGTGTGATTTTAAAGAAAAAAAAGGAAAGAAACAAGCTGTCAATCAAAATTTAAGAAAGTGAATTCACCATGAATGAATGGTAACTGTAAAAACATATCATCAAAATACTACGTACTAACTAAATTAAAAGTTTAATGAACCAGATGAATAATAATCCAAAATAAAAAGATATACTCACATAAGCAAAATCAAAAAAGAGACTATCCAAAAGACCTGATCTCAAAAATAATCAATCAAGGCTTAAATGATATTAGGAAGGAAAAAAATAACCATGGTCGACATGCATTTATAAATGAATTCCTTCTAAAATTTAAAGAACAAATAATTCCCATACTATGTAATTAAAAAATAAAAACAAAAACAACTTTCCATCCTCCTTCTATGGAGCAACTATAACTGATATTAAAAATAGGCAGAGGTAAAGTGAAGAAAGAAAACTGTTGGCCAATATTACAGAGGAATATAATTCAAAAATGTTATACACAAAATGCTAGGCAAGAAGTTACCAAAAAATGTATTCAAATAGTTATTCACTCTGGCCAGGTTGCATTTATGCTTGAATTTATATGTTCAACACTAGGAAAGTTTTTATCATAAAAATTATCAAAGGCAGCATGGAGTCAAAAAATCTTGGATTCAGGGGCAGCTGGGTGGTGCAGTGGATAGAACACCTGCCCTGTAGTCAGGAGGACCTGGAGTTCACATGCAGCCTCAGATACTTGGTAGATATGTGGCTCTGGTCAATTCACCGAACCCCAAGTGCCTCAGAAGGAAGGAAAGGAGGAAGGAAGGGGAGAGGGGGAGAGAGAGAGAGAAAAAGAGAGAGAGAGAGAGAGAGATTGAGAGAGAGAGAGAGAGAGAGAGAGAGAGAGAGAGAAGGAACGGAGGGAGAAAAAAAGTAGAAAGGAAGGAGAGAAGGAAGAAAGTCTTGCTTCTAACACATATGAGCTGTTTGATCTTGGGCAAATCACTTAAACTACCAGGTTTTGAAACTATAAGTTGGAAAATCACATTGGCAGAGGGAATTTCCTTATCTGGGAGTTCTCTATATGAAGGAAATCACAGGTCCATTTCCTATCCCTAATCATAATAAATAGTCTTAATAACAAAATTAATATTAACCATTCATCACCCCCAAGAAATTGTTGAAGATCTTCAGCTGAAGAGCAGTTGCAGATCTGTGTGGGTAGAAGCTTTGTTACCAGAATAGCCTTACATTGATTAAATCATAATTTTGAACTAAAATATGCAGAAATAAAGTCTCAAAGATAGCTTGGAGACACAATGGAGAAATATCACAAGGGAGCTTGCCCTATCGCCTGCTATGCTCAGATCATCTAACATAGAGGCACCCTGCTTCCCAGTGTTCCCCACCACCACCATGTAGGTGAGAGATAGCCTCCTTTGGCTGGCTACATAGTAGGAAGAGTCTGCCTCTTTAAAACTGGCCAGAGTAAGACAGTCCTCTCTTTAACTTGAACACAGTTCACCCATAGTACAGGCATCATGAACTGAAACAAGAAGGAGAGTATCTTCCCCCTTCTCTCTTACCTTGGCTCGAAGAAATAGGCCCAGGAATGTGTCTGTTATATTTAATTTGTACTCAGTTTTAAGTGCTGCTAGTGAATCCAAATGGAACTAAGAATTCAAGCCATGGTGACCTTGGAGTCAGGATTGTAAGCAACAGGGAAACCCTGAGAAGCCAGAAGGCAGGATTAGGGTGGGAAGTGGGGGGATCTTGTACTGGGACTGTGCTATCTAGGAATTAAGCTAAGCTATTGTCCTAATCCCTCCCCAGAGACTGAAATGATATAAGGAGAGAAGGGGTGCAACCATATGTTGTGGAGTAAGATTGCATATTTGTGATAATACCTTTGAAGCAAATATTTCTTTGTAAGAGTTAATCCAGCAGTTAATGGTTAAATGGAACTGGGATGTGGGGGATCTGCTACACTTGGAGCAACATCATAGGTGAGAGCTGGTGCCATTTTCAGATTTCCTACAAACCCCCCATACCTACAAGGTTTCTGGAGAGCCCTCTGGGAAGGGTGAAATGTAGTGGCTTTCAGTCAGGAGAGTAAGTATTATAGTAGGAAGGAGGACTGCTTGAGGCTATGCTATACAATTGTTGAAAATATCTAATACTGGATAAACATAGAAAGTTGGATCAACAAAATAGACTAAATGAGCAAGAACCACAAACAACAGCATTGAACTCTTTAGTGTTCAGTCAACCCAAGAATACAAATTTTGGGTAAAGAAATTATTTCCATGTAATATAAACTACTGGGAAAATTAAGAATTAAGCTATTAAAATTAAGTTTAGATCAACGTCTTATTCCTTTGTTGTTGTTCAGTCATTTCAATCATGTTCATCTCTTTGTGACCCCATTTGGGGTTTTCTTGGCAAAGATACTGGGATGACTTGCATCTCCTCCAGCTCATTTTATACATGAGGAAACCAAGGCAAATAAGGTTAAGTGGCTTACCTAGGATAACATAGCTAGTAAGTGGCTGAAGCCAGATTTGAATTCAGGAAGAAAATTATTCCTCCTTCAGGCTGGGCACTCTATCCTCTGGGCCACCTAGCTGCCTCATCTTATTCCTAATTCCATTGTAAATTCCAATTGAATAAAATATCTCAACACATGGAATCATGCCATAAAAATTAGAAGATAATCAAATGTCCCTTCATAGGTCTGGCTAGGGGGAAAAGTTCAAAATTAGATGTGGAATAGAAGAAATCACCCACAAAAATGGAAATCTTGGATATAAAATGAAAATGTTTTACACAAAAAAATTAATGCACCCAGAATTATTTTTTAAAAAAGATACAGATTGAAGAAAATATGTCTATTAAATATCTATGACAAAAGGCTTACAGTTATTCAATCAATAAAAAAGTATATAAAGTCAAGGTTAGGTATCTTAGGTATTATAGATATAAAGGTAAACATAAAACAGATTCTATACTCAAAAGTATTAAATTCTATTGGTGAGTATAACATGTGTACATATAAGTATGTGCAAAATACACTCAAAATAAATAGAAGTTGATTTTGTAAAGAAGGTACCAGCTCCTTGAAGTATGAAGAAAGGCCTACTAAATTAAAATATTATCATATATTTTGCCAGATGTGATCATTGTATTGGATGTTTTTTCTTAGCTTTCTTTGTTACAAGAGAGGCTTCAGTATAGAAATAGAAATGAACATGATGTAATGACAAAGAACATTGATAAAACATATTTAAATAATTATTGTGATTTATCTGAAATCACGATCATAATTCTTCCTTTTTTGGAATCACCTGAAATATAGTATTTTTTCATCCCTTTTCACTTTGCATATTTCATATGAGGTTCTTCTATGCAGCAGATTGTTTTCTTTTTTTAATCTGTTCTATTTTTTTCCTTTTTCATTGAGGATGTTAATACATTCATAGCTTTGGTTAAATTATTCGTATTTTCTTCCATTAAATTTTTGTGTATGAGTTGTGTGTGTGTGTGTGTGTGTGTGTGTGTGTGTGTGTAACTTTATGTCATCTATTTATGATATGTAGAACCTAATCCTCCTTTAGCCTTCTGAGAGTTTCTCAGAATATGTTCAGTATTTTTTGAAAGGAGAATAAAAACAAAATTACTCTTTCCTTCACATTTGGGACATTTTCTAGTCTTAGGAACATGAAAACAAACACTAAACTTCTTAGTCTTTCACTAATCACTGAAAGTACTTAACTTTATGTGTTTAGTCGATTTGAATCCCCCTGATCAACTCTAGATTCTTTTTAAAAAAATTAGTTGAATTCTGTCATTCCATTGAACGTCCAATTAGTTGCTTTGAACTTAGACTCAGCATTGAAGTAAGGTATGTGTTTTGGGGCTGGAAATCAATGTCCTTTTCTCTTGAGGATATTATATTCCAATCTTTAATTTCCTATAAACATAGAGTCATTGTTGATTCTCCTTAGAATGGGAAAGCATTGTTTTGCTTGCTGTCTGAAAAAAATTGGTCTTTCATTTTGTAATTCTGTAGACTGACTATGATGTTTATTAGTGAGTTAATCTTTGGGTTTCTTAATGTTAGTGTTCTATGGCTTCTACTTAAATCTAATTTACTGTGTACTTACACTGGTTCTTGATAATTTTCCTGTATAATTTCTTGATGTATAGTATTCAGATTTTTGTGCCATTTTATGAAAGACTTACACTATTCATATTATCTCTTTACATCCCACCTTCAAGTGAACTATTCTTATTTGTGGACCCAGGAAAAGAAATACCAGAGGCAGGGAATTGTTGAAGTATTATTAATTTTTGTTTTTGTTTTCTTCTCTGTATTACTTTCTGATGAGTTATTTCAGTTTTTCTCTTCTTTTCCTTATTGTACACTCCTCCATTCTAGGTCATTTTCTATTATATCACAGGTGGAGAATGGAGAATTATACTGTAAGTGACCTATTACTTGGCTATCTTCTCACAATACAAAACTATAATGAAATATTACTGTGCTCTCAGAAATAAGAACTATGAAAAATCCAGAGAAACATATGAAATCTTACATGAACTCATAAAAAGTGAAATAAACAGAACTAGGAAAGCAATTTATATAATGAATACAACAATATAAGTAATAAGGACAAAAAAAACCTTGAACATTAATTATATTTACAAACTAAAGGTCCAAAAGAAGAGAGATAAAAGGAATCTAATTCTCTTTCTCTTTGCTTTCAAAGGTAGAATACAAAATATATAATGTTAGACATTGTTTATGTGTTAGTTAATTTTGCAGAACTATTTTTCCCCTTATTTTCTTTTTTTTCTATATTATAAGAGATGGCTCTTTGGGTGGAGTTAGCAGATGTATTTCAGATTGGTAAGGTGATACAAAAACAAAATATTCAATATATTTTAAAGACAAAAAATGTGGGGAGGAGTGAAAAGAGATAATAAGGTCCATCTGAGAGCAAATCATCTGTGGTATCTGATTGATGATTCTACTTCCACTTTCCATTATGTAAGTATAACTTGGTTCTCAATGTATGAGGCAATAAAAGAAAGAAATGAAAGCTATTTAATTAAAAGGAAGAAGAAAAAGAAGGAAACAGCAATTTCTTCCAAACTAAAGAACAAGTAAGCATATTATATTATTTTCTCTTTGTGAAGCCCAAAGATTCACAACAGGAAGAAATTTTTCTGATTTACTTAGAAAGAGAGCTGATAAAATGTTTAGATAAAAGATCTCCACAACCTTTTCTGGAACATTCTTAGATATTTGTATTACCTAAAACCAGTTTAACAATGCATGCTATAAATTGCAAAAGGGCAGATTAAGATTTTATGTCAGGAACAACTTCTTAACAATTAAAACTATCCAAAGCATAATAGTTTCTCTTGAGAGGTGGTATGTTACGCCTTACTGGAGGTCTTCAAGGATAACTGACCATTTGTACAATATATTATTGTGGTATTTCCTTCCAATTACCCAGTAGACTAGATGACATATGAAGTGCCTTCCAATTTAAATTCTGCAATTATATGTGGGCCTCAACTACTCAGTCAGCAAACAAGAATTTATTAAGCACTTCCTATATAGTGGATTTTGTGCTAAGAACTTAGAATCCAAAGAAAGGCAAAAACACAGATAAGCATCACTGGGTAATCCTCAAGGAGCTCACATTTTAACAGAAGAGACAATGTGCAAACAACTGAGTATATACAGTGAAAATGAAAGGTAATTTCCAAGGAAAGGCATTAGCAGCAAGGGAGAATTTGAGAGGCATCTTGAAAAAGTGGGACTTGACGTGACTCTTGATGGAAGCCAGGAGGCAAAGGTGATGATGGATAGCATTCCAGGCATGGGAGGCAGCAGTGAAAAGGCACAGAGGTATGATGTGGCATGCCATGTGTGAAGAATAACAAAAATGTTAGCTTCACTGATTATAAAATATGTGGACAGAAGAAAAGTGTGAGAAGATTGAAAAGTAGGAGGATACAATGTCATGGATGGCTTCAAAAGAAGACAGAGGATTTTATATTTGGACCTGGAGGCAATATAGCACCAATAGATTTTATGAAGTAGTGGGGCAGAATGGTTTTATACACACACACACACACACACATATATATATATATATACACACATACACACATATATATACATATATACACACATATGTGTGTGTGTATATATGTGTATATATATGTGTGTGTGTATATATATATATATATACATATATATATATATATATATATACATATATATATATATATGTATATACTGTAGGAAGATTACTTCAGTAGTTAGATGGAGGATGGACAGGAGTGGGAAAAGATCTGTCAGGCAGAAAACCAGTAGGCTATTGCAACAATGCCTAATGTGCAGGTGTAAGGTGACTGACCTCCAGAATCCCATCACCGACTCTCTATTGTCCATTTCAAGGTGGATATCCTGTAGCCTCAACATGTCTGCCCAATTTCCTATTACTGTCAAAGTTACCATTTTCTTCCCAACTACCCAGAATGAAAACATAGGCATAATCCTAGATTTCTCACTTGCACTTACCCCACATAACTAATCCATTGTCATTTCTATATCCACATATTATATGTGTGTGTATTTGTGTGTCTGTGTCTGTTTCTGTGTATCATCTACAGGGAGATCATCATTGAACTCACAGAAACTGAAAAAAATCAAAATCAGTATATATTGAGAATTCTTAATGTGCTTCTATTGATCGTTTTTTAAAGCTATTTTGATAACTATACATAAATATAAATATTTTCCACTATAATTATGTATGTTGTATTTTTTAAAAACATTTAAAAACATTCTAAGAAGAGTTCCATAGACTTCACCAGACTGCCAAAGGGTTCTATGACACACAAAATTTTTAACATCTGGTGTAAATAGAGAAGAGTGCCCAGGTCATATCATTAGGAGGCATTGTTGTTTAATCAGCATGACCTGGAAAAAGGTCCAACAAAGATTTGGAAAGCATCACCACAATTAAGAAGAGAACCAGAAAAGAGCAGTGTCACAAAATCCTAAAGAACAGAGAATATCTACAAGAGGATGCTTGACAATGACTTCTCCTACAGCACAACTTCTTGCCCCCCAATACTCTCAGCTTAGGCCTTCTCTACATTCTTTTCTTTAGTTTATTTGCCATGAGGTCTCTCATTTCCCCTTCTATTCCCCTGAAAACTTCTTGACCTTATCCCCACTGTCTCCTCCCCTGCTACAATTAGGATAATGATTACCATATTCAACCTTTCAATGGTGCAAGTGCGCTTGATCCTATGCCTTTATATTTTCTCCAGCAGATTGTCCCCCTCAAGCATCCCCTTTTCTGTAATCTTTCATTTCTCCCTATCTACTTGTTCTTTCCCTGATGTCTAAAACATCCCCGAATCTCTAGCATTTTGAAAAAAATCTTTCACTAAGCTCTACCATCCCCTCAAGTTCTCATTGTATAGCTCTCCGCCCTTTCTCAAACTCCTAGAAATAGTTGTATGTGCTCATCCCCTCCACATCCCTCCCTCTCATTCACTTCTCACCTCTTTGTCATCTGTCTCCTTCACTCATCACTCACTGAGATCACTCTTTTCAAGGCACTAGTGACCCCTTCATTGGCAAATCCAGTGGTCATTTCTTGGTTCTCACTCTTCCCAAACTCTCTACAACAGCTGACATTGATGACCATCTCCTCCTATATTCCTTCTCTTCTCTAAGGTTTCATGATGCTCCTCCTATCTCGCCACACAATCGAGGTGTTTTCTTGCATATCGTGCCCCCTAACTATGTAGTTAAGCCAAGACTCTTTCCTGGAAACTCTTCTTTTCTATATATTTATGTTCTCACCTGGTGACTTAATCAACATCTATAAGTTTAATTACCCTCTTTATAGAAATGAATTCCAGATCTTTATATCTAGACAAAATCTCTCTCATGAGCTGCAAAGCTTTATACGTGGGGTCTTTTATACAAAGCAGTACTACTTTAAAGATGGAGGATACCCTTTCAGAATTTTTGCACCATAGGACAAAGTTCCACAAGGCCCACTCAAGTTATAATTCTGGCAGGCACCTTTGTTTTTCCCTTCACCTATTGAAGAATTAAATAATTATTATGAGTCAAGAATTAATCTGTGCCATTTAGCTACTTATATATACAATATACATATAGACTTTTCCCTTCCATTTTCATTTTAAATCCTTCTTGATCTGTTAAGTAGGCTACATCCTTATTTAAGAGCTGATCAGTCATTCATGTGTTTTAAGCTGTGAGTCAGAAATTTAAATTTTATTATCAAATATCATCTTCTTGTCCTGCTGTTCACATCCCCAAACCACCTTTCTCTTCTGGAATCGCTGCCTTTAATTATCCTTGGTGGCTAGAAAAAACACAAATGAACAAAAAAAAGAACCCACCACTTGTGTCACGAAGGTTTCCATTTCCCCTCCCTTCTTTCAAGCAGCACTTCATAATCCCTAGAAATATTTCCTGACTTCCCTCTGGTATTCTCATTTGATGTCACATGGGTCTTGGAGTAAGGGTACTGGTCTTCAGCATTAAGAGGGTGAGTCTGGTTTGGTTCACTTTTTAAGAAGGTGAGATCTGAGGCTTTAAATAAGTGGGTAAAGTCTTGTGCAAACGGATGAGTTGAAGATATCAGAGAGAATAGGGGTAATTAAAAGCATCAAGTCCACAGTAGATGAGTGGAGATGGGGTCTGCAGTTCAAGTGGAGTTTTATATACATATATATACACATATATTGTATACATATAAATATATATATATATATATATATATATATATATATATATATATATATATATATATATATATATATATATATATGCTGTTGTTTTGTTTTGCTTGTTAACCCCAAAAGCTATGGGAATAAGTTTAAGGAACTAAGAAAAAAAAAGCCTCAAGAAAGTTTCACTGCTTGTAGTAAATAGCTAATTAGTGACCTGGTCAGATTAAGAGGGGACCAAGATTTAGCTCTGAACATTTTCCTTCCCTGTGATGTATCACCATATCGGCTCAAAATGCCTTGTAGTAAATATATGTAAATATGATTTATGAGCAACATTAAGGTAACAAAATGCTTCCATATACAATATCGAGTGACTATTTTTTAATAATCTTCAGTTGAAAGAGAAAAAATGGGTTTTCTTACAATTTAAATAAAAAAGTGGTGTCGTGTCCTTTACAGTATGAACAAATCAATATAAATATTTAACACAAAAGGGAACAAGTGTTCATTTAAGGATGTTCATATTCTGGCTGGAGATAATTCCCTTTCTTACTTTTGTCTAAGTCCTCTTACCCTCATAAGGAAAATGCTATTTTTGCTATCAGAGTAATTATTACCATCTTTAAATTCAGGCAACAAATTGTAATCTAAAGAACCAGGTTCACATTTATTTTAGTATCTTTTAACAGGATCTCTGGTGGAAATATTGTACAGAAAGACTAATTCTTAAGAATTATGGTATATTTCATTCTTTTGTAAATTTTTTTTTGGCTTGTGGATTCCCTCCCCCCGTATAATTACCCACCAAGGAGCTGATTGAGCTTTTATTAATTTTTATGTATTAAGTGTCCTTTCGGTACAAAAGGGCCTGGCATTACTTGAATATCTCTGTTAATATTCTCTGTTACAGCTGGGGCTCTGCTTACATAGAGCAGGACTCCAAGGTCCAAAAATCATGGTAACAAATACTATTGGCTTAACTTACCTCATACTTTTTTCACAACAATCCCATGAGGTCTACTAGGTAAGTACAGTTATTGTCATTTTACATATGAAGAAACTGAGACCCACTGAAATGAAATGTGTAGGCCAAGTCTACACAACTAATTGTGGACTGAACAAGAACTCAAAGCCATAACATCTAGACTGCGCTATGGTGCACCTCCCTGGAAATTTCTATCTTCTGGAATCATATGCTTTATGTATAGCAAATCACAGTGGAATCCATTGACTTGGCCATTCTGCTATGCCATTCTCCTGTATCATTAGATTTGCTAGCCTAGCATGATGAAAAGCGTCACTTCAATAATAGAGATACAATGAATCTGTCCTGTGATTATTTAATTTACTTTTTGAAACAAAAAACTGTGAAGGAAAGTAAAGGATATCATCAAAGCAATGTAATCACGAAGGAGACACACTGTTCCATGTTCCATTTTCCACTTGTATGTGCTCATAATATTAACAGTATATGGGGGGGGGGGCAAAGCCAAGATGGTGGCTGGAAAGCAGAGACTTGCTTAAGCTCTCCCTCAAATACCTCCAAACACCTGTAAAAATGGCTCTGAACAAATTCCAGACCTGCGGAAGCCATGAAACAGCAGAGGGAAGCAGGTCTACAGCCCAGGACAGCCTGTATGGTTGCTGGGAAGGGTCTATTGCACCATGCTGGGAGTGGAACACAGCCCAATGTCAGCTGCACCAGGACCAACCAGACCTGGAGTTGGCCAGAGCAGGCCTTAGGAACATGAATCACTGAGCTGTAGCAGTTACCAGACTTCTCAACCCACAAATGCCAAAGACCACAGAACAGGTTAGTGGGAAAACTGCTGGATCTGGGTGAGAGCGGTCTGGACCCAGCCCTGGGGGTGGCAGTGGTAGCAGCTGCTGCAGTGGCAGAAGCAGGAAGCTCCTGCAGCTGCTTCCAGAACTCCATCATCAGCTGCTTCCTGAGTCCCTGGCAAACACGGTGGGAGGAATCAAGAGGTGGATCAGAGAGGGAGTGCAGGGAGCTCTTTGCTGGGGCAGAGGCAGGGTTCTCTTGATTTGCCCTGCTTGGATCTGGCTTGCGGTCCTGGTTGGCAGTTCTTGGGGGAGGAGGAGCGCTGTTGTAGCAGAGCTTGTGATATCAGTGGAGAAGAAGTAGCACTGAAAACAGCAGCACAGCCCCTAAAGCTTGGGACAAAGTACTCTCTACTCTACAAGCAGTCATACACTGACAAAAAGCTCAAGGGTCAAGTAGCTGGCCTGGAACATGACCAGGCAATGCAAAAGGACTAAGACTCAGACTCTGACTCCAGAATCTTTTTTTGGTGACAAAGAAGACCAAAACATACACCCAGAAGAAGTCAACAAAAGCCTACATCAAAAGCCTCCAAGAAAAATATGAAGTGGTCTCAGGCCATGGAAGAGCTCAAAAAGGAGTCAGAAATGTAAGTAAGAGAAGTAGAGGAAAAATTGGGAAGAGAAATTAGAGTGATGCAAGAAAATCATGAAAAACAAGTCAATGACTTGCTAAAGGAGAAGCAAAAAAAATACTGAAGAAAATAACACCTTAAAAAATAGACTAACACAAATGGCAAAAGAGCTCCAAAAAGTCAATGAGGAGAAGAATGCCTTGAAAGGCAGAAATAACCAAATGGAAAAGGAGGTCCAAAAGACCACTGAAGAAAATACTACCTTAAAAATTAGATTGTAGTAAGTGGAAGCTAGTGACTTTAGAAATCAAGATATTATAAATATTATAAATCAGAACCAAAGGAATGAAAAAAATGGAAGACAATGTGAAATATCTCATTGGAAAAAGCACTGACTTAGAGAATAGATTAAGGAGAGATAATTTAAAAATTATTGGACTACCTGAAAGCCATGATCAAAAAAAGAACCTAGACATCATCTTTCAAGAAATTATCAAGGAGAACTGCCCTGATACTCTAGAGCCAGAGGGTAAAATAGAAATTGAAAGAATCCACAGATCACCTCCTGAAATAGATCCCGAAAAGAAAACTCCTAGGAATATTGTTGCCAAATTCCAGAACTCCCAGATGAAGGAGAAAATACTGCAAGCAGCCAGAAAGAAACAATTTGAGTATTGTGGAAACACAATCAGGCTAATACAAGATCTAGCAGCTTCTACATTAAGGGATTGAAGGGCTTGGAATATGATATTCTGGAGGTCAAAGGAGCTAGGATTAAAACCAAGAATCACCTACCCAGCAAAACTTAGTATCATGCTCCAAGGCAAAATATGGACTTCCAATAAAATAGAGGACTTTCAAGCTTTCTTGATGAAAAGATCAGAGCTGAATAGAAACTTGATTTTCAAATACACGAATCAAGAGAAGCATGAAAAGGTAAACAAGAAAGAGAAATCATAAAAGACTTACTAAAGTTGAACTGTTTTGTTTACATTCCTACAAGGGAGGATGATGCTTATAATTCATGAGATCTTTCTCAGTATTAGGGTAGTTGAACAGAATATATATACATATATATATATATATATATGTGTGTGTGTGTGTGTGTGTGTGTGTGTGTGTGTGTGTGTAGACAGAGGGCACAGGGTGAGTTGAAAATGAAGGGATGACATCTAAAAAACAAAATAAAATTAAGGCGTGAGAGAGGAATATATTAAGAGAGGGAGAAAGGGAGGGATAGAATGGAGTAAATTATCTCACATAAAAGTGGCAAGAAAAAGCAGTTCTTTTGGAAAGGAAGAGGGGGCAGGTGAGGAGGAATGAGTGAATCTTGCCCTCATCAGATTTGACTTGAGGAGGGATTAACATACATGCTCAACTGGGTATCTTAACCCACAAGAAAGTAGGTGGAATGGGATAAGGGGGGGGTGATAGAAGGGAGGGTCAATCAGGGGAGGAGGTAATCAAAAGCAAACACTTTTGAAAAGGGACAGGGTCAAAGGAGAAGACTGAATAAAGGGGGACAGGACAGGATGGAGGGAAATATTGTTAGTCTTTCACAACATGATTATTGTGGAAGTGTTTTACATATTGATACATGTGTGACCTATGTTGAATTGCTTGCCTTCTTAGGGAGGTGGGTGGGGAGGCAAGAGGGGAGAGAATTTGGAACTCAAAGTTCTAAAAGCAGATGCTCAAAAAAAAGTTGTTTTTGCATACAACTGGGAAATGAGATATACAGACAATGGGGTATAGAAATCTATCTTGCCCTACAAGAAAGTAAGGGGAAAGAGGATTGGGGGCATAGAATGGGGTGACCGAAGGGAGGGCTGAGTGGGGAATGGGGCAATCAGAATATATGCCATCTTGGAGTAGGGGGTGTAGGAATGGGGAGAAAATAACTCAAAATCTTCTGGAAATCAATGTTGAAAACTAAAAATATTTAATAAGAAAATATGAAAAACCAATAAAAAATAAAATAAGTCTATCAAAAAAAGAGTATATGAGGAAGGTCCAAGAATTTTGGCTGAATCCCTCCATGGAAAACTTATATAGACTGAAGCAAAGTGAAATAAACAGAACCAGGAGACCATTGTACACAGTAACAGCAATATTATATGATGATCAACTGTGAATGACTAACTATTATCAGCAAAATAGTTCCAAAGGACTTATGATGAAAAGTAATATCCTCCTCCAGAGAAAGGACTGATGACATATGAATGCAAACTGAAGCATACTTTTCTTTTACTTTCTTTATCATTCTTGATTTTTGGTCTGTTTTCTTTTGCAACATGGTCAATTCTTTGAATGACTACACAGGTGTACCCCATATCAAATTCCTTGCCTTCTCAAGGAGGGGGAAGTGGAGGTAGGGAAGAATAGAATGTGGAACTCAAATATGTTTAAATAAATGTTGAAAATTGCTTTTTCATGTAATTGAGAAAATTAAAATTAAATAGAAAAATGTTTGAACTTTCTAATCCATCTAGACTATTTTTTCCTACCCCTGAATGGGCTTCAAAGAATTTAATTTTTTTTTTAATTTCAAGACACCTATTGAGATTATTTAATGATCTGAAAATTTATTCTGAGCTTCGCCTAGCTTAACACACACACACAAAGAAAACTAATGTGTTATGTTATACATTTTCAATATGAGAGATATGGACACTATAAACTTATGAGAAATACCATAATGGAAAAGAAGTAGTACATTCATTAATTAGGATTTTGCAATTTTACGGTGAAATTTGGATATTTGGTACCACTTTATGGTTTGGGGTATATTTCCTTCTGGATGGCATGCCTTCAATTCAAGAATGGGACACTAGATAAATTATTGTACTTGCTTGGGGTTGCACACTGGAGTTCTCCTCTCGAAACATTCTCTATTGTGATTTTTTCTAGTGTCCTTCCTAAGAATGCCACCAAGAACTTAAGAAAATACTTCAGATATTCAGAATTCAGTTCTGATTGGAGCTAAGTACCATGAGTCCATTACTACCCGTGTTCTGGACACTCTTAATGCCACCCATAATTTTATTAGGTTTCTTTGGCTGACTTTGTCATCTGGTTTTATCTTCATCAGTTTAGTATGACCTGGTTTGCCCCAACCTAGGGAAATACTTGTTAGACTTCTTGACTATAAAGAGCAAGCTCAGCCCTCCAAGAAGGTAAAGTATCTTTCTAATCCATCCATGAACCTTTAGAACTCACTGAGTGTTCTCTCTAGTGATGTGGCTCACAACTCATTAATATATGTTCATCTTGTTCTTCATTTATCCATGTCCTCCTCTATGCTTCCATGGGGCATCCACCAAAAGTTTGAGGGACTTATTTGCTTTGTAGTGATATTATGAGAGTATCAGTTTTATTTATGTTCAAAAGCTATCCCTCTTTACCACCACATGAAGAGTATCCATGAAATTTATTATTAAGTATACATCTCAGCCTCACATTCACTATGTGACCCCTCTGAAAGGTAGGTGCTATTTTTATAATGATTTTAATTCTTCAGAAACTATTGTGTTACAACAGGCAAATATAAATACCAGTGATTACAGTATTAAAAATATGGGTCTTTGTTTATAGAAAAGCATTTGTAATTTCTTGAAGACAATGCAATCTCATCTTTTCCTCCTCATTTTATCCTATGCTCAATTAATTGTTCATTTGCTCTGCTTGGCTCAGATACACATCTTGATGGACAAACTCTATAAGCTGTCCATCTAAATCAGGCCTGCACCACCTGACTTGCTGACAGCATGCCAAAGGATTTCAGGCAGCCCATGAAAAATGCAGGCCTGATGTAACTAAATATCATAATATGAGCAATCGACATCTTTCATCCATATACTTGTCTAACAATCCTGTCTCAAAATCAAATAAGGTTGGTTGGGCATGACTTTTTTATAGAGTCATGCCAGCTTTTTGTGACCATTTGCCCTTCTCTGTATCTGCTAAACATGTTATTAAACAAAATATTATTACTATATTAACATACGTGTATTAACATATACAACATATTATTAAACATGTTGTAGATTTTTGCCAGGAATCTAGGTCAAGTTCATTGGCTACGCTTTTCCATTTGGAAACTGGGAAAACATTCACCTTTTCCCATTCTACTATGCCACATATTCATCCTTTATTACCTAATCTTGATTCTTTTGAATGTCTTTTAAAAATTCTCTGTTCCTCAATACCATTGTCTTTAAGTAACGCCCTCTTTTCCTTCTCATTAGGATTATTTTTATTCCCGTCTAGAATTTCATTCCTATCCCTCCAGGGATCACTTCTCCTATAGAAATTTAGGTCGTTGTTGAGTTGAGCTGAGACAAGTTAAATTGAGTAAGGGCAGTTAGTTGGAGCAGTGGATAGAAAGTTGGGTCTGAAGTCGAGAAGATCTGAGTTCAAATTTGACCTCAGACATTTACTAGCTATGTTACCCTGGAAAATCATTTAACTTTTTGTTTGCCTCAGTTTCCACATTTGCAAAATGGGGATAAAAATAGTACCTACCTTTCAGAGGGTTGTTATGAGGATCAAATGAGATAATAATTGTAAAGCACTTAGCCCAGTGCCTGGCACATAGTAAGCACTATATAAATGTTGGCTATTAAAATTTTTATTGTTCAATCATAAGATCCAGTAAGTCATATGCTATTGAGTGCAAGCAGAGTTTAAAAGAGAGGTGTATAAAGACCACTAATTAAGGAATTCTCAGTTATTCTTTTCTGGCAGAGATCTTGGTCCCAACCATTCCTTAATTAGGGCATGTCTGTATATGCCAAATGGTAGCTAATAGATGAAAAAGAGAAATACAAATCCAGACTACTTTTCTGTTTATATTTTCATTTCCAATGTTAAATATTATCTTATCATTGCTTCAAATCTTTTCTGGGAGCAAGTAGAGTAGCGAAGCAATAGTATAGCATTCTTGGGTCCTGCGTTATGCCTCAATCAGAGATATTTTTACCATAAATGAAATGTAAGACTTATAAAATGCAGATATATTCATGAAATGCAAATATGATTATTTATTCACTAATGATCTGTAATCAGGTCTCGTAGGTTAGGTAAACAATTAGTTTGTTTATTTGAAGTGAAAAAATGAGCATAATTCATTAATTTTCTAATTATTCTCTGCTGCCATGTAGATGAGTCATGTTCTGTGTTTAGCTATTACCTATATCATTCAAATGCTAGCTATTTTTCTCTCTAACTGCCTCCTCTGAATTTATAAGAGCATATTTTAAACACCCTCATATATGTCTGTGCATTTAAATGTGTGAAAAACTAAGTAAAAGAGTGGGAGAAGAAAAGTTTTCTGTACCATCAACAGTTAGAAATATGATTTATAAAGCAAGGGAATACACATAATTATTTTGTAAAGGACTAAAGAAAGTTATTGGAATTCTAGTTCTGACTGACTACTTTAGAGAGGTGAACTAAGCTTTTAGAATAAAATCATAGCTGAAAAACATTTTTTTCAGAAAACTGAGTTAGCCTTTTTTATTGGCAGCATGTTTTTAGTTTAACTCAGTCTAGACAGAAATATTCCTGAAACATACATTTCCCTGCTTTCTTCAATGTAGCACACAAATAACATCTGTATTTCTTTGATAATTCAGGACCATCTCAATGGGCAAATGTTATTGTAAGTTGCTGAAGATGGTGACGATATGGGGCACAGAGCTGAAAATTTCTTGATAGCTGAATTTTTGGCCATTTGCATTTAAAAAAATAATAAGTAGAATGTTTGTGGCAGTCTGGGACTATTCAGGAGCACATTCTGGCTGTCTTTTTGCAAAACTTATTCCTAACTCAGAAGCTGAAGTAGCCTTCTCCCAAATGGTTTTCTTACACTCCAGAAAAACATACTCTCCTTTGCTGTTGCTATCCGGATCACTTGACTTTTCAGTACCATTCAAAGCAGATGACTCCTGCATCACTAATACCAAAGACCCCTGGCACCAACCCAGCAGCTAATACATGCTCTTGTATCTCACGTAAACTAAGTTTTTTGATGGTATGAAGGAGCAGAAACTCTATTTCAAGAATTTGTGCCAGACTGCTTGAGGTCAGGCTTGCTCCAAAGCCTGAAATTTGTAAATGTCATCTAACGGCAATATCTTTGACATGATATCAGAGCATATTTATCTCTAAAATCCTCCTAAACACTTGACTTTGAACAGAATTACAAACATGCCCAGTGTTTAAAGAAAAACATGCTTCATGTTTAAATGCAAGAGAAAATACAGTTCTAGAATGGTTCAACTTTCCCATGAAATTCATTTGGATGTAATATTTCTTATTCTGAATAGCACCTTTATTGATAGGTTCACTAATTGTGACAACATCAAGAAACAGAAAGACGACCAAAATATTTCCAGAGAGACAGAAACCTTGCATACTTGTGTTGAATGTTATGATTGTCTATCAATGGAATAGCCTTGCTATCCTTGGGTGAACCTGTGATTCAGAGTATTCCCCCCCAAGGGTATAAAATGGTAAAAATCAGTCAGGAAAAAAATGTATTTGTCCATCTATGCCCTATCCCACACTTTGTGAGTAACAGGTGTGAAGTATCTGAAAGATTGAGGCCAAAAGATTTTTCAGTCAAAAAAGGTTTTATTTCAAGGAAATCTAGAAATTGATACATGCAGGAAAAATCATTCTGCATAAACCTAGAGGAGCTTGATTCACTGGTAACTGACAGACTATGAGTTGGCAAACATTAACAAAATATGCTATAATTTCAAAACTATTTAGTGACTAAGCTGTGCTCAGAAATTGGATTTTGAAAAAAAAAGTTCTAAAATTTCTTATGTGTTGCCATGATTTGCTTAGTGTCCTTATCCAATTATATTTATTCTCCTGTCATTACACAGTTCTTCATTTCAAAGTATGCCTTTTCAAAAAACCATTTCAGAGAGCTTCTGAGTCACATGAGCAAGAAGATGGTGAAGTAGACATTTTCTCTTATCCCCATGACCTCTCAAACCTCCACAAAAGAGGAAGTTGGCACCAAAGATAAAGCAGCTTCAGCTGTTTCCATGGTCTAGGACACCAAGAATCCAAAAGAAGGTTTTAAAAAAACCCTGCCACCACCAAGACTACAGCTGCTGCCCACTCAGAGACTGAGGAAAAGCAGCATTAGTGCATGAGAAGTGGGTCACTTCTGGTTTGGTGTGACCCAATGATATCAGATGTTTTAAAAACAATTTCCCATGAAGTTTTGAAAGTGAAAATTGTCCATTTTAATAAATATTTTGGTCTTTAGCAAAAAAAAAAATCCTGGAACTGATACTCACTGACTCTTTACCTATTCAGAACCCCTCCCCCTTCTCCCATGCTACCAGTGGAGAGGCTGTATTAGCAAACCCAGGGACATCACACAAGTTTACATCAAAACACACCTCTATACCACAGTCTCCCCTCCCTCTTTCAGAAGGATTCTGGCTACAGGCTATGGAAGTTTCCTCAGGTCTCAACAGCTAGCTGGGCCATAGCCTTTTAGGAGCAAAAGCCTAAGGGAGGGTATAGCCCAGAAGCACCAATGCTACAAAGTTCTGAATTCCAGTAACTCTGAATTTCAGATACCAGGGAAATCAGGCATTTCCAGTGTGAAGGAAAGCAATATTTGATTCTCTGGTGCCAGTAGACTCTACACTGTTGGTTCCAGAAGTTTCTGAATTGCCAGTGTGGAGCCAGAGAATTAAAGAAAAGATGGAGTGGGACATGAGATTTTGCATACGGGGAACTACTCAGTGATCCATCAAGCCTGAGGGAAGAGCACAGTATCCAGATAGGGCCAGTTATAACCACCCAAAAGTCATCCGGGTCAGAGACCTAGGCTCGAGAACCATGAATTGCCTGTTGTAGGAAGAAGCTGAGACCCTTTGAAATCCAGCCCCCAAGGAAACTACAATTAGAGGGGAGAGAGTCAGAAGTGATCAATAAGGAAAATAAGAAGGTGAGGGAGGGAAGACAAAATCTTAAAGACCTTGAACATGACCAGATAAATCAACAGAAGAAACAGTAGCAACAGAAGGAAATATGACTTTTAGATCTAGTAAACAAGTTCAGGTGTCTGTGAATAAATATTGCTAAAAATTTCAGAATACTCTGTGGTTAAATTTAACAATTCTGTTCAGAAACAAGTTCTGCGAACCATCAAGATAAAGACTTTCAAATGCAATGAAAAAAAGCATTTAAATGACAAAAAAACTGTTCTACACTACTCAAAAAAGAGAGAATGAAATAATGTGCTCCCTTTTTATATTATTTTTTGTTGGAAATAATGTGTTCTGAAGAGCACTGGGGCTCAGAATGCAGCTCAGAGTTATCTATCCTATAAATCTGAACCTAATAAGGGTGGACAAAAAAAATGGACATTCATTCATAAAATGTTTGAAACATTTTCAGAAAGAAAACCAAAACTAAAGAGATTACTTACATCTCTAATACCCCAAACAACAGAAATGCAAGAGAAGTCAATAAATGCGGACAGGAAAGGCAACAGAGTCATAGGAGAAAGACCAGAAAGAGATTTCTTTCTAAATGTATACAAGGAGACAGAGGCAAATGCATAAATCTTGTAGAGGTACCAATGGACAGGGGGGCAATATGAACAGAATCTGGTAATGCCCTACCTACAGGTGAATTCTTATTTGGGGCACTAAATTAGAGCATTGAATGATATATGAAATGGGGGATGGGAATAAGAGTATGTGATGTGGCAAAAGGACAGCAATGAGGGTAACATAACCTCTATGGTCTCAGAAAGGGAAGAATTTATATAGGATAATAGGTGAGGAGAAAAAAAAAGATTGAAAAGGGGAGGAGAAGAAGGAGGTCTAACTTTGGAATTGGAAGGAAGTTCCACTGATGGGTAAAGGGAGATGACAACCTTACGCTGAACAAGTCCTGGGGATTTGCTGTCGGAAAAGTTACTTTTTTTACTCCTGGTAGGAGAGGAGTTGGAATCCCTAGAAGGGACTGGCACCTGGAAGATGGGAAAACATGGGTCCAGGGAGATTTACAGGAAAAATGTAGGGGGGGAAGGTCAAAAAGAGAGATTATAGATCAGTGGGGTGGTGCTCCCCCATGGGATAGTGCTCTCTCTGACACTTGCAATGATTGGCAATGTTCTAAGGGCGAGGTGCAATGTAAAAGGAGAATCCCAGAAAAATCAGAAGAAATAAAAAGAATAAGCAGAACACATTATGCACAGTTATATATGCTAAGAAAATTGAGAACACAAAAGAAATACAGAAATACTTTCAAAAATATAAAATATTCAAACCGTCAGAAGACCAGATAGAGACTTTAAATAATCTTATCTCAGAGAAGGAAATAGATCTAGCTATAATGGAATGACCAAAGAAAAAAAAAACAAACCTCTGTACCTGATGGGTTCACAGGAGAATTCTATCAAACTTTCAAAAAAACAGTTAGTAACAATACCACAAAAATTATTCTCAGAAATTGAGAGAGAAATAATCCTAAAAGAATCATTTTGTGAGATAAATACAGTCCTAATACTCAAACAAAGGAAAGATAAAACATGAAAACATTCCACTATCATTATTGAATATTGACTCAAGATTTTTAACACAGTTCTGTGAAATAAGTTACAGTGATTTATCCAAAAAAATCATTCATTATGAACAAGTACGATTTATTCCAGAGATGCAAGGATAGTTTAACATCGGGGGAAAAGTCAACATAATCAACCATATTAAAAATCAAAATATCCAAAACCACATGATTATCTTGATAGATGAAAAAAAGCCTTTGGCAAAAGATAATACTGCTTTAAGATAAAGGTATGGGAATAAAGTGACCTTTTAAAAACATTATTAAATGTATCTAAAAGCAAGTATCATATTCAGTGGGGATATACCAAGAAATTTTTTTCTAATAAATATAAGAATGAAGCAAGAATGTCCACTCTCCACACTATTATTTGATACTGTTCTAGAAATGCTAGCAATAGCAATAATACACAAGAAAAGAGTTAAATGAATAAAGATAAGTAAAAAAGAACTAAAAATATGCCTGTTTGTTTTGCTGAGAATAGCTATTATTCACTGTTGATCGTCGTACAATATTGGTGTTACTATGTACAATGTTCTCCTGATTTTGTTCACTTCGTTGTGCACCAGATTCTGAAAGCAACCTGCTTGTCATTTCTTTTATTATAATAATGTCCCATCACAATCATATACCCACAACTTATTCAGTCATTCCCTATGGGAAGCCCCTCAATATCCAATTCTTTGCCACCATAAAAAGAGCTGCTATAAATATTTTTGCACGAATTGGTCCTTTCCCCTTTTCTTTGATCTCTTTGGGATACAGACCTAATAGTGGTGTTGCTGGGTCAAAAGCCATGCAGTTTTATAGTTCTTTGATAATAGTTTCAAATTGCTCTCCAGAATGTTTGGATCAATTCACTGATAGACAAATTCTTTTTAATAGTGTTTTTTCCAATTATATGTGAAGATAATTTTTAGCATTTACTTTCACAAAATTTTAAGTTTCACATTTTCCACCTCCCTCCCATCCCCTTTCTAAAATGGTAAGTAATTTGATAGAAATTATATATGTGCTGTCATGTAAAACAAATTTCTATATTAGTCATGTTGTGAAAGAAAACACAGATGGAAAGGGGAAAAAAATAAAGTGAACATGATATGCTTCCATCCGTATTCAGAATCCATCAATTCTTTCTCTGGATGTGGACAGCATTTTCTATCATGAGCCCTTTGTAATTGTCTTGGATCATTGTATTGCTGAGAAGAGCTAAATCATTCATAGTTGATCATCACACAGTGTTGCTGTTATTGTATATAATGTTCTGGTTCTGCTCATTTCACTTTGCATCAGTTCATATAAATCTTTTAATAGATGTATTCTTAACAAACAAAAGAAAAAGATAAAATAGATTACTTTGATTATGAAAATTTTCTGCGCCGAAAACATTAATGCAGAAAAGATAAGAAGGGAAGTTGTCTAATGGGAAAAAAACTTTGTTTCAAATTTCTCTGGTAAAGGTATTCAAAATGTGTAAACAATTAACAAATACATATGTGTATATGTGTATATATGTATATATGTAACTAATAGCCATTTCCCAATAGATAAATGGTTAAAGAAATGAACAGATATCAAAACTAGTACTGAAAATTATTCACAACCACATAGAAATGCTCCAAATAACTAATAATAAGAGATATGTAAATCCACAAAACAACTTTTGAGATTTCACCTCATACCCTGCAAATAGGCACACTAAAACTATGTTAGTGAGGCTATTAGATGGTATATCCATTTTGGAAAGCAATTTGAAATTATGTACATAGACTAAAATGTCCATATCCTTTGACCCAGAGACCCCATCACTGGGTTCTGAGGAAGCCATCATCAATAAGAAGAAAGTCCCCATATATTCCAAAATATTTGTAGTAGTACTTCTTGTGATACCTAAGAATTGGAAACAAAGTAGCTATCCATCAATTGGTGTGGGGTGGTGGGGAGAGGTGAGTTAAACAAATTCTGATACATGAATATAATGGGATACTTCTGCACTGTAAAAATGATGTGTTTGATGGATACAGAAAAGTAAGGAAAGATCTATATGAACTGATGCAATGATATAAGCAGAACCGAGAAAGCGATATTCACAGCAACTACAACGATGTAAATGGAAAGAATGAGGACCCACCAAAAAATTAAAAGTAAATGTAACAAAAGTATAAAGTGAAACTAGGTCTCAGATGAAGAAGTATGAGAAAATCCTCCCAACCTACCCCTTCATAGTTGTGAGAGGTCCACAGGTGTTACGCATTGCACATGTTTTCAGATTTTGTCAATGTATTGATCAATTATACTAACATTTTTCTTCTCTAAACGTATCACTATATTTGTCATATGGGATGACTTTTGGAGGAGAGGGAGAGAGGGAGACATGGGATATTATAGGAATATAATAAAGAGAAAACATTAATATAAATTATTTTAAAGACAGTATGCTTTTTCAACAAGCATTGGGTCATTGAAAAGTACTCCCTGGTCCCCCTTTGCCTTTAGTCCCCACAGCTATGACCATTTCACTGTCACCAGTTGGTTTCAACCTGACCCGGTCCTGGGAAGTAGTCAAGTTCCTACAATATAAGCTATATTTTGAAGTTATAGCTCAGCATTATTTCAAGCTTGCTGCTAGATTTGGATCCTACAGAGTAGATGAACCAGTATTGCAATCATCCATAAATATTTTCCTATGATTGCATTTTTTTAATTATTTGCAGATATCTACCACCTCTCTAGAGGGAAAGGCCAACCTTTTAATACTCCTTTTCTCACTTTCACTGAGTAAAATATTAATGTAGAATTGAAGCCTGTATTTAGCCTTATGCATTTTAAATCCATGTTTGGGGAACAGACTTTTTCCCCCACTGTCTATCATTTAGAATACAAGCTCCATGAAAGAAGGGACTGAGCTCACCCTGTTAAATGTTGAAATAAATACATAGTCTAAATAAAAGAACAGCTCATGGTCTTTTCTCAAAGGATAAAAGAAAATGGCAGAATTGGTTTCATCCTATGCCCAAAATCAACAAGAAACTTTGAAATTCATGGGGTATCTGGTCATCTTGCTTGAAGTATTTGTGATGAGTATAAATAAAGAACTATGTATATATCTGTACCAGTAATATCCTTGTAGGGGTAAGGGTTGTAGAAGTACAGAAATTTGGTGAATAATGTGACAAGATCCTTAATTTTAGTCATTGGAGAGAAATAGATGTAGATGGATAGACACCTTGATAAACAGTGTCTTTTCCAGCAGTTTTCCGCCACGATCATCTCCTGTCTCTTTAATCTTCAAACTTTCTCTCCATGCCAGTCTGCCTATAAACAAGCCAAAGCCTCACCCAGCCTGGGGAAAAATATCTTGATTACATATTACTATCTCCTCCAGCTATTGTCCTATAGCTCATCTTACTTTCACAGCTAAACTCCTAGAAAATTCTGTCTACACCTTTTCCTCCACTTCTCCTCCTCTTCCTGATTGCTTGCAATTTGTTTTCCAAATTCATCATTTGACTGAAATGGTTCTCTCCAAAGTTCCACAGACCTCTTGAGCACTAAATTTAATGATATTTTCTCAGGTTTCACCCTTTTGAACCAACTATATCTGATGCTGCAAACTACCTTCTCCTCCTGAATACGCTCTCCTGGTTGGGTTTCTGTGATGCTTCTTTCTCCTGGTTCGCATCCTACCTCTTCTACCATACCTTTTCACTCTTCTTTCTTAGTTAATTATTTATATCATGTCATCTGACTGGGGGTTTTCCAAAGGTCGTTCAGATCCTCTCCTCTATTTCCAAACTCTCTTGCCGTACTCAACTTCTCCTATTGATTTAATGATCACATCAGTGAAGATTATCCCAATATCTATATATCTAATTCTCATCACTCTTCCTGAGTTCCAGGCCTGCATCTGCAATCACTTGTTGGATATTTCAAACTGGATATTCCACAGACATTTCAAACTCAAGATGTCTAACACACAACTCATTATCTTTCCCCAAAAGCCTTTCTGAAAGTTGCTATTTCTGTTGAGGATACCAACATTCTTTCACTTACCCAGGTTTGCAACCTGGACATTATCATTGGCTCCACTTCTCACTTGCTTCGCATATCTAATCACACGCCAAGTATTGTTTATTTTTTCCTGCATAATGTATCTTGCATCTTTCCCCTTTTCACTGCTCACATGGCCACCACCCTAATTCTAGCCCTCATCACCTCTTAAATGAACTAAAGGAACAACAGTCAACCAATTTGCTTCCATGCTTCATTGCCCTCCTTTCTCTCCCTTCTATCCACTAAACAGCTACCACGGTGGTTTTCCTAAAGTCATGTCTGACCACATCATTCACTTATTTAATAGACTCCAATGGTTCTCTATTGCCTCTAGGATCAAATATAAGCTTCTCCTTGAGCTTTTAAAGTCCTTCACAACCTGGTCCCAACCTATCTTCCAATCTATTGTATGTTAGTCCTCTTCTGACAATCTAGATTCCAAACAAACTGACTTTCTTAGCATGCCTCATACATGATATATGCAATTATCCTTCTCCATTCCTTTCACTAGCTGTCACCCATGCTTAGAATGCACTCCCAACTCACCTGTTTCCTTCTAATCCCAATTTAAGCAACATTTCTATAGGAAGCCATTCATGATGATTCTCCTTACCTGCTGGGTACACTTTACATTTTATTTTGTGTATATTTACTTATACAAATGCCCCCAAAAGGAGCTTTTTAAGTTTATTTTTTTTAATTTTCTACCCTCAACACCTAGCAGTGTTCAGTACACAGCTGGTGCTTAATAAATGCTGATTGATTGACTAATACATTATTTTAAGTTAAAACAAAGTCATTTCATTTGGGGTGTAATATTAGTTGGTCCTAACCATGTCAAAGGCCTGATAATTCTTTTCTTGAAGAAAATATTCATAAAATATGGATATAAAATTTCCAAGTAATCTATAAGAATATTTCTTCTTATGTTGTTATCCAATCATTTTCAGTCATTTCCAAGTCTTTGTGATCCCATTTGCATTTGGGTTTTGGGCAAAAATACTGGAATGGCTTGCCATTTTCTTCTTCAGTTCATTTTACAGATAACGAAACTGAGGCAAACAGGGTTGAGTGACTTGCCCAGGGTCACAGCTAGTAAGTATCAGAGTTTGTGTTTGAACTCAGGAAGATGAATCTTTCTGACTCTAGTCCCAGCACTCTATCCACTGCACCACCTAGCTGCCTCAGGTATACTTGTTATACCTGGATCACATTTTCCAACATACTTTTTTGCCATCCTCCCATTTCCTTATCCTTGCATTAATTCATTGAGTACCAAAATATAAGTTGACTTAGTTTAGAGGGTTTTGTCCAATCTCTAATAGAGATCCTCTACTTTTACAGCAGACACTGTTTCAGTAACAAGAAATTTTCTTCTTTGCAAGCCCTTTTTTTCATGCTCATTATGAATAAAGGACTATATTGTCTTTAGGCATTCAGTGAAAGCAAAGCTGCAAATGTCTGTTTCACTCTCCAAGGAGAACCTAAGACCCATCCTTCTACTTAATTGCAACATCATTTTGTTTTCTAGTTTTCTTCTTCACGAGAAAGGCAATACTGATAGATTTCAGTTTTTCCAATTTTATGTTAATTCATCTGTCATTTTATAAAGATCTCAAATTTAAAGCAGCTAATATTTATAGAGATTGAAAATCTGTGTGATTCTTAGCAACTTTTTGCTCCTCATTTCACTACTGATCCAGTGGATTTGGAAGGACATTCAACATGACTGAAAGCCATGTTTTTCTTGATTCTATAAGTTGTCACAATCAAAAAATCACATCATCTGATGGCCAAACTGCTGAGGATGAGCTTTCAAACATGACTTTAGTTGGTCTTGGATAACAGGTTCAATACATACTCTGGGGGGAAAATGCATTATTTTATATTTTTCTGGATTCATTACTTGGACACTCTATATCTATACACATATAGTATGTATGGAAGATATACATATATATTGTGAGTCATATACATTTATATGAGGATAGATATGCTTATGTATTTTGTGAAATAAATATATATGTATATGTGTACACATGTAATTGTGCATACACACATATGTGTGTATATATGTGTATGTATATATCACAACCCCTCCATGGTTTCTATCTAATTCATTTCTTGATGACTCATTTTCATGAGTCCTCAGTAGATGATCTAGTAAAGGCACTGGAGGCCTTTGGTAATCCATGAAATATTGTGTACATTTTATGCATTCTGAAAAAAATATTTCTTTTATATATCTTTTTTTAAATTAAATATGGTATGTATGATTGATATCATATTGCTTGCCTTCTCAATGGGTGAAGGAGGAGGAAAGAGGGAGAGAATTTGGAATTCAATTTTTAAAAATGAATGTTAAAAATAATTTTTTAAAAAAATTAAATGTATTCTTAGATCATATGTAATTCTAGGTTTGTAGGACAGAGACCTTGAAAAGAACCTTAGAGATCACCTAGTTCAATGTCCCCATCTTACAGATGAAAAAAACTGAGTTTCAGAGAAGCGAGTTGCTCAGTGTCATATACCTAATGATTGATACAGCTGGGGTTCAAATTAAGGTCTCCATAGCAGGCCCTTAAGACATGGCTTTAGAATTTAACTTAACCAACACAAAGTGGAGCCTCATTTTGGTTACACACCTGTCCTTTGTCCAGGTAGTCAACAAGCATTCATTAAGCAAATACCACATGCCAGGCACTGAAATAAGCATTGAGCACATAAAGAAAAGCAAAACCTCATTCCCTGCCCTCAAGGAGCTCACACTCTAATGATACAATATAAAGACACTGTGAGGAGGGTGCAGCATGGGGTGCCAATGACAAATACAAAGACTGGGAAGAAGCTGGGACTAAATGAGCTTGGTAAGAAAAGTGCAATATGATCATAGCCCAGAGAAGATAACTTGTCTTTATAGAGAGGCTAAATTTGGCCTAGAAATTTAGGGACACTGAAAAGGACAGAAAGAGTCAAATATTAGGGAAGAGGGAAAGAAACAGGCTTTTCAAATATAGCTAGATGTGTTGCCTACTAGATTCTTGGCTACAATTTCCTCTGGACAACTGGGACAAGGAAGCAGGAGTGGATACAATAATGTAATCATCACTGCATATATTTTTACTCAATCTTACTGAGAAATTGAAAAATTAAATAATTTTTTCAGCATCAGTGATCATTTTTCTAAAATATCTGTTTCATAGCTCACCAAAAAGAGAAAATAATTCAATTTTGGAGGAAATAATTTCATTTTTCTATTTCCCAGCAGGATTTAGGTCAGGAGTTATTAGCTAGATTGAAAATATAATCCTAGATTATCTGCCATGTAATCTAACCAACAGAAAAATTCTCCATCCAATTCCATAATTGTAATTTCATTGCAATAATTAATATTCCAAACAAAAGTAGCATCATTGACCAACGTTTCTACCTCAGCCTGATCCAATCACTGCAATCTCACTAAAGTTCTGAGATTCCTATGACTTTGAGAACGACCAAATTAGTAAATGAAATTAATTAAAATAAATTAATACAACAGATATAAAAATTTGTGAATATTTCATAAAAATCAAAATATCATTTATGCAAGAGATCTTTTGTTTATCACTTCAGTAAATGCACATACATTAAGGGACATAAATTATAGAAGAATTGAAAGATTTTTTTTATTCTGAACTTGAGAAATAAAATTAATATTTCCATAAGATAGTGGAATAGAAAAAAAGATGACTGCACATGAAACTGCAAATCTATTATGTACAACTTGCTATTTCTTTTAAATATACAATAAAGTTATCATGTAACTTTCTGTTTTTCCCTTTTTGCTGCCTCCCCCACCTTAAAGATGGCTACCATTAGACAAAATTATGTGTGTATATACATATATGTGCTTGTATAAATACATATACATAAAATCATTTTATTGCATTCTTCTATTTATCAGTTCCTTCTCTAGATGCAGATAGCATCTTCTTTCATAGATCCTTTGTAGTTAATTTGGATATTTATAATAGAGAAAATGATTAAGTCATCAAAGTCGTTCTTAAAACAATACCGCTGTTACTCTGTACAGTGTTCTCTTGGTTCTGCTTATTTCATGTAAGTCTGTCTATGCTTTTCTGAGATCATCAAGCTCATCATTTCTTATAGCACAGGCATATTCCATCACAACCATAGACCACAGCTTGTTTATCCATTCCCTAATTGATGCACATCCCCACAATTTCAAGTTCTTTGCCACCACAAAGAGATCTGTCACACATGTTTTAGAACATAAAGGTTTTTTTTTTTCTTTTTCCCCTAATCACCTGGGGAAACAGGTAGTAATGGTATCACTGGGTCAAAGGGTATAGGCATTTCAATAACTCTTAGGGCATAACTTCAGATTACTTTCCAAAATGTTTGGATTAGTTTGTAGTTCCACCGACAGTGAATTAGTGTCCCAGTTTTTCTGTATCCCCTCCAATATTTGTTGCTTCCCCCTTCAATCATGTTAGCCAATCTGCTAGGTGTAAAAATAATATCACAAGGTTGCTCTAATTTGCCTTTCTCTAATCAATAATGATTTAGAGCATTTTTTCATATGACTATAAGTTGTTTTGATTTCTTCATTGGAATACTACCTGTTCACATCCTTTGACCATTTATCAATTGCAGAATAACTCATATTCTTATAGATTTGACAAAGTTCTTTAGTATACTTGAAAAACGAGACCATTATTTGAGAAACTGGCTATCATTTTTTCCCAATTTTCTGCTTTCCTTCTGATAATTGGCTACCTTTCCTTTATTTGTACAAAAACTTCTTAATATAATGTAATTGAAATTATCTATTTTACATTCACACTGCTCTCTATCTCTTGTTTATTCATAAATTGTTCACCTATCCATAAGTCTGACAGGTAATATGTTCCATCTTCTTCTAATTTTCTTGCAATATCTCTATACATAGGTCATATATCCATTTTGATCTTATCTTGGTAAATGGTGTAAAATATTGATCTATGCCCAAATTTAACTGCTTTCCAGCTTTCCCAACAATTTCTACCAAATAATGAATTCTCAACCCCCAATTTAAGTCTTTAGACTTGTAAAAAAAACACAAGGTTACTATAATCATTTTGCTGCTGTAAATTGTATGCCTACTCTGTTCCACTAATCGACCTTTCTATTTCCTAGCCAGTGCTAGATAATTTTGATAATTCTCGCCTTATAGTTTAAGATCTGGTACTGCTAAACCTCATTCCTCTACATTTTTCATTAGTTCCTTCGATATTCTTGATCTTTTAGTCTTTCAAATGAATTTTATTTTTTCTAAAATCATTTTTGGTAATTTAATTGGGATGGCATTAAATATATAAATTAGTAAGATTTCTTTTGAAATGCAACCCATGTATATTTTTTCTAAATTGAGTGTTACAGGATGGAGTAAGCAAAAAGACTAAGTTTTTTCTATGCAGCCTAGTCAATTCAACTTAATTCAGAAAGCATGAGGCAAATGTAGCTCATATAAGCTGTGAGCATCCTTAACCCAACTCCTACCCTCACAGACGAATCTCAGCTCCCAGAACAAGACCTCCATCTCCTTCTTCAGCTTCTAGGTTACCTCTGAGGAATTTGGAGTGATTCTCTGATGGAGTCGTCTCCAGCTCCCACCCTTGTGCTTCCCCAAAAAGTATCAGCTGAGGATCATACTAGTCATCTAGTCGACCAGCTAAGATTAAACTCTTCTCCTGGCTCAACTTCTGATTTTCCAGAGTTTGCCACCATGCTTCATTTTCCACTCACCTGGAATATGTCTCCACCATTACATCAGTGAATCCCTCCTAGGGACCTCCAGTGTGGAGTCTGCTTGTAACTTCTTGAACTTTGCACCATGCCTTTTCTCAGGTACCCCTCCCACTTCAGCTCCCCTTTGTGTCTTGTCTTCCTCCATTAGAATGAAAGTCCTTAAAGTCAGTGACTGTCTTTCTTTTAGCTACTCGTTGGATCCTCAGCACTTAGTGCAGTGTCTGCTGCTTAATAAATGTGTAATGTTTATCAGTCTTGAGCTTTAAAAAAAATCCAGGCCTTCTTGGTTGGATGACTGGCTTGCTAACCCCTATGCCAATGTTCCTCTTTAGAAAAGTAGAAATAGGGCTGGTAAGCACGGACTAGAGTGAGCTCCGTACCCGAGTCCCTCCAAAAACCTATAAAAATGGCTCTGAACCAACTCTAGAACGGCAGAACCCACAGAACAGCAGAGGGAAGCAGGGCTCCAGCCCAGGACAGCCCGGATAGTCTCTGGGTGAGCTCTATTCCACACAGAGCTGGGAGCTGGGAGCTGGGAGCTGGGAGCTGGGAACGGAGTGGAGCAGAGCCCAGCCTGAGCGGCGTGGACGATGCAGTCCAGAAGCCGGGCGGAGGGGGCCCTAGCGCCCTGAATACGTGAGCAGTTACCAGACCCCTCGACCCACAAACACCAAAGACTGCGGAGAAGGTTAGTGGGAAAAGCTGCGGGAGTGGAAGGAGTTCGCAGTTCGGCTTCCAGCCCCGGGGGCAGCGGAGGTGGGGCAGCTACAGCTGTTGTTACTTCCGGCTCCAGGCCCACCTGGTGGGGGGAATTAAGTGGCGGATCACAGCAGGGGTGCACAGCCTGCAGAAGATCTGAGCCCAGTCTGGACTGGGGGTCCTTGGGGAAGGAGGAGTGCGGCTCTGACAGAGCTGGCACCTCCCCCCCAAACGTAGAACATAGAACTCTGTAATCTACAAGCAGTCATACCCCACTGAAAAACTCAAGGGTCAAGTTAGTTGGTTGGGAATATGGCCAGGACGCGAAAACGCGCCCAGATTCAGTCTCAGACTTTGGATTCTTTCTTTGGTGACAAAGAAGACCAAAACATACAGCCTAAAGAAGACAGCAAAGTCATAGAGCCTACAACCAAAGCCTCCAAGAAAAACATGAACTGGCCCCAGACCATAGAAGAACTCAAAAAGGATTTGGAAAAGCAACTTAGAGAAGTAGAGGAAAAATTGGGAAGAGAAATAAGAAGGATGCGAGAAAACCATGAAAAACAAGTCAATGACTTGCTAAAGGAGACCCAAAAAAATACTGAAAAATACACTGAAGAAAACAACACCTTACAAAATAGACTAACTCAAATGGCAAAAGAGCTCCAAAAAGCCAATGAGGAGAAGAATTCCTTGAAAGGCAGAATTAGCCAAATGGAAAAGGAGGTCCAAAAGACCACTGAAGAAAATACTACTTTAAAAATTAGATTGGAGCAAGTGGAAGCTAGTGACTTTATGAGAAATCAGAATATTATAAAACAGAACCAGAGGAATGAAAAAATGGAAGACAATGTGAAATATCTCCTTGGAAAAACCACTGACCTGGAAAATAGATCCAGGAGAGATAATTTAAAAATTATTGGACTACCTGAAAGCCATGATCAAAAAAAGAGCCTAGATACCATCTTTCAGGAAATTATCAAGGAGAACTGCCATGATATTCTAGAGCCACAGGGCAAAATAGAAATTGAAAGAATCCATCGATCGCCTCCGCAAATAGATCCCAAAAAGAAATCTCCTAGGAATATTGTTGCCAAATTCCAGAGCTCCCAGATCAAGGAGAAAATACTGCAAGCAGCCAGAAAGAAACAATTTGAATATTGTGGAAACCCAATCAGAATAACCCAAGATCTGGCAGCTTCTACATTAAGAGATCGAAGGGCGTGGAATGCGATATTCCGGAGGTCAATGGAGCTAGGATTAAAACCTAGAATCACATACCCAGCAAAACTAAGTATCATGTTCCAAGGCAAAATATGGACTTTCAATAAAATGGAGGACTTTCAAGCTTTCTCAGTGAAAAGACCAGAACTGAATAGAAAATTTGACTTTCAAACACAAGAATCAAGAGAAGCATGAAAAGGTAATCAAGAAACGGAAATTGCAAGGGAATTACTAAAGTTGAACTGTTTTGTTTACATTCCTACATGGAAAGATGATGAGTATGATTCATGAGACCTCAGTATTAGGGTAGTTGAAGGGAATATGCATATATATATATGCATATATATATGTTTATGTATATATATAAGTGAATGTGTATGTATGCATGTATCTATGTGTATATGTATGTATGTGTATGTATGTGTATATATATGTAAAAGAGAGAGAGCAGACACAGGGTGAGTTGAGGATGAAGGGAAGATAGCTAAAAGAAATAAAATGAAATTAAGGGATGAGAGAGTAACTTACTGAGAGAGGGAGATAGGGAGAGATAGAATGGGGTGGATTATCTCCCATAAAGGTGGCAAGAGGAAGCAGTTCTAGGAGAGGAGGGGAGTGGGCAGGTGAGGGGGGAATGAGTGAACCTTGCTCTCATCAGATTTGGCCTGAGGGGGAATACCATACATACTCAGTTGGGTATCTTACCCCACAGGAAAGAAGAGGGAGGAAGAAAAAAAAATAAAAGGCAGGGGGATGATGGAGTGGAGGGCAGATGGGGGTGGAGGTAATCAAAACAAACACTTTGGAAAGGGGACAGGGTCAAGGAAGAAAATTCAATAAAGCGGGATGGGTTGGGAAGGAGCAAAATGTAGTTAGCCTTTCACAACATGAATATTGTGGAAGGGTTATACATAATAATACATGTGTGGCCTAGGTTGAATTGCTCAACTTCTTAGGGAGGGTGGGTGGGAAGGGAAGAGGGAAGGGAATTTGGAACTCCAAGTTTTAAAATCAGATGTTCAAAAACAAAAAAACTTTTTGTATGCAACTAAAAAATAAGATACACAGGCAATGGGGTGTAGAAATTTATCTTGCCCTACAAGAAAGGAAGGGAAAAGGGGATGAGAGGGGAGGGGGGTGATAGAGGGGAGGGCTGACTGGGGAACAGGGCAACCAGAATATACGCCATCTTGGAGTGGGGGGGGAGGGCAGAAATGGGGAGAAAATTTGTAATCCAAACTGTTGTGAAAATCAATGCTGAAAACCAAATATGTTAAATAAATAAATTGCATTAAAAAAAAAAGTAGAAATAAAAAGAAACATGGCAAAAATTTAGTGGGTACTGGGTACCTGTGCCTCCTTCTCAGAACAGAACACCCAAAGCTTTTGTCTGTATGCAAGCCAAGACCCAGGAGCTCAAAGAAACACAGCCTAGGAGTTCAGGATGTCCCTTTGTCATTTTTAACCCTAGCCAAGTGACCCTTCATCCTATCTCTCTCTCTCTGTCTCCCTCTCACACACTCTCTCTGTCTCTGTCTGTCTGTTTCTCTCTGTATCCCTCTCTCTAGTATGTGTGTTTGTGTGTCTGTGTGTGTGTTCATGTATGTGTTTGTAGTGTGGTGGGAGGAGGAGACTTAAATAAAGCATCGTCACTAGATAGCAGCTGCTGGGCTAGAAGCCAGCTTCCTCCAGTGAAGAAATGGTCATTTCTTCTCCCACTTATTTCTCTGCTTCCCTGAAATTTGTGTATGGCAGCCCAGCTACATCATTTCCCCTATCCAGATGCCAATCCCATCTGCTCTTTGACTCTTTTTGATAAAAAGCCTATTTGAAGTCTACCCTCAATAGTGACACCTGCTGGTTACATTTATATCATTTATTTAACTGAAGCAGGCAGGATTGTCCAGATGGATCCAATGAGATGGTACTAATGGTTTCCACTTCTTATCCACCAACCCCACCCCAGCCTCCTCCTCCTAGTGCTATAAGGAGGAAGTGGAGAAAATGGATCATCACACCAATAACAAGTGTCCAGTAACCATAGTTTCTCGTATTTAAGGATATTACAGTACAAATTAAGCTGTACAATGTGAGAATTAATCCTGATTATGATTCTTTTCTTTAGGTTCCTTTCCCAGATCAATAAAGACAACTCATTTATATAGCATGTTAATACTTAGAAAGCACTTTCCTCACTTTGTGAAAACACAAAGGATAGTATAAGCATTATTATTTCCAATTAAGAAACTGAGGTTCTAAAAGATGAAGTGGCTTGCACAAGATTGTAAATCTTAGTCAGGATTTGAACTCAGGTCTCCTAAGTTCACGTCCAGAATTCTTTATATTGTAGCATGTTGCTACTATTCTTTGCCAAAGAAATTCCTGCACCAGCCTCTTCTCTACTCCTTGGATCCTTTGTGAGCACTTTTCCATGCCATAGACAGCTCCCACACTGATGTAGGCTAAGTTTTCTGGCAATGGGCCTTTGGGAGCTTAAGAAGGAGGATATGAACTCAGATGCACCAAATACACCATTTGTCTGATACAACCAGATGTCTGGGTTTTGATCCACGACTATTAGATCCTAAATGATGACTCCAGCACGTTGAATTTGAAATCTCGGGTTTGCCAGGCTGCAGTCATGATGAAATTAAAAGACTATGAGACTTGTATGCAGAAAGAATTAAATTCAAATCTCACCTCTGATGCTAACACTGTGATCATCCCAAGTCATATGACTCTTCTTTCCCATACTGAAGCAACTCTCTAAATTGTTGGTCTACACAGTCTATCTCAATGGAAAGAGTTTCTGTACTAGGAAAATCCCAAGTCCTTGATATATTGGCCTTGGCCTGAACTATCATGCTATAGTGGAGATAGGGCTGCACTTAGTATCAGAAAGAGCTGAACTCCTTTTAACAATTCCTAGTTGTTTGACAATACATGTACCTTTTAATCTGAGCCTCAGGTTATAGAGAGGTCATGATTGTTGATAAATTGCCTATGATCTATGCTATGACCAGGCTTTACTTTGCCTACTGTTTGTTTTCTTTTACTGGTAAGCAGTCCTGTAGACTACCAAGAAATTTAGAAATACACCAAGCTCAAAGTGCTACCCCTTGCTTCAGCCTAATGAAATGCAGAAAAATGAACACAGGTTAAGAAATAATAATGATAAAGCAAATTAAGCAGAGAGACAGTATGGTACATTGGAAAGACTGGGATGTATAGTCAGAGATCCTGTGTTCAATTCCTATTTCTATGACTTATTATCTTTTATGATCCTGGGAGGCTAATCACTTCTTTAAATATTAATTTTCTCCTCTGTGAATCACATGACACCTGAGTTCATTCCAACTCTAAATCTATAGTCCTTTGCTGCTGTGATTTAATTTAATATGGCAGGAATCTCAGTGTATTTGTTGACCATACAGCGCTAGACCACCAGCTGCTTTGTTTTGTTTTTTAAGCAGTCAGTGGGTGAATAACAATATGGCGGGGTTCTTTGGAAAATATAGGAAAGATCTCTGCATACCAAAGAACTTCATTCTAACTGCTCTGATGTGAACATACATGGAATAAAGCAACAGCAACAAGATGAAGATATTAGCACACAGCAGAGAAAATTATCTCCAAAAGAAAAAGCAAAGCCAATGAAAAATAACATGGACAGATCCCCTTAATTTCCCATCCAACACTGCAGTTCTCACCATTATTATTCACAATCACTATTCTCTCTAGATTCAGCAACTAGATTCAGCCAGTTTAGCGTAATGTTTAATTTCCACATCTATATCAGCCCTTCGTGAGACACATTATCTTCCTATATACAAAAAAGCGACCTCATTTTTTGTAGTAAATGTTGCCAAACACCTTCAGTTACCTTCAGTATTCCCTTTCCTGCAAACATTCTGGATTCTGCTGAACTCACAGACATTTCCAGAAAAAAAAATCACTTGGCAGAGAAAAAAGGTAAATTTAAAAAGACTAGTTTGTTTTTTTAAGCCACCTGAGGAAGGAAAGGGCACTATATTTTAAAATAATAATATTAGCAGTGCTAGTAGTAATACTTTAAATGATATCTCACTTGATCCTCATAACAATCCTGGGAGGTAGATGCTATTGTTATCCTGATTTTAAAATCCTGATTTTAAAAATGAGGACACTAAGGCAAGCAAAGGTTAAGTAAACTGCCCAGGGTCACACAGCTAGTCTCTAAGGGAGGATTTGAATTCATATCTTCCGGACTCCAGGTCCAACATTCTCTTTACTGTACCACTTGGCTGCATTTCAAAAAATAAATACATTTCATGGTTATCTTATGGTTTCTCAATGTGACAACATGTGGCTTGGAAGGAAGACCTTCACTGTCTCTGAAAATTAAAGCTAAGGGTCGCCCAAAAGGAAAATGAGGAGGTCCTTGATGGGCATGAACCAACTGTTACATGTTATCAGTGAACAACCACATAGGAGGAGATGGAGTGTCAGGGATTAATAATACCAGAAAGCAAAGAATGTGGGTTAGTCACAGAGTAAGCATGAGGAACAGTCATCATACCAGAAATATCAAAAGAAACTTTAGAAGTATTAGGTAGACCCCACACTACCTACCTACTTCACCCCACCTCTCATGGTACATTTATAGGATTATGTGGAAAGGACTTGCCCAAGATAAAAAAGCACAGACGGGTTCTGATCTACACCAATGAAGGGAGTACCTAGATGTAGGAGACTCCTTATCCAGTAACATATCACAGGATTCCCTGGTACACCGGGACAAGGTGGGTGTAGGCAGGGACATGTAGCTCCCATGTGCTTCTATCCTAAGGCAGCTATTAATAATTTCTAGGATTGGTGTGAGAGATGAGAGGAAGGAGAAGCTCATTCCCCATCATAACTGTTGTTATGTTAGGAAAGTTGCAAGTGAAAAGGCAAATATAAATAAAATTTTGAAAAGAAAAAAGGAAATTAGATTGCTAGCTCTAGTCTGCCACTGAATTCTTGTCACTTGAAACTCCTAGGATAGCAAATTGGGGCATGATGGAAATTGAAAGGATTCATTCACCCTAAGTCTGTTGGGTCTCTTTATATGTAAGCACAGTGGTGTTGATCTTCAAACCTGAGCCATTGTCTTAAGAGTTTTGTTGTTGCTAAGTAATTTTTGAGTTATTCCTGACTCTTCATGACCCCATTTGGGGTTTTCTTGGCAAAGATACTGGTGTGGTTTGCTATCTCCTTCTCCAGAGCACTTTATAGATGAGGAAACCAAGGCAAATAGGGTTAAGTAACTGAAGAAGACAAAGGTTAAGTGAATTGTCCAGGGTCACACAGCTATGGAGATAGGGCTGAGGCTGGATTTAAACTCAGGAAGATGAGTCTTCCTGACTCTGGGCCAGACACTCTATCCACTGTGCCACTCTGCTGCCCCTCAAGAGTTGCAGACAACTAAATCTTCAAGGGAACAGCCCCAGTCATTGAAACTCATCCCCTAGTAGGTGCCAAAGAGTAGCTCCAATTCAGCCAAGTCACTATGGGACAAACTCTAGTTACTGAAACCTAATTAGGAGTCATCTTCTGTCATCTAAACAAGATACCAATGGGCATTACCAGGTTCTGTATGTGGAGGTACTTGCTTTGGCAAACTTCCCAACTACAGGCTCACTGCCTTGCAAACTCATTAAGTTGAACTCATCAAGGGAAGTACTTTGAGCAACTCGTCTTACAAATATAAGTAAATTTACAAATATTATAAGAGAAATATAATTACATGTACATATTTAACTGATGTATTTTCCTGAATGAAGCATCTTGTTAAAACACCATCAAATTGAAAGTCTATGGAAGCCAAGACATTAAATCTTTCATATTTGGGCAAGAGAACTATTTTTTTCTTATTTTGCATATTTTCCTAATGAACAAATAAGTCATTCACAAGATCTATTTTGAGAAGCAATGTGACAATGGATTGAGAGCTGTTTGGAGTCAGAAAGTTCTGGCTTCAAATCCTGACACTTCTTAGCTACATGACCAAGGGCAAGTCATTAGCCCTTTCAGGGCCCAAAGGAAATTCTCTAAGAAAATGGGTAGCAGAACTTTCTTTATCATAGGTTTCTCATATTAATGGACCAGAACCACAAGTTTGATCCAAAAAAGACCCATTTTATTTAATTCCTATTTCTATGCATGGATGTTGTAGGATAGCAGCTAGTGAGCAGTAAACTTGCTAAACAGAGAGAAAAATTGGGAAGTGGAGACCTTTCAGGGAAATATCATCTTTTTGATACAACAGGAAAGAAAATGTGGTTGCTAAGGGCAAAATATTCCAATATTACTCATGGTTGAATGGATAGCAGATCTCAACAATAACAACTGTTTAAATAATTACCTTGAAAATACAATTTAAAGCAACAGAAATAAAGTCTGAATGTTTAATGCCTTTGGATAAAAGAAAAACCCAAGCCAGGCCACATTCTTCTTGCAAAGTCAAGTAAAAGGATGTGTCACCAACAAAAAAAGAACTTTTGTTCTCACCGTTTAACGTAAGGGAACTCAATTGATGTATAACATATTTAGGGAAACACAGCACAAGCGTGATTCAAAATTACCAGGCTGATCATGTTCTTAAAAATCAACAGTTTTATTCAGCTTTTCTTATATATTTGCCAGCCTGCTTATTTGATTTTTGGCAGTTGTAAATCCATTTTTTTGCTGCAGCTATATGTTGTTGGATAATGCCGCCATCACACTGTTACCTGGCAATTCTCTTGTCAGTGCCGCCAAATTCGTCAGTGTGTTGCTATCAAGAGCTGGCATTTTAAAGGTTCGTATCACAAGTCAGCTTCCCCTTTTTTAGTTCCTTAATCAGAGAATTTGTCAGATGTGTTAGAATCACACAAAGACATCCCTATTATAAGAAGTATGGCAGGTGACCACATCCAATACCCTTCCTGTTTTCTAATGGATTCAGGGGGTGCTTGGTTTGGTCTCAAAGGACCAAAAGCCATCCCTAATCTGAAAAAAATATCAGTTTGAAAGACTTTTTACAACGGGTAAGGGAATTTTGTTTAGCTTAGGACATCATGTTCACAAGAAATATGGCAAGAAACCTCATAACCTGCCTATTTTCTGATGGATTCAGAGGTGTTTAGTTTGGTCTCAAAAGGCCAAAAGCCATGCCCAATCTGAAAGATATTAATTTGAAGGACTCTTTATATTGCATCTAGCAGTTTGGTTTGTCTTAGGACTCCTGGGCCCCTTCTATGCCATTCAGTGAGATGATGAGAAATAGCCAGTAACAAATAAATGTGATGCGTGAAATCTGAAATAACTGAAGACATAAAGGTTTGAGTTTCTGAGCACATCAATTTGTTAAACAATGCAAGCCAATTGCATGACAATTGAGACCAGATCTCCTCAGCCTGGCACCAGACCCTTAATACAGGGGGAGAGAGATTGTTATGCCTTAAAAGAAAACAATTAACAGGATATAACCAGGATACATGATTGGGTAATCTGAGTTGGGAGGGGGTGATAGGCATAATTCCCTGAAATCAGAAAAAAGGTGTCTTACTCCCCATCAAGTGTATGTATTCAATCAAAAGAACAAGGAAACAGTGACTGGCCAGTATGGGGCCAGTTTTCAGATAAGACATATGGGTTGCTTGAGGTATATAATTGTGAGAAAACTCTTTACATCAGTCTTTGGATCTGACTCTGTTTCTGGTCACTATAACCTAGGTCCTTAGTGAAGTATTTCTAAGAAACAGGTAGAAGTGACCCAGCTTCCCAGCCATGCAGACTAGGTTCAAACAATGCCATAATGTTTTTTTTTTCATTGAATCGGCATGGTCTTACACAAACTGAAATCTGGGAAAGATCTTAATTTATTAAGGCCAAGGTCACCTACTGCATTCTGGGCCATCACCAGCCATCTTGAGCTTTGTATTCCCAGTGGACTTTGATGACTCTGGAGGAGAGGGTGAGGCTGATGACTTTGCATGCTCTGTACCAGTCAAGACACCACCCTTGTGATGTCATTGGTCCTCTTAGAGAATGAAGAAGGAACAGCAACCACAATAGCGTGATAACATCAGGAGTCTAGCAGATGACACCAGGAGCTTTAGAGGGAATCAAAAAGTGACGACATTGAAGGTAGGGAGGGAGGGTTTCCAACTGAGAAAGCTCTAGACTGTGAACTGTCCTGGCAATGAGTGTCCTCTCTCTTACACATGATCCTTCTGTGAATCCTATCTCCCACCACTAACATAGGAATGTGTCAAAGATTATATTCCTGTGTATGGAGAAATTTTCCTTGTCATATATTTTGCTAACCTGCTTTGATGATTTACTTTATTTTGTGATGAACTATGTCCTTTGGTTGATCTGCTTAAAGAAATGTTTTGGGAGCTGTGATTTTGAAGACATTCTCGTTCAAAGCATTTATTGAACATGGCATGGCTTTATAGAAGAGTATAGATATAGAGTACGTACAAAGTATAGATTACATTCATTACTAAATTAATTTTCTTAGTGCTCCATCAAATGAAGTTCATAATTTCTGCATGCTGATTAGTCCTATTTAACTTGTGGACATTGAGACCCAAAATGTGTTGGATGAATTTATTTTACTGTGAATTTCAGGAGGATACAAAGAACTATATGATAAAATATGTCACAGGAACAGTAAGATACCTTTGCATAAGTACCTCGAATGTTTTTATTTTTTTTAGCCATAAAGGTTCCCTCCTTTTTCTCCAGTTCTACTGTATTGCTATTATCTAGGCAGTTAGGTGGTACGGTGGATTCAAGGTTGGTCCTGGAATCAAGAAGACCTGATTTCAGATGCATACTAGCTGGGTAATCCTAGGCAAGTGATTTAACTTTTCTGTGCCTCATCTTCCTTATCTGTCAAAGGAGGGATTTTTACTTAATGACCTCCAATGGCCTTCCAGCTCTATATCTAAGATGCCTTGAATTTTCACTTTGTCCTATGGGTTTATTGTGTGTGTGTGTGTGTGTGTGTGTGTTGCAGTACCTAGACAGGTAACACTTCACAACTTGGAATAGGCAATCAGGTTAGCAATGCTAGCATGGCTGGGGTTGGCTCCTGGCCATCTGTGTATAATAATGCTTCAACTAGCAAAGACTAATACCCCCTTTTCTCCTTGTCATGTGTTACATAGTCCTGGATGAAATGTGAGGGGCCTACCAGGCACAACATACAGAGAGTCCTTGAAGGATCACATACATTTGTCTGGAGGAAGATCTGTAAATAACATTTGGACACAGGGTGCCACTCAGGAATGCCAAGATACTCTTTGTACACGCACTTTTGGAGTCTTGATGGCTGAAAGTATTTCAGTAGCTGTAACGAAATAATAGCTAGAAACTCAATAATCTCATTCTCCTACACTAAGAGAGAAATGTAGAAATTGGCCTCATCTTTCAATTGGTGCAAGGTGCCACATGGCTGCAAGAACCAGTTGTGGAGGGAAAACAGTGGATTCTGGGCATTTTGCCTGAAGGGACACTTGGGTTAACCTTCATGGAGCTACTGCAAATGTGGATATTTTTCTCTTCCTGTTATCTGCCAACAAGGAAAGCTGTCCTTGAACTCTGGTCACATCTGTCTTGTTCTTTCCTTTAATTCATGTTTATGGAGTCCTCATGCTGTGCCCACCACTGCGCCTTTGAACTGGCTGTTCCCCGCACCTGGAATGCTCATCTTCCTCACCTCTGCCTCTTCATTTTCTTGGCTTCCTTCAGTGTTTAGCTCAAATGCCACCATTGGCATGAAGTCTTTGCTGGTCCCCCTTGCTGCTAATCTCTTCTTTTTCATTTTACTTTCATATACTCTGTATAGAAATTTTTATGCATCCAGATAGTTAGTTACATCTTCTCTCCCCCATGAGAATGAACACTCCTTGAGAGCAGCAAGTGGTGGGATTGTGTCTATGTATTGTGTCTTTATTTTTAACCTCCCCACCTCAATTATAACATGTAGCATGTTACCTGTTAAATACTTAATAAATACTAGTATCAAACAAGTACTTAATAAAGTACTTGAAAAATGCCTGTTGACTGAATGATTGGATGGATGGAGGAGCCAAAGAAAATTAGTGCCTTATACTGGTGAAGTATGTTCAGTCATTTTTTGGTCATGTCTGACTCTTCCTGACGCCATTTGGGATTTTTGTGGCAGAGATGCGGGAGAGATTTGCTATTTCCTTCTCCAGCTCATTTTACAGATGAGGAACTGAGGCAAACGGGGTGAAGTGACTTGACCAGGGACAGAGAACTGGTAAGTGTCTGAGGCCAGATCTGAACTCCATAAAATGAGTCTTCCTAACTCCAGGCATATCATTCTATTCACTGTGCCATCTTCCTGTCCTGGTGAAGCATATAATCCACAATAAAGAGAGAAAAGAAATGATGAATCATCACTAAATGTTTGAAAGTTTATGTGGTTGTGTGGGTGTGTAGTGGGAAAAAATACAGTGTACAAGTCAGAGTGGGAGGCTTCCTCTAGAACCATTGACCAGAGAATGTTTGAAGTAACAAATGGTGACTGAGTTCATTATATGTAGTGGAGACACTTAGGAAGACCACGGTGTCTAGGAAAGCCCTTTGGTAATCCTCAAAACCTCTTTGGTGTTTTGGATCTAGTGATTCTCTGAACATATATAACTCATCTACAACTTGTTAAACAGTCTTTTTAAGAGTTGCTGTAGGCAAAAATTTCATCCCACTGTAGGTGACCTAGGCTTAGCTAAGCTGTAATATCCATCATAAAACCCAAGGCTATCTACCCTCGTGGGATCTGGCATAGGTTCTGAAAACCCAGAGATATCCTCATACTATGATGAGGCATCAGAATAGGTCTTTAGAGGGAAAAAAATGAAATGAATAACATTACTTAAATTTTAACCTAAAAAGCTTAATTTCCAATAATCATTTTAGCACAGTGGAAAGACCCCTAATCTTGGATTCATGTGACTTGAGTTTGTATCTTGTCTCTGATACTTACTACCTAGGTGACTTTGAGCAGTCATTTAACACTTCTTTTGTCATCTATAAAATGAGAAGGTTGGAACAGATAACCTCTGAAGTCCCTTCTAGCTCACCTCCACCCAAAAAACCTTACATTTATTTTGTGTATATATGTGCATGGTGTGACTTTTAATGGGATGTAAGTAAGCACCTTGAGGACATAGAATGTTTTAGTTTTTTATTTTTTCCCCATCACATAGCCTAGCATCTAGCACATAGTAAATATGCAATTAGTGCTTGTTGATTGTATGATTTGCAAAAGATCTAGACTCAAATCCTACTCCAGCAGGATCCGTGTAACCTTGAGCCAATCACTTAACCTCTCTAGTCTCCATTTCCTCATCTGGAAAATGGGAATGAGGTAGACTGGATCACCTCCGTGACACCTTAAAGCTCTTAATCTAAGATCCTATGGTTCTATTCCCTTCACTAGTACACATTGCAACCTTATTCCAAGCCATAGTAGGCACCTTCATAAATTGCTGTGGCAAAAAGGTAAAATCATAAACATCACTTTAAAAAACCACTTCCTGATAGTCAACTCTGGTCAAGCAATGAATATTTCAGAATTTAGCTAAGTGGATCTTTTCAGCCAATCAACAAGCATTTATTAAATTCTAATGTGTGCCAGGCCTATACTAGGTACTGCAGATACAATAACAAAATGCCATAATTCCCATCCTTGAGGAGCTCACAATCTGTCTCACAATTGAGACAATAAACACAGTATTTCACTGGGCCTATACTCAAAATCTTTCCATGAGGTCACAGTTTGGACTTTGGTGGCATTGCCTTTCAAAACACATAATAATCTCAACACCCTGATGAAACATTAGACAAGGAGTTTAGTGAAAGTGAACGAAACATACATAAAAACACATAAATTCACATTCACACATAATATATACCAAAAAAGTGTGGCTCCTTTGTTTCTAACTGAAATGCAAATCTGAGAACATGTATGAGTAACCCATCCAATCCAAAAACATACCACTTTACTTGAATAAGACATATTTTTATATTGACCAGCCAATCCAGTTGAAATGTTCTACTTGTGTGGATACTGTGGGACATTTTATACCCTTTTATATCATTTTTGTCATTTCAGTACGACTCAGAGCCTGAACTAATTAACCAAAAGAAAAGCCTGATCCTAACAGTCTCTTTGTTCTCTGAGTAAGCTCAGAGATGTTTCTATCTTACGTCAACAAACCCAGATGGAGCATTCCTTGCTCTGTCCATGGCAATTAAGGTTGAAAACCTTGACCCCAGACACTATCTTGAATTATGTGACTTTTCCTTATCTTAATATTTTATGGGCATATAGTATGTTATGGAATGTTAATGGCAAATTAAACACAGAGATCCTGAGTTGTAATTTCAATTGACACTTTGTCAACTATCTGATTTGTTGTATTTACAATCTATTCCATTAAGGAAAATCCCTGTCTTGTATCATAATTAACATATGTGGGGGTCATAAAAATGATGTAATGCAGGCTGCTGTGTTGGGACTAAAAAAATTTATTTAAGCTTACTGATTTCCTTGCTCAGGGAGTCAGACTTAGTCTGACCACCATGCATGCATGTAACTGCTAAGTTTAAAGGGGATGAATGAATAAATAGATGTATAAGTAATATGAATTTTTCTATCACTTAGCCTGTTGTTTCCTTCAATCAGCTTTCAGGTTTAACAATACATGTGTTTATACATTATTTTCCTCATTAGAATGAAAACTTCTTGAGGAAAAAGAAATATTTTTGCCCTTCCTCATATCCATTGTGCTTAGTACAGTTCCTGTTACATAGTAGGTGCTTAATAAATACTTCTTGACTAACTGTCTTGTGTAGCCACAACTAAAGACAAGCGTAAAAAGAGTAAGATTGTTTTTGTGGGCCATGCAAGGAAGGTCAGGAATGAGAATAAGGATTTGTTTAGAACCTGTGCTAAGTGATTTTTACAAATATTATCCCCTTTGATCCTCACAACAACCCTTCCAGGTATATTCTATTTTTATTCCCATCATACAGATGAAGAAACTAAGACCAAGAGAGATTAAGTGACTTGCCGGGGGGTCACAAGCTAATAAGCTAGTAAGCATCTGAGGCTGGCTTTGAACTCAAGTCTCCCTAACAAGGCTCAGTGCTCTGTCCACTGAACCACCAGCTTTGCTTATACATAGTCACACACACACACACACACACACACACATACAAACACACACTCTACCAACAGTATCAACAGCACCACCAATAACAATGTTTGCATAAATCTGTCATTTATAAATATTCTACTAAAAGTAATAGAGTTTCTTGAGGCAGTTTCTGATGATCTTTTATAGAGGAAGTTTGTAAAACTTATTGGTTTCTAGGGAAATACTAAAGTCAACTAATCCATCATTTAATATTTATTAAGGGCCTGCTATGTGCCAGTAAGGACAGCTAGTGACACAGCGGATAGAGCAATGGGCCTGGAGTCCAGAAGACCTGAGTTCAATCCAGCCCCATATACTTCCTAGCTGTGTGACCCTGGGCAAGTCACTTAACCTTCTTTGCCTCAGTTTCTTCATCTGTACAATGATCTGGAGAAGGAAAGGGAAAACCTGTCCAGTAAGCTTGCCACAAAAACCCCAAATGTAATGGCAATGAGTTAGATGTGACTGAAACAACTGAAGCCTGAAAAGTATGCCAGGCATTGTGCTAATTACTGGAGATACAAAAAGAGGCAAAAGGCAATCTCTGCTCTCAGGAAGTGCACAATCTAGCAGAGGAGATAACAAAGAAGCATGTAGGAATTAGCTACAGGAAGAATAAATAGGAAATAATTAGAAGAAGGAAGGCACTAGAGCAGAGGTTCCAAAACTTATTTGGCCAACCTCCCCCCTTTTCCAAAAAAAATTACTTGGCACCACCTGGAAATCTACTTTCTTTAACCCTTTAACAATTGTTTTTAAATTGGCATCATTTCAAAAAAATCTATTTTTAAGGGATGTATCTTAAATTTAATAATTTATTTTAAATTTGTAGCTTTCTTCCTGCATTGAAATTTTGATGATGCAATATTGCCTCATGTAACCATATAGTATAACAATGTAGTATAGTATATGGTACAGTAATCGAGTCATTAGTTGCGCATATTCCTGCCAATGCACACTGGACTTCCTAACAATGCACAATACCCTCACTTGCCAGCACTTGCTTGTTAAGACCTGTTGGCAGACTTCACCACTGATTGGTTGTAACTTGCATTTTTTTCTGTTTATTTGGAAAATAATGTAATCACTACTACTTTATCTCTGTTGCACAACATATGAAACGTGGATGAATGGTTTTTCAAAATTTTCTTCTCTTCTTTCCTTATGCTTTCACCACCCCCTTATTTTTATTCAATGCCTCCAATTGCACCCAGGGCTACTACCACCACCACCACCTTGGATCATTCCAGAACCTCCCCGAACAAGGGGACAGTATCTCCCAATTTAGGAATCTATGGTAGAATTAGGAGGCATTAGACAAGGCTTCCTGTAAAAGATGAGATTTTAGTTCAGACTTAATGGAACCCAGGGAGGTCAGGAGGCAGGCAGAAAGAAGAAGAGCATTCCAGATGGGGGGGGGGGGTGAACAGCCAGAGAAAATAACCATAGTGGAGAGGTCAAATGTCTTCTTCTCAGGAAAATCATGAGGCCAGTGTGTCTAGATGGAAGGGCACATATTGGGGAGTAAAGTGTAAAAAGACTATGAAGGGCTCTGAATGTCAAGTAGAGGATTTTGTATTTGATCATGAAGGTTATGGAGAGTCACTGGAGTTTATTGAACATGAGAAGTGGGGGAATAACATCATTAGACCTGCATTTTAGGATAATCACTAGTGACTGAATGGAGAACGGAATTGGGAGAGACCTGGGGCAGGCAGGCCCACCAACAGGCTATTGCAATGCTCCAGGCTTGGAGTGTTGAGGGCTTGCACTAGAGGGGTGGCCTCTCAAGGAGAGAAGGGGGGATATTCAAGGGATACTGAAAAGGTGAAATAAACAGATCTTGACAACAAGAAACCACTCAACGAAGTTCTTAGCAAATAATTGATGATTAATACATACTAGTTGACTATTTGGATCACTTTAATTCAGCAAGCGTTTATTAATGAAGAAGTTCACTGTCTGAGGGGGTTGAGACACAAAGACAATATGAAAAACAGTCCCTTCCCTCAAGGAATTTCATTCTCCAAAATACAGCTACATTCTATGTCAATTTGAAATTAATATACTTTAACATTTATAAAGTATTTTCCTAATAAGAGCCGTGAAAGGTATAATTGTTTCCATTTTATAGATGATAAAAACACGTTTGGAAAATTTTGGTGACACTTTTTGTCAGTGTCAAAACTTTGATGCAAACCCAGTTCCTTGACTCCAAAGCCTATGATTTTTTTCCACTATGTAATACTTCCCTAAATTTCAAGTATATCTCTCTCTTTGTTTGAGAGTAGGATGAAAAATTACTTTCTGATTGGGAAAAAATAAATTATAATGATAACTTTTGTTTTGCTCCCAGACTAGCAGAATCTCTCTCTCTCTCTCTCTCTCTCTCTCTCTCTCTCTCTCTCTCTCTCTCTCTCTCTCTCTCTCTCTCTCTCTCTCTCTCTCTATCTCTCTCTCTCTCTCTCCTCCTTCTCCTCCCCACTTTGTCTTGTAGAAGAGAGCTAAGCCAGATGAGTCCTATGAGTAATAACTCTGGCCAGAGGCTGTGAAGGAGAGCAGTCACTGGAATGATTTCTTTAGCAAAAGTCCCTAAAGGTGCTTGAAGCTGAGTGAGAGAGCCCAGGGGCATTTTGACAGCAAGAGCAAGAAACCACAAGTAAGGATTTTTGACCCAAGGCTAAGAATACAGGGTATGTGAAAAAGAAATTCTAATCAAAGGTTGTGTGGGAGACAAGAGAGACACTAATCTGGGATTGCTTAAAGTTTGGAGGCAAATCTTTCTGCAGAATTAGTTCCAAAAGATTTGATCTCCATGGACTTAATTCTAGGTAAGAGTCACCCATCATTTTCTTGGTGTCCATTGTCAAAGATAATGAAATTACATGACACAGGGAATGGTGCTGTTGAGTCCCTAAATTCCCAGGTTTCATTAGTTCATAAAACCATAGGATAATAATAACAACAACCTTTATGTAACATTTAAGTTTTGTGAAGCTCTTTATACATATTTCATTTGATTTGTTTTTGACAGCAACCCTGTGAGGAAGGGATAAAAGAGCCATTACTATACTTTTTCAAAAGAGGAAAGTGAGGTGAGAAGATGCCTTGCCCATGGTCATACAACTACTATGAGTGAGACAGGATTTGAACTCAGGTCTTCCTGATTCCATGTCCAATGCTTTAATCACTACACTCCCTAGCTGCCTAGATCATAGATTTAGAGCTGGTGGAGATCTTGGAAATCAGTTGAGAGGGTTCATTCTTTCATTTAACATATGCTTATAAGGTACCTAATTTGTACAAAGCAGTGCTAAATGCTAGCAGAAATGAAAATATCAGGACAAATAGCATTCCTCCCTGTCTCCATGGACCTTTCAGCCCAACAAGAGGAAGATAACAAATTAAAAATGTCGACTCCTACGACATTGAGAGGCCTGAGTGCTGCTTTACGGTAAGAATCAACAAGGCAATAAATCACCGGATCTGAAATTATATGGGTGGAAGACAGTGTGGTATGTATGATAGAAAGAGCATTTTTGCAATATTAAGGGCTAGATCATCCCTTAAAAATCAACTCTTCCAATGTCTTCATTTTGTTTCTATCATTTTAAAAAAAACTAACAAATATCCATTTTCTCTTTTCCCACTCAAAACTGAAAAAGAAAAAAAAAACAAAGTCCTTATAACAAACTATTACATTGTCAAGTAAAACAAAGTCATGCATTGGCCATGTCTTTAAAAATATGGCATTCTTCACCTTGAGTCCTTCCCCTCTCTTTCAGAGGCTGGGTATCACGCTTTATAATCAGTCTGCTGGAATGGAGAATTCTCCCAAATTTTCAAATATATTGTGAAGTAATTTAACAAATGGACAGCTAGGTGGCACAGTGGATAGAGTATGGGGTCTGGAGTCAGGAAGAGTCACCTTCCTGAGTTCATCTCTGGCTTCAGACACTTACTAGCTGTGTGACCCTGGGCAAGTCACTTCACCCTGTTTGCTTCAGTTTCCTCATCTGTAAAATGAGCTGGAAAAGAGAGTGACTAACCATTCCAGAATCTTTGCCAAGAAAACCCTGAATGAGATCATGAAGAGTGGACGTGAATGAAACAACTGAACAACAATAAATTTAACAAACAGCTATTGTTTCACAAAATTCTCATAGATTAATGTTTTCAAAGAAAGGCCTTTTCATTCTCAGTTGAGATACTAAGCTGTCCTGGGTAAAAATTCCTCCATGATTCCCTTTAGTATATAGAACGTTCAACTGAAGATCTAAATAGAGTATCTCTGTGTTCTTTTGTGCACATAGGTTACACCAAAGGTCTCTAGGAATCTTTCCCACCTAAGGCGAACCCAGTAAAGTCCATGTATAAATTTCCTCTGTGTCCATATGCTGTAGGACACCTAAAATTTCCCCAAAGCATCCCTGCCAAAGTATTAGAGCAATCCAAATGGCAATCCTAACTCATTCCTCACTAGGACAAGCAAGTTAACATAAATGGAAAACAAACACAGATGATCCCCAAAGACTCATAGGGCTCTTCAAAATGTATTGAACAATTAATGTTGATTACTCAAGTTCTGGGGCAGTAGACAAACCTTATCCTGTGAACCTTCGGTTCATAAGGACTTCTGACAAGATGTCTAGTCTCACATCTCAAATAAACTAAGTAGTCTAACTTGGCTTAAGAAAACAAAACAAGACAAAAAATCTATCAAGTGCTTTAAATTAAATGCTAGGCACCTGTATTTTGTGTTGCGAAATTCCATAATGTGAAATTCATACTGCTCGTAGTAGCTGTGGCATATGACTAAGTAGCTGGGTGATCTTGAACAAATGAGTACAGTAATACAACAAATATTAGTACTTAAGCAGTCAAACAAAGCAAAGGTTATGTCCAAGAAACTAGTCTGACTGTTAAAAGAAACACACCAGAACATGGACTGCTTAATTAAAGTCCAAAGCAAAATTAGAAAAATAAAAACAGTTTTTCTTTAGTAGGTCCTTGAAGGGACAAAGTAGATTATCCAAGAATGCAAATTCTAAAATAAGAATCTCTCTAGGGGAGCTTCACAAAGTCTCCCAAAATATCCCAGATGAAGCCTCCACACTCCCTCCAAGCCTAATTCCCAAACTTCTATTGGAATTGGTATGCTCAGTCCCTAGAAATTGCCTGGCTACTTCTCCATTCAAGGTTCTATGGGTAACCCAGAGGGGTTATAGTTTCTAGTAGGTTCACACATGAATCCCCAACTGGTGTGCTCCTCATTCGTTATCATTCACGTATAATGACCTTTTAGAAAGGAGTATTAACAAATACGGTATAAGGGGAGCAAAACATACAGAGAAAATACACACAGAGAAGAATGGGCTTAAGCTTAGAATGAAATGGGAATGAGATGAATTTGTGGGGTACACGTGAAGCAAAAGAGTAACTCAACTCCTGGTTACTGGAAGTCTGACTGATGCTGCTGCCTGAACTGTTGGTAAATCCCACAATTGCATTAGCAAAGGAAGCACCATTTCAATGGATGGTTTGGGGCTGGATGAGAAGTGACTGTACCAAGAACGAAGGTGTTACACATGTCTATTTCTCCTCTGTTTTATCACATCCCTTGGTTTCATAAATATTTTTTTAAGATATTATTCTTTAAATCATAATCGATGCAAGACAGTGCTTCCTAGAAATAAGCATCCAGCAATGGAATGAAATTATTGGGTTCCCTTTGCCTAAAGCTCTTTAAGAGAGGTAGGATCACTTGGGGTTACCTGGAGTTGGACATTACTGATCATAACATCAGGGATATTGTGGTGAAGGGAGGGTGATATTTAGTGAGTACAGTTGGATAAGATGGCCCCTGAGCCCCCTTTCAGACCTGAAGTTCTAGCTTGTGACATTTCAGATCAGCCAAAAAAAGTTATTTTGATGGTTTCTGGAGCACTGTACTCTACTAATCTATGGTCTTAATATTCTCCAAGGTGTAGTTGAATATTGAGGGCATACTTTGTACCTACTATATGCTGCTGTCATTGGCTGAGTCCTCACAGATGTAAGAAGTAAGATTGGACCAGTGGGGACATGGAAAAGACAGGATAGCACTTAATGGGAAGGTTACAACTGAAAACACATTTAGGTATCCTTCTCTAAGTCTTCCTATGGATTGTCAAAGTTGATATGAGTGCTCAAAGGACTGGTGATTTTGTCAGGTTAGGGAATACCCAGTGTCTGAATTCCCTTTGCCTGTGTTGGTCAAAACACATCTACGTCTCACTAAATGAAGTTTATTGTCCAAGAAACATAAAGGTTAAGTGACTTGCACCATTTCACACAGTTAGTATCAAAGGAAGATTTGAATTCATGTTTTTCTCTCTCCATGACCAGGGCTTTGTTCATTACGCTATATTGCTCTTCAAATTCTTGTAAAACTTTAAACACTCAAAGCTGACAAACATTGTCAATCATGGAGAAAATCCTCTCCTGTTCACTGCACATAGCTTTCTCACAGATTCAATAAGTCAACTTTCCTGTAGCTTTATGACTGGATTTCAAAACAAAATGTAGATAAAGTGTCACAATATCACAGAATTTTAGAATCAGAGATGATATGGCAGGTCATCCAATCCAAAATCCTCATTTCACAGATGAAGATACTGAAGCCATGAGGTCATGATTTGCTCAAGGTCACCTAATAATCACCAGAGCCAGGATTCAAACCTATGTCTCCTGACTTCAAGTCATGTACCCTTTCTACTGTATCACACTGTATTCCAGCCACAAAGCTTGGGGAACATGGACATAGAGTCTTCGCATTTACAGTTACACAAAGCAATCACATCTAGATTTTCTTTAAAGCAGCTTTTGGCAACTTTATTGGATGAATCTGAAATTTGCCTTAGAAAGTGGTTGCTCTTTCTGGTGCTTTCTCCTCCATTGAGAAAATTGATATGGAGGGCACATATTCCTAAAGAGTTATTCTTCGAATCAAGGGGCTTCCTTCCTTCTCAATTTTTTGCTGTTTTCATTTACATAGTCTTTTATCTTCTCTTCATTTGCTTTTGTTTCTGGGCTCTCAGTTCTTCAAAGTATCTACAAAATTAGCCTGCCCTTACAGCACCTAACACATTTTCTTCATGATAAAACTTGATGATTCTACAAAATAGTATGACTAAGAAATAATAACCCTTCTTTATTCCATTTTTCCATTGTTGTTTGTTTATCATAAATACATGCCTGAATTCCAGAAAGTACTTCTCCTCAATTCAGGAGAGAGCAAGCTGGATCATAATTTCCTGGAATTTATTTTTATGGAACCCAACTGATGTAAAATTTTGGAAAGAGATTGTGAGGATTCAAAGTGAGTCAGAAAATACATGTTAGTGGTTCATGTTTGGAATTATTTATATTCTTTTTTCAGCATTCCAATCAGTTCTGCTCTCTTTTGAAATCCCTCCCTCTCTCTAAACATCACACACTGAGAGATTTCAGAAATGTTTAGGAAATGTCTGTTGAGGGGCAGACTGGTAAGTCATAAAATCTGGGTTCAAATACTTGCTTTGTTACTTATTATCTTTATGGTTTGGGTAACCAACCATCAACCAACCTGTGTACCAGGAGCTATGCCAAGAGTTGGGAATTCAAAGAAAAATCATCCCTTGCCTTCAAGGAACTTAAACTCCCATAAGGGAGCCAACATGTATATGAATTGGCACATACAACATACATATAAAGGAGATGGAAAGCAATTTTAGAGGAGAAGGCCCTAGCAGCTGGGGGGACGGGCAGTGGGTGGTGAGACTATCAAAGGGCAAGTCACTTTATATTTCTGGGCCTGCATTTCATCATCCATAAAATGAAAGGATTGGATTAGAGGACCTCTAAGGTCCTTTCCAGCTTTCAATCTACAAATCTATGAATTGAAATGAATCCTTGCATTTCCATAGGAAGTGATTCCATAATAGTCCCTTGCCTATATAGATAAATGTATAGTCGTGAGCTATCACCAGATCCAAAGGTCTTTTTAAATCATCTCATTTTTCCTGATGTCTTTGCAGGATCGGACATTGTGGACCACCCTCTCCTCTGAACATTCTGTGCTTGTTCACATTTTTATGGATCCTCTCCGACTTCTGACTGTTCTTTTTCTGTTTCTTGTGTCTTTTCTTCCTTCATTTTCCCTCTTCGATGTAAATATTCCCCAAGGTTCTTCCCGGGACTTTCTAGCCTTCCCCTTGATGACCTCAACCATTTCCATGCTTGTCCTGTGCTGTCCCTAAACCCTAGCCAGTGCTATAATCTCATATCCCAACTGCCTCTTGTAGATGTTGAATGTCCCACTAAGACTTCAAATTCAATGTATCTAAAAGAGAATTAATCTACTAAACTTGCCTGTCACTCTACTTTTACTTTTGTTAATGTCACTACCATTAACCTGATAACTTTCACATCATCTTTGTCTCTCCCCCAATACATCCAACCTGTCCCTGCTTATCTTCTGTCTTTCTTATTTCATCCACCCTCATTAAGTTTCATCCACACTCATCTCTTCTGGAGAAGACAATTGCAGTGGTTTCATAATTGATTCTCCTTTCTTCAATCCCTTTTATCTCCAATCTATCATCCACACTGCTGACTAAATAATTTTCCTAAAATGCCACTGTGCTCATCTCAGTTCCTCAATTCAATACCTTATAATGGCTTTCTATTGCCTATTGAATAAAGTGTCAATTTCTCTTCCCGGGCATTCAAGGCCCCAACAATATGGATCCAAGTTACAACTCCAGGCTCATCTCATACCACTCATGTTCATGGACTCTATGCTTCAGGCAAAATGGACTACTATCTCTCCTCCATTGTCACCTCTGTCCCTTTGCTTATACCTCTCATGCACTTTTGTTGTTATTGTTCAGTCATTTTGATTGTGTCCAACTCTTCCTGACCCTCTTTGGGGTTTTCTTGGGAAAGATACTGAAGTGGTTTGCCATTTCCTTCTCCAGCTCATTTTATAGATGAGGAAACTGAGGTAAATTGGGTTAAGTGACTTGCCCAGGATCACACCACTAGTAAGTACCTGAGGCCAGATGTGAACTCTAGGAGACGAGTCTTTCTAACTCCAAGTCCAGAATTCTATCCACTCCACTACCTGGCTGCCCTTCATGCAGAGAATATATTTACCTCACATCTGTTGGTTTTCTTCCCTTTCTTCAAGGCCCAACCTCAGTTGTTAGGCTCTCTATGAAGGGCTCCCTCACTTCTCTCAAGAAAAAAAAAAGATCTCCCCTCTTCAAATTTCTCATAGTCCTCTGGTATAGCAGAAAAGATATGTAATCCAGAGTCAGAAAACTGGGGTTCAAATCAAAGCTCTGCCCCATACTGTGCAATCTTAGTAAGTCACTTTACTTTTCTCATCTATAAAATGAAGCTGTTGGATTCGATGACTACTAAGCTCCCATTCAGCTTTGAAATTATACCCATGATCCTTGCACAAATTTCACTCTCCCTTGTAACATAGATATGTACTTGTCCTTCCCTTCCCCACCCCACCCCCACCCCATTAGATCATAAGCTTCTGGTAAGCAGGAATTTATTTTCTATCTTAATAACACCACACATAAGAAGAGGAGAAAGAGAAACCAGCATTTATTAAACCCCTTTTTATTTCAGGCACTGTGCTAAGCATTTTAAAAATATTATCTCCTTCCTTACATGTAATGGGCCTCAATAAATGATTAATTGCATGAATTAGGGGTCATTATAATGACCCTTGTTATCCCCGTCATTAACTCTTCTTACAAAGTTGCCATATAGGATTTATTTTGAGAAAAATGCTCTTTTGCCCACTGGATAAACATTCCCCATTGATCAAATGAGCTGTCTTCCTGATAACTTTTTTCAAAGTGATGTTTTATTATAAACCCAATAACTATCAACTAAAACAAAGATTCAAATTAACAAGGTAAAAAATTTTATCTTCATACATAACCCATAAACTTCCAGCTACTTCTAAGTTGGTTTTGTAAATGCATAAATTGATTGTTAACAAAATATTTTTCAAACATTATCTAGTCTGTGCCCTTCCAATCTCTTTTCTTCTGTATATGTTATTGAATTTTTGCTATTATTTTTATATATAGTCATAGTCAGTGTATATAATTTTTGATGCTTGCTTTACTTTCTTTACTCTGCATAACTTAATGCCATTCCATATATCTTAGTGTTTTTCATATTTATCATTTTTATAGTACAATAATATGTCATTATATTGATATATAGTAATTTATTCAGCTATTCCCCTATCATTATATGTATGAGTTGTTTATAGTTTTTTGCTATTATAAATAAAACCAGCATGAATATTTTTGTACAAATAGAGGATCCTAGGATTTAGAGACTGGAGGGACCCTAAAATTAATCCAGAGTCCTCGTTTTACAGTACAAGAAACCGAGTCTCAGGGCAGTTAAATTACTTGCAAAATAATTGGCACGTTGATGCTGGGTTTCAAAAGTAATTCTCTCCAATACAAGTCCAGTGCTATTTCCACTACACAGATCTCCAGCTTCCTTCCTTTTTAGTAACATCTTTCATGTATAAACCTAGAATTAGAAACCCTGGGTCAAAGGGTAAAAATCAATTTTGTCATTTTCCTTTCATGTTGCCATACTATTTTCCAAAAGGACTCAATCATTTCCTGGCTCCACTAACAGTCTAATAGTGAACCAGTTTTTTCCCTCAGCTGTACCAACATTGAATTTTATTGTTTTTAATTTCCTGTGCCAATTTGATGGCTGTAATATAGGACCTCCAAATTGTTTTAATTTACATTTCTCTGATCATTAGAAAGTTTGAACTGTCTTTCAGGTGGCCATTACCACGTTTTATACCTTCTTTCAGGAACTAATCACTATGAATTTAGTGGATTTGTGGCCATTCCTTACAAATTCCAGGTGTTCATTTTTAGCAATCATATTTATAATATTTTCCCTTAATCTGTTTCTTTCCTTTCAGGAGAATTTTTTAATCATTCTGATGAGTATTCAGGCAGGTGAACCTTTGTTTGGGGCTTTGATTGTACAATCTTGTTGTTGTCTTGTTGTCTTTGAGTCATTTCAGCCATGTCCAACTCCGTGTGACCCCTTCTGTGGGTATCTTGGCAAGGATACTGGAAAGGTTTGCCATTTGCCTCTTTAGCTCATTTTACATATGAGAAACTGAGGCAAATATGGTTAAGGAACTTTCCCAGGGCCATACAGCTAAAAAGTGTCAGAAGCTAGATTTGAACTCAGGAAGATGAATCTTCCTGATTCCAGACTAGGCACTCTATCCACTGTGCCACCTAGCTGCCCATATTCTATAACCTTACAGATTATATAAAGTGTCCATTGCTGCTTAATGGAGAAGATGGAGGATATCTCTTGAGTCTAGGTATCTGTTGTTGAGGATGAATAAATATTATTATGGGATCATGAATCTAGAGCTAAAAGGGGCTTGAAAGATGATGTAGTCCAATTCTTTCATCTTATAGCTGAGAAAACTGCGTCCCACAGAGGTTAAGTTACTTGCCAAAACTCACATAGACAGGAAGCGTCAGAGGTGGAATTTGAGTCCAGGCCTTTGCCTCCAAAGTAAATTTTCTTTACACTATGGCACACTGACTCTTTAAATAAACATGTTCTATTGTTGGGGATGGATTGGCAAAAGTGGTTGTGAACCAGAGTCATGTATTTGTGTTGGGTGTAGACATGGGATTTTCACTGCAGAGATCACCCCCTTTTACCATTTTTCATTGAGATTAGGATAGAGGTAAGGCTCAAGACCTCAGAGTAGGCTTTGATCCCTAGAGCATTATGCTTATGCATCATCTTTCACTGCCTCATTGCTATCAACAGCAGCCGATGAGAAGCAGTGGTTCAGCATTTCCAGCCCAAAGATAGCAGAAGCAATGGTGATATAGCTAGGGTTCCTGGATCCCAAAGATTACTGCATGAAGCCACAGAGGGGTAGTTGTACAAACCTCATTATGAGTGCACATGCCCTCATTGGCCCCAGGAAGGATGGAACCAAATGCCTAGGCTCCTAAGGAAGGGGATAATGTTCAATTTCAGTGGTTCAGAGGAAAAATACTTGGATTTGGGGTAGGGTCCTCCTCTGCCACTTTCTGTATATGAGGCTTTGGGCAATCTACAACCTCTGTGGGTAGTCTCCTTCTCCATCAAGGGGAGTGGATTGGACATGGAGAGGAGAGAATAGTTGCTTTCTAATTTCCCTTTTAGCTTGAACCTATAATTTATTAGAAAATAAATCCCTTGAGGACAGGAACTGCCTAACATTTGTTTTGTTTTCCTAGTGCCCAACACAAGTAGGTGCTTAATAAAAACATCTTGATTTATCGATCACTTTGATCCTGGAAATTTCAAAAACCAAACCATTTAGAGAGAAGAGACAGAGTTCTGAACAAGAACCAGTCACTTGGCAAGAAGGTATTAGCTCATGAGGTCCTGGAACTAAAACAACAGGTAAGGGTTGAACAAAAATTTAGGCTTCACCATGTACCACAATAACAGGCTATTCTGATGGTATAAGTGTGATGGGTAAGGCCCTTTTCCTTCTGGGGATAGTGCAAGCCTTTAGTGTGGTACCATAAGATTAGAGTTATATACGGGTGCTTATAATAAAGATGAGACTCAATGGAATGTCAAAACCTGTCTAGTAATCCCAAGTTCATTTCTCTTCTCAGGGCAGTCCAAACCACAAGGTAATGTTGGAGAGCTACTTAGGACTTTTCTGACTCAATCACTACTTTCGACACTCTTGACCACCTTCTTCTAGATACTCTCCCCCTCCTTCATTTTCATAACACTACTCAAGCCTAGTTTTTCTCCTACCTATCTGCCCACTCCTTCTGTATCTCCTTTACTGACCCATCATCTATATGAGATGCCCTAACTGTGAGTACTTGTCAAGGTTCTACCTTTGGTTTTCTTCCCTTCTGCCTCTACATACTCTCTCTTGGGAACCTCATTAGCTACCTTAGGTTTCATTATCATTCCTATGCAGATGACTCATGAATTTCAGTACCATATCATCAATTGCCTATTTGACATTTCAAATTGGATTCCTGAAGGCAATTCAAACTCAGCATGTCCAAAGCTAAATTCATTATCGTCCCCTCCCCGACAAAGCCTCTCTTATTCCAAATGTCCTCATTTCTGTCAAAGGTATCACCATTCTTTTGGACTCCCAGTTTTATAGCTTCACTATTATTTCTGATTCCACACTATTCCTCATCCCTACATATCCAATCAGTCACCAGATTTCGCCATTTCTATCTTCACAAAATCTCTCACTTATGACCCCTCTGATCTCTACTCAACTAGCTACAGCCTTAGTTCAGGTTCTTATCATCTCTCACCCCAATCATTACAACAGCCTTTTACTTGATTTCCCTGCCTCTAGTCCATTTTACACACTACTGCCAAAGAAAACTCCTTAAAGTGCAGGTTTGACCATGCAGATCCCTTACTCAATCAGCTCCAGTGACCCTATACCACTTGCATTTTAGCCCCATTGGACATCATTCCTCTCCTGAACTTCTTGGTCCAGTCAAATTACCCTTCTTCTCTGTTCCTCACACACAACACTCTTGTGTCCACATCTTTGCACTGGCTATCCAATACGTCTGATATGTGATTTTACAAAGTCTCTTCATTTTAGGTACAATTCAAGGTCTTTTCTCTGCATGTCACTCTCTCCTTACCCCCAACTGCTAGTGCCCTCCCTCTCAGATTACTTTATATTTAACTATTTTGTACATTTTTGCATTTATCACCTCACACTTATACTGTGTATGCTGGTATATTGTAATGTAAGACCCTTGTGATTAGGGACTATTCCATTCTTTACATCATCTGTGCCTACAGCAATGCCTGACACTATGCTAAATAAGTACTTATTGATTCATTGATTTATTGATTGAGGTGAAACTGGGACTCACTGGGAAGAGAGGAGAATTATATGAAATGTTTAAGAGCTACCAGGAGACCTTTGTGTGGTTTTATATTTTCTATGGAATCCAATAATGAATGTATTATTTATGCTATGCATTGTTACCTTGGGTGCCTGCATTGGAACTGGAAGCTCTTTCACCCACATCTTTGGAGAGCTAGACATAAACTATATTCTGAGGTTCCAAGAGGAAACTTTGGGGAAGGACAAAATGAAGTTGTGGATTCTACTCTAAAGCTTGAACCCACTATAGATAAACCCAGGGCTTGGGTTTCTAGAGTATGGATTACAGACAAAATCAAATCCATCCATTTTATTTCCTATAATTTAATCCATTTATTCAATAGATCAAAATTTTCCTCTTCTCCACAAATGTTCCTTTTTCTTCTTCTTTCCGTTTTAACATTATTTGATCATTAATGCTCTTGAAATTTATTGTTGTATATATATTCAGATGTGGATCAAATCCCATTTTCTCCAAACTGCTATCCAATTTTCCCAGTGGTTGTTATTGAGTAATCATTCCTTAGTCCTGGTGTTTTGTAATCATAGACCAGTCTTCTCTATAGACCAATCTTCTCTATGCCTTTGTTTCTAATTCTGAATTATCTGTTCTGTTCCGTTGATGTCTATTTTATCCATTTGTTTACCCAGTACCAAATATCTTTGATAATGACTGTTTTATGGTATAATTTGAGCTCTTGCAGTGCAAGTTCCCCTCCCTCATTTTTTGTGGTAATTTCCCTTGATAGTATTGCTTGCATTATTCCACATCAAAGTTATTGTATTGCTTCAATCTTTCAGTGAATCTGTGATCCCCAGAGTGTATCTACTTCTCCTAACTTTGCAAATCACAACCAAGCCATTCCTTCTCATCCTGTACCATCCTTGTCCCAGAGCTTTCTTTTTCATTAATTGTTACTTGTACTGAAATATTTTGCTTCACATCACTTTTATTTTTGAATTTTCCCCTACCCTACCAAGAAAGCTACCCCTTATAACTGGGAACAAAAACATCAGAGGAGAAAAACTAATACCAATGAATATATCAAGTTGGTCTAACAGTATAAGCAATGTAACACACTCATGATCCCCTTATCTCTCTACCAAAAGGAAAATAGTATACCTTCTCATCTTTTCTTGGGGTCAATCTTGGAAACTCCCTCTGACATAAAGATTTCAGTCTTCCATATTCCTGGGTTGTTGGCTATGATTGCCTTCTCTGACATGAAAAACTCCTTGAAACTCCTTGAAACTTTAGAGCCCAATCTCAACCCTCCACAATATGTGGTCTTAGTAGGATATGAAGAAGGACTTGATCTTTTCAAACTTGAGTTGGACAAATCCCTCTAAGACTTGAAACATGGATGGTGAAGAAGGTAGCCTAGAGAAGAGCATCAAATCCTAGGTCTGCAGTTGGTCTGAAAGCAATATGAGCCTAACCTAAAGTTAATCTTTCTTACATTTCTCTTATATTCTGCTTCAAGTCACAATCCTCTTGATGAAAAAACAGAGCCATATTAGTAGATTTATGAGTGTGATCAGTCACCAAGATTCATTCATGAAGATACAAGGACATCCTTACATGTGACCATGACAGAAGAGCAAAGCAAGTCAGTCATTGTAGCTAGCACTGAAGCATAGATATAGTTTTCTAAGGTAGGAAGCAACTGAAGGTATAAATACCAGAAGAAAGTATTTCTGAATGCAGCTGAAAGTGGAAATCTATTTCTTTAGTTAAAAATCCTAGAGAACTTGAAACTGAAGGGTATCCAAGATATTAGGAACCTGAAGGCACTGTGCTGGGATCAGTTTGCCCTGTATAAATGTTGTTTAACCAGGAAGCTTACTAGGCATCAGTTCCCCTTTACCTCTGTCCTTTTGGGGTTGGAGATAATGCTCACCTAATTTACCAAAAAGTTTAATGTAAATTTATCCAATCATTCTTAATGCTCTAGTCCCCACCTTCTTAGGAAAATGTCACCCTTGTCTTTTCTCTGCTGTGTTTCAAATGAGATCATTTACAAAAGGGTGTGCATGGCCATTCAAAAAAGACTAGTGCCTCTGGTGTGAGGGCTTGCTGAGCCTTTTTCAGGGCTGCTCATTCACCTTTAGCATCCACCTATTGCCCAACTCTCACCTGAGGCTCCAAGAATCTGTAGCATGCACAGCAGCCACACCCCAGTAAAATGACCTTGGCAGATTGGCTAACCCAGGTTGAGGGTAACTGACAGGCCTCAAACCCATTGGTGAGTTATGGGGATGTCTACCCAAAGCAGTACAAACTTTCCCCAGGCAGAATGAGCAGATGAGAATAATTTATTACAATGGACATGAAGGTGGCTGAAGCAGCCTCTGTGGAGCACTTACAATCCAGCATCAAAGACTTCAAAGCCATCCACTGCATCGCAGTCCATCGCCAGTTGTCCTGATTTTTGTTTTGTCGCTGGACTTTGATGACTCAGGAAGAGAGAATGAGGCTGATGACTTTATGTAACTGTGCCTCACTTAAATCCAATTAACACTCAAGACATCACCCCATGATATCATTGGTATTCTTTGAAAATGAAGGACCAACGACAGTTTGCAAAAGGGAGACATGAACTGTTGACATTTTATTAACCATGATATTAGAAAAGAATAAAAAACACAGATCTACCAAAGCAGTCAAGGTAAGCCTATAAGTAGGCAGCTCACCTTCCTTGTCTGTGGACAAGCAGAAACCCAGGAGCTCAAGGAAACACAGCATTGGGCTTCAGATTCAAACTTTTCTCTCATGGCAATACAGGGAAGGAAAGGCATTAGCCACCCACAGAGGCCCTTGACTAGCCTAGGTCCTAGAGAGTTTGTCTGGATCCCAACCCATTGCTTTTCTTTATATTCTCCAATTCTAGTCACTGTCCTGTCTCTTCTCAGAGTCAATCATCTGTCTACTCTTGCCATAAGTGTCTTACTTTTCAATAGGCTCTGTATGCATTCCTCACTAGCCTCTGAGCCTGCTTCATGCCCTTTTCACTATATAAGTCCAATCTCATCTAAGTCTTATTCTCAGATTCACACATGAGAGGTTTGGTGGCTCGATGACAATTGTCACCATTTTTGTTGCCATTGTTTTTCACAATGATAGTTTGCCACTCTAATGCCAACAAGGATATTTGATCCTACCCTCCAACTGCTTCCTAGCATGATTTTCTCACTGGTTGGACTATAGCAGGGGAGTGCTGGGGCTAGCTCAAACTAATTTAAAAGAATCAATTATTAAATTTTCAGTGGAAGCATTTACACCTTGAAAATTGGCAAATGCTACAAACCAGACCTTGATTTATTTGTTTGTAGCATTTAAGGCTTAGACTTAAGACATAGGCTTAAGAAGGTGATGGAGAAAATGTTAATACAAACTAAAGTGAAAAGTGTTTTGTGTGTACATCCAGTCATTTATTTACAAGCATACCCCTGCATGTATGGGGTATCACTCTTTGTGGCTTGCTCATTGATAGTGGCATGATAGTGGCACCTTCTGTCTTCCTTATTTTGATAAAGCCTAAACAACAGGAACATGCATGCTCTATCACTACACTCCAGCAGTCCCTTTTTCAAATAACTAACGCCCTTATTATTTTTATCAAAGTGGACACTGAAGAGTTTTTGTATTATTTGTTTTATTTTATATGAATAATGAGTGATAAATATCCATTTCCTATTTTTTTAGAGACAATAGCTCATTTAAGTAAAAGGAGTTGGAACAGTTATAATGGGCATACCATATCTTCTTATGTTTGTCTTTCCTTATAAGTTGATGTTAATTTTATCCTTCCTTCTAACAAGTTGTTGGTCTCCCAGCTCACAGAGAGCTGACTTTAACGTAACTCCAATGGTTAAAACCACATTTCTCCTCTCTAATAGTCTTTTTTCCTGATATTCTTCCCTGATTCACATAACTTTTTTTCAAACAAGTATTAGTAATATCTGCATATGCGTATATGCACACATTTGTACATATAGTTAATAGGATTATAGATCTAGCACAAAAAAGAAATTCAGAGGTCATTCAGTTTAATTCTCTTCACAATGAAGAAACAAAAGAATATAAATTAAGTGACTTGTAACCAAAAGTGATAAAAGTCATAGAGAAGATTTGAACCTATTTCCTTTGACTCCTGAGCCAGTGGTTTCTCCATTGTACTACTATAATCAGTCTTATTTTTGGCTGAAGGTTCTGAATAATAAGAATAGCTGACATTTTTGTAGTTGTTAAATATTTGCAAAAGACTTTAGGCACATCATCTCTTTAAATGTTTAAACATTTAAATCTTCACAACACTGTGAATCAGGTGCTATTTTTAGAATTATTTTACAGGAAACTAAACCAAACCTCATGGAGATTAAGTGGCTTGCTCAATGTCACATATATACTAAGTGTCAGAGGCACAATTTAAACCTAGGCTACATCTGACACCAAGGTAAAGGCTTTGGTCTCTTCCATTTCTTGTTCCCAATCTACTTTTGGCTCTCTTATCCTATGCCCACATTCTCAATGCATTCATTGAGCATCAAATGTAATTTGACTTGGTTTGGAGGATTTTGTCAGCTCTTCATAAAATTTTTCCACATCTTCATCTTCAGCAACTGTAGGACCATATATTTAGAGCTGAAATGGAATGTAGAAATTATCAAGTAAAACCTTCTCATTTTTGATACAAGAAAACTGAGGTTAAGCGATTTTCCACAGAGGTTATTACTTGTCTAAAATAACACAGAACATAAGTGGCATACCCAGGATTCAAAAGCAGGTCTTAAAAGTTCAAATCCATCAGCATTGTACCATGATACCTCCCATAATGTACCATTCCTTCATATTGTTCAGAATACCACTGTTGAAAGTTGATATTTGTTGTTGTACAGTTATGTCCAGCTCCTCCTGACCTCATGTGAGGTTTTCTTGGCAAGGACACTGGAGTGGTTTGCCACTTCCTCCTTCAGATCATTTTACAGATGGGTAACTGGGGCAAGTAGATTAAAGTGACTTTCCTAGGGTCACACTGCTAGTAAGTGTCTATGGCCAGATTTGAACTCAAGAAGAGCAGGCCAGGCACTCTATCCACTATACCACCTAGCTTCCCCCTCAAAGTTGCTATGTTTGTCAGCAATTTTACCTTTGTGTATGGTGTAATTTCCTTGTTTCACTCACTTAATGCTTCACATTCCAGTGCAATCAATTTTAATCCATCCTATCACCTTAAATTTATATACATGTTTTGACATTAAATGTATTCCTTTTAGATAACATAATTGAGTTGTATTTTAAAATCTATATTATGGTATTTTATTCTTTTTATAGTGGAGTCAAGTCCATTGACACTCAATGTTATATTTCAATACTTCAAGGAGATCTGCGAGTTCATCAGTTTGTGTACCACCTCTATTTTTTAAATCACAATCATTCTGCTTTTTAGTAGATGGTTTTCAAAATCACTGAAGCTGAAAAATGCCTCACCCTGCAAGCAACTTGTTGATGAACTACTCTCAGCTTTCTTGGTTGGTCCTCAGATGACAAACATTTCAAAATTGTAATCGTTAAATTTGACATATTCTCTACCATTATTTCTCAAATCATTTCTTTCATCAGAGAATAATATAATCATCCTCATTTCACTGACATTGATAATTTCCCCAAATTTAACAGAAACAAAGCTAAATAAAGTTACAAAAACTTGACACTCATTGTCCTTGTAGAGGCCCTTTACCTTTATTCCTTGGCATGTTTTCTTTTATAGACCATCTAGTTAATCCCTCTAATTTTAAAATGAGGAAAGTGAAATAAAAAGGCTAATCAACTTGCCCACGATGATATAAATAGCAAGGAACACAGATAGGATTTGAAGCAAACCTTCTAATTCCTGCACTATTGTTCCTTCCACTTTGCCATTCCCTAAATTTTTCATAAACAATCCATTCAACACACTGAAAGACTTCCCTAACTCTTATAATTTTGGGAAAAAATAGTCCATCACTCAGCCTGCCTTTCTATGATTCTTTGCTCACCATATAATGATAGCAACTAGCATTAATACAGCACTCTAAGACTTCCAAAATGTTTTGTCCATGCTATCTCATTTGATAACTCATAAAAATTCTATGAAGTAGGTGCTGTTATCATCCCCACTTGATAGGGAAGCAACCTGAGGCAGAGAGAGATTAAATGATTTGTCCAGGATCACAAAACTAGTAAGTATCTGAAGCAGGATTTGAACCCAAGGTTTCCTGATTCTAAATAACCTAATTCTATCCACTATGCTACCTAATTGTCCCATGACCTATCTACCTACTTCTGTTTACAAGGATATGTATGTTTGTATACTGACTTTTAGACAGTTTTTATGGGTGTGTCATGGTTGGCAATATGAAGTAATCGATTTGTATCTATTATATGTCTCATAAATGTTTCCATACATTTATCTGTAACTTACTTTTACTTAATTCTTTCATTTCTTGTCATTCTTCCCACTCTTCTTCCTCAAAATTGACTATAACTTTTATTGGTTAACCAAAACAATACTTCTCTGTGTGTGTGTGTGTGTGTTATATATATATATATATATATATATATATATATATATATATATATATATATATATATATATTTCTGACTCATGCAAATAGCATGTTAGTCCCAGTTGTAAATTATTTATATTCAGAGTATTTGGGTTAATGATCCAAATCTCTTTTTATTCTCTCCTAATAAGAAGCCATTTGTTTATCCCTTATTTTAGCCAGTGGTCTTCCCAGCCAAAAAGCTGTTCTGAGGTTAAGCATTTTTTCCTCTAGTACTCAAAGTTATGCCAATTTTTAAATGTTAATCTTTTATTTTTAGACAATTTTTAGCTCTTCTAGAGAGTACATCATAGGACTTCAGTTTTATATTCTTTAATATTCTATAGAACTATGACACCCAATCTAGGAAGACCACTCAAATTTGAAGTTTCCATTTATTTGTCATTCAGAGGGACTCTCAGAAACAGGATTCTCAGTGCCTGGCTGCACTCCAAAATCTGTAGCTCATGAATGTCCACCAGAGAATTAATGTTTAATAGTCAGCCATTTGACAAAATTAATTCAAAGAAAAGGCATCTAATGTAATGGAACAGCTAATACAATAACAAAACATTCCTCTAATAAACCTGTGGGCTTTTCTTCCACATATATGTGCAACATCGATAGAAAGAATTTGTATAGAAATAGAGTTCACTAGTAAAGAAGAACACATGTAGGGGACATATATGGTCAAGTCAACTTCAATGTCCATAACTGCAGAGCCCACTGTTCTCCCTCTAGTGAGGTCCTGATAATACTTTCTCTGAGTTTAGTGTCTCTACTGGATAGGTTGCATAGGGCTAAATATTTCTTTACTTATAAAGCTTATCTGCTTCCATTGGGCAGCTAGGTAGCAGAGTAGATAGAGTACTAAGGCTGAAATTAGGAAGACCTAAATTCAAATCCAGCCTCAGCTTCTTATTCACTTGTGACCCTGAACAGGTCACTTAACCTCCATTTGCTCTAGTTTCCTCAGTTTTAAACTGAGATAGTTAGCCAACTTAGGGTACTTGTGAGGGTCCAATGAAATGATATTTGTAAAGCTCTTGGCATAATGTCTGCCATATAACAGTACATAAAAGCTTATTCCCTTCCTTCATGGCTTGACTTGCTGGGCCTGCTTCCAGATAAGTGAAATATCTCTTACTGGGTGAACAGCTCTGCTACAAAATTCCATAGCTGATGGAAGGAGAGGAAAATTTCCCTGCTAAGAAGAAGGAAAGAACAATTGAATTCCAAGAATGGGATTCTTCCATGAATGGCTCTTTTCTCTGTTGCCAGAGGTCATACTTCTAAAAGTTGTTTCCTGCCTCAAATTACTTTTGAATGTGTCCTACTTTTTTTAAAAGCCACCGAACCACCCAATGGCTAGCTACCTCTAAGTCCATTAAACTTGACTAAAGACACTCCTAAAGTGGTTACAAAGTATAAATCCTTCTTTGTCCTTTGTTTATGGCACTAACAACTTGTTATCTCCATTTTCTGTCTCTTACTTTCTCTAATTTCATTAAACATTCTGGGGAAAAAACAATTTATCAGTGTGTCCTAATCATCTTCTCCCCTAATACCCATATACATCATGTTCTAGCTTCTGTTACCATTTTAATAATAGCAACAATAATAATAGTATTTAAATAATGCTTTAAGGTTTGCAAAGAACTTTACAGATGTTATTGTGAAAAGCACATTTTGTTCTCACAGTAACCCTGTAATGTGAAATCTATTATTATCACCTTATGACAGATGAGAAGCCTGATGTTGAACTTGACTTTCCCAGGGTCACAAGCTAGTAGGTGAGAGAAACAAGACTGGAACTTGGATTCTCCTGCTTCCAAATCTACCACTCTATCCATGGTACCACCCAGAAGCCTTCATTGTTTTTTTTAAATCTTTTAAATTTTACTCTGTGCTTTTTTATATAGAATATTTTCTCTTCTGTATGCCTTTGTCTTTCTTTGACATAATAGATTTGGAACTTTCTAATAATGTGTCTGGGTGAGTTGAATTTGTTTATTTTCCTTGAGAATAGCCTGGAATAGATGGATGGACAGACAGACAGACAGACAGATAGATGGACAATTTTTCATTTTTAATACTTCTGGAAATTTTCTTTATATTTTTTCCTGAAATTTTGTGGCCGAATTATTTTCTCCATAATTCCTGAGACTCAATAATTGTCAAATTTGTTTTCCTTGGCCTCTTTGGGAGATTCATAACTTTTACTTCAATTTCATCAAAAACATTTCAAATTGGATTATTTCAGGGCTTATTTTTCTACTTTTATTCTTTGTCTCATGATTCTAAAGGATCAGAATAACAATAATAATAATGATAGTAATAATAACTAGTGTTTATATAAGTTTTGAAAGACTCAGAGAGTCCCAACATTCCATAGCTACACTGAGTTCCTTCTTTTTTTCTTGCTGTTTTTTTTTGTTAATCCTACATCTTCAAATTACTCCAGTGTATTTATTATCCATTTTAGTGTGTCTTGAAGAATTTCTTGCTCTATTTTTCATGCTGCTGTGGATATTATTTCTTCATATTTTCCTTCTAGTGTTTTCATCTCTGCTTTTTTTTAATCCATAATACTTTTTTGTCTTGCTAATTTGGGAAAGTCTAATTTTTCTTCTAAAATTTCTGATAGCTTTCTTTCTTGTGGATCCTTCCATTTTCTTTGGGGAGGATATGGAGATGAAGAAGGTAGGCTCTCATGCACTCTCTCATATGTCCATACGTGTAGAAGTCTCTTTTCCCAGTTCTTTTGCACATGGCCTTGAAACATCTCCAAGTTTACCCAGAATAGACAAATTCGTTGGCGTAGAGCTTTCCATAAACAATGACAAAGGAGATGTGACCCACCTTAAAATCTCATCTGCAGGCAGAACAGTGCTAATACTTGGAAGTTTTTTGAAAACTGCATTCAAGTCTTTGAATTGCTTATTCCTCAGTCTTACCTACTTTTTGATCTGATGTTTGTATTTAACTGTTTACAGAATTGGTTGTGATAAACTCACATGCATATGTGCTTTGTAGCTCAATCAAGGTCAAATTAGAATACTTCACCAACTAGCAACAACAATTCTAATTTAAGAATCAAGTTTGAGGTGTGAATAAACCTTTTGAAAGTTGAATTTTCAAACCTAATATAATGCAGGGATAGATAAGTCACAGGTATATTCAATGTGAATTCATGCTTGCAGTGTCTTGTTTAAAAAATTATCATTCCTTTTTACATGAAATTTCAGTTTCATAAATTATCATTTTATATTATTCACAAGCTTCCTAATTGTAACCTGAGCTATTCTTTCTTTCCCTTGTATCCATTCCAATGGCTCCCCCAATTGCTTTTTTTCATTTAAAATGAGAGTTTCCTACTCCAATGTATTTCTCATTTCTTAGGTTTAATTACAATTTAGAAATACCTTTAAAAGGAAAAAAGAATGCCTGAAAATAGGAAGAGAGAGAGAAAACCAAAATGAGCAGTATTGAAGGTTGGAGTTTGAGAGATTGTTTTAGCTTAGAGCTTTTCTGGTTCCATAGAAAATTAAGAGTAATTTTGGTATCTGGCATTTAGAGAAAGACTTTAGGTGACCCCTAGTGTCCCAGGCAGTTCCAGCATGCTTGGGAATTAGGGAAGTTTCACATGGAGAATCGGACTTACCAACAATGGATAGTAATAGGTCTCTTATTATAAGTACCTTTTGATCACACAAAAGGTATAAAGCACACATTAAGACATCAACAAGGCAGTATGGAGAAAAAGAAGCAAGGAAACAGAGATTCAGAACAAGGAAGATAAGACTTTAGTTGTTGGGGTGGGGGTGGAGTGGAAATGGGAAGAGAGAAGATCTGAAGGTCAGCAGTATGATACATGGAACAATTTGGAATCTGAAGACAAATACCAGTTCACTTGCTATTTATGTGACCTTGGGAAAATCACTTCATCTCTCTAGGTCTAAAGTTTTCTCATTTCCAAAATGAGGGAGTTGTACCAGATGATCTCTAAGGTCTATTCCAGCTCTATATCTATTTTTCTAGGATTCTAGGATTCTCCAAGTCACAGGTGAAGTTGGAAGGGGATCAATTCTGCCAGAGGCTGCCCTCAGACCTAACATGCCCAGGTTATGCCAAGCTTGTGGAACTGCTCCTAATCAATACATGAGAAGCTGGAGTTTTTCATGCTTTACATCAACACAGCTCATCTTTGCATAGTGACCCTGGCTTAGAAGGAGATAGGAATCCAATCTCAGTTCTCTCCTCATTTCCTGTAGCAAGAACATGCCAGTAATGAATAAGGTTTGATCCTGCCTTTAACTTAATAAGATGAGAAAGTTTTTAATAAATTAGTACCAACAGCTTGCATTCTTACTATTTTTAATACATGGTAAACCATATCCCCACCTCCATGGCTTTGTACTGGTCATCCTGCACAGGTTCAACAAATTACATCCTTGCTTCCATTCCTCAGAATTTTTAGTTTTCTCCAAGACTAAGTTCCAGTGGGGGCAGAGCCAAGATGGCAGCCAGAAATCAGGGGCTTGCTTAAGCTCTCCCCCAGGTCCCTCCAAACACCTGTTAAAATGGCTCTGAACAAATTCTAGAGCAGAAGAACCCACAAAGTAGCAGAGGAAAACAGGGCAGGAGAGCCTAGATGGTCACTGGGAAGGGTCTATCACATGGTGCTGGGAGCAGAGCACAGCTCCGCATGGGGCACCAGGACCAACCAGACCAGGAGTCAGGGGAATAGGCCATAGTGCCCTGAATCATTGAGCTGTGGCAGTTACCAGACTTTTCAACTTACAAATGCCAAAGACAACAGAGCAGGTTAGTGGAAAAAATGCTGGAACAGAGTGAGAGCAGTGCACAGTCCGCCCCAGTCCCAGGGTCGGCAGGGGTGGCAGAAGTGGTGCAGCACTGCAGCTGCTTCCAGAGCTCCAGCTGCCATTACCTCTGGCCCCAGGCCTACACAGAGGAAAGAATTAAGGGGCTTATCAGAGCAGGAGTGTAGAGCCTGTGTTGCCCTGCTTGGATCTGGGTTGCGGTCCTGGTTGGCAGTTCTTGGTGGAGGAGGAATGCTGCTGTAGAAGTAGCTCTGAAAATAGCAGCACAGCCACTAAAGCTTGGGACAAAGAACTATTTACTCTACAAGCAGTCATACCCTGACAAAAAGCTCAAAGGTCAAGTAGTTGGGTAGGAAGATGGCCAGGCAGCAAAAAAGGACACAGATTCAGACTCAGACTCAGACTCAGACTCCAGAATCTTTTTTGGTTCCCAAGTCAAGGAGAAAATACTGCAAGCAGCCAGAAAGAAACAATTAGAGCACTGTGGAAATACAATCAGGATAATACAAGATCTAGCAGCTTCTACATTAAGTGATCAAAGGGCTTGGAATATGATATTCTGGAGGTCAGTGGAGCTAGGATTAAAACCAAGAATCACCTACCAAGAAAAACCAAGGCAAAATATGGACCTTCAATAAAATAGAGGATTTTCAAGCTTTCTCAATGAAAAGACCAGAGCTGAATAGAAAATTTGACTTTCAAATACAAGAATCAAGAGAAGCATGACAAGGTAAACAAGAAAGAGAAATCATAAGGAACTTACTAAAGTTGAACTGTTTGGTTTACATTCCTACATGGAAAGATGATGTGCATAATTCATGAGACCCTTCTCAGTGGGGTACAGGGTGAGTTGAATATGAAGGGATGGTATCTAAAAAATTAAATTAAATTAAAGGATGAGAGAGGAATATATTAAGAGAGGGAGAAAGGGAGGGATAGAATGGGGTAAATTATCTCACATAAAAATTGCAAGGAAAAGCAGTTCTGTTGGAAGGGAAAAGGAGGCAGCTGAGGGGGAAAGAGTGACTCTTACTCTCATCGTATTTGACTTGAGGAGGGAATAACATACACACTAAGTTGGGTGTCTTACCCCACAGGAAAGTAGGGAGAAAGGGATAAAAAAGCAGGGATGATAGAAGGGAGGGCAGATGGGGGAGGAGGTAATCAAAAGCAAACACTTTTGAAAAGGGACAGAGTCAAGGGAGAAAATTGAATAAAGGGGGACCGGATAGGATTGAGGGAAATATAGTTAGTCTTTCACAACATGACTGTTTTGGAAGTGTTTTGCATAATGATACATGTGTGGCTTATGGGTGGAAAGGGAAAAGGCGAGAGAATTTGGAAATCAAAGTTTTAAAAGCAGATGCTCAAAAAAGAAGTTATTTTTACATGCAACTGGGAAATAAGATATACAGGCAATGGGGCACAGAAATCTATCTTGCCCTACAAGAAAGTAAGGGGAAGGGGAAGGGGTGGGAAGAGTGGAGTTATAGAAGGGAGGGCTGCCTGGGGAATTGGGCAATCAGAATACATTCCATCTTGGAGTGGGGGGGAGGGCAAAATGGGGAGAAAATTTGTAACTCAAAATCTTGTGGAAATCAATGGTGAAAACTAAAAATATTAAATAATAAAATATGGAAGACTAAGTTCAAGTGCCAACTTTCACATAAGGAAAGCCTGATCCCTAGTGCATGCCTAAGAAAAAGATTTTGTATCTATTTGGTGGTTACTACCCACCCAAAATAGGACCTTTTATCTTTTTTAATGTGTGATTTGTTTTTAATATTGTTTTCTTTTTAAATTTTGAGTTCTAGATTCTCTCCTTCCCTCCAACCCCTCCCTCACCCATTGAGCAGGCAACGAATATGATATAAATTCTAGATGTTTAAATCATGCAAAACACATTTCCATATTAGCTATATCACAAAAAAGCAAAATAAATACAAAAAATTATATTTTAGTGTGCACTGAGTTCAGCAGTTCTCTCTCGTTCTCTCTCTGGAGGTGAACAGAATTTTTTCATTATGAGTCCTTTGGAATTGTAAAGACTCATGATGAAAAAAAGGCCCATCTACCTCCAGGGAAAAGAACTTATGGAATCTGAATGCAGATCAAAGCATACTCTTTTGTACTTTATCATTCTTGGGGGTTTTTTTGGTCTGCATTTTCTTTTGCAACATGGCTAATGTGGAAAAGTTTTGCGTGACTGCACATGTATAATGTCTATCAAATTGCCCGCCTTCTCAGGAAGTGGGGTGGGGAGGGAGGGAGAGAGAGAATTTGGAACTCAAAAAATGTTTAAAAATTTGTATACATGTAATTGAGAAAAATAAAATAAAAATTAAATGTAAAAACGGAATTGTCTTGGATCATTGTATTGATTTGAGTAGACAAGTGTTTCACAGTTGATCACTATTACAACCTTGCTGTTACTGTGCACAATGATTTCCTACCTCTTCATTTTGCAACTTTTTCTTCAATTCAACAAATATCTGAAGGGCCTAATCTACAAAGTAGAAGAAAATGAGTGCAGAGTTTAGTTTGGAGCATTTGATGTGTCACCTCTAGTAGGCCCAATACAGATCTCACAGTACACTCCATGGTGTTTCTGAATGTATGACTGCTTCAATGTGACCGGAGCTTTGCCTATGCCCCATGACAATAGGCATGACATAGGAAAGTTGATTCAAATCAATCATAAAACAGTATCAGACAAAATGTGGTCAGACACCCAAAATAAAAGCATCACTTTTATTGACATTTAATGATCACAGAGGACGTTTTCACAGAACAGAAAAAAAAGACCTAGTATAAAGAAAAAGATAACATACACATCAATATTCCTCACCTTCATCTTCCCCATCAGCACTATCTGCTCCAACCTCCTCATAATCTTTCTCCAGGGCAGCCATATCCTCCTGTGCCTCAGAGAACTCTCCTTCCTCCATGCATCAGTTCATTTAGGTCTTGCCATGGTTTTTGTTTTCTCTGAAACTGCACCCCTTGTCATTTCTTATAGCAAAACGGTACTCTATCACAATCATATGCACAACATGTTCAGCCATTCCCCAATTGATGAGCATCCTTTCAATTTCCAATTCCTTACCACCACAAAAAAGAGCTACTATAAATATTTTTGTACATATATGTTCTTCTCCTTCTTTGAATTCTTTGGGGTACAGACCTAGTAGTAGTATTACTGGGACAAAGTATATGCACAATTTGACAGCTCTTTGGGCATAGTTTCAAATAGTTCTCCAGAACTGTTGGATCAATTCACTACTCCACCAACAGTTTATTAATATACCTATTTTCCCTCATCCCCTCCAGCAACTGTCATTTCTGATAGGTATGAAGTGGTACCTCAGAATTGTTTTAATATGCTATTCTCTAAGCAATAGTTATTTATGGTATTTCTTTCATATGACTTAGTTAACACTGATTTTTTTCTTCTGAAAACTGCCTGTTCATATCCTTTGACCATTTATCAACTAGAGAATGACCCTTCTCTTTTTTATAAATTTTACTCAGTTCCCTATATATTTGATAAATGATGCTTTTATCAGATAAATTTACTGTATTTTTTAATATTACTTCATTGTCCATGGTACATTTTACCAAAATGTATTTTCCCTGATGGTCTTTTTTAATTAGGTCTATTTTTGCTTTGTCTAAGAGTATGATTGCTACCCTGCCTCTTTTACATCAGCTGAAGCATAGAATATTCTGCTCCAGTCCTTTATTTTAACTCTGTGTATGTCTCTCTGTTTTAAAAGCACAACCTATTGTTGGATTATGGTTTCTAATCCATTCTGCTATCCATTCTGTTTTATGGGTTAGCTCATCCCATTCACATTCACAGTTATAATTCCAAACTGTGCATTTCCTTCCATCCTATTTTATTCTTTTCCTTTTTATCCTGTCCCTCCTTAAAAGTCTGTTTTGCTTCTGACTATTATCTTCCTTAATCCACCTCCCTTTTATTATCCTTCCCCCATATCTCTTGTCCTCTTCCCTTCCTATTCTCCTATGGGTGGGACAGATTTCTATACTTAAATGAGTGTGTTTATACAGTCTTCCCTCTCTGAATCAATTCCAATGAGAGTGAGGTTAAGTATTGCCACGACCACCCCCTATTCTCCCTCCACTATAAAAGTTTTTCCATACGTGCCTCTTTTATGTGAGAGAAAATTCCCCATTCTACATCTCCCTCTCCCTTCCCCTTTCTCCCAGTGCATCCCTCACCTTCTATCTATTTTGCATAGAATGATGTAACACCACTATAAGATACTCCTCTAGCTTGTACTTGTACTCACAGGTTCGGGCCTGTAAAGGTGACTGCTACCTCAAGTATTAAGGGTAACTCCGTGTATCTGAACTTATAGTTCATTACATTTCCCAAGTGCCCACCAGTGCTCTCCCCCAACAACAATCAACCAGGAGACTCAACTAACTCTTATGAAAGGCATTAACTAAGATGGTATAATAAGAAGGAAGTTGCTAAAATTGTTAGGCCCCTAAACCTGGGCACCCTCTTCCACAAATATACATAGAGTCCATAGGAAGTTATGAACTCAAACTCAGAGAAAAAGGGTAGTGATGTATATATGTAAGCAATATGAGAAGCAAAGGTAAGTCATAGCTGCTGATACGCCTTTCTTTGTAGAGTTCTCAAGGCAAGTTCCCAGGGTCTTCTCCTCTCCACAGACTAAATCTCAGTTACTAGTGTTCACATTCCTTGAAAATGCAATCCCCCTCAGGTGACTATTTCTCTGCAGTGTATTTCTCTGCTCCTTTCTTGATTCAATATCACTTACTGGACCAGTAGCTCCAATGATGTGATCAATGGGAAGGGGGAAGTGAGAAGAAGAGAAAATCTTTTCCTCCCATTGCTGCTTTCTGGGTTAAATGGGAAGTGTCCTCCAGAACTGCCTCTAATTCTCAAACACATCCAGAACCAAGGCTAATCTGAGCTCTCGGGTAATCAGTCTCTTTCTTTATTTAGCCAATTGGAGAAGAATTCATACCTCACAAAAGTATTGGGCATGGCATCTTGTTTTTACACCAAACCTTATTATATGAGACTACATCAACTCAGGTGACCCTATCATCCTCCAACCTTACACACACAAACACACATGTGCACACACACACACCCACACAGACAAAACCATATCCATATCTATCTTCTTATCTACCTAACTACATATATGTATATATATATAGAGAGAGATGTATGCATGTAGATATGTGTGTGTGTATGTATGTATGTATACACATATTTTGAATAATAGCTCATTAAGAGCAAGAACTGTTACTTTATTTTGCTCATTGAAACTCCAATACCTAGCATGGTGCCTGACACAAAGTAGGTGCTTAATAAATACTTGTGGCCCAACAGCAGGAGATAGAAAGAGAAATCCCATTTAAAATTATTGTAGACATTATAAAATATTTTGGAGACTACCTGCCAAAACAAACCTAGCAACCATATGAACAAAATTACAAAACACTTTTCTCACAAATAAAGTCAAATCTAAATAATTGGAGAAACATCAGTTGCTCATGGCTGGGCCGAGATAATAAAATAAAAATGACAATTTTACTTAATTTATTTCTTTAGTGCCATACCAATTAAAGTACCAAAAATTATTTTATAGAGCTGGAAAAAATAATAACAAAATTCATCTGGAAGAACAAAAGGTCCAGACTATCAAGAGAATTAATGAAAATAAATACAAGGGAAGGTGGCCTAGCTATACCAGATCTTAAACTGTATTATAAAAGCAGCAGTCATTAAAACTACTTGGTACTGGCTAAGAAATAGAGTGGTGGATCAGTGGAATAGATTAGGTACACAAGACATAGTAGTCAATGACTATAGCAATCTACTCTTTGATAAACCCAGAGAATCCAGCTTCTGGGATAAGAACTTACCATTTAACAAAAACTGCTGGGAAAACTGGAAAATAGTATGGCAGAAACTGGGCATAGACCAATATCTCACACCATATACCAAAATAAAGTCAAAATGGATTCATGATTTAGATATAAAGGCTGATACTATAAGCAATCTGGGAGGGCAAGGAATAGTTTACCTGTCAGATTTATCGAGAAGGGAAAAATTTATGACCAAACAAGAGATAAAGAGTGTTATGAAATACAAAATGGATAATTTTGATTACATTAAATTAAAAAGTTTTACACAAACAAAGCCAATGCAACCAAGATTAGGAGGGAAGCAGAAAATTGAGAAAGAATTTTTACAACCAGTGTCTCTGAAAAAGGCCTCATTTCTAAACTATCCAGAGAGACCTGAGTTAAATTTATAAGAATACAAGTCACTGCCCATTGAGAAATGATCAAAGGATATGAACAGGCAGTTTTCAGAGGAAGAAATTAAAGCTATCTATAGTCATATGAAAAATACTCTAATCACTATTGATTGGAAAAATGCAAATCAAAACAACTCTTAGGTACCAAATCTCACCTGTCAGATTGGCTAACATGACAAAACAGATAAATGATAAATGCTGGAGAGGATATGGGAAAATTAGAACACTGATGCATTGTTGGTGGAGTTGTGAACTGATCCAACAATTTTGAAGAGTGATTTGGAACTTTGCCCAAAGGGCTATAAAAATGTTCATACCCTTTGACCCAGCAATATCACTTCTAGGACTACATCCCAAAGAGATCATACAAGGGGGAAAAGGACATGTATGTTCAAAAATATTTATAGCAGCTCTTTTTTGTGGTGGCAAAGAAATGGAAATCAAGGGGATGCCCATCAGTTGAGGAATGGCTAAAGAAGTTGTGGTGTATGAATGTAATGGAATACTATTATGCTATAAGAAATGAGGAGCAGATGGACTTCATAATAACCTGGAAAGACTTATATGATCTGAGGCTGAGTTAGGGGAACAGAACAAGGAGAACGTTTTATGCAATTACAGACACATGGTATCTGTGATGACTAACTTTGATAGACTTGGCTCTTCTCAGCAATGCAAGGTTCTAAGACAGCTCCAAAAGACTCATGATGGAAAAAGCGATTCACATCCAGAGAAAAAATATGGAGTCTGAATGCTGATTGAAGCAATCGATTTGCTCTCTGTTTCTGTTTTGTTTTTGTTTCTGTTTTGTTTCTTCTTTCTTGTGGTTCATTCCATTGGTTATAGTTCTTCTTTACAACTTGACTATTGTGAAAATATGTTTAGTGTGAAAATATATGTAGAACCTATATTGGATTGCATGCCATCTTGGGTGTGGAGGAGGGGAGGAGAAGGAGGGGGAGAAAATTTAAAACTCAAAAACTTGAGGAATTCAGTGTTGTGAACTAAAAATAAATAAATTAATTTTAAAAGAGAAATAAATAAAATAAATGCTTGTGGATCAATTGGCTACTAGGATTGTTTATATAAAAGTGTGGTTTGCCAAGTATTCACACAATAATACTACAATAAAAGAAGTGAATAGGGTGACTTTCTTTTACAAAACAATTTGGGGTTGCTTCACCTTGGAGATTCCCCCTTTGTATATTTTAAATGAGGAAATGCGAAGAAAAAAATTATAGCTACCTAGATGATTTTTTCCCAAAATCAACAAATGCTTATTAAGCTCCTTTAATATAAAAAGCATTGTAAACATTGGGGCCAGTACAAAGTTAGAATAAGGTCCTGCCTTCATGAATATTACATTTTAGTATAAGGAAAGAGATGGGGAGGAAGCAAAGACATGGGCAAGTGTGGAAAGGTCATGATATGTGTGTGTGTATGTTTAAATCCACACTATTTCTCTCTACCACAAAAGAAGAAAATCCCAGAGCAGAGCACAGTGAAAACTTTAAACTTTGATTTCTACTTCATGGTTTCCCACTAAAATAAATGAAAGAGAGATAGACAGGTAGATAGATAAATAGATAGATAGATAAGTAGGTAGATAGATAAGTGGGTTGATAGATACATGATAGATACATACATAGATACGTAGACAGATATATATATATATATATATATATATATATATATATATATGTAGATAGATTTAAAAAGAGAGGGAAAGAGAAAGAGATAGAAAAAGATGGAGAGAAAGACATGGATTGATAGATTTGTACCTTGTTCCTATTCCTTCTGTTATTTTTCTAATGAGGAAAAATAAAGTAGAGCTCACGTTGCTAAGTCATATTTATCTTCCATCACTCCTCTATTTAAAAATTATGATGAAAAAATAAAAATCTATGCCACCTGTTCAATTTTATTCAGAATGTTAGTCTACCTCTTACAGTACAACCCTTATTTTTTCTGTTTCTTTTATTTTTTTGTTATCTGATCTTAAAAATCGGCTTTTCTTCTGGCTGATTTATGTCAAATCCACTCCTAAGCAAAAGGCAATTTCACCCACAGAAGATGAGAGCTCCAGCATATACTGTAGCCCTTCAAGGAGAAGGAAGAATCCATATTTAGATGCTGGCACTGTAGGAAGGTATCTTTTAATGGTTTTTTAAGCAAGACCCAAGAACACAAAATATGAAAATCACTGCAAAACTAACACAAGCTCCACAGAAAGTAAAAATGGTATTGTCTTAATAGCAAGTCATAGATCATAGGGTCATAGAATTAAAACAAGAAGAGGCCTCAGAGACCATTTGATATAGTCTCTACTGGGGTCCAGTAATGTTGCCTAGGATCAGACATGCAGTAAAAATCAGAAGCAGAATTTGAACTGGTCCTCTGAAAGCAAAATCCCTGCTCTTTCACACAGCATTTGATTGACATAGGCAACTATGAACACAGATTAGTGCTAAGAGTGAAAGATTTTTTTTGAAATTTCTAAACTTTAATGGTCAGGACATAGTAATAGGTCAATAAATGACAGGATTACACTGTTAAGTTAGCAGTTTAGTGAAAAATTAAAGAGGTGAGTCTGGTGTGTTTGAGTGTGTGTGTGTGTGTGTCTGTGTGTGTGTATCTAGCCATAGGAAAATTATATAAATGTGTGTGTATGTGTATCTGTGTGCATATGAGAGAGAGAGAAAGATACATACAATGATGTAGATCACAATTCATCCATAACTGCCCACCCTATGCAACTCCTTTCCCTCATAACCTGTGAATTCATCAAAGATGTGTGTTACCTTCCCATTCCTACCTTTTGTTTGCTGATGCTAGTGCAATGTTCAGTCTCTCTATTACTTGTCTTTACTTATTCCTGGTGATTAGTCCATTGTCTTTTTCCTGCCTTCTCTGATGAAAACTTTTAGATCACTTTTCCTCCATAATCCTTCTACTTAATACACACCAGTCCACCGTGCTTTGATCCTCAATTGAATTTCTTGGAAAATTTTAAGAAAATTTTGACTCACCATGACCTTGTAGCATGTAGAATTTTTTTTGTTTTTAAAGATAGACCTTTGCTTCAGGGAGTATCTTAGGATCATTAAAAGAAGAATACAATTTCCTCAAAGCAGCATAGCCTGTTTTTCTCCTGCCACTCATTTCTGAACCCAGCTCACTGTATACCTGTGGTGTCTCTCCAACATATATGTCCTTATAGGGACAACTAAATGGCACAGTGGATAGAATACTGGATATGGAAGTAGGAATTTATTGTTTGGTCATTCAGTTATGTCTGACTCTTCATGAACCAGTATGAAATTTTCTTGGCAAAGATACTGGAATGGGCTGCCATTTACTTCTCAAGTGGATTAAGACAGAGGTTAAATGACCTTCCCAAAGTCACACAGCTAATAAGTGTCTGAGACCAGATTTGAAATCAGGTATTCCTGACTCCAAGCCCAGCACTCTATCCCCTGAGCCACCTAGCTGACTCTGGCCACCTAACTGCTTGCAGGTATCAAGGTAGGAAGGAAGGTAGCAACACCTGAGTTTAAATTTGACCTCAGACCCCTACCAGTTATGTGCCCCTAGGCAAATCACTTAACTTTTGTCTACTGCGGTTTCCTCATCTCTAAAATCAGAATAATTGTAGAACCTACCTCACAGTGTTATTGTGACAATCAAATGAGATGTTTATAAAGTGTTTTACAAACCTTAAATTGCTACTTAAATGCTGGGAGTCTATTTTGGAGGGGCTATAGAAAGGCACACTTATAACCTGTTGGTGGAACTGTTAAGTGGTCCTTTTTACTGTTTAGTTGTTTTCAGTCCTGTCCATCTCTTTGTGGTTTGGGGTTTTCTTGGCAAAGATACTAAAATGGTTTGCCATTTCCTTCTCCAACTCATTTTATAGATGAAGACACTGAGGCAAGCAGGGTTAAGTGACTTAGAACAAATAATTCATGACTAAAATAATGTAAATGAACACAATACTGAAGGACCGAAAAATTCTTACTGGTAGAAATGACTGATCCTGGTTCCAGGGATTTTGGAAGTCAGTAAAGGTCTATGGGTGCATATGCTTTATACATTGCTGGATGCTGTCTCTGCTTTGGTTTTGGTTCATTGCTTTTGCTTTATTGCAAGGGAAGGTTTTTTTGTAAGATGGTACATTGGAAAATTATTATGGAATAAAAACAAAAAATGCCAATAAAGCTTTTTAAAAGATGTGAAAATAGCATGGTGAGATCTCAAAGAACATCACAGTTGTTTTGCTGTTTGGTCATTGGGAGGATTGTGCTTTGCCAATCATAAGGCATTATTGGTACTTTTATTCTTATTTATATCATGGCCCCAGACGTGTACAGTATGTTTGCCACTTCAGAAGTGGCTCAATTCAGAGAAAAGTGTCCTCAGGATAACCATTAGTTGATACATTTCTTTGACTGTAAGCAATAAATATCATGTACTGAGGGGAATCAGTGGGAGGAGGAATCACACCAAGGAAATTATCTCTCTTTTGAAGTGTAACAATGATGATGATAATCAGCCTTTATATATATTTTAATGTTTGTAAAGCGCTTCACAAATATTATCTCATTTGATTCTCTTAACAACCCTGGGGGGTAGGCGGTATTGTTATTTCCCTTTTACAGACAAGGGAACTGAGGAAGAGAGAGGTTAAGTGACTTGGCCAGAGTCATATAACTATGTAAGACTATCCATTACACCACCTAGCTGTCAATTCAGCTGCTCTCCTGGACCTCATTAGAGTCTGCAGAATTTCATCATCCTGCAAGATCACATCAACCCTGAAACTCATTCTGACTCAGTGCCCCGCCCCCTAGGACCCCACCTCTCTTGATTAGAGAGGGTGAAGGGTGGACATCAGAGAGCTCCTCCTCCCAGATCCTCCATTTAAGGTGGGTTCTCAGAGAAGCCATCTCATCATTCCTCACCTAGCTGCAGGACTTTCATGCCAGATAACCCCCCCACCCCCCCACACACACACTTTGGCTTTTTCATTTGTATTTTCTTTTTTTATTAGATTTTGAGCTCCTTGAGTTCAGGGAACCATCTTTTGCCTTTCTTTGTATCCCTGCCACTTACCATAGTCTGACACATAGTAGGTGATTAATCAATGTTTATAGATTGACTGTGTCATCTAATGTGGAAGTAATTTTATTATATTACTCAAATAGGGGTCTAAAAATTGGGTGGCATTTTGGATTTTTGTAGATAAAAGGTACAAGAATTATCCTCTCAGCTCTGACAGCACTTTATAACTACTAAAATCTTTGAGCCATAAGGTAAAATTGAGTCACATCCCAGAGTTCTGAAAGAAACATAACACAATCTTGGAGAGAAAGATCAAGGAGGAAGACTACAATAGCTGAGCAGTGTCAGTGATGGGACCAACCTCCGCAACCCTGGATTTGATCATTGCTGAGCCTAGTTGAAAAGAATCAGTGCTACGAAGGGTGAAAAGATAAAGAAAAAGTAGGTCTGAGCTACATCAGATAAAGGAGAGTCAAGGAAGGCCATTGGCTCCTACAGGCATCTCAGAACAGAAGACTAAGGCTAAAACCACTGGTGGACCCAACTCTTCAAGAACTAAGGGAAGTTTCAACAATAAGTATGGTCTTTCCTCAACTTCTCTTTCTATTAGTAGGCATTTTAACATGCTCTACTTGCTTCTTTACCCAAACATTTATGGTAACCTGAATTTTGCCTCAACCACAAAGAAAGGAATAAAAATGTTAATTAGAGAAGAATGGTAAACCTTAGCCTAAATGTCAGGGATTTCCCTAACAGGGGGCTCTGAGCTACTGTTATTGTACTACTAATTTTTTTACTTACTATACACTTCATAAAGCAGCTGAAGAAGGGAGTAAAGGGTCTTTTCATTGCTGCTGGGCTTTTAAAAATGAGCTAATAGTCATATAAAAATGGTTGATTAAATCTCTAGTGATAAATTGAATAGGGAAGATAAGGTACGGATGAATATAAGCTGGCCAATCCTGCCTCCTCTTACCACCTCTAAGCACCATGCCAGTATCCAAGTACCATAAGTGACTGGCAAAGGAAGTGAGGAAAAGAGTAAGAGGAGGAAGCAGAGTGAGAAGAGGAAGAGGTGAGGAAAAAAAGACTAGAAAAGAAGGGGAAAAGGGAACAATAGTAATAGGGAACAATAAAACCTGTAATAAAAACAAAAATCTCCACTAACAATTCTGGTAAATATGAATAAAGGGCAAAATTCAATTTTAAAGCCAAGATTATCAGATAAGAAGTAGAGAAGTTAAAACAATATTTACTTATTTGGGAATTTGACAGCTAATACTAATAAAAAATATTATCAGCAGTTTTCTGTAGCTGAATTATAGTAATGCAGTAAATGAAGTTATCTAGAGAAATACATACATATATATATGTATATATATATATACATATACATATATCCTTTATTGAGAGTACAGGAAACAGTCTAAGTGCCTCCACCAAATTTAACAGCTTGAGAGGTAACGTAGCATTTGAATCTCAAAACTGGTTCTGGAGTAAGAAAAATTTTGGCTTAATTCCTGAATCCTGGATCCATTATTATTTGGTTAGTAACCTTTAGAAGCAAAATGATATATTGCATAGAGTTCCAGCCTCAAAAGGAGGAAGTTCACATGTCCCTCCTCACCCATACTGGCTGAGTCACTTTAACCTCATAATGCTCTAGGCAGCTAATACTCGCAGTTGGAAAGGAGGTGCCAATCTACCTTCATAGAAGGAGTTTTCTCACCTGGAGGGCCCTGTACCAGTGAAATCATGGTTTTAGCCCCCTATACTAGTCCACATCCCTGTCCTATGCAAATTTGAACCATGGCATCCAATCTACTCCAACAAGCATTCATTAAGCAGTTACTGGGTGGGAAAAGCTATGCTATATGCTGGAGATAAATTACCAAAAGAAAATCCCTCCCCTTCATGAACTGCTTATATCTTACTATGAAAGTGGGAATAAATTATGTAAATGGATATAAATAAACCACAAGTGGGAGGAGGTTGAGGGAAGGCATTAGGGTTAGAAAATGGAAGATTACAGTGAAAATATGATGTGGTATTAGATGGCATATTAACTGAGTGTTGAAGGAAACTAGAGCACCTAAAAGGTAGAGGGGAGGAGGAAGGATATTCCAGATATGGAGAACAGCCAGGGTGAAGGCACAGAGCTGAGAGCCAGAGTGTCACATGTGAGGAGCAATAAGAAGACTGATTTGAGATTGACCTAATGTATGATAAGCCCAAAAAGGTAAATTGGAGTCAGGTCAGGAAGAGCTTTATGTGCCAAGATACGGAGTTTGTATTTTGTCCTAGAGGCAAGAGGTAGACACTGTCTATTCTTAAATGGGGTGATGGGGGCTGACATGGTAAGATCGATACTTTAAGATTACTTTGGCAGATGAACACATGGTGAATCAGAGAAGGAAAAGACACGAGGCAAAGACTCCAAGTGGGAATCTGTTGCAATTGTCCAAGAGAGAGCTGGTGAAGGACCAGCTAGGTGATGGCTGTGTGAATAAACAAGAGGGGGCAGATTTAAGATATGTCATTGAGGAATATGAGCTCCTTGACACAAAGTATATCTCATTATTGTCTTTGAATCCACACCTCCAAACAGTGTCTAGCACATAGTAGGCACTTTTAATAAATACTTAGTGAAATGGGCTTATTAGATAAGTGGAGAAAGGAAAGAATCAATGATGCTGCTGACTGAGGTTGTGAACCTGGGTGACTGCAAGGATGTTGGTTCCCTCAAAAAAATAAGGAAGTTCTGAGGCTGGGTGAATTTAATAAGATAGATAATGATTTCAATTTTGAACATAATGATTTTGGCATATTTATGCAGAGCAGATATCAAGCAAATAGTTGACCATTTAAGAGTGGAGCTCAGGAGAGAGAAGTCATTTAACTATCTGAGACTCAGTTTCCTCATCTGTAAAATAGGAATCACAAAACTTTGACTAATTTTCACAGGGTTGTTATAATGAAAGAGATTTATCGATCATAAAGCTCTATGGGAAAGGGAGAAGCAGAGAGACTGGAGGCACTTGCATCAGTTTAGGGAACTCCCTGGATGAGGTAACTCCCTCTCCCAAAGCTCATCAACAACTTCTCTGCAACTTATAAAATCTTAGAGATTTTACTAAGAGGTTAATGATGTTCCCAGGGTCACAGAAGGGGTAAGACTGGGAACCAGGTCTTCCCGGTACTGAGGCTGAGTCCCTATTTCCTGTCACATTTGTCTCTCTATAAAGCATAAATGCGTAGTTTGTTATTGTTGACAGAAATTTGCTGCTTGCAGTTTTAAGGCAAAAAAATAAATCTTTTTAAATATCTATCTAATATTAGTTATGTTGTAGTGTAATGGAAGTGAGTCTGGTGAGTCCCCAAGAATGGAGGGCCACTTAGCTCCCTAGGAAGAAGCGAACCGGCCCAACTAAGAAACAGAGTAGGTCAAAGCTTCTATGCCTATCAATGGTGGGATCGGGTCTGTGAGTAGCTATTGTACTTCTGGCCTGGGTAAGAGAAGGAGGCCCAGTCTCAAAATATATATACACACGCATATACATATATACATATATGCACATATATACGCACATATATGAATATATATATACATATGTGTGCACATATGTATATATGTATATACATAAACGTATATGTATATGTGTGTATGTACAAACATAATGGTGTAATCAATAGAGAGGGGCAGCTAAATGGATTAGTGAATATAACACTAGGCCTGGAGTCAGTAAGACCTCAGCTCAAATCTTATCCCAGACACTAATTGTGTGACCCTGAGCAAGTCACTTAACCTCCATTTGCCTTAATCCATTTGAGAAGGAAATGGCAAACTACTCCAGTATCTTTGCTGAGAAAATCCCATGGGCAACACGGTCAATGGGATCACAAAGAGTCACACATGACTGAAAGACGGAATAAAAACAATAAAAGGACAGAGTGCTATACTCGGTGGAAGGAAGAGCTGTGTTCAAGTTTCATCTTCTGTACTTACCAGCTGAGTGACCCTAGACAAATGGTTTCATTTCTCTTGCCCTTAGACTCCTCATCTGTAAAATGAGAGCTTTGGACTTAATGACCTCTGAGGTTCTTTGTAGCTCTAAACTATAAAATCCTATGATCTATGAGAGCAGCATGGATGCTTAGTCTGGTTTTAAGAGAGAACTTTGCTTTCTACTTATGAACAAATTATACAATTTTCTGCATCTACTTCTAGTATTATTTTATTGAATTTGTTCATAGCTTTAGAAAGAATCTTATGAATTGCTATTTGGGGGTTTTAGAACGCTCTTAACACATTTGCCATTGGAGGTTATCCAGGACTTTAAAAATGGATTTTAAATGTCTCTATTATAATCTTTATTATAAGCCAAGTATAAGATTAAAGCATAAAATTCAAAAAAGAACAATATCCCAAAAAATCTCATCATTGTAATCTTTTAGAAAAGTACTTCAGAATGCCTTCTTTAGGCATCTTGGAAGAAGGGAATATTTCAATAATACTCAATTTTCATTGGTATCTTGTGATATTAGAACTCAAAGAAAACTGATCATCACTTCATTTTTTCATAGTCCAGTCATTTAATTTTTCAGATCAGGAAATCTATCCAGAGAAATGATGTGAATTGTCCAAGGTCACGCACCTAATTAGAAATAGACTTCTTTAGTTATTTAATGCATTACATAATTGAATTTGATGGACTTTTCCAAAATGAAAGAACTAATGAATGAAAAAAACATTTCTTAAGCACTTGTTTTGTGTAAAGAAAAATCCTAAGTGCTGGAGATTCAAAAATAAAAGCAAGACAATCCCTGATTTCAAAGAGTTCACATTCTAACAGGGGGAGATAACACATATATTAGATTTAAGTTATTGGACAAATATTTTTGTATTGAGCACCTGGCAAAAGTTCAGATGACCCCAATGGCATTCCTCCATGTGGACGAAGCTAGAGATTCGGCTTCTAGGAGAGTCGCAATGGTGTGGACTAGAAGCAGGGCTGTGCTGGAGCCAGGTCATACCAGCTTACGAGTTTAGGACAAGCATATGGAGGCATTCACAAAACCATATTGATTTTAGCCTTTTATTCTTTACCTCAACTAGTAATTCCTTCACTCACATCAGTTGAAAGACAATGCTTCAAAGGGAATATCTGTGGGGCCTAAATCCTTGGCCTCTCTTTTGTCTTTCATTCTAAATGAAGGGAGTTGTGACCCTAGGAGTTTCAAAAAATGTTTAAGGCACGTTGGCATGCAGACATTACAGAGCCTGGAGGATGCCTTAGCCACCTGAGGTTCTAGATTCTGGGTTCCAGAGCCAGTGCAATATTGCTGTCTTAAAGAACAAGGAGTGACCTTTGGGGGGACCTTTAGGACCCAAGCCCAATAGAAGCTGAGACAAAGATTCATCCTATAGAAAAAAAAATGCCTTTGGTAAACTTCACAGGACCAATGTTATCTAGAAAGCAAGCTAGGTTGTGTTCCCCAGAGACTGAAGGAGTATATGGGAAAATACACCTATGCGGTACTGGCAGAAATATCTGTGCTTTGTTCTCACTACTTTATCTTCAAAGTAAATATTCCTTTAAAAGTTAACTGATGTAAAGTAGTTAAATGTTAACTGGGACTGTAGCCACCAACTGCTAACGATGAGAAAAACATAAACCAATGGTAGTAGAAAAAAAGAGCCCGATAAACCCCTTGAGATACCCTAGAACGCTGAGGTATAGAGATAGCCTACCCAGGTCTGGAAAAGTGGATTATGTTTCGCATGCTGTATTTGATTTCCAGCTTCTGTGGATTTTTCATTTTCACATCTTCTACCTATTTATTAATTTAATGACACAAGCATGTGAAAGTACAAAAAATATCTTTTCATTAATATAAAGATATTTGATTAGGGAGCCCCTGATCAACTCAATGAGTTCCTCAGGCAACCAATGATGCTCTAATGTGTGGACCATTGTTTGCCGGCATCCATGAAATGTGATTATGACCATTGCTGCCTTACTTGTTGACTTTCAACAAGAGCTCCTTTTTCATGGGGTTGATAAACTCCAGTAGCTCCTTGTTGAACAAATACAAAATGCTCTGCTTGACGTTCAAAACTCTCCATAACCTAGCCCCCTCCTACCTTTCCAGTCTTCTTACACCTTATTCTCTGACACATACTCTAATCCAGTGACACTGGCCCCCTGGCTGTCCTACAAACCAGACACTCCATCTCTCAGCTCCAGGAATTTTCTCTGGATGCCAGCCATGCCTAGAACACTTTTCCTCCTCTGCTCTGACCACTGAACTCTCTGGGTTTTTTTAAGTTCCAATAAAAAATTCATTTTGTTTTGTCTTTAAATGAAAGGTTTCTGAGTGATGAAATAAAAGCTGTCCTATAACTGACATGCCTTTAGTATCCTGACTGCCTTTCCAGGAGTTAGGGACTCTGATGCTCACATTTGAGGAAGCCTAGGCAAAAGCTATATACTTTAAATATATTTAGAGACTTCCCTGAAGTATACCATGTAGGAAGAACAAGCCATAAAGAAAACCTGGTCCTCTCAAATCAGGCCCCATGGGATCAGAATCAGTATGCATGAACCCAGAATTTGGGGAGACCCTGCATCACAGGTTACAATAAAATGAGAACAAATAAAAGGAAGAAAATATATACTCAGGAGTGTTTAGTAAGCTTCTGGTTTTGTTGTTGTTTTTTTTTCCAGAAAAAACAAGATAAAGAAAGCAGAAGATAAATTATATAAATACGCACATTTTAAAACAAGGAGGTTAATTTGCTTGGATGGAGTCTGTGAGTTAATTCCACTGATGTTAAAAATAACTATGCATAGTTCTACTTTATTAATTGTGTGCCAATTAATGGCAAATGTGGAGGTGAGTTTTGTAAAACTGCAATTAATGTCATTAGAATAATTTTTCCTGTGTTCTATCACCCCAATGTTTGGGGCACTGTATGAAGGAGATGGACAGGGCCTGTGATCTCACTAGTATAAGGATAAAACTTATATTTGTAGAGAATTTCCTAGAGTGCTGAAAAATTAAATGATTTTCCCAGGGTCATACAGTCAATATGAGTTAAAGGTGGCACTGGAACTCAGTCATGAGTTCAAAACCAGCTTGCTCTCTCTCCTATACCAGGTTCTCAGGGAGCACAATAGGCAATAGGAGAGGGAGGTTAGGAATATTTGAATTGGAAATCAGATGATCCAAGTTCAAACCTTCATCCTGCTTCTTTCTAGCAGGTCATGTAAACTCTGGGCTTTAATTTTCTCATCTACAAAAGGTTGTTTTTTTTTTTCCGAAACGATCTCCAATATCCCTTCTATCTCTGAATCTTATGGTCCTACACTTGTCTCTACAATAAAACCCCTGTGCTGACACCATCTGTACACAGGACATAACTATGAAATTCTGATGAGAAGAAAGACAAAGAATGCAACTTTCTAGACAGAATTGTTTCAGAAATACTAAATTCGTCAGGCATTTTGGCAGGGGTGACCAAATCTGGGGGGGGGGGGGGGGTAAGACAAGACTATGAAACTTTTATGAGATTAGAAACCACAATATCAAGCCTCTTATGATTTCCTGTGTTCTCTTGGAAAAGTTCTTCCCCAAACAGAAATCAGAGGAAGTTCAGATGCTCTGTATGAAGAAGAAACACATTTTTTCATCCTAGCACAGCCCATGTTGGTATCTTTGCCTGAGGGGGTAGGGAATCAGAGACCAAGTCAAAGCCCTACTCTTACACATGGCATGTGATACACTAAGTGCTGTGGATTATTATTTTTAATTTATTAATATTTTTGAACCTAGATTCATGTGGCTAAAAAATTGTCTAACCCAAAAAAACTTACTGCAGAGGTCAGGTTGACTTCGGAGATGCTCCAGGGAAACCGGATGGTTATAAGAAACACTTAGATCCCATCCCGGGTTGTTTTGAGTGTGCCCAAAGATTGTATTTTGGATTATCCAAAATACATTGATTTACCTGCAGCTCAAACAGCCCTTGTCTAGGAGACTACCTTACTGACTACATGAGGCCAATATCTATATTCCCTTTTCTGAACGCTATATGATGTAACTTCACAAAGAGTTGGAGGGAAGCCCCCTCTTCTTTCTAACTCTCTCTGCCAGACAACATAGTAATTTTTTTCTAAAACTATTTCAGATTTTGGGGTTTATTCTGATGAACAACAGTACAATTCAAACTGAAGGGTCTTAGAAAGTTGCCCAGGCAAAGAGAAAAAGAGAAGTATCTAAGGTTCGAAGTGCTGTGGGAAAACAGGCACATTAATGTCCTGTTGGCGGAGCTTTGAATCTGTGCAGCCAATCTGGAAAATCATTTCAAACTAGACCCCCAAAATCCCTAAATTGTGACTTCTGACCCAAGTATATTTCAACTAGGCTTATACCCCAAAGAGATCCAAGAAAGAGGAAAAGGACTCATACCAACAAAAACCTTTATGGTGATTCTTTTTTGTGGTGGCAAAGAACTAGAAACGAAAGGGATGCCCTTCACATGGGAACTGTGTGAACACAGAATGGTATGTGAATGTCATGGAATACTGTTGTACTGTAAGAAATTATGAGGAATCCAGGGAAGACTTGTATGGACTGATACAGAGTGAAGTGAGAAGAACCCAGAAGATAATTTATACAATGACAACAATATTGTGAAGAAAAATTACTTGGAAAGACTTGAGAATTCTGACTGTTGCAATAACCAGCCCCAACCTCCTGACATAGAGGTGATGGATTCAAATCAAAGGATGAGAAATAAATTTTTAGATGGGGACAAATATGGAAATGCATTTTCCTTGAGTATGTAAGGGTTGTTTTGTTTTGTTTTTGAGTATGTAAGATTTTTTTTTCTTTTAAATGCCTGGGGCAGGAAGAAAATAAATGCTTACCTGAAAAACAAAATTAATTGAAAGATTAAAAAATAAAATTATAGAGCATAAAAAGGTTTTTAGAGCAAGAATAAGTTGTTGAACCCACTAGTCACTTAAATTCAGATCTTCCTGCCTCTGAGTACAACCCTTTATCTGTTATTTCATGGCTTGCCTTTATGTAATGCGTAACTCCTCCATATTTTTCCATTCCCTCAGTAAGAGCAGGAAGCTGGTACATCAGATGGGATACAAGAGAGACCTACATATATTCAAAAGATCCTAGCTATAGAGCTAGAAGGTCCCCCAGAGGCCAGCTAGTCCAACCTTCTTGTTTTTCAGATGGGGAAACTGAGGAGGCTGTGACTTGTGCCAGGTCACACTGTTAGCATCAGAAGCAGGACTTGAAGCCCCAATCTCTGACTCCCACCCTTTGATTCCACTGCACCAAACTGCCTTAAAGGACCATAGATATTTACTGTTGGAAGGGATCACAAAAGCCATCCTGGCAGATTTCCAGATTTTTCTGATGGGGAAACTGAGGCTTAAGAATATTGACATACATCCCCAAAGACACCCAGGTGGGAAGTGGCAAAGCCAGGACCCCTGACTCCAAATCCATCCCTCTTTTTCATAGCCCAACACTGTGGTCTCTCCTCTAGTAATTTAAACCCTATGTGATTTCATCAGTGTGGATGTTCCCTCTAAAGTCTGCCCAGCTAGCGCATAGCAAAGCTAAGACTTCAATCTGAGGTTTACTACCACATCAAAAATTCAAACTCCAAGATATTAATTTTGTGCCTGTAGAGAATAATGTCAGTTATTGCTCCAATGTGACTACATGTAAGAAAAAAGTCTGATTCTGCCACCCTTCTTGATCAACCAAGGCAATTATGTGCTTTCCTCCTATCTAAAGAAAATCCTGCAAGTCGTCTATGAACTCAGTATGGAATAATGGGACTCAATTTTCTTCATGGAAAGATAAAGGCCTGAACCTGTCTTTCTTAATCCTCAATGAATGTTCAAACCTTAAAACTATTTTCACTTAATACAAAATGATTTTATTAGAAATAATTAAAGTAATTACCCCCAAATGGATCTACATTTCCCACTGCTTCAGATTTTTAACTTTATTGGGGTATGCGTGTGTGTGAGTGTGTGTGTGTGAGAGAGAGAGAGAGAGAGAGAGAGAGAGAGTGTGTGTGTGTGTGTGTGTGTGTGTGTGTGTTTTCCTTCTGTGCCTCCAATTTCAAGTGCCATGGGACATTTGGACAACAATAGTATTAAAAACTCATGTTGTCCAACGGTTACTGCATGCTATAAAACTAATGTGTCTTTATACTGGTGATCGTTCTTTCTAAAATGATAAAAAAGACTCACTTTCTTGGGCCCTCAGTCTTGCAGGGCCAGCTTCTGCCAGACAAAGGCAGCAAAGCACAAATAGCATTGAACTTGGAGGTGGGCTCTCTGCCTCGGCTTGATGGCTGGGACCTTGGAGAAATCAGTAACTTTCTTTCACTGTCTTTGTGTTTCTGTATGTAAGTTGAGAATAATCTGTTGATAGATTTGAGGTCAATATCACCTAGGATTCTCTTTCTATGGACTTAGGTTCAAGTAAACATGAAAAGAAAGGCCACATCAACAGCAGGTGTTATCAATACAATTTTTAAAAGCAAAACTGTATTTTTGACAGTAAATTTAAAACCCAAACAAGTGAAACTACAGCTGTGACTGTAGATTCAATACCAAATCAGTCTCTGAGTTGGAAGAGAGATGAAAGGCCATAGATTCCAGGCCCTGCCTGACCAAAAGTCCCTCGTGGCAGCTTAATAAGCCCTCATTTAGCAATCTCTAGGAAATTACTTCCCAAAGCAGTCCTCACCATTTGGGAGATCCCCAATTATTCAGAAGTTTTTATTGACATCGAGCCTAAATTTGCCTCTTTTAACTTTCTCTCATTGATCCTAGTTCTGTGCCTGGGCCAATCACAACAACCCTCATCCCTCTTTCACATGACAGCCCTCCAGAAAATGGAAAACTGTTCTCAGTTCCCTCCAAGTCTCCTTTCAGTCTGGCCAAACACTCCCACCTCCTTCAAATGAGCCTCATATGGCATGAACTTGGGGCCCTTAACCATGATAGACGACCTGGACTAGATGCTCTCCAACTGAGCAAATACTGTTCCTATCCCTAAACAGGCACGTAGGGTGTTCAGGAAGGACTAACATCTCTGGTGTGAGGTCTTACTGAGCCTTTTTCTGGGCTGCTTACCCACCTTTGGTGTCCAACTCACACCCAATTTTCACCTGTGGCTCCAAGAAGCTGTAGCATGTGCAGCCTCAGTAAGCCATCTCAGCAGAGGGACTAAACCAGGTTGAGGGTAACCAACAGGCCTCAAACTCATTGATGAGTCAGGGGGATATCTACTTGAAGTATGTGAAGACTTTCCCCTGGTGGGAATGGGTTAATGAGAACAATTTGTTCCCACAGCCATGAAGGCAGCTGAAGCAGGCACTGTGGAGCACTTAGAGCCAGATCAGGCATTGAAGACACCAAGGTCATCCACTGCAACCCAAGCCATTGCCAGTCATCCTGACTTTTGTCTTGCTGGACACTTGATGACATTGGAAGAGAGAGTGAGGCTAATGACTTTGTGCAACTCTGCCTCACTTAAACCCAATTCACTCATGAGTAAGAGTTTACTCCATGATGTCATTGGTCCTCTTCGAAAACAAAAGACAAACAGCAACAACTGTTCCTAAAACGTGGTGCCCAGATCTGAGAACACGACTCCAAAGATGGTCTGACCAGAGCACGGGACAGCAGAACTGTCACTTATCAAAATGCACATATGTTCAGACATATTATGACTGGTAGCATGTGATGGAGAAAGAGAGACAGTCTTGGAGTGAGAAAGTCCTGCCTCTCCCACAAACTGACTGGGTGTAACTGACTGAGTCCCTTAAGCTCTTGGTACTCTGGGAAAATTTTTGAGTACAAGTCACAAAGGAGTTACTCATCTTCATCAATGGAGTTCCTCACATCAATGTAATCACAAATCTGGACCCACCAAAAATGCAAAAGTTGGTATATACACATAGAAATAAGCACAGAAATGGAACCTGTAATCTTTCTGGCATATGGAAATCTTAAGAGAAAAAAAACCCTCCCTCAACACCAGTCAGCACCTCCTCTGTAACTTAGAGATGCAGAGGTGCCCAGATCACCAAGAGGGGAAGAACTTGCCCATTGTCAGACAACCAGTGGGTGTCAGAAACAGAACTTGAACCCAGCTCTTCACGACTTTGAAGATGGCTTTTTCTCCACTATGAGATTCTACCTTTCATTAACTGGGCATAAGTGGGTTGTAACATATTACCAGTGGTGGAATCATTCAGAAAGAGTGGCATAAAGTATGTCTTCTAGGAGATATATGTCACACATACTCCTCCCCTAAAAAGATGAGCTAGTCTTGCAGTGAGAATGAGATATAATTGATTGACAGACTCCATACTCCATTGATATTTACAAAATAGAGGAATTTCCCCATCATGGTAGATATACCCCTCTATGGAAAATTTATGGAAAGACATAGGTATGAATTGCACAAGATAACAAAGCCAAGATGGGTTACAATCTGTATCATTGAAGGGAATAGGTACTTTCAAAAGACCACAGAAGCATCAAAGTTTCAAATTACTGAATTCATGAAAAAAATGTGTTAAGTATTTACTATGTGCTAAACATTAGAGTTACAGATGAGAAAATAAGACAGTCCTTGATCTCAAAGAGTCCACATTCTAATGCAGTGGGACAATACATACAGGAGATCAGCTGCAAGTCAGACGGAAGGTCGTTAGGGTGCAGAAGCAGTTGCTGAGACACACCTCTATGAGGGTTGCTTCCTTGGACAATGGCCGCAAGAGTGATCCTGCAGAGAGAGAACCACTGTTCCTTTATCTGCCCATCAGTAATAGCTGGTCAGTAGTTGGTACTGGTGGTGTCACAGATAGCCCTCCATTTCTCTATAAGAGTTACTCACCCAGATAATGGTTTTGGGGGCCAGGCTTGAAGTAGGACCAGTGATCTAAGGAAAGATGCTATTTCCAGGTCTTTGAACTTGCCTGATCATTGGTGGCAAGTGGTTGTCAGTTATGTATCCATTATACTAAGGTCATCTTTTTGTGTGTCTAAAGGGCCTCCACAAGAATCTTTTTATTTATCACTGAGGAATAGAAATGACTCTGAGTTTCTAAAAGTCATGCCTGTGGAGTGCAAAGCCAGGCATGGGCCATCAAGCTGAAATGAGATTGAATGTGGTATGGTGGCTTACAGACAAAGCTTGTAAAGTAAGTAAGGGTGAAGAAGCAGGTGAGGTTTGGAGGAATGACAGAGCATAGGGTTATAGTCATGTAATATTCTGGAGTATTCCCCTATGCTCTCTAACTTTGTATTTACGTGCCTTCCCTAAGATAATCAGAAGAATAAAACGTGTGTGTGTGTGTGTGTGTGTGTGTGTGTGTGTGTGTGTGTGTGTGTTTTGCTCTGAGGATTGTATATGTCACAGAATCATAGATTTAAAACTGAAAAGATTCTCAGAATTGAGATGACTGAGGCCTAGGATGATAAAGTACATTGCCCAAGGTCACAAAGGAAGTCATTGATTATCCAATAGAAAGTGGGCTCCTTGAGGGCAAGGATTTTTTTTTCTTTTGTCTTTGTATCCCTTACACCAAATGGGGCACACAGTAAGGGCACAGTCAATGCTTTTCGAATGAGTGGAAGTTTGTGCCACTCAGGGCTGCACATAGGTCACACCAGGGGGCTGAATAGGGATGAGCCCAATCTCAAAATTCAGGCTGAGATGACTTCACCAATGTAGTTGACTTCCCATTCCAGAAAAGATATGTCCTGCACTGGTAACTGAGATGTATCATGGGCTCAGGCTTCCATGTACACAGCCCCTCACCCAGTTCAAAAACCAAAGGAATGTCTAATGCCCTGGGGCTAGAAGCAGAGAAGCAGGAGATGGGAGATAGCAATAAATAGCAATGGCAGGTAATGGGTTAAAAATAGGGGGTAGAGTCAAGGACATGGAGCAACAAGTGAACAAACTTGCTCCTAGTAGGCTTTTAATAAAAGTTTTTGAGTAAATGAATGAGTGTGCTGTTCCAGAACTATACACAGGTCACACACCCAAAGGGATGGGTAAAGAGACTTGGTGATGATGGGTTGGTTCATACTCAGATATTTAGTAGTTTAGTAACCCAAGGCAAGTCACTCCCCCTCTCTCTGGGCCTCAGGGTCTTCATTTGTAAAATGAAGGGGTTGGACTGTGACCTCTGAGGTCTCTTCAACTATGATCCTGTCACTTTGTGACCCCCAAATTGGATTCCAATCCTAAATTTGGCAAATGAAACAGCATAAGGTATTTTGATCAAATGATGGGAGCATCTGCTCCCTGTTAAGTTAAGAAGTCAGGAACTGATCCCATCAATAGGCTTAGGGGCCAATGTCATGGTGGTGGAAATGACTTACCTCCCCTTCTCTCAGATGGAAATCAGTCATATGGTGGTCATCAGGGGGCTGCCTACAAGCTAAGTCTAGGGACAGTTTCTATACCTTTCCAACCAAGACAGAGGACAGCATTACTATTGACTATTTACATTGACTATTTACAAAGTATCCCTTTATTGCTCATCCCAGTGCCTAAGATGGATGCTCTAAACCATGTTGAAAGTAATTATCTCCGCTTAAATTTACTGACCCTCAGGACAGTGGTCCATGAGTTGGAGCATATCCATAACTAAAATGGCCAAATCATGAGGACAAGTGGGTCCCATTCTGTGTGTAATCTACATATAAATAGGCTGTAAAAAAGATTGAAACCAGCCTTGACTCTTTCCACTGGAGCAGAACTCTTTAAGGGCAGGGATATTTTATTTTTTGTTTTTCTATTCCTGGAACCTAGGATGATATCTGTCACATAGTAGGCATTCAATAACTTCTTGATACATTGAATAGAACTGAATTGGCTTTGTGCAGAGCCATAAGAGCACTGAGATTCAATCTCTTGATTTGATAAAGTTAGCCATAAGGTTAACCAAAAGAAAAAATCCTGGCAAAGTTATTGAGACTTCTCAAATGGAATTCACCTGATGCCACCCAAATACTTATTAAATTCTCATCTTTTTTACAAACAACTTATCCTCTCAAAAATGTGGATTATAATTGGTCCTAATCAGAAGCTTTGGGCTCTGATCAAGAACAATAATGAATGATGATTTGGAGAATCTGTTGCCTCGGGTGTTGCTTTGAAAAAGGAAGCCTAGAAACGGAAATCTCCAGAGATGACAGCACACTCCTGCCTAAATTTCCTGATTTCATTCAGGGCTGTCTCAGAGGTTCATTCAGGATCAGAACCTCAGAGTCTCCCTGGCTCTTCCCTTTGAATCATGCCCTATTTCCAAACAGTGGCCATTGCTCATTGATTTTACACCCATCCATAACATCTTTTACCTATGTCCCTTCCCCTCCACTCATGGGCCAACAAACTACCCCAGGTTGTCTTTACCTATTATCTAGACCACTGGAGTGACTTCCTGATAACTCTCCTTGACTCAGGTCCTTCCTAGCACCAATCCATCCTCCACACAACTATCAAAGGGAGAGTCCTAAAGCACTGATCTGACCAGACCACTTCCATGCTTAAGGAGTTTCTATGGCTCCCAGTTTGCTGCTAGGAGTAAATACAAGCCCCTCTATGTGATGTCTTAAGTCCTTTACAAGATGCCTCTGGCCTACCTCTCCTGTTTTTTTTGCATAGTTCTCTACAAACATTATATTCTGGCCAAAATAAGCTTCTTGCTGTTTGTCATACACAACATTTCATCTTCTCTCTCTATGAGTCTGCACTACTGTTTCCCATGCCTGGAATATACTTGATCCTCACCTCTGACCTTCAGAATCTCTATTTTCCTTTAAAACTCAGCCAAAGTGCCACCACCTACATCAAGGCCTCTCCTAATCTTCCCAATTATTAGTACCCCCTAAGTTGCTTTGTATTTACTATAGGTATATTTTGGTTTTTTTTCTCTTGTTGTGGATTTGTTTCCTGAAGTACCATGTAAGCTTTTTGAAGGAAGGAACAGTTTTTAACCCTATTTATCCCTGGTGCCTGGCACACAGTAACCCCTTAATAATTGTTGAATGAAGGGTCATTGTATAGTCCTGATTATTTCTCTGTCATATATGGATTCTGTCTCTCCCCTTCCTCCACAAGCTGGAAACCAGTAACTGCACTGGCAAAGATAGCAATCATGATCTCAGACAAAGCAAAAGCAAAAATAGACCTAATTAAAAGAGATAATCAGGGAAACTGCATTTTGCTAAAAGATATCATAGATAATGAAGTTATATAAAAAATTTAGAAGTTTCTCTTCTAAAGGCCTCAATTCTTAAATATATGGAGAACAGAGTCAAGTTTATAAAAATAAAAGCTATTTTCCAACTGATAAATGGTTAAAGAATATGAACAGGCAGTTTTCAGAATAAGAAATCAAAGCTATCTATAGTCATATAAAATGCTTTAAATCACTATTGTTTAGAGAAAGGCAAATTAAAACAACTCTGAGGTACCACCTTACACTTATTTGACGTGACAAATGCTGGAGAGGTTGAGAAGAAATAAGCACATTAATGAATTGTTGGTGGAGTAGTGAAGTGGTTCAACCATTCTGGAGAAGAATCTAGAGCTATACCCAAAGGACTAGTGTGTACCTTTGGCCTAGCAATACAACTATTAGGTCTATACCCCAAAGAGATCAAAGAGAAAGAAAAAGGAACTATATATACTAAAAATATTTATAGCAGCTCTTTTGTGGTGGCAAAGAACTGGAAATCAAGAAGATGCTCATCAGTTGTGGAATGGCTGAATAAGTTCTGGCACACATTTTTGATGGAGTACTATTGAGCTATAAGGAATGAGAAGGGAGTGGTTTCAGAAAAAAAAACATGATAAGACCTATATGAACTGATGCAAAGTGAAGTAGGAAGAACCGGGAGATCATTGTGCACAGTAACAGCAATGTTGTAATGATGATCAGCTGTGAAAGACTTGGCTACTCTGATCAACACAATGATCCAAAACAATTTCAAAGAATTCATGATGAAAAAAAAAATGCTATCCACGTCCATAGAACTGATAAATTCTGAGTACAAAGTGAAGGATAATAATTTCTTTCTTTCTTTCTTTGATTTGTTTGATGATATGACTAATAGGGAAATATATTTTACACGGTTTCACATGTACAATTTATAGCATATTGTTTGTGTCCTCATTGGGTATGGGTGGAGTGAAATGGAGGGAAAGAATCTGGAACTCAAAATTTAAAAAGAAAAGAATGTTAAAAATAAATAATAATTCATGTTAAAATTCATTTTTTAAATTTCATTTTAAAATCCATTTTTTGAAAATTCATTTAAAAAAAAGAAAACTGCCTTGAACCCTCAGAGGTTAAATGACTTTCTTGCCTAGGGTGGTATTCTCACCAAAACAACATGAAAATTAGGGAATATTAGCAAAGATCTCATGTAAGTAAATCATCTAAAACTGGAAAAATCTCCAGGAGTCCTTTTTCATCTAAAAATTACTTCTATCCTGATCTGAGTAGTGTATCCTAATCCTGGCCAAACTACTTTTTTTTAATTAGACCTGTGCTTTCACTGTTATAGGAAGTGTCTCGTGAGTCAGACAGTCAACAAGCAGTTACTTTTAATTGCTTACACTGTTCTAAGCACTTGTGATACAAAGAAAGGCAAAAGCACAGAGGCTGCCCTCAAGAAGCTCCCATTCTAATAGTGTAACATAAAGGCCCTGTCTGGTAGGTGCAGCATCTCCTCCCCACCTCACCCTCAGCAAGGGAATATTAGAATATGGTTCACTCCGAGGCTTATAGATATAAGCAAAAAAGCTATCAGCTCCTACACAAGCACTCAAGCTAACTAACTAACTATGTGTGTGTGTGTGCGCACACGCATGTGTGTGTGTGTGTGTGTGTGTGTGTGAGAGAGAGAGAGAGAGAGAGAGAGAGAGAGAGAGAGAGAGATAAAGGACAGTCTTCATTGTATTACTCAAACAGAATTGGGGGAAAGCTACAGAGGACTCCCAAGAGCCTATAAATATGCAAGACATTCCTATTTCCTCAAATATACCAGCTATGGCAGGCCTGGGTAGAAATGCCCATGTAGTCAGTCACTCTTATCTCAGCTGCCCTCAGTAGTAGGCAAGCTTCCTAGGCCAATGTTTAAGGCATTGGCACCATGCCCTCAGTGCCCGTTTATGAACTCTATTGGGCTTCCTTCTCCCAATACTAATACAAATGTTATATAGCAAAGAACACAAGCTGCTTGAAGGAGGGAACTGCTTCATTTCTGTCTTTGAATCTACTGCACTTAATATATTTTCTAGCAGACACAATAAATACATGCATAATCAACATACATAATAAGCGAGTTTTTCTTTTTGAGGGAAAAAAATGATCTTAGTATTGGGCTACTGGTACTCACTCTCTATCAGACTATGTCAGGCCCTGACACTTTTCCAACAGAATGGTTTCTCTTACTCCCAGCAACCTCCTGCATCTAAAGCTACATCTTTAATCAACAACACACAATACACCACTTCAGGTGCTCAATAAAGAATTCAACCATGAGTTGAATATATGGCCCAGCTCTTACCAAAGGCTTATTTAAGAAATCTGCTTTTTGAGAGAGACAGTCTAATGGGCATGTTAACTTTTCCTTTTTCTAGATTCTCTAAGTCCTAGACCCATATTAAGATACAACATTGACCAACCACAATTCCCAAGGACTGATAATAAGCATCCTCTCTACCTCCTGCCAGAGGGGAAAAGACCTTAGGGTGCAAAATGAGACATGTTTCGGACATGGCCAATGCAGAAATTTGTTTTACTACAACTCCACATATTTGCTTTTATTGTTTTTCTATTTTTTTTCAATGAGAGAAACCGGGAAGGAGAGAAAATTAATGCTTATCAATTTTTAAAGGGCATTTAGATTGCAAAGTGACTCCACTAGGCCTGGAGTCAGGAAGACATGAGTTCAAATGTGGCCTCAGATGTGAAAAAAAAAAAAACATTTAAAAAGACAGAGCATTGTAAAGCAAGGTGATTGAGTCATCCATCTTATATCAGCTCCCCACAGAAATGCCTTCATTGGCTTAGGACTGAATGCTGCTCTCAGCTCTGATAGAGTTAGTATAAACAGCACCCCATGGGCAAGGTTTTCATGACTTTTGCAAAATAGGACATTGCCCATTGTACAGCCTAATGTCTTTGCTGCTATATGAGGAAACTCCTAGAACTTGGTGCCAGGTAAAAGATTCTTTCCCCAGATGGATTTTTCTGTTGTCTTTTCTTAAACAACAAGAACCATACAAGCCAGTGCATTTCCCTTCTTCAGATTTGCTGCCAAGAAACTCAGAGCCCAATTCAATGCTCAGTTATAGCAATTAGCTTATCCTGGGTACCTGGTGACAGCTCCTTCTTTGATCTCTTTAGCTGGCTTCTATCTATTTGTGAGTGTATGTGTGGGTGTGTAACTGTCCAGTTTTATATTGTGTTTCATTTTGTAAGCTATTTCAAATCCTTTCTGGAAGTCTAAAACCGAGTCTATCACAGAGTGGGATCACTGATTTCCTTGGATGGTTCTTGAAAATACTTTGAAACTTTCCATTTTCTCCTGAGATCACTTTGTTGTTGTTCTTGGAGCAGGAAGGAAGAGTGGTGGGATTTTTGTAATGAAAAAATATTGGGTTCTGGTTCACAGCTATGAATCACAAAAAGGCCAAGCTCCTTACCCATTCTCAATTATCTGCTAACACGGCCATTTAAAAGAGGCCACATTTAAAAGACTGTTGTAGTTATAGTCAGAGGACTTGGGTTCAAATCTCAGCTCTGCCACTTCCTATGTGTATGAAAATGGGCAAATCACTTAACCTCCTAGGGTGTTGGTTTCATCAAATTTACAGTGGAGAGGAATACACTAGACAACCTGAAAGTCTCTGTTTTCTAAAGCTGGGATAATCCCTACAATCTCAGGTCTCCCTATTTTCAATTGGGGTTGCTTAAAGAGTAACTTTATGCTGGCAGACATAAAAAGGGGGAAAAGCTTTTCCCCTTAACTCTCTCTCTTTCCACCAGACCCTTTAGCTACATAAATTAAATGTGAACCTAACACTAAACAATTAGAGACCAAAATGTAAATATGATTTATATGCATGATGCAAAAGAAAAAGAGAAAGAAACCTTTGGGAGTTAACTATTACTTCAGATTATCCCAGACTGTGTTCCTTCTTATTAGCTTTGATGATAAAAACAAAAAAAAAAAAACATTGAGAGATATGTGAATAGAGTAATGTGTGAGAGTCAGGACAACTGGATTTAAGTCTTATCTGTCACTAACTTGCTGCTTGACCTTGCTCAAGTCAGTTAAAGTCTAAGCTTTCAAACCTTGTGGAAAAAAAAGATTAGACAATGATTTCTATCGACCTTCAATTTATAATGCGCTATGGATCTCTGATAAAAGATATAATTTCTCAAACACTAGGCATTTACTAAACATTTCATATGTGCCAGGTACCCTGTTAAGTGTTCAGGATATAAAGACAAAAGGGGAAGAATCTTGAGCTCAAAGTATTTCATAGATAGCTGTCTCCTTCATTCAGTATTACCATCTCCATTTTGTTTTGGATGGAGATATACTCAAATAAAACAAAGTCACAAGTCAGTGAAAAAATTCAACAAGGATTTATTTTGTGCCTTTTATGTCCTGGATAATGTGCTCCATATTGATGCTACAGGGACCAAAAATTAAGCAGATTCTGCCCTCCAGGAGTTTATGTTCTCCTGGGTGATATCACATCTAAACAGATAAGAACATATAAGGAGACATTAAAAAAGAGAGACACAGACAGAGAAAGGAGACAGAGAGAGAGAGAGAGAGAGAGAGAGAGAGAGAGAGAGAGAGAGAGAGAGAAGGAGGAGGAGGAGGAGGAGGAGATAGAGTGAAACAAAGAAATAGAGAGAAAGAATGGAGAAAGAGAGAGGAGAGAAAGAGACAGAGGAGGGAAGAAGGGAAGGTAAGACAGAGAGACAGAGTGAGAGACAGAGACACACACAGAGAGACAGACAGACAGAGAGAGAGAGAGTGAGAGGAGGAGGAGGAGAAGGAGTGAGACAAAGAGATAGAGATGGAAAGACTGAAGCAGATAGAGACAGAGAATGGAGAGAGAGGAGAGACCAAGACAGAGGAGGGAAGGTGAAAAAGTAAGACAGACAGAGGGAGAGACAGACAGACAGACAGAGAAACAGAGACAGAGAGATGGATGGATGCAAAGTGTGTTGAATTTAGTCAGGAACATGCAGGTTCAAATCGAGCCTCAGACACAGACCAGGGTATGTGAGAAAAGAAAGCCTGAGAAGTGTTAAGACTGAATTCTCAAGACTTTTGGATGTTTATTATAACCTCCACCCAAAAGACATGGGAAAAAGTTCCTTTGAACTTCTCTGCACTAAAAAAAGTTTCAAGATAAGGAAGGGTTAAGAAAGAAGAGGGGAGGAAACTTTTCTCTCAGATCAAAGGGAGGCCGCTAGACACGTATTTTAACCCTTTTTCTGCCTACATAAAGGAGAAAAGTTTTTGTGTAATGGGACCCAACTAGAAAAGAATTGAACTAAATGTGAAAAGTGAAGATGTGTCATTCCTAATTTAATGCTTAAGATAAATTAGAGTTCATTTTACTGCTTGTCACTAAAGTTTATGGGAAAAGGAAAGGAGAGACTGTGATGAAAGTGGAAGATTAGTAAATTAAAATCTTGAGCAAGCAGCTTAGAGTAAAAGGCTTGATAGCCTGAGTTAAAAACCCAATAGATGAAGTTATAGAGAGATGGAAGGGATTATGTCCACCCACCCTTGGACTAGATCTGTGACTGGCTTAAATTTAATATGAAATTGTGGATAATAATTTTTTAAGGGCCAGGGGTATGAGAATTGTGTGGCCCTAAGAAAGTTAATTCACTGTTCAGTGAGGGGATTCACTCCTAGAAATAACATGGGAATCACATAATTGTAAATGTATTTAGTATACTGAGGCAAAAACAAACGTTTGAATTAAATAGAATTGCTTCATGTGTGAATTTTCTCAGATGTGAAGTTTATGTCAATGGTGATAAGATGAAGGTGGAAATACATCCAGCCAGATTGGTAATTAATTAATTATGATTTTAAAAGGTTTAAATACATGACATCCGTTTATGGTATTGTCGTATTTAAAGAAGTTTAATTTAAGAAGTTATAAACTTCCAGGTTTTGTAGCAGCAGTACTGGGATCGCTATTTGTACAGTAAATTGGGAAAGCCTGGAAGTGGAAGTTTTACTGAAAGAGAGAGAACAGTGGGGTCTGACACTGGCTGACCTCCGAACCTGGCTTTTAAAGTTAGTAGGACTAATTTTTAATACTTGGCTTTTAGGATATCCTTTTAAAAAAATTAAAATTTGATTGTGAGGTCCTGGTAAAAGCTTTAAAAAGAAAAGGTATTTGTCAGAAAATGCTATTATTGTGAAGTTGTGCCTGGGCGGCATCCCTCTCGGACGCTGCCCCCCTTCTTTTTGTTTCAGACCCCCTTCCCTCTGCCACCCCTCCTGCCCCCTATTCACCCTCGGATGACTCCTTCGCGGCAAAAAATGGCGGAGGGGGAGAAGGGGTCCAGGTGGTGGGTTTTGGAAGATGGCTGAACTTTTGTTCCTGAGGTCTTGGGGAGGGATTGGGTGGGAAGACTCCATCAGATCACACCCCTGGGGTCGTGAAAGCTTGAGGAGCTACTCAGGGACAGAAATTACATTCCCCACCTAGAGAGCATCCTTACCAGCACAGTCACCAGATGCCCGTCCTGCGCCCAAGTGAACGCAAAACAGGCAGAGACGCAGTCGCTGGGGGTAAGGCTGTGGGGAGCGCAACCTGGGGAACATTAGGAAGTAGATTTTATCGAAGTCAAACCACCAGCATCGGGTTTTAAATGTCTCTTGGTCTTTGGTGAAGAAAGAGACAGCCCCGGTGGTGGTGAAGAAAGAGACAGCCCCGGTGGTGGTGAAGAAAGAGACAACCCCGGTGGTTGTAAAGAAACTCTTGAATGAACTGATCCTCCATTTCGGCCTTCCCTTAGCATTGGCCCTAGCTTTGTTGCCAAAGTTTCTCAGGGTGTGGCCAAAGCCTTAGGGGCAGAATAGAGAACTAGGTCACTCTGCTCCCTCTGGCCTTGATCTGCAGCCGTTGCACCCCTAACAAACTTGGTTTGACCCCTTTGAAATTCTTTTCAGGTGGCCCCCTCCTATTCTCCCTCTCATTAGAGAGGAAACTCAGGCTGATTTTACTAATGCCTCCCTCATTAAGTTCCTACAGGGTCTGCAACATACCCAGTCTCCGCTTCATAAATCTGTCTGGGAAGGCCCGCCTATTCTGACTTCTGACCACCTCCACTGCTTCCAGCCTGGGGACTCCGTCCTAATCCAGAAACATACAACCTCTGGTCCATTCCTGTCTGGCTCCACCACAGCCATGTGAAGGCAGCTGCATCTGCACAATGGAAGGCAGAGGCCCTCGAGGACCCGCTATTTTTCCCCTGAAGGGCAACTGAGTTACTGTCAAAGGCGAGCAATACCACTCCTTATCCCCTCTCGGCCGGGCTTGTGGGCTCCACCTAAGACTGTCCCGACCCTCTTCTTGATCCTCCTATTACCCCCTTGCACAGTCCCTCGCAATCCCCATGCCCCCAAGCCAAGCTCTACTTGGGTAATTACTACAGGGAACAGATAGTCCTGCACTTTCCAAAATCCCAAAGTCATACATCTCCCCCTCGATACCCTTTTCCCCAGCCGGGCCCATTTGGGGCCCCACCAGCAGATGTAGGCTACCTGCTCTGTTCTACTTCAGGATGCCCAACCACGTGTGCCTGCCCTTGTGTCACGGCCTACAACCTCCCCTTGACTGACCCTATTGGCTCCCTGTGCATCCCAGCGGGCAGTATTGGGGGCTCAGATCCATTACTCCGCATCCATACAATTGAGAGCGACCCTTGGCACCCCAAACTTGATCTTAAAGTCCAAGACCCTGTCGACTCTGCCTGGAGAGCCACGGTCTCTCAGGTACTGGGACTCATTATCCCTCGGGATATCGTAGAGTTGGCCCACATGGAAGAGACGGTGGCCCTGACTGTGGCCAAGATGCCTTCACCAGGTCCCCGTCCCATTGACCCAATAGGTGATCTGGCCATCCCTGATCCATTAGTGAACTTAGCCATCCCTGTCCCAACACCTATTACTCAGGAACCCCACACCTATCAGGTCCCCTTGCTTGCCCTTTTGTCAGCTGTTCAAAAGACACTTGAGAGTTCTAACCACATGCTGGGCAAAAATTGTTGGATCTGTGTTATGCCCCAGCCTCCTTACTATGTGGGGGTGGCACTAAATGCCTCCATCACCCCTACCTCCAACACGGAGGACTGCCAGTGGAACCAACCACGGCTCACCTTTGGGGATGTGCAGGGAACAGGCCTTTGCCTTACATCATCTAACACCACTTTATCCAGTTCTCAGCATGGCTTCATTTGCAAACAAACTCAGGAGATTCAGGCCTCCAGCTCAGACTACTTCCTGGCCCCTCCAGGAGCCTGGTGGGCGCATCATGATCACCTTACCCAGTGTGTCTCTGCTACTGTGTTCCTCAGACACCAACAACACCCGGAGAGCCCCCTGTGCATCTTGGTGGCCATAATTCCCCAGGTCTCCCTCCTCCCAGGTGAGGAAGGCTGGCACTATTTTTCCCTTGAAGGGCAACTGAGTTACCGTCAAAGGCGAGCAATACTACTCCTCATCCCGATCTTAGTGGGCCTGGGGCTTGTGGGCTCTGCCGCCACTGGAACGGCAGCCCTAGTCAAAGGGGATCTCAGCTATAAGGCCTTAAGTGCACAGGTAAACACTGACCTCTCCCACATAAAGCAGTTCATCTCAGTCCTAGAAAAACAAGTGGACTCTTTGGCAGAGGTGGTCCTCCAGAACTGCAGAGGCCTTGACCTTCTTTTTCTCAAGCAAGGTGGCCTATGCGCTGCCCTCAGAGAGGCTTGTTGTTTCTATGCTAACAACTCTGGGGTGGTGCGGGAAAGCCTGAGGTTGGTACGCCAAAATATTGCCAATAGACAGAGGAAGCTGGAAAACTCTGAGAACTGGTGTCAGTCCCTGTTCTGTACATCCCCTTGCCTCACTACCCTGGTGTTGGCCCTGGCTGGCCCCCTCCTCCTCCTCATTATAGCTTTGGTTGTGGGCCCCTGCCTCATTAATCGTTTTCTGCAATTTGTTAAGTCCCGCATAAACTCTGTTAAACTGCTGTTGGTTAGCGATCTCCATTACCGGTTTGCAAATTCTAGTCCCCCTGATTCTTGTAACGGATCTCCTGAGAATGTGTCAAGGAATTGACACACTTTAAAAAAAACTGGGGAATGTTGTGCCCCGCCCTGCCCCCAGTTTACCCTACATCTTGCCCCAGCTTGACAACTGTTTGTGCTCCCATCTCTACGTATCCCATTGTTGTGCTCCCATCACCACAGAAATAATCCTGCCCCAGCTTATCCCACTGTTTGTGTTCCCATCTCCACAGAAATCAGTTTGTGGTTTTTTCCCTTTAAATAACCTGACCCCACTCGGGGCTGTTCCATCTGAGTGTTTACTCCGAACAGTCTTGAATAAATCCACATCAAAATTTATATCCGGGTCTCACTGGCTTTTTTCAGCACAACAGGATTACCCACCTCCCAGGATTGTTGTGAGGATCAAATGATAGCTATAAAGTGCTTAGCATAGTGTTTGCCACCTAGTCAGCACTACATAAATGTTAACTATTATCATCATCATCATTTTGCCTCTGATAACTCCCTAGCAGTATGACCAGGAGCACATCATTTAGTCTAGCAGTCTCAGTATCCTCATCAATAAAATGAAGGGATTAGACTCTATGTTCCCTTCTGCATCTCAATTGATAATCCTATAAAGTAAGGAGGTTAAGAAAGGCTTCTTGGAGGAGGTGACCCCTGAGAAATACCTTGGGAAAAGAGTGAAGAATTCAAAGAGCTTAGGAGAGGAGTAAGAGCACTCCAGGAATTGCTGTGCAAGGAAGTGGGAGGTGGAATGTCATGTAAGAAGAGCAGCAACTACGCCACTTGGGCAATGACATAGAAGGTATGAAGAGAAGTCATTTGAAGTCAATCTGGAAAGGCTGCTAGAAGCCATGGTTTGTCAGGCTCCAAATGTCAAAGCGAAGAGGTAGATGTTGTCCACGAGGCAAGAGGGAATCACTGAAGATTCTTGAGCAAACGAGTGGCATGGTCAGATCATCAATGGTTATTGGGCAACAGAGTGTGGCAGGGACTGGAGACAGGAGAGACTGGGAACAGGGACTTAAATCATTTTACTGCCATGTCTACTGCCTCAACTATCCTAGAATGTCATCACCTGAAAGTTAACAAGGACAAAACAAGGGAAAGAGATTTCTCTTTTTGACATTTCTAGATGATAGAAGATAGAAAAAATAGAAAGATACATTTGTAGCTTAGCCCATGTTTGTCAGAGCCTATTAAGAAAGATTAACAATGGCACTTGGTTTAATGCAATTTAGTTGATATTTTCAGGAATCCTTTGGTTAAGCTCCAAAAGATAATTTATTTTAAAAGAAAAAACCCTACAACAACAATAAAGAAAAATAACCCTCTCACCTCAAAGACACACAGAATGACAAAAAGATAGTACAAAATCATTTTTAAAACCTATGGAAACACATTTTATCTATAACAAAAGAAAAAATATAATTATAACTCCATTTGCTATAGCACTTTACAGGTTATCAAGTTCCTCCCCCACAACCACCCAGGGAGGAAAGGAAAGAAGATTGCCTTTCCAGAGCTAACAATGCTGGAATATCTTCCTTAGTAGGTTGTTGTTTATGTAGTATAAACTTAGACCTGGACAAGACATTCCAAAGCACCTCCACTACCCGCCCCCCTCAGATAACAGAGGAGACCGCCAGAGGTTAAATGAGTTACCCAAGGCACAGAGGTAGAAAACTTCAGAAAAGGATTTGAACTCAGATCATTTGACTCCAAGCCAACACTCTTGTCACTGTGCCAGCAGGGATGAACTGAGATAATATACAGCCCTTGTTAAACTTCGGAGTGTCATGCAAATGAGCTACAATTATTGTTATCTCTGTTTTACCAGGAAGGAAATTAAAGTTCAGAAGGGTCACACGACTTGCCAGAGGTCCCCAATCTGGAAAGTTTTAGACCTAAGACTTACATTCTAATAATGTATGTCCAAGTTCAGTAGCCTTACTATAAAAATCTGCATAATTAGATAGAAAGCAATAAATAGTACATGTTTTGCATATTGTATATCACAATATATGTTACATACAGTATATAGCATATATACACATGTATGACTGTATATACAAATATTTAGATACATGTACATGTTAATACATATTTGTATTATGCATATATACTAGTACATTTATGTGAAGACATGCATATGTTTATACATAGGTGAACTGTGTGTATCTTATATATATATATATATATATATATATATACATATATGTGTGTGTATGTATGTGTGTATATATACATATATATACACATAGATGTGCCATACTTGTATGTACCCGTACTTGCATGGGTACATATGTAATCATTTTATCGGTATAGAAACTCCCAGCAAGGAAACTCCCTCTACCAATGAAGATCAGGACCTGACATTCTTAGAGAGATTTTGTTGTTGTTCAGTTGTGTCTAACTCTCCATGACCCCATCTGGGGTTTTCTTGGCAAAGATATTGGTGCAGTTTGCCATTTCCTTCTCCAATTCATTTTATAGATGAGGAAATTACGGCAAACAGGGTTAAGTGACTTGCCCAGGGTCACACAGCTAATAAGAATCTGAGACCAGATTTAAACTCAGGAAGATAACTCTTCCTGACTCCAGGTACTCAATCCACTGTGCCATCTAGCTGCCCTGCTTAGGGAGTTATCTGTATATATCTGCCACATACATCTGAGAAAATTGTAAAGAACCAACATTTTGCCTAGGGTTCAAGTTATGACCTCAAATGTCCCTTCCTGCTTTGAATTGGGGACATTGCTATACTCTAGTTTCCCAGTTCTGTCCTTAAGCAGTCTAGATGATGATTGACTGAGACTCTTGTGTCTGTAGCTCAAGCACATAAAACTCTCCTGTCAGATTTTGAAAGACATCTTTCATAGGGATTTACCCACCCACTTCCAATCTGTGTTACCACTGTGTCTCATATTTGTTTCCCAGGGTCCATGTTCATTTTCCAGTGGAGAGGAGTAAGGAGAGAATACATTGTATAGATGAATGAAATAGCCCCAGTTGCTTATGCTTTTCCATGGGACCAGGTATCAGAACCTTAGCCAACATCTAAAACATTCATAGATTGGGGCAGGGTTGGGCTGAGATAGGGAGCAAGAAAAGGTAGCCAGTATGGTGGAATGGAAAGAAAATTAGATTTGAAAGCTAAAAGCTTGGGGTTAAATTCAGCCTCTAGCACTTACTACCTCCATGACTTTGGACAAGTCACTTAACCCACTGAGCCTCAGATCATTCATCTGGAAAATGAGGGTGTTAGTCTAGACAGCCTCTAATGTCCTTTCTCATTCTAAATCTGTGACCTATGACTTCAAGATCTGAAATGACTGGGTACTCATGGCAGATTGGGGCTCTATGGCTATGAATATTTTAAGAGTAATACATTTTTAAAAGTTGACAAGTTTGATCCAGAAGAGCCTTGGTCAGTGATGCTGAGGAATTCCCAAAGCCATAATCGAGATTTTCTTCATACCCTTGGCCAAGCCCAACAGTAAGTAGATTGAACACAGAATTGGGAGCCAGAAAAAAAACGTAGGTTTAAATACCATCTCTGATATTTGATGTGGGAATACGGGTAAGTAACTTAAAGTCTCTGAGTCCCAGTTCCTCATTTGTGAAATGGGGATAATGATACTTGGAGTAGCTATGCCACAGGGTTGTTAGATTTTTGTTGTTGAGTCTTTTTAGTTAAGACTAACTCTCTGTGGCCTCAATTGAGGTTTTCTTGGCAAAGATACTGGAGTAGTTTACCACTTCCTTTTCCAACTGATTTTACAGATGAGAAACCAAGGCAAATAAAGTTAAATGACTTGACCAGGGTCACAAAGCTAGTAGATGTTTAAGGCCAGATTTGAACTCAGGTCCTCCTAACTCCAGGGACAGTGATTTATCCACTGTGCCACCTACCTGTCCTTGTGTATATTATGTGACTTCAATTACATTGCCACATTTAAAGTGCCATGTAAACGTCAGTCATTTTTAGGATGAATGGAGAGCACCCTAAATTCTGACCATAGCACACACACACACACACACACACACACACAAATATAGATGTATAAGTATTATATCTAGAAGGATTCATTCAACGGCGCCTAGGTTTTTGTTGTTTTTGTTCTTGCTTTTCTTTGTATCTCAAGGGCTTAGCACAGTGCCTGACATGTAATAAGTACTTAATTCTTGTTTACTAAATGATTTTAATGAACAGGTTAAAAAATTCCAAGAAAATAATAATGGTAGCATTTTAGATATTCCATCAACCCTATCTGATCTGTGTCCCTGTGCTTTCGTGATGTTATTGCTATTATTTGTACATAAAATCATAGTCTGCGGGCTGCTTTTATTCTTCTAGCTTTGCTCTGCATCACTTCTTGTAAGTCTGACCATATTTCTTGGTATTCTTCATATCTGTCATTTTTATGGTGCCATAATATTCCATTATATTGATACACCACAATTTATTTAGCCATTGCCCAATCCTTGGCCATATGGGCTGCTTCCAGATTTTGCTGTAACAAATGAAGTTGCAATGACTGTTTTTGTACATATAGGCTCTTTTTCCCATCCCATAATACCCTTAGGCTGTAAGTCTTACTAGTGGAATCACTGAGTCCAAAGATACGGTCAGCCTTGAGCTTTAATTGTATATCACTAGACTGCACTCCAGAAAGATTGGATCGACATATGATTCTACCAACAACACAATAGAATCCATCTCCTCTCCATGCTGCCAACAACAAATTCTATCATTCCAAACTATTTTTGGCAATGACAATGGTAATATATCTCAAAGTCATTTCCATTTGCATTTTTCAGTTAGATAGTTGGAATAATTTTAAGGGACTATTACTACTAGTACTAGTACTAGTACTAGTACTACTACTACTAGTACTAGTACTAGTACTACTACTACTACTACTACTACCACTACCACTACTACACCTACTCTTACTCCTCCTACTACACCAATACTAACCATAACAATGATAATAATAATGGCTAGCATTTATATAGAGTCTTAAGATTTGCCAAGCACTTCACAATTATTACCTCATTTGATTCTCACAGGGAGATGCCAGTACTGTCCCCACTTTACAATTTAGGAAACTGAGGCAAACAGTGGTTAAGTGACTTACCTGAGGCTGAAGGAGGTTAGGTGACTTACTCAGGGTCATAAAGCCAATAATTTTCAGAGATAGGATTTGAGTTCAGGTCCTCCAGACTCCAAGACTAGCACTCTACACATCCCTCATTGATGAGGAAACTGAAGTTGAGAAAGATTCAAGGACTTGATTGATTCCAAGTCCATCTCATTCCTGGAAGGAATACCCATTGTAATGTCCCAAACAAGTGGTCATCCAGCCTCTGCTTGAAGACTTCCAAATAAAGGGAATCCACCACCTCTCAAGGCAGCCCATCCCACTATAGACAGCTCCAACTGATAAGATGTTTTTCCTAACATGAAACCTAAATTTGATCCTCCATAACTTCTACCCTGCTTGCCTCAATTTCCCCATCTATAAAATGAGCTGGAGAAAGAAACAATAAACCACTCCAGTATTTTTGCCAAGAAAATCCCAAATAGCATCACAAAAAATAAAACACGACTGAAAAATGACTGAATAAAAATAACTTCCATCCACTGCTCCTTTTCCTCCAGAGCCAAGAACAAGTCTGGCCTCTCCTTTGCGTGACAGCCTTTCACATACTTAAAGATAGCTATCATGCTCCCCAACCTGTCTTCTCCTCTACATAAACATCCTCATTTCCTTCAACTGATCTTCAAATAACTTGAACAACACTCTACATATGTTCAACAATTGTGTACTATTCAAATCAAATCCCTTTCCCCTCTGTCACTGCAGACAGAGCTTAGTGCAAAGATGGAAGAGGTAAGAAATATACCTTTCTATGGTGAATATTCTATTCCAAGATTTCAATTATTATAAACCAAAAGACTAATAGACGTCATCTTTAATTCCGCAAATTCTAATATATCCAGTTCATAATTAACAAAGACAACCAAAAACAAATTCAGGGAGACCATCATCTAATATACACACAAAAATGCAGCTAAAATTAGCTCATGTTTTCAACTTCATTCCCTGATGAACTAAAAATATAATTTACCTCCTGTGTCCTTCACAGCCTGGGGAAATAAAAGAAAGCATTATCTAGAGAAATTGTAGGGGAAAGGATCTCACCAAGGAAGTTTCTAAATAAACTTGGGCTACCTTGAAAAAGTATTGAAACTTTTGCACACACTCTTTGTATATGGTCAAAAAATAAAAATGACCAGGCACTCCATCATTAAGGTTTAGAGAAACACTGCAGACATGTCAGAACCCGATCTATTTCTCATCAACTTTTTTATCAGTGCAGATGATCAGTTTAAGTAAAATTTACTTCAATTGACAAAATAGAGTTGAAAGTGCTCCCAAATCATGTTAGAATATTGCAAAGTTCATTTCATTGGAGAGGCACTGGGCACTGTTCACATTGATTTAGCATTCAAGGATTCTGATTTGAGGGCTCATGAGTGGGAAAATAACTGCATTGTTGAGATGATACCTTGGCCTCAAAAGATTTTTTTTTAATCTCATTGACTTGGTTACTGACCCCACCTATATAGATAGCAGCATTCCTAATTATGCTGTTCTCAATGATGACTAAAAGTCTTCATCAGTTGGTGATGATCTCTCATGGAATAAAGAGAGTCTGTCTGCCTGAGCCAGGTTAGTCATGCAATGATGGACTCCCAGTACATCACCAGGTATACCTAAAGCCTCTCCAACTTGTTAGGTCATTCCAGAGTTCATAATTTACTGGCTTGGGTTTCAAGCAATGATTTCCATGTCATTCCATTTCCATCTAAATTCAGCATATTTTCCACTCAGCTATGTTCAAAAGGCAATCATATATCATTTGGATACAGGGAAACCAAATATATAATGGTTCATTGTTTCCTTGGCATTAAGCTATTGGGGGGGTCATGTTATTGGTACTCTCATCTATTTTTCTTTATATAATAATAGTAACATTTATATAGCTCTTTAAGGTTTGCAAAGTGCTTTATATATATACATATATATATATATGTGTATATATATATATATATATATATATATATATATCTTTGCAAAATCCCTGTGAAATAAATGCTAGTATTATTCTCATTTTACAGAAACTGAAGCTGAGAGATCAAGTGATTTGCCCAGCTAGTCATACAGCTATTAAGTGTGTAAGGGAGGATTTGAATCCAGATCTCTCTAAGTTTGGTGATCTATACACTGTGATACTTGTATTTCAAAGTGAAGGTATGAACCAATCATCAACCATCCATCATTTAGCACACTGTATCTATTCCAGCAAATCACTTCTTACCTGAATGCCCTGCTTATTCAGGCAACTGCTAGTATCCTTAAGTCCTATTAATATCTCAAAGTCATACTGCTATTTACCCAAAAGATGCTATATTATACTTTCTTTACTCTTCTGTTCCCATTACAAATTTTCATACATTTGTTTTTAACTCTGAGAGTTTCAGATGAGTGTCAGAACATTTAGAACTGCAGAACTGAGCAGTAAATTGGTCCCCTGGGCTGTAATGACATGCCTGAATCCCCATAGACCCAACAGGGCTGCCAGTTTTGTTTTTTGTTTGTTTGTTTTTTTGCTTTTACCAAAAGAGACAATTCCCAAGATTCTTCTCTGTAGGAGCAGGTGAGGAAAGGAGTCCTTGATCAAAGGTTCACAAAAGAGCATCAAGGGTTCCAGGAAGTCAACACCGCTTGCATATGGCACAAGATCCCAATAAGATCACAGATTTAGAGCTAGAAGAATTCTTAGGGAACATTTACTTAAGCCTTGGCCTAAATGGCCCCTTCACCAGGATGAAATCTGGCTTGGACCCCAGCTGTCCCAACCAAAGTCCACCTTCACTTAAGATCAGAGATACAATGGAGACAAAAACAACAGCAGTTGGGCCACATGCTCACAGGCCATTTGGCAGCAGGTCATTTAACAGACAAGGAAAATGAAGCATGATCTGGGCTTCAGGTCACACAGGCAGTTTTCAACAATCAGGATTTGAACCTAGGTCCTCTGCTTTTAATCCAGAAGTATAGCCACTGGCTGAGTGACTGAGGCAAGATTTGAACCCAGGTCTTTCTGCCTCCAAATCTGGTACTGTTTCTACTGGAACATACTGCCTCTGCTGCAGGTAGGGACCATTCACTGAAGGAATATCAAAGGGTGTGGTGGGAGGGTCAGGAGTTGTGGTGAACCATGAGCTACTTTGCATGAGAAGATGGAACACAGAAAGGCATAAGGAAGGCTGGCAGCAGTGGTGGCATTTGCCTGACACCTCTCCCCCTGCATTGCCATTTGAATGTGTGGGTGGGAACTCACAGGTGTTTGTCTCAGGCAGAGTTTGTGACTTGACTGCTCCCACACAGCATCTACCAGAGCCCAGAAAGCAATGCAGGAAAGCGCTGAGATCAGCTTTTGTGGAGGACTTTCTGTCTAAATTATCTCACAAGTGAGATGGTGTCCTGTGCCCAAGGGAATGAAGCTGGCAGGGGGCATTGGGTCAGCTGACAGGCATTAGCCATTCCTATCAACTAAAAGGTGTGTCAACAGAGGTACAATCCATTCATCTGTACATTTACATATTCAGGTAATGACTTACATCTGCATATGGGCTTTACAAAGTGTCAGCCCATCTGATTCTCTTAATACTTCTAGGAGGCAGTGAGTGGGGGAAGAATATTTCACTCCGAGTCAGGAAGACCTGAGTTTGAATCCTGCCTCAGACACTAACACCCTGTGTGGCCAAGGGAGGATTATAGTATCATCTATTTAGAGCTGATGAAGACCTTAAAGACTATCTCGTCCAACCACCTCACTTACAGAGAAAAATCTGGCACCCAGAGAAGTTCAGTAACTTGCCTAAAATCACACAGGGAGCAAGCTATCACGGTAAGATGGGAATTCAAGGGCTCTTTCCACCACATCATCCTGTCTTTCAGGTCACTGAGCTACTCTGGACCTGTTATCTGACCTACAAAATGGAGAGAGTAACCCATGTAATCCCTGCCTCATCTGGTTGTCGTGAGAACCATTAATGTATATAAAGTGCCATGTTAATCTCAGTTATTATTGGAAGGCATAAATGGTCCTATCCAAAATGTATTTTTTCCTATTGCCCCATAAGGTTATGTGTGTGTAAGGGTGTATATGTGACATATGTGTATATGCATATGTATGTGTGTTACATACAGATATATATGTGTGTATATACATGTGTGCATACAAACATGTATGTGTCTGTGCATGTGTGTGCATACATATATGTACATGTGTGCTGCCGTATGATCTGTGAGCACGTGGCCTGGCCATTGTAGCCTCTGTCTCCATGGTACCGACGCTGTTAGGTGAAGGAGACTCTCACTAGCTTGTGTCTCTTCCAGCTTCCATTGGCATGGCTGGGGTCCGTGCCAGATTTCATCCTGGTGAAAGGACCAAGTCCCGAGGTACCAGTTTGACCCAGTGGAGAAGCAGACCAAAGGCAGCAAAGATGAAGGGACAGAAACTTGGGACCCAGATGGTATAACAAAGAGTGTAATGCTTCCTTTCTGCCCTCTTTGGGATTCCTCATGCCCTGTCTGCCTTGTACATTTCCTCCCCACCTCTTTTATTGATCATCTTCCTCCTTTAGACTGTAAGCTCCTTGGGGGCAGATATTGTCTTTCTCCTTCATATCTGCATTCCCAGAGCTTCTCACAGTGTCTAGCACATAGTAGGCCCTTAATAAATGTTTATTCACTGAGTGATTCTAGATATTGGGAAGAGATGTTTGTAATTTTATCTTTGCTCTATCTTCTCAGTAAGTATCCCTTTGTAAAGGCTAATTGAAGTCAATTGGTTAGATAATAATAATAGCTAGCATGTATATGGTGCTTTGAAGTTTACCAAGTGTTTTACAAAATTGTCTCAGTTGATACTCACCAGAACCCTAGAAGGTAGGCACCATTATTATCCCCATTTTGTAGACGAGGAAACCGAGACAGACAGGAGCTCAATGACTTGTCCAGAGTCACACAGATAGTATCTGAAGCCAGTTTGGAATTTAGGCTTTTCTGACTCCAGGTCCAGTGCTGTGTCCATTGCACCACTTAGATGTCTCTAAATGATAATGGAATGTTAATTACCAGCAGGGTGGCTGGTGATTGATATTGGTGAGAATGCACTAGAATGAGGTACATACAGCTGCATTTAGATCATAATTTTAGAGCTGGAAAGAACTTTAAAGGCCATTTGGTCCACCACCACCTCCATTTTACAGATAAGTAAACTGAGACCCATGAGGGTTAAGTGACTTGACCAAGGTCATACAGGTAGCAAGACGTAGATAGGGAGCCTAACTCAGGTCTCATGGCTCCCAGTTCAGTGCTCTCCTTACTACACCATGAATACAGTCTTCATGTTGTTCATATCCCTTCATTCTTGATATATGACTGGTCCACCTACCAGTTTTTCTGCACCTATATTTGCTGAATGAAATCCCTTGGAAACACACTACAGTCCACTGATGTTGTTGAGTCATTTGCAGTCATGCCTGACTCTTTGTGACTCAATTTGGGATTTTCTTGGCAAAGATACCGGAGTGGTTTGCCATTTCCTTCTCCGGAGTCTACTGACACTCACTGTGTACTTGGTCATTGGCATTTAGGTCCACCCCAAATTTTAAAAAGGGATTTAAACAAAAACTAAGAGTGGAGGGGAATATTGCCTGCTTACAGGCACCAAGGTCAATACTACAGCGCCACAGAGAACTGTTAAAATATTTAATAATAATAATAATTAATAATGATGATGTTGACAAAGGTGTTCTCAGAACACAAAAATACAAGGAAGAAGACAGAATATGGGCTCAGATGCCCAAATAACAACATGCAGCAAGCAAGGAAGGTTAGCTAGAGAGCCTGTTGAATGGAGGCAAATTTGATGGAATGAAGAGTTATGGCTGAGAAGAATGTACCCTATTAAAAAGAAATGAAACAGGTAAAGCTGGACAGAGTGACATTTTCTTATAAGAAACCCAAGGTAGAGGGCATTTGGGGGTAAAGATAAGAGAGTCAGAAAGAAAAGTGATGTTGTCATCCTGGTACACAACAGACTGCCCGGACAGAAAAGTAAAGAAATGGAAGGTTTCGGAAACATAACAAGTACATCATAAGGGAAAGATATAGTAATGTTTGAGAACTTTAATTAACCCATCATCTGTTGGATATTTCTCTCTCTCTCTCTCTCTCTCTCCCTCCCCCCCTCCCTCCCGCCTCTCTCTCTCTCTCTCTCTCTCTCTCTCTCTCTCTCTCTCTCCCCCTCCCTCCCTCCCTCTCTCTCTCTCCACCTTATAATACATTGACTTGCTTTTAGTGATGATCTGAAACTAATTGTCACCAACAATGAGGAAGTGGTTCCTTGGTAGAAGTGATGGCAACATTGGTAATAGGTAAATCTCAATGTTTGTGATAGAAAAAAGTTATGAATAGAATGGCTTGGGCAGAGTTCAGGAGAGCAGATTTCAAATATTTTAGAAAAAATGGATTGGATTTCCTTGGACCATAATTCTACCTGGGAAGTTAGGACAGATAGAAAACTCTCAAGAACAGAATTCTGAAGACACAGAGAAACAACACAAGGAGAAAAAGGCGGGGGGGGGAGTGTTTAAAGAAATGAATGAGAATATACAAGGAAGAAATCAACAAACACAGGTTTTCAAAAACACATGAAAGCAAGATCTGCTAACAGAGGATGAGTAGAAAATTGTAGTAGAATCCTGTAATAACAACGTGAGGAGTGCTAGAATTCAGAATGACAGAAAACCTGAGCTGAACAACAGGGTGGTTTTTTCCAACTTACATTGGAGTAAGTAGAAAAAGAAGCATTAGGACCAAAGAAGAGATCAGACACTGCTCAAGATGAGTGGAGCAAATAGACAACGAATGACAGAATGGCTCTAACCCTACTTTTGAGGAAGTTAGATGTCAAGGGGGATAAAAATTGAAGGTGGAATCAAGAAGCCCTGAGTTCTAATCACGACTCGCTCATTAGCTCTGTGTTCCTAGACAAGTCATTTAACTTCCTTCAGTCTCAGTTTCCTCATTTGTAAAGTGGAGATGATAATAATAGCATGTACATCACAGAGTTGTTGTGAGGATCCAAAAAAATACATGCAAATCTTAATGTGCTACACAGGTATTAGCTATTATTACTATGGTTCGGTTTTCTCTGACAAAGACAATGATCTTTGGGAGAGAAATAACAAAATATAAAATCCCTAATAGGGAGCTTGCTTGGACCTGGTCAGTGGGCGCTCACTACAGCTAGCTGGCCTCAGTTATGGGAACATGCTGTCTTCTTGCCATACCACCATGCACATATCCTTCCCTCCCACTTTCCAAGCCCTGCCCTAGAAGCAGTAATCAAAAAACCAATCCATTGCTTCTCTGAAGGGTGCACCTTTCAATTGCCCCATGACTCTACTCACCATCCCTGAGACTGTCCTGTCCAAACTTCCTTCCCCGACCACCCCTTCACTATGTTTGTTGCCTCATCCATTAGAATGCAAATTCTTTGAGGTCAGGGACCATATCTCTTTTGTATTTGTAACTCCAGTGCCTAACAGCACCCCATGTGGTGCCTGGAACATACTACAACTTAATAAATACTATTTGTTGATTCATTCATTTATACTTTCTAACATGGCTCAACCTGGCTGAACTTGTTCTATGGTGAACCCAGTCTCTGAGGCCCCATATTAGAGACATTAGAGTAAGACTTGGTGGAAGTGTGTGTGTGTGTGTGTGTGTGTGTGTGTGTGTGTGTGTGTGTGTGTGTAAGGATGGGATTCAACCTGGACCGGAGATTGAATGAGTACAATGAAACCTTGGTATGAAACTGTATTCAATAAAGTTTAGCACATTGTCTGCAATGTGTATCTTTAGAGAGGTATTGGGACACTGAGAAGTTGAGTGACTTGACCATCCACAGTCATACAACTAGTATGTGCTGAAAAAGGGATTTGAATTTAGTTCTTCCTGTTTCCAAGGCAATCTCTCTATCTACTCTGCCATGCTTCCTTTGTGTGTGTGTATATGTGTATGTGTGGTGGTGTATGAAGATATAACACATACGTATACAGACATTGGTATTCAATGATAATTCTGATGATCTTCCTTGTTCATGAGTGGCAAAATAGACTCTCTAGCCCTTCCCATATTTTATACATTAGATCACTCCTTTGGTTTTTAGCCAGTCTTGATGGAACCTGGTGCTATTTGTAACTCTGGCCCCATGACTCATGTCCCCTTTGAAGCTGCTGCTCTGAAAGGGCCACTTCATTTATAAACAATGAGGATCACCTCAAGTTATCTCCTGCTCTTGTTTCCCAGGAGTCCAAGGTCATGTTGCATCATTCTGAGTTGTGCTTTCAGGTTTCATCTCACTCAGTGCTTCTTTCAGAGTTAATGCCTTCTTAGGTATATGATATACCCACTGTCCGAGCTGAATTTGCTTTTAAATCATAGCCTGAAGATCCAAATCCATACCTGACTAGTGATTAGCAAATGTGTTTATTTCCTCATTACTTTTTAAGTTGCTTTGATAAATGTTAGTTTGTTGGTCACAGAAGGCAGAAATGAATGTGTTAATGCATTAATGGTACTATGAGGGTCCTGCAACTGCTGACTGCAAGGGTCCCACAACCCTTAGCGTAGGTGCAACAAAGAACACTGGGAAGGGTGCAGATGGCATTGACAAGGGCATGGCCATCACTGACCCTGTAATACTATCATTAATCTCTGACCAAGCCCACTGTGCCTTTAGATCACCAGCTTCAGACTACCAGCTTAGAACACTACCGAGGAATCTCCTCAGGACACATTCAGCATAAGAAAATACACTATAGACACATAAGGAAAACTGCCCAGTTAACCAGACTCCCAAGAGCTATATTGCTTTATCCCATAGGACACAGATCACATAAATCTTATTTGTCCTCATGACAATCATTAACTTTTGAAATGCCAGCCCAGAAATCTCAGCTAGCCCACTTATATAAGCTGGATCTGGGCAACTGAGAGTGGGGGAAAGGCTGGGGTCCCCTCCTCAGAGGTTTTATCAAGAGTTTATTGTCTCAATAGATCAAATTCCCCTGCTTTCCTAACTGTTCAGTTCGAGAGCTGGCCTCGGGACCAGACAGACCTGGTTCCATGATGGAGTGCTCATTGTCCCAGTAACTCTCTAAGACTTAGTTACAGGCACCAAGCTGCATTAGTAGAGGGAGTTTCCTCACTGGTCAATTCCCATATCAATGAAACTACAGATCCTGTCCCTAATCCTATCCCTAACATATCAGAACCTTTCTTTTACCTACCAAGTATCTCTCCATTGCCTTTCATATTGAAGAAGGAAGGAATATTCTGAATGAAAAGACATGAAATATTGATCCTTTTTTTAAAAAATTCCACTCTATGTTCTCCTAAATAGTTTCTATTATGTTTCCCAATCCAAAACTTTTTAATCTAGTTATAATTTCAGATGCTTGTCCCTCAGTTTCTCCCTTCTGCTTTATAGCTAAAAGAATGCTAACACATTTGCCCTGGAGTTATACTGTTAGCATCTGCTATTCCTCTATATTGGGGTAACACCATGGCATAGTGTACTGACCACTAGCCCTGGAGTTCCAAGAGCTCAATTCAAGTCCTATCTCTGTATCTACTGGCTGAAGGACCCTGGGCAAGTCCCTTTCCCTCTCTGAGCCTCAGTTTCCTCATATGTAAAATGGATGCCTATTTTAGTAATGTCTATACTACCTATGTCCTGCTATTGTGGCAAGGGTCATATGAGATAATATACCTAAAGTCTTGTATGAGTACCAGGTATCACAACAGCACAAGACAGACCCCCTAAAGATGTGAATTGTGACCTTTCTTGCATATACATGCCAAGAGGAAGAAGAAGAAAGATCGGAAACATTAAAGTCTTCATTGAGGATTTGATTCCATCAAGTTTTGTTTCTAGTCTTACCTACTCCACGTGCAGAATCAATTCTGGATCACTAAGACACTAGTGTACTAGACACTAGATGAATGGGAAAACTCCCCTCATTTGAATAAAGGTCCAGGATCTGACAAATAGAAGCCCATTGGCCTAAATCTTTCGTTAAATGACAAATTCAAAGAAGAGAATTGTTGGATTTCTTTACCACTATCTGTCAAAAATCCATTTTTATAAACCACCGAATCAATGAATGAGCTGAGGAAATATTTAAAGAGGTAGAATAGTGTAATAGAAAGGTGCCTTAAAGCCAGGGGGACCTGGGTTCAAGTCAGCCTCTGGCAGGCTGGTGACCCTGGGAAAGTCACCTAACTTCTCAGTGTTCTAAGCAACTCTCTAAGATGATGAGCTGCAGAGGAAGGGCTGATCTGAGTCAGGAGAGTAAGGCTGCTCATCCGGGAGTTCTCTATTCCAATGAAAAAGCATAGGTTCAGTCTTTATCCCCTATACACTTATTTGAATCTATACCACACACATATAACACGTAAAGCCAGCTTGGACTTACAATTGTTAATATCTTGAGTAAGAATTTATACCCCAGGAATCAGCAAATGTTACAAATCGGAGCTGGATTTTATTTTTGATTGTCTAGATTTAAGAAAGTGATGGAGAAGATTTACCAATACAGATCTAACTTAAAAGTGCAGCCTGTTTTTTTTTCCCAGAGAGCTGATTGTTAAATATTTATAAGCACATTGCTGTGTATATACATGTGTGTGTATATACATATATATTTGTGTGTGTATGCATGTGTATATGCATGTGTATATATACATATATATGCATATAAATAGATATAAATGTTCTTGCTCAATACTAATAAATATAGACATGAATAGTATTCACATTTTTTCCTTATAATTTTACTGCTGATATTCTAATAGGAAAAAAATGCATGTAGCAGAAGATAAGTGGGGAATAACACCAATTTAAAACTGTTATTTTAAATTGCTTTAGGAACCAATGAAGACCAAAGAAAAGTGTTATTTTAGTAATTATTAACCATTCAATAAAGAGAAGCTGACCACTCCTTCAAATATAAACTACTCAACACCATCACATCCTATTCACTGACCTGCCCAGGAATGAAGCTAAGGACCAAGGATGATGGGAGAAGAGGAGACACTAGAAAGTCTTACTAGTTGCCTGGGTGACATTCCTCAAATAGACCCTAGTGGAATCAGACCCAGTAAGAGAGCTTAAAATGTGTTGATTAGTCTTGAGTCATGTTGAAGCAGGACTGTCTCACAAAAGAGCAATGGGGCACCCACTACCCTGCCAAGAAGAATCCATAGTACCAAATGACAATGATGGAGTCAGATTAGAAAAGCAGAAGCAAAGACAGCCTAGGACCACACCCCAGGATCTACCAGAGGGTTAATTGAAAAGGAGAAATTAAAGCATGGCTGCTTGTCAGGAAACGAAACTATAAGGGGCATAGGCATAGGCACTTTCCTCATCTCAGAGTGGAAGTTGTCCAGCCAACCTTTCCCACTAACATTAGAGTCTAAAGGATTTTAGAAACAGTTAGAATATGGAGCTTCACAGTGATTCTGTGACTTGATTTCACCCATTTTTTTACTTATGTCTTTAATATGTATTTAGTCAGAAATATTTACTTATGCCTATAAAATATCATGTCTCGATTAAATGATTCTCTGTATGGTTTATGGTTGCTCCTGATCTTTTGGTAGAGAATGTCCTGAAATGGTACTTCCTCTGAATTCATAATCGTGAACACCCAAAACACCCATCATTGGAGATTCTATGCTAGCAAAAGGTTCCAAAGTTGAAAGGATCTTGTGCCATTTTCCACTGCATATGGTGGGATTATACTGTATTATAACTGGAACTGTATTACCTGTATTGATCCAATTATATAGTAGCTATAACATACTAATGGCTGAAATTAAAATTGTGTTCAAATAAAGCCCCCTAGCTATTTCACTTGGATTTTTGTCAATCCAGGTTTCAGAATAATTACCTATCTCATTATTATTATTGTTCAGTCATTTTTCAGTCATGTCCAGCCCTTCATGATCTCACATGGGGTTTTCTTGGCAAAGATACTGGAATGATTTTCCATTGCCTTTCTCCACCTCATTTTACAGATGAGAAAAGTGATGTAAACAAGATGAAATGACTCACCCGGGGTCACACAGCTAGTATGTTTCTGAGTCCAGAGACAAGTCTTCCTGACTCTAGGTCCATAACTCTACCCACTGCAGCGTCTATATATTTTAATCTACGTACTGAATTGTATATTTTGTTAGGCATCTGACATCTTAGTCTTCTTTGGCAGTATCATAATCATCAACCAACATCTCATTACCTCTTGGCTATTTGGAATGGGGTACCCATAATAATAGTCCTTTACCATTCAGATTCAGCCAGAATGATAGGTCTCATAAAAAGTGGACAGAAATAAACTGTGTGATTGGAATGAGAGGATAATTTTCTGTTGTTTACAGGTTTGGTCTTCTTCTATTCAAAACTGGCCTCTCTACTGAAAAGGTGGGATAACTCTGAAATGCAAATGATCTGCTGTTACCTTCAGTTCCTAGGGGATTCAAGTAGCAAGCACAGAGACTCTAAATGCCATTGTGGGCTTTTGAAAGATGCACAGATCTTCTAGGGGTTCTCTTTTTACCATCTTTTCACCAACACTTAATTTTCACTTACTCCCAGGATGTTTCTTGATAGTAGCTCATCATTCTCTCATTATTCTCTCTTTACACCCTAAAGTACCAAGTAGTGGTACTAAGTAGTAGTCATTTTCTCTTCTTTCTCCTTTAGTTCTTCTCTGATGGGTACATGGAAGACATGGCTGGTCATAAGGGACAGCACTGATTAGAATTAAATGAGATTACATATATAAACATATATATAAAGTGTTTTGTAAACATTAATATATGTGTGTATATATATATAAAGTGATTTGCTCTAAATATGAATCTTGAAATCACATATAAATGTAAGTTACTATAATTATTTTTATCTGAAAGAAGGCATGTCTATTTATGTCATTAGGCATAGAGATAACAATTATATAATCAATATATAAAAGTCATATTTGTGTGTTTACATGGTTTATTGAGATGGAAATTCCCCACCCAAATATGTGTGTGTGCTTGCCAGTCCTCATTAAATGTCTCATCCGCTCTCCCTTCTTTGAAAAAAAATTTAATTCTCTGTAGTTTTATTTCACCAATCAAATGGCTTGGAAAAAGAAACAGAGGTCAATTTTACTTCCAAATCCTTTCTCAGAGTAGTGGCTTCAATAAATCAGGCAGAATTAGTATAGAGTTTTATAAGGAAAAGTTCTGCTGCCAGAACTTTTGGTAGAAAAGAACTTGGGGGCTGCTCAAAGACCGCATGGCTGTTATTGAGTAATGGCCAGCCAAATTGAGAGAAAATCATTACTTCTGGTCATCTTTATTCTTCTGGGCATGGAGGACTTCTTCCATAAAAGTGGTACTCTGATACCTTATTATTCCCTGGAGGTGACCCTAATTTCCCAAAGGCTATGCCAGCTGAGTTAAGTTTCTAGGAGATACAGAGATTTAAGTATGGGCCCAACCTACAGCCTTTATCTGCTTTCTGAGGACAAGCCTCATATGACCAGATGAATTATTCTACTAGGAAAACTATGAAATAAAAAAAAATTGACCTCAGTCATTCTGCTTTTCCATTAATAGTGGCAATGTTGGAGGGGGGGAGGTCAGAGGATACTAAGAATCACATAGGTTTTAGACCACCAATAAATATTAACTTAACCATTAAACCCTAAATGTGAGATCCTTGTCCAGTGATGAATGAGCTCACATATGATGCGAAGAATAAAATTCGAGTCAATATTGACACCACAATGAATGAAACTAGAGTTCAGCTAAATAGAAAGATGACTCACAAATTGCTCTTCATTACATACTCAAAGTCAAAGAAAACACGATTCTATTAGACATTTGGTTCTTTCCTTGAAATAGTCATAAAAAATAAGCAAAAAGTCCACAATGAAGATTCCGGCAGCATATCTGCCAACTTTGATGCCACTGACAGAAGAAGAAAAATTCTAAGAAAATAATAATTTTCTACGTTAAGATGTATGTGTGGCAAGGTGGGCACTGAGGAGGATGAAAAATAAATATATTAATGAACATGGCTCAAGATTAATAAATGAAGAAAGTCAAAGAAGTGTAACTCCTCAGAAGATCCATAATGAGTTACCAGGAATATTTTCTTCAAGAAGAGAGTAAGAAGGCATTGAAATTTTTGAGAATTGAACACCACAAACTGTAAAATTGACTGTATCTTAAAAGACAGGAAGTGACTAATTACCAGTGTGACATTCACTTCTGAGTCAGCTATTTGTGTGTGGTCAAATTATTGACTGATTAAAGCAAAAGTCAAAATCAATATGAAACTGAGATACAAGATGAAGATGATAGAATGTGGATGCAAGCACAATGGATCCAATTTGGCTTATTCAAATGCATTGTTAACATAGAATAATGGAAAATGGACCAAGAAAAATAAATTGACTCTGATTGTTATCATTTCCCACTGAAGCTTAAATGTTATAAAGGGCAGACCCAGAAACCATCTCAACCAGGAAATAGCTGGTTTGCTTGCAACGTGGCATGACCTACAGTACCACTTCATAAAACAGTGGAGCAACAATAAAAAGGAAACAGAGTCTGAAGCAACTGAGATCCATCTCATCCAGATCATATATGTGTGTATGTATGTATGCACATATACATATATGTGTATATACACACATATATATGTATTGGGTGTGAGTATATGTGTATATGTATGTATATATGCACATATGCATATATATGTAAAACTAGGACAACAAATAGAAGAAAAAATGAAACAGATTTCCTCCCATTTCTTTAGCAATCTGTTTTCATCATATAGCTGACAATGGAATCACTACATGTGGTATCTCATATTTCCATCTCTAATATGCCATATGAGGACATTACATTTAAGAAAATTAAGTTAACAAGAATGGTTAAACCCAAGGATGTGATGTTAAATGTTTAATAACCAGCTCTTCACAGAGAGAGCATGGATACATGATAAATTTTGAAGTTTGATCTGCACTGTTAACATTTTCTCAATCGCTTGTTAAGTCCAGATAATTAATGAAATGTTAAACAAAGCCCAGATTTACAGCATTTGCTGATTTCTGAGGTATACATATTCACACTGAAAATTTAACAATAGGCCATCTTGAGACAGTTGCAGCTGGTTCTAGTACACTCCTGGCTATATTAGACCAATTATGCAAAGAAGAAATCTGTACTGAAGAAGCCATGATTTTCAAAGTATTGAAAGACTAAATTGTAAGATATCTGAAGAAATGAAAGACAACAAATGTTAAGAAGAATCATAGATGGCACTAATACCAAAAAGGAAGGAATCAAGACATCGGTAACCAGCAGCCTAATGTATCTGTTTTCTCATCCCTATAAAACCTATATGCATGGAAGGTGTCCTTGATTTAAAAATATATGAAAAAAGAGAAAAGACAAGCATTTGCAAATGATTTCTAGATTACATTACCTCTTTAGTCACACTTTTGAAGAAAAGGTATAAAAAATACAGGATCCAGCTATATTTATTGGGATTTTTAAAGTATTTGACTTGATAGGTCATAACATTGGCTTTAGAGAGCCTCTTCTAATGCATACTTATTAATTACGCAGAATTATTTGATAGACACAACTTCAGGGAAAAATTACTTTCTTCAATTCCACAACTGAAAACATTTATATCACACTTTAAAGTTTATAAGACGCTTTACTGCATTATTTAGCACACTCCCAAAAACTCTGTGAGTCAGGTTCTGCAGACATTATTTCCTTCCATCTTATAGGTGACAAAACTGAGGCCCAGCTGGATTAAGTGATTGTTTATGACCCCCTAATGAGTAAATGCTACAGGACAAATTCTAAACCAATGCACTCCTGACTCCAGGCCCAATGCTTTTTCCATTCCACCATGCTATCTCAGTGATGATAGCCCCATATTTCCCATAGCTCTCTCTTTGGACTTCTATTCATCTCCATAGTGTGCCTTGCTTTATAATAATTAGTGTAGAAACTTCAACCCCACTATTAAACTGCAAGCTTCTGAGGGCAAGAACTATGGATTTTCATCTTGGTATCCCCAGTTATCAAAGTGACTTGCTGGTAGCAGGTGCTTGAATCTGTCTGTTGAGCTGCAAATCTCAAAATGCAAAATAAATCCCTGGTCCTCTCTAATGAAGGTTTTAGCCTCCATTTTTCAGAAGCCCAAATGCATATTTCTGCCCAAAGTTAATTCAGTTTCTTGAATGATATAGGCATACTAGACAATGCAATTTCACCTAAAATTACTTGTCTCTTCTAACCACTTCATCTGGGATTTCAACGTTCATTTTGAAAAGATCCTATAATCGTTGCTGTAATAGATAAATTTCTCTGTAACAGACATGGATCAAATGCTCTTTTAGCTGAATCAGTTCCCCAAGGGGGGCAGAGAAGTACTTTAATTCAGATGAAGGTCTAATATCCAGGCTATATAAAGAATTAGTCCAAATACATAAGCACAAAAGCCATTCCCCAATACATAAATAGTCCAAAGATATGAATAAGTACTTCTAAAATGAAGAAATATGAAGTATCACTCATGATTAGAGGAAGAATACTTGAAACAACTCTAAATTTCCACCTCATACTTATCAGATCCGCAAAGATGTTGAGACAACAAGGAAAACAGCACTTGTAGGAAAGGTTGTGGGAGGACAAGCACACCGATGTACTGCTTATGAAACTGGGAATTGTTCTATCATTCTGGAAAGCAATTAGGTACTATGCCCTAAAAATGGTTAAACTGTGCACACCATTTTACTCAGTGGTACCACTACTAGGCATATCCCCACCCCACCCCCACCACCACCACCCCTACCACCACAAAAAAGGCAAAGAAAGTTGGAATGTACAAAAATATCTGTAGCTACACCTGTAGTAAATACCTGGAAAGGTAAGAGAAAACCAGCAATCAGCACACCACCTGTCATTATCATGTGTGAATGTTATCGAATCTTAATGTGCCACTAGAAATGGCAAATATGATGAGAATTAGAGAATCTAGAAGATATTTACAAACAGATACAAAGTTAAATGAACAGAACAACATATGAAGTTACAACAAAAATAATGTGAAACTAAAAGATCTCAGAACTCTGACTAAAAACAGCAAGCAATAATTACTTGAAAACACTGATGATCAAACCACTTTTCCACATCTTGGCAGGGCTTCTTAAACTTTTTCCACTGGAGAGCCCTTTTGCTTGGTGTTGCATGGCCTCAGGACATGCACAACGAAAAGCGTGCATGTTTTGTGTTCAGAACCAAGATTACAGTGAAGTTGCAAGGGCTGCCAGAAACACCTTGGATTCATTACAAATTTGATTTTTAATTAATTTTTGGTTGTTGTATGTTCAGAAACCTTTTACTGTTGCCAAATTTCTCACAACCACATGGTGACCCACAATTTAAGAACCCTAGAAAGAGATTCAAAATGAAAGAGGTATTCTCAGACATGGCTAATGTGTTTATTTGTTTTCCGGGACTATACATGGTTTGTTACAAGGGAGAGATTCTATCCACAAGGAAGGAGGGGACAGGTTAGTTGATGGTTGTGAATACTCCTCCCTCCAGGCATTAATAAAGCTTTTTTAATGCACAGAAAACAAAAAGGTACAGATGACAATACAAAGTTATGGATAAACTTTATCACTACCTTGTTAAATTTCACATACATATATATATAATTTACGTATATATTTCTTTAAAAATAAACAATACAAAACAGAAGTATATGGTTTCTTACACAACCCTAAACAAGTCACTTTACTTCTCTCAGCCTCAGTTTCCTCACCTGTAAAAATGGGGATAATAATAGCATCTAATTCACTGGATTCCTGTCAGGATAAAAATGAAATAACATGCAAAGTGTTTTGCAAAGCTTAAGGTGCCATACAAATGCTATTCGGAACAAAAAGTTGTGGCTCCATATTCAGAAGACCTAAGTTCAGATTGAGAGTTGATGTTTAACCTCTTGTATGACCTTGGACAAGTCATTTAATTCTCTGGGTCTTATCTGTAAAATGAGGGGGGATGATCTAGATGGCTTCTAAGGTCCCTTCTAGCTCTGTATCTATGTTTCAATCACCCTTAAATCCCAGACTCCAAAGCAATGTTATATCAGATTTATGAAAAAAACACCTCCATTAATTTAGCCCTGGTACACATCCTCCCTCCCACTTACATCTTGCTGTAGCAGAAACACCCTTACTAGAATAGCCCTTCCCGCAAGGAGATGTTCCCTACCTCAATCTCTCATGGTTAAACCCACAATCAACTCCATCCTGCCTTATTTTAAATCCCTAAAAAGCATAACTTTATTCCAGGGTCTATTATGTTAATGGTGCCAGCCCTACAGAAGAAAGAGAGAGAGAGAGAGAGAGAGAGAGAGAGAGAGAGAGAGAGAGAGAGAGAAAGAGAGAATGAGAGAGGGAGAGAGAGACTCGAGTAACTTAGAATTTTATTTGGGTCTTTTTTTGGAAGCAATCAAGGTTAAGTGACTTTCCCAGGGTCACATAGCTAGTAAGTGTCTGAGGCTGGGATTTGAACTCAGATCCTCCTTATTATACCTTAGGTTCTAACCAAACCCCTCTTGTGGAACAACAGCATGTCAGAGCTGGAAGGGAACTTAGAAGCCATTTGGTCCAGCCTCTCCCTGAAAAAAAAAAATCCCTTCTACTACATTCCTAACAGAGAGACACCAAGACTTTTTCCTGATTAGGAAACTAAGAGTCAGAGAAATGAATTGAGTCGGTCATTCAGATAGTAAGTATCAAAGCTTGAACTTGAACCTGATCCTCACTGCAAGTCCAGTGCCTCCTCCCCATATCCTGCTGCTAGACAGAGGCAAACTCTTATCTACTATATACAAAAACTGCCCTTCCTCCCCTTTCCTTTCTTTTCTTTCTGGAGCATTCTTTTCTCCTTCAGAAGTCATGTCCTGTTGTTCTCTCTTCATCTTTCTCCCATTAAAATTCCCTCTCAAGAGTCATTTACACTCTAGTATGAATTTAAGTTTTAAAAAAAGTTGCCTCTCTCAGGGTTGTTTGCATCATGTATTTTATTTTAGTGATAAAACTTTTTGTTCCTGTTAAATGAATTACAGGTACTTCTAATCAGAGATGGAAGGCACTGGAGGGTGGGAAAAGGAACCGCATTCCAGCACTACTAAAATTTCACAGTCAGCTACCTAGTCCACCTCTGTCAACAAGGGATATTAACCTAAGTTTATAGCTAAGGCAAATCCTTACAGTGGAAAATGAAAACTCTAACTATTAGGATCTCCTTCCATGTAAATGAAAAATACATATGTAGAAACACTGTTAGCTTAACTGAAAATTAATTTATGGTGAGAGTGGTACAGAATGTTAAATACCTTTACTGAAGACAAATGATTCCCCCACCCCATTCTCTGAGGAAATATTTTACATCTGTTGTCGAGTTGTTGCCGAGATACCATGGCATTCTAGTGTACGGCCTGTGATTTATAAAAGAAGAAAGAGGAAAAAAAAACATCAGCAAGCATCGGCCTGAATTGTCTCCTTGCTGTCTTGTGTTATTGGTGCTTATTGTTCATTGGTGTGTGCCTTTACAATTTTTTTTTAAAAAGCTAGCCTTTCTAGATGAATCTTTTGCTATCCACAATTATACAACATTATAATGAATAGCTTGCTATGTAAAACCAAGGAACTTCTCTAAGGTGAAAACCTGAGAGTTCTTCCAAGTCTATGGATGGTAAAGCTTCATTGAGGTATATAGATGATACATATTTGCATGAATTAATGGATTTATTCAGAAACATTATCCATATTACTCTGGCCTCTTTAATTGAAGTATATTTTATCACAGGATTAGGCTTAATAATTAATGCAGAAAAAAATGCTGCCTGTTACCAAGTTATTTCTGACCCATTCCTCCCATAAGTTTATTCTTGTAAAAAATAGGCTTTGTAGTTAAGTGAAAAGAAAGTCATTGTTAAAGTCAGGAAAGTCTGGACTCATCTATTATTGAAAAAGTAGTGGACCACGGATACAGGATGTTGTATACATTGTCAGATGTGGTAGCTGTGGTTTTTTGTTTTGATTTTAGTTATTTGCCTTTCTTACCAGGTAATGCTCATAGGGTAGAAGACAAGGTGTAATATAAAAAAATGTCATCAAATGAATATTAATAGAAAAAGAGAAGGGGAAAAGACATTCTAGACACCTAGCTATTCTTTGGCAAGTCATTTCAATTTATGAGAAACTCTTTGGAGCCTCAGTTTTCTCATCAGCAAAATGGGAGTACTGATACACTACCCACTTTACAGGGTTGTTTGAGGAAAGTGTTTTGTAAACCTTAAGACAATATATAAGATCTAGCATTACTGACCAACTTTCTTCTGCCTTTTTTAATGCGATGAACAGGAGGTAAGGTCTCAATCCATTCAATTTTACATTTATCGAGTGTCTACAAAGTGTTACTATAGAGTAAGGTGCTGGGGATACAAATACAAAAACAAAATACTCCCTAGCCTCAAGGAGTTTTCATTCTACCAGGTACTTACAGTATGAACACATTAGTAAATCAAAGTATAGGCAGCAGAATGCAAAGATGCCATTTGTTTTTTTTTTAAATCACACCTTGTCATCTACCCCATAAACCTTCCCCAGTAAGAAATGCCAAAGAAACCACTAAAGAAAACCAAAGAAGACACTAACATTTGTGAAGGTTCAGGAAAGGTCTTACACAAAAGGCAGGAAAAAGTTCAGGAAAAGACACACTGGAGATTTTAGAAGGTGGAGGTGGGGGTGGGGGAGGGGTGGCTGGCAACAATTGGAATCACCCGTGTAAATGTTGGTGCATTTACCAATGAGTCTTTGACCATTTCTCGCGGTACTACCTGTTATTCTTTCTTTTACCAATACCCTTAAAATGAAATAAACAAATAAATAATACAATGAAACTCCTTCAACAACCAGCAGGTGCAAAGGGGGAAAAGATCATCATTCACTCCCCATGGAAATTTGCCTCTTGTAAAGGTTGAAGTTGGCTGTTTTCTTCTCCAGAAGCACCAGGATGAAATATAGCCTAACATTCCTTGATAAAGCCTTGATCATTTTCAAATCCCATTGAAAATAAACACAACTACTAACCTAGTTTTTAATAAGGCCCCAATGATGAGGTTGAGATTGAAATTCCCTTTATAAAGGAGGCGTAAGTGTGGATTGGCACTATGACAGTAACTTTTAAGATCTAGTTTCTAATGTCTTTGTAGGCGGTTGATTGGGAAAGTTCCTTGACTAGCTATGAGCTCTTGGGTCATAGATTTAGAATTAAAGGGACCTCAGAGGTCATCTCTTCCAACACTTTTCATTTTGCAGATAAAGAAACTAGGGTTTAGAGAGATTAATGGTGAGCTTTCCTTAAGATCTAGAGACCATCTCCATACAGAGAGTGTGGACACTTTATTGAGAGGACTAAGACCTTCTTTTAGAGTCTGATCAGGCAAGGCTTCCTGTTCAACTAGATGAGCTACCATGGTGGTCAAGTTCTATTTCAGACTTTTGCTCATATACTCCTTTGGAGAGGATAGTAAAAGCAACATCCTAATTTCTACCTCTGTGTAAGTTAGGATAGTTACTCCTTAAAAGCTATTGAGACCATCCTCGGCACTTTGCACAGGTGACTAAAGGCTCAGGCTTATTGCCATCACTTCCCCACTGATAGAAGACAGATCTCAGAAATTTCTCATAAATTGGTTGGTTCTGACTCCTGTGGATAAGACAGTTGAAAGAGGAACTATCCATTTTTGATGGCCTATAAAAGTATAATATCAATTATACCCTTTGATGTTTCCCCTACTGGCTTTTCTCTCCGCACCCCCCCAGACCTCCACACTCATTCTTCAGACAATAGATAAAAGTGCAGAATAGCAAAGAGTGGACCTGGATCCTGGGCAAGTTGGCTATTGAGGGTAGGGTCTAGGAAAAGTAGCCTAGGAACCGTTAATGACTATGTTGGTAGAGGCACAAGCAAATGAATCCTTCCACAAACGGTTTAAGATCTCTAGATTCCAAGTTCCTGGCCCAAGCTTTTAGTCAGAGTAGTGTAACCAATCCACCCAAGACATGACAGCTGTGAAGAGGGGAATAACTTGGCAATCAAACCTTCTAAATGGATGAGAGGGGAAATTCTGGGCAACATAATCCTGATATCCAGACATCTAGTGAAACCAGGGGATTTCCTGGGTACTGATAACCCTGGGGTCTCTAGAAACCCTAATTTCAAAGAAGAACAGGAGATAAACCATAATAATATATTCTGCCAAGCTGACTCTAACCATGTGTTTAAAAAGAAAAAATGATCTTCAAGAAAATTGACATTTGAATCATCTGTGCAAAAACAAAGTGTAGGTTAACAGAACATGGACACAAAAACAAAGCAACATGAGAAAAGGAAAGTAAGTGCAATTATAAAGTGAGGACTAAGCAATAGAGTTGATTTTCCAATGTTTCTAGGTTATTGTTGAAAAGAAACAAATTACATCAAGGGATAAAAGGAAGAACAAAGAAGGATCATCAAGGCCTAAAAAAATCTAAGGGGCTAAAGATTTAAAAAGAGCTTAAGTAGCCAAGAAGGGTGAACTGAATCAATATTACATAGACTAAATCTTCAACCTCTATATAAGTAAATCAATATATTGGAGGGGGATGGTGTGGGAATATAGTGGGAATGTACTAGAGTGTGGCTGAAAGGCACAAAACACATAGAGGAGTCAAAAATGTGTCCCCAGCTAACCTAGGAGTCAACAGAGAAGAGAGCATTTTTTCAGAATCTCAATAATGTTGAAGACCAAGGAAGAACAAGATAAGTGAATGGTGAGGGAAAGCAACAGGACTGGGAAAAAGGGGAATCGAAGGGTACAATTAAAGAATATTCCCAGGGAAGGGAAGAATATCTGTAAAAGGCTGGGATTTTATAGTAGGTTTTGTGTAGGAGAAAATGGGAACAATGGGAGACTACCTTCTCTGAGAAAGGGATGTACTTCTTAAGACATCTTTAAACCCCAGAGGAAAAGATATATGGGTCCCTGGGTGGTTAGCACTCAGGATTATAGGAGTAACTTAGATCCACAGTTAGAACATACTAGTCTTAGGAACTTTTAACAATCATGACAAGAGCAAGAGGTAGGCCCAGATTTCATGACTCACAATACAGAGTGACTCATACTATTTATTACTACTGCTTGATGAATTATTCTTTAGAGAGAAGTCCAACAGAAGGTACCACTAAAAAAAGCAAATTAATAAAATAGAATAATAACTACAGAATAGATATAGAAGCATGAAATCAAGAAATAACTGATTGACAAATGCACTAATATAGGATGAAGAAGCTCAAATTCAACACATCAGAAGTTTTACCTCTCATTAAGAACATAAAATTAAAAAGGAACAAGTAAGATTATAGCCCGAAATGAGACAATCAAATTCACAGTAAACTAGAAGGGATAGAACTAGAAAGTTTTTTAGAGAGGAACACACCGAAATTAGTTATAGCAACAAAGTTCTGACTTCAGAAGAAAAAATAAATATCAATTCAAAAGAAAAAAATACAAGTCTAACAATCTTAACCTTAAACATAAAAGGAATAAATATTCCAAAAAAATGAAAGAGTGGCAAAATGGATCATAAAACCCAACAATTTGCTATACACCAGGCATTTATCTAAAAATAAAAACATATAAAAAATAAAATGAAAGACTGGTGGAAAACATGGTACTGTGCATTGGAGTATTCCAAGAAACAAAGAGTTATAACAATTCACACACATACACACACACAAACACAAATAAAAGTTCATAATTTCAAAAAAATTCAAAGGAAAACTACATCAATCTTAAGGATACCATAGATAATGAAACAATGTCATTAACGCACCAAATGGCATAGTATCTAAATTCATACAAGTCCCTGTGCTCAAGGAGCATACATTCAAATGGACAAGGACACATCAATTGATATATGCATAATATACATATAGAATAGATGGAAGGAAATCTTAAAGGAGAAAGAACTGCTGGTTAAGGGGACTGGGAAAAGTCTCTTTGAGAAAATGGAATTTGTGCTGAGTTTTGAAAGAAGCTAAGAATTCTAAGAGGCAGAGGTAAGGAAGAAGAGTATTCCAGGAATGGAAGAGAGCCAGTAGAAAGGCACAGGGATGGGATAAAATGTTCTGTGTGAAAATCAAGTAGGTGAGCAAGTAGGCTAGTAGAAATGGAAACAATAGAAAATGCAGAGATGAGTAAAATGGAGGAAGACCGGAGAGACAGAAGGATCATCCAGATTGGGAAGAACTGTACATGCCAAGAGATTATATTTAATCCTAGAGGTAACAGGAAGCCAATGAAAAGTTTATTGAGAAGGAGAGAATGATAGGGTCAGACTTTAGGGAAGTCACTTGGATCGATTTCTCAAGAATAAGAACTGTTGTCATTTTTTTCTTTACATTCTTAATGCTTTGCAGAATGCCTTATTCATAATAAGTGCTTTAAAATTTTTGTTGAATGGTTAAGATTAGATGGTCCTATGGTTTGTGTTCTTAACCAATCATTATCAAAGTGAAAATGTGAACAATGGTGGTACAGGGTGGGCAAGCGTTGGTATGGGTTATTAACCATATCATGGGAGCAAGTGTCCACATCAGCAAGATCACAATCGTAACCAAGAATTAAAGTATCCCATCACCATGAAAAACGTTACTGTGAAAGAAAAGGTTTTGTAAGTTTAGGGGGAGAAAGAAAGACAAACAAATGAGGGCCTCATTCCCTCTATTCAGAAAAAAAATCATTGGGGAAAAACAAGAGTGATAAATATTAGTCTTCTGAATGTGACACCTGCCTGGGTTATCTCTGCGAAGAAGTAGAGAGGAGCCATTTAAAAAAAGAAACTAATTTTTTTGGTTAATTTTATTGGAAATGTGAAAAGGGTTAGACTGGGACAGTGGGGGGTGGATAGAATTTTGGTGATGCAACCTGAAACTCCCAAGGTATTTATCTTAAGGAACAAAACCACAACTAGGGCTTAGACAGAAGGTACTAAAATTTAGAGGGCACAACAAGTGTAAACAATTGTTTTAGGGTGAATTCCAACAGTGCTTCCTTTCACTATCGCTTCAATTCTCTGAAATCTTGCTACTTTTAGACAGGGTACCTTGTCCACTCCGAACAGTTCTTCCCCCATTCAAATGCAGGCTCCTTGGGGATAAGGACTGTCTTTGCTTGTATTTGAATCTTGGCCCTTTGCATACAGTCTGGCCCTTGTTCTTACCTTGTCATATACATGGGTTTTTTTGAAATTTAATTCTTTTAAATTAATGAATATTTCTTTTCTCTTTCTCATATATACCCCCCAATGAAAAAGAAAGGGAAAAAGCACTTTTAAGAAAGATGCAGTCAAGTAAAAGGAATTCCCACATTGGCCAAGGCCAAAAATTTGCATCTTGAGTCCATCACCTTCTCTGGTAGGATGGGTAGTATGCTTCATCTTTATTCTTCTGGAATTGTGGATCATCATTGTATTGAGCAGAGTTCTTAAATTTTTCAAAGCTGTTTGTCTTTACAATATTGTTGTTAGTATATAACTTGTTCCCTTGCTTCTGTTCCCTTCTTGCTACAAGTTTCCTGAGGTTTCTTTGAACCTATCCCTTTCACAATTTTCATCATTTCTTATGGAACAAAAATATTTCATTTCATTCATATACAATAATTTGCTCAGGCTTCTGACATTCCTACTGCAATGAAGAAACTAATTAGTAAGAATAATTAGTAAAGCTAGGAAGATACCAGATGGTGAGCTTCCTCCTGTCTTGGCTCTCATTCACCCTTAGTAAGCTTTCTGCCTCTTCTATGAGTGGCCCCTAACAAGCAGCCTGTTTGTATCCAGATGACCTTATCTTCAACTACAGGGTCACACCTGGGATCTCTTCAAGTGAGGTTAGGGGTCTCCCCTTTCCATGGTTGATCTGAAGTAAGCACTTCAATTCTACTTGGCCTGCACATGAATTCTTTCTGGCTGTTGATGAGGCCCTCCACGAAAAAAAACTCTATTGTCGCTACTCTTGCTCAGGAGAGGTAGTCTTACCTGCATTATATTTACATCTCCAATGCTTAGCACAGTGACTGAAACATACATAGTAAGTGCTTAATAAATGCTTTATCTTTTTTAAGTCCCCTGCCTTACCAACATCTAACATACCTAACTCTAGCCCTTGCCCTGTTTTGGATCATCCTGCCCTGTGAGTTTCTCCCATTGTACTACCCTGGTTTTAATTTTTATTGAATTGTTTCTTTCATCTTTTTATTCATCTCTGTAACTGCCATATTTACTCCTTGGCCAGCTGTTACAAGTATTAAATTCTGAGTACAAGACAGTGTAGCTCTGGAATCTCTCATTAAAATCTAGTTAAAAGGGGAGATCATGGCAAAACTCAGAGTAGATGATGGCGATGCCAAATAACTGAAGGCAAGAACACCATTTCATATTTAAGGCTATAAACAGCCAAGCAGATAAATCAAACTGTCCGTTTAGTCAGATATCAGCTAGAGGAGGCAGTATTATAAAATCATGGGGAGAGAGACAGAGAGAGAGAGAGAATTCAACATGGTCTGATTGAAGGATGGAGCTTATGGGAGCTCAGCATGTTTTTAGAGATGGTCATTAGCAATGGGATACTTTTTGTATATATCCTCTTTGAAATTATGATGTAATCTTACTCATCATATAACCTTGGTCAAGATACTTAATCTTTTCAGGCCCCAGTTTCATCATCTATTAAATGTGTCTTTGATTGACAACCAGATCAAAAAAATGACCCAGATCTCTAATTCTAAGAGAAACACAAATTTAAAAAAGACTTCAACTATTCACCTCCTCCCCCAGCAAACTGGCACAATTCTCCCCACCAAAAATGTTAAACCTCTCCCCAAAAGAATTTGTTTTGAGGAGTTGTAATAAGGCAGGCACACTAATGCATTGTTGGTGGATCAGTGAATTATTTCAACCATTCTAGAAAAGAACTTGGAATTAGGTGAGACAAATAACTAATATTTGTGCTTAGTTTTTAGTGATCACATAACTCAGCTAATTATAAGGAAAATAAAGGGAGAAAAAATCTCATAAATGCCAATATATTCACAGTAACACTTTTAGTGGTAGCATAAATTTAGAAATGAGGTAGGTGCCTATTGATTAGGGAATAGTAGAGCCAGCTGTGTTAAATAAATGAGTTATATGAAAATTCCTTAACCTTAGTGACTTCCATCTGAAATTATCTCCAATTTATTTTGCACGTATGTCGCACATACCTAGTTATCTTTCCGATTAAACTGTGAGCTCTTTGAGAACAGAGACTAGTTTTGTTTTGTTTTGTTTGGAGGAGGCGGGAGTGTTTGTTCACCTTTCTTTGTATCTTCAGCACCTAGGACAGTTCCTGACACGTGGTAGCCACTTAAATATTTGTTGACTCAACTTGATGTAAATGTAAAAGAATATTGTTATATAGTAAGAAATAAACAATATGAAGAATTCAGGGAAACCTGGGATGGCATATCACTTGACCCTGAATGAACTTAGTCCAACCAGGAGACCATATACACTGACAACAAAGAGAAAGAAAATAACACAGAAAGGCTGAGAAACTCAGAGTAATGATCACTCTTCGTTCTGGAGAACAGTCAGTGAAACCTACTGCTCTTTCAGCAGAGAAGTGGGGATCTCGGAGGCATAGTGTTTCATATAATGTCAGACATAGTAACTGGCTGGGTTGTTTTCCCTTGATTATTTTTCTTCATCATGAGGGATGTGTAAGTGGGGAATGGAGGGTGGCTGTCATATAAAAACAAAAGGCATAAAGAAATAAAATGAGAGGGTTGTACTATATGATATCTAATGTTCTTTCCAGATAAGAATCTGGTATTTCTGATTATATCTGGTGATTACAATGTTAAATTCTTGTGGGAATCATTTTTTTAAGTTTTACTTCACACTATTTATAGAACAAAAGTGTGGGGGAGGAGAAGCACTCCAGCCACCTACAAAATAAATTAATTTTGTGCAAAGGTTTTTTCATTGAAACACTTCACTATGTAATTACCTCTATCTATGCTAGAAAAAGCAGCCCTGATTCTGATGGCACTGAACTTATTGGAAATGTTAGCCTCTATGATCAAGATATTTGCTACATGAAGGAAGAGCCACCATTTCCCACAGAGCATTTTCACACCTGAAAATTAGCCCAATTTGTTTTGCAAATCTGTGGTATGCAAATTGCAAAATCAATCACTAAGTAGAGACTTCTCAACAAAGAATTTTCCCTCTAATGAATCACAAGTTCCCTATGAAGGTCAGCCCCACAGATGCTCATCAGCAAAAATACCAGCCTGTATAACAGTTTACATTAGGACTAGCTACTTGTCAAAATCATGCCAGTAGAAAATTTATACAATCCCAGCCATCGGTATTAGCATGGGAACAAGTAGGACTTTGCTCTAAGGTATCTGGGCACAGATCAGGTTCAGTGACCTTCCTAGGACTGTAAAACCAGCACAGTTCAGAGGTGAAATTTGAACCCAGATCTTCCTGATTTGGGGTCCAGCATTCTGTCTATATTATGAAAAAAAGTCACAATAAAATTGAAAATTAGTTTCTGTTTATTGAATAAGAATTATATACAGCACTTTAAGGTTCAGTTCCAAGATACTTTATATAAGCTATCTCTTCTGATCCTTACAAGAACACTGGCAGGAAGATGCTATCGTTATCCTCATTTTATAGATGAGGAATTAGGCTCAGGAAGGTTAGTAAGAGCTAAGACTTGTCTGAGTCAGGATTCGAACTCAGGTATGCCTGAGTCTGAGTCCAAAATTCTATCTACTTTACCACCTTGGTGGTTATTAATCACATTTTTTGGTCTCCATTATAATTCATTATGACATAAACACCTAACTCTGTGTAATTTTATTGCACTTATCTGGTTTTGTTGTCCACTAATATGAACCTTATTGTTTGTACAATACGAATTTTTAACATAATATTTTATTTTCCCCAATTACATGTTAAAACAATTTTTAAACTTTTTTTTTAATTTTTGAGTTCCAAATTCTATCCCTTCCTCCTCTCACAAGTGGCAAACAATCTAATATAATTTATTCATGAATCATAGATTTTATTTAAAGCTTTTCTAATGGTGAGGAACACCTAACTCAAATCTTACCTTTAACACCTTGATTCTCCACCCCATCCTAAGGCTAACAAAGGTCTAACAAAGGTTCCCAAAGAGGATGCTACCACCCCCTGGGGGGCACTGTAGTGATGGGGGGGGCAGTAGCAGCCTCCCATGCAATTAGGGGGCAGTGAATAAAAATAAGGGGGCAAAGGAAGCAAAAGGAAAGACAAGAAGAGAAGAAAATTTTAAAAAACCATTTGTAGATGTTTCATCTGTTGTGTAACAGAATTAAAGTCATAGTGATTACATTATTTTCCAAATAAACACACAAAATGCAAGTTATAACCCATCAATGGTGAAGTCTACTGACAGGTCTTATCAAGAAAGTGTTGGCAGACAAGCTGTTCAAGGATTGTCAGGAAGTCCAGCATGCATCAGTAGGAATATGTGTATGTAATGACTTATTTACAATATGATACTGTACAGTTACATGATGCAATATTTCACCATAAAATTTTAATGCAGGAAAAAATACCCACAAATTTACAATAAATTCTTCAATTTAAGATGTCATTTTTAAAAAAATTTTTGTATTTCTTTGAAATGATGCAGTTTTAAAAAAACACTAAAGGGTTAGAGAAAGTAGATTTCCATGGAGGATGCCGAGTAATTTTATTTTGTGAAAAGGGTGCAATAGGCCAAATAAGTTTGGGAACCTCTGGTCTAGAACCTCTCCTGGTCCTTATTTCTTCAGGATTTTTGCAATCAGCTTGCCATCATTTTCTTCACCCCACCCCACCCCCAACTCCACTAAGGTATTACCTAATAACAATTTAGGCAGTCACCCTGACCCATGGGCATTTTTATTTTAATAGGAGAACCCTAGACTCATGTCCCAAAGGAATAAATCTCTAAGCATTGAAGTCAATTGTATAGGGGAGGGGGTTCAGCAAAAAAAATACAAGGGCAGAAAGAGGCCTATGGGATTGCTTGTCAATTTCCCCTTCCCCACACGTCCTTCCAGGACAAATCATCTCATGTGAGAGTGAGTTAAATAGTAAAATAAGGAAAAAAGGAAGACCAGGTACTGTATTCCATAAGTTATTTCTTCATACCCTTCACAAATTTTATTACTCAAGTAATTTTGCTTCTCTATAAATGGGGAAAAGGTGAGACAATTTGCATTTTATTTTTATTACTTCATTAAATATAACTGAGACTGTGTGAATTGTAAACTAAATGTGACATTCAGATACAGAGCATTTAGTGGAGAAAATGCACTGAAATTACAGTACTAACATAACGAGCTATTTTGCTTTAATTTTTTTTTGCATATTTATGTTTTTTATTGGATTCTTGTAATTCCTATATATGTGTCTTAGAAGGTAGACTTCTAAACATTTGGTTCTATAATTTTAATATGCTATATTAATTTCCTTACAAAATGACTGACAGGTTAGGGTCAATTATTGCCCCCTTACTACACAAATTGCTTTATTCCTAAATATATAGGACTCACACAAACCATGGAAGTTGGCTATTCGAAATCAATCCATGTCTCACACACTCACAATTGATACACAATCATTGAGTTGAGGTTGTATGGGAACCTTGGTTAAATAGTTTGTAACTTGGCTAGATAAATAGTCAGAGGCAATGTGGTTCAATGTAGCGGATAGAAAGCTGGCTTCAAAGCCAGGAAGTCCTGGAACATACTGGCTGTGTAACCCTGGACAAAAGAGAGTGGTTCAAACTTTACCCCATAAGAATCAGGCATGGGAGATAGCTAGCAAAGAACAAGACCCTAAGGTGTGGCAACTATGTTAATCCTATACCCACTCACTCCCTACAGTGTTCTATGCAACTCTCGAATCCTATACATCCAATAGAATATGCTGATTTGCATTGGTAGAAGGAGTTTCCTCACCTGGAAGTTCCCTTTAACTATAGGAAAGCACGTGACCAGTCCCATTCTCCATGAATATTCACTGAGGGTTGCAAATACAAATGTCTTAAAATATTCAACCTCAGTGCAATAGTGAGTTAATGAAATCAAATCAGATGATAATAATTGAGTATGCCTATAAACTCAGTAGCTGCCCTTAAAAAAATTCTTCCAGTTATCATTTTAATTCAGCTGTGATTTTAACTCCCCGTCTGCCAACTTAGGAAAATGATATGGGCCAGTAACTGCAGTAGAGAAGGGAGGGAAGAAAGGGAAAGAGAGAAAAGTAGAAGAGATGAAAAAGAAGAACAATGACTTTCCTGAGAGAAGAATTCTTCAGCACAACCAGGGTTCAGTCATGCTGAGAGAACATGGACCAAATTATCTATCCACACACACATACTAACTTCATCTGACTGGGGTCGAATTTCCCCTGGATCCTAACCGTATGTTGTATGCCACAGGTATACCTCAATGCCATGGGTTCCCATTTCTAAAGTCTTTCTCCAAAGCCTGTAATCTTCCCCTCACCCAAATGAACTGAATTTACACTAAGTGCCAGAGTTCTCTGCTATTAATTCTGCATGAGAGAGAAGGAACAGAAAGACAGAGAATCCTCAAAGTTTCTCCTCACCTTGCCTGATAAACTGTGTTAAAGGAATGGCTTGAAATGGAGAGCTTGAAAAAGCAGTATTAGAGAAGGCAGAAGAAAAAAAAGATCAGCATCACTCCTTTCCTTACCCCTCAAACCTTACCCACTTGTCGTTCTTCCTTTGTTTTTGAAGAAAACCAATGACATCACAAGGTTATATCTTGACTTGCTTGTGAATTGGGTGTAAGTGAGGCAAAGTTGCATAAAGTGTAAGCTTCACTCTCTCTTTCAGAGGCAAAGCAAAAGTCAGAATGATTGCCTGGGACATGGATGACCTGGGCTTCTTTGATGCTTCACCAAGCTGTTAGTTGGAACAAATTGTTCTCATCTGCCCATTCCACCAGGGGAAATTTTCACATGCTTGTGTTAGACATTCACCTAACTCACTGACTGGTTTGAGGCTTATCAGTTACCCTCAACCTGGTTTAGCCCACCTGTAAGATGGTACTAGCAAGGATCTGGGCAAGAAGATAGGATTTTGGGGGAACACTCTTGTTTGGAATATAGTAGATCTTGGGGACTCACAATGGCACATTGCAGAGCTCTTGTTTTTTGTACCTTCATTTTTAGAGAAAAATCTCTTTTATGGTGTTTTAAAATTCCAACTTACCCATAGGAGTTGGTCTCAGTTTATTGGGAAGAAAGAATTAGCATAGATTTTCCCAGGTTTCCTAGGTGAGGGAACATAAGCCAAAGGAAGAAAAAATGTCCCTCACAGTGTACTGGGGTCCTTTGTCAGAGCAGAGCCTCAAGTGGTACCAAGGGCCTAGGATGCCATGTTCGGGGTGGGGGAATGTGAGGGTCAAAAAAGCGTTTTGTTTTTGTTTTGTTTAATTAGAATAAGGGAGACCTGCATATATCTGTAGTCTGAGAGGAAGGAGTCAGAGAGAGATTAAAGGTGTGCCAAAGAAAAGATGACCAATGGAGTAAAATTACTCCTAACACTGGAGTAGCAAACAGTGCAACATATACTCTAAACCAGAAACACACTTATAGGGTTAGTAACACCCCTCTCAAACCTGAGCCAGATAGCCTTCACTGGAAATGAGCATTAAAAGATACTGGTGCCTGGATGTCAGGGAAACAGACCTTACTCCTACTCCTCATTCTTATCCTGCTGTCAGTTAGATAGCAGTATGACCTCAGACAAGTCATTTCAAATCAACAAGCATTTATTAAGTGCCTGCTGTATGCCAGGCAATATGTTAAAAAAGTGCTAGAGAAACAAATAAATTCACATCAATCCTTCCTTTAAGGAGCTTACAATCTAATGCACAGATAAAACAAGTGAGTAACTATGCACAAAGATATATAAAAAATAAATTGGAGATAATCTCAGACAGAAGACATTAATATTAAAAGGAATAGTCTCTTTCAATTCAGTTTCCTGGAGTTGGACTAGCTGAGGGATTATTAACCTGGGGTCCATGAACTTGATTTTTAAATATTTTGGTAACTCTATTTCAATATATGGTTTCCTTAATAATCCCCCTTTTTAAAAGTTTATACATTTCAAAAAATCTTATTCTGGGCAGAAATCCATAGGCTTCCCCAGATTGCCTTAGGGTCCGAGGCACAAACAACATTAAGAGGCCCTGGACTAGATAATCACTAAAGTCCCTTCCAAGTCTGAACATCTAGGAATCTAAAGTTACTGTTCCTACTTTGGGATATGCCAACTGCTTTAGGAAGCTTTCCAAGGATTCTTGTCCTTTTCAGATTCCTGAGGAGCATTGAATCTCAAGCACCCTCCCCTAGTTGCACCCCCTTGATTTCCATGAATAGTAAGTAATTGTAATGAAAGATTTAGGTTTGGAAGAGAATGTAAGAAGTCATCTACAGCCACACGGAAACTACCTGCAAGCATGTGCCCCATTTTAAAGTCCTGGAAAGTGATAATTCTCAGTGAGGCTATCCCAGTGGGGATTGATGACTCTTCTGCAATTGATCCAGATCTTCACATGCAAGTATCTTTACCTGGAGGTCAGGCCCCTCTCTTTCTGCTCATTGGCAGCCCCCAGAATACTCAGAGCAATACTGTGCCTGATGAATGTTCACTGAATTAATTAGTTATTGAAATATATTTTAGAGGAAACCAGAAGTCAATAGAGGGCAGTTAGTTCAGCACTGATTAATGACAAATTCCTAGGCTCTCTCTGCTAGACTTCTCTCTGACCAATTCAATGAGCATATATTAAGGGCCTACTAGGTGCCTGACACTGCTGCTGGATACTAGGAATTTAGAGGGGAAAAGTCCCTGCCCTCTAGGAGCTTATATTTTGCACTGATGCTGGATACTAGGAATTCAGAAAGAAAAAGTCCCTGCCCTCTAAAAGCTTCTACTTTACAGAGGGTGACAGTGGGAGATAGCATGTATATAGAGAAGTATATAAAGATATTATTGTATGAAAAATCTTTGAGGGAACACTAACAAATTCTCTGCTAAATTGAGCACTGTGAAATACAAATGATGGTCCCCTTGAGACAAGTTTTCATCAAATGATCTGTGAGATTAAATGATATACTGGAATAAAAAATAGACCTGTGTTTTTGGGACAGGAAACTCCCTGTACTAATGTATGTCAATGCCTTCTCTATAATTTACCATTTTGGAGAATTACGTAAATGTGGTTATTTGTTCAGGGTCACACAGGCAGAACTTGAACCCACATGTTTCTGGTTTCAAAGAAAGCTGTCTACACACTATTCTGTATTACATACATGTATAAATATATATGTGTCCATATATGTGTATGTGTGTGTATATATCCACATATATGCATTGATTTTGTTATTACGTCAGGTGGTTTTCTTGGCTAAGATACTGGAGTAATTTATCATTTCCTTCTCACTTTGTGTCCTCATTTTAAGAATGAAGGACTGAGGCAAATAGGGCTTAAATGACTTGCCCAGGATCACACAGCTAGTAAGTGTCTGAGGTCAGATTTGAACTCAAATCTTCCTGACTCGCTGCCCCTCTATGTAATGAACATGAATTTAAAAGAGAAGCAATCACATACTACAAGTTAAATTTGCTAAATAGCTAGAATATCCATTTTTACTCTCACTAATTTAGCAAACACACATAATAGAAACATTTTTAAGTTATATCAACTTTCAGGAATAAAGAAAAGAGAAAACGGGAAAGAGAAAGAGTCAGACAGATAAGGGACTTGCTGTATCTTGGATGGTCACCTAAAAGGGGATTAAAATGGTCCTCTTTGACCCCAGAGAGCAGAAATATAAATAATAGAATGGGATGAGGTAAAAGTTTTGAAGAAGCACATTTAAGATGTATATCAGGAAAACTTGCTAACAATGAGGGCTGGGCTGCCTCATGGGGGTGGTCAGTTTTTCTCCATTGGAGGTCTTAAAATGAAGACTGGAGAGCTTCAAATCAGAAATGCTATAGAGTTCTTTTTCTATTGGGAATTGGTATTGGATGGACATTGAGACCCTTTCCTAATCCAGAATTCCGTGTTTCTGTGATTTACCTTCTCATTTCCCCAATTTTCTTATATATACAATGTTGGGGTAGGGGCTTATTTGATTTGTTAGCAAAAAAAGTTATGTTAAAACAGTTGAGTAAACTGTGAAATAATTATTGCTTTTAAAGTGTTATTTGCCTAGATGCCTTGAGGTTCTGTGTGGAACACAAGCTCACACCACCAAATCCCATTATAATTAGCAGGACAGCATTTGACTATTCAACTGATGAGGTGGTTCCAGGAGAGGAAATTTTGGGAAACCACAAAAATGTTTCAGAAAAGCACGCATACTTAGTATAAAAGAATTGTAATTAAGCTTCAGTCATCTTCTCCTACGGAGAACAGAGAATTGCAGTCAAAATTGGCTGCTATTATGCTTACGTCTGTCAGAGGCACTTTGAGAATGATCATGGAGACACCATTTAGAGAAATGAAATATGTGAGCAAACATTCTCTTGTGTTGAAAAGAGGGGAGAGTGAAGAAGGTCAGCAACCTTACTCTTAATGGTTTGGCATTGACTCTGTGAGGTAAGTTTTTAGGGACAAGGAGGCAATTCCATTTGGACAAGGAAGACCCGAGGCATACAGTCAACCCATGGCACTTCTCCACCAGTGTTTTTTTTTTTTCAGTCAGTCAAATCAATAAGTAAGGTCAACAAGATTTTCTAAGCACTTACCATGTGCCAGGCACTGTGCTAAGTGCTAAGGATACAAAGAGAGGCAAAAAATGGTCATTGACCTCAAGGACTCCCCTGCTAATGGGGAGACAACATGCAAACAACTATGGATATAGAAGATATATTCACAGGATAAATTGGGAAGGTACTAGGGTACTAATACTGAGGGTGTCACTTAGGTGGCACAGCCAAGTGGCTCAGTGGGCATGGTACCTGGCCTAGAATCAGGAAGACCTGAATTCAAACCTGGCTTCAGACATTTATTAGCTGTGTGACCCTGGGCAAATCACTTAACTTAGTTTACCTCTATCCCCTCATTTGTAAAAACAAGCTGGATAAGGTAATGGCAAACTGCTTTAGTATCTTTGCCAAGAAAACCACAAAGGGGTCACACAGAGTTGGACACAACTGAATAATGGCAATTTTGAGGGGGGATCAGAAAAAGCTTGCAGAAGGTAGGATTTTAACTGAGCTTTAAGGAAGGTGGAGAAATCATGAGGCCAAGGAAGGAAAAATTTTCCAGGCATGGGGGATAGTCAGTGAAAAGGGAAATGGCGTGTCATATGTAGGGAATGGCAGGAAAGTGAGTGATGCTGGAAGTAGAATATATTGAGAAAAGTAAAGTGTCAGAGGACTAGAAAGTGAGGAATGACCCAGATTATAAATGACTTTAAAAACAAAATAAAAGATTCTATTTGATCCTGGGAGCAAGAGGAGGTCAATGGAGTTTATTGAGTTGGTGAGGGGTGAGATAGGGTCAGACCTGTGCTTTAGGAAAATCACTTTAGTGACTGAGTAGAAGATGGATTGGAGTGGGGAAAGACCTGAGGCAGGCAGACCCACCAGTGAACTATTGCAGTAGTCCAGGAGCAAGATAATGAAGGCCTGAACCAAGATGATGGTAATATTAGAGGAGAGAAGGGAGCATATTCAAGAGACGTTGCCAAAGTAAAATTGAAAGGCGTTGGCAACAGATTGGATGTGGGGGTGAGAGAGTGAAGAGTTGAGGATGATAGCTAGCTTGTGACCTTAGGGGACTGGGAAGATGGTGTTGTCCTTGACAAAAATAGGGAAGTTGAAAAGATGGGAGGATTTGGAGGGGGAAGATAATGAATTCACATTCATGTCTGAACATGTTGAATTTGTGTTGTCTGAGGATCAGTGCCTTTCTAAAGTTTACACTCAAACTTCCCTCCACCATGAGAGACCACCCTCCTTGGAGCTATATTTCAATGACTGATTTTGGGCTTCTGTCTGCAGCTACATCCATTATCATTGGCTTCTCCCACTCCAGAGGCCACTGCTACTGAAGCAATTGAGCTCTGATGGGACCTTTCCATCTCCAGAATTCACAAAGTCACCTGGACACTTTCATATTGGAATATTCATTCACCTTAGAGGAGGAAAAAACAAATGCAAAGAGAGCACTAACCAAAGCCTCCATAGCTAGGTGAAGTAGCATCATTGACCCTCCTCCACCCAACTCTCAAGACCAGTTCAAAAGAATCTAACCTGCCTCAGTTACAATCTTAAAGGAAAGAATATTGATAAAGGGATAGGTCTTCTCTTGTATAACCACTCAAGTCAAGTTTAGCAACCCCTGAGTCATAGATTCTTCTACTCCGTAATTAGAAGTCTTTGTCATTACACAATTCAAGCTCCTCAGTTATCATAGCTGGAAAGAGCCTCATCCCCAAGCTTCCAAACGGTTGCTTGAATTAACCCAAAGAAAAAGATATTTGTGCATGTTACAAAGACTGTTACAAGGTACCCCATAAGCCAGTTACCCTTATTATAGTAAAGCGTACCTGAATCATTCCAGGTGCTTAATAGATGCTTGTAAAATTGAATAGACTCATCAAATCTCCATTTTACAGATGAGAAAACTGAGGTTCAAAGTGCTTGAGATGATTTTCCCATGGTTCTGCAGCTAGTGTCAGAGGAAAGCTTTGAAGCTGAATATCTTCTGATGTAGGATTGTAGAATTTTTAGAAGTGAAATAGTTCTCTGTAACCATCTCATCCAAGGTTTCTTAACCATAGCTCCAATCTCTCAAAAGGGCTCTTTGGATAAATTTCCATGGCTCTATGTACTTGGATGGGAAAAATAAATCTTTATTTGCACTAGTTTTTGCTTTTGGTTTTGCAAGGTTATGGATTTTATTTCATGCTTTTAAAAATGTTGAGAAGGGGTCCATACTATTAACCTGGCTACCACCATGTCCATGACTCAGAAAAGGCTAACTCTGATCTAGCCAAACCCCATTTCCAAACAGATCCATTTTTACAACATATCCCATAAGCATACATATGAAATGCCCAATAAAGTTCACCCAATATTTGAAAGACAGAGGGACTTGCCCAAATGATAAATAGTCAAAGGATATAAACAGGCAGTTTTCAGAGGAAGAAATGCAAACTATCAATAGTCATAATAAATAATGTTCTAAATCACTAATAATTAAAGAAATGCAAATTAACCAAAATCTGAAGTTCTGCCTCATACCCCTCAGATTGGCAAGGTTGACAAAAATGGAAAATGGTAAATACTGGAGGGGCTGTGGGAAAACATGTAAATTAATGCAGGTTGGAATGATGTTCTGAAAGCTATTGAATTGTATATGTGTACTTTTTTGACCCAGCCATATCACTGGTAGGCCTAGATGCCAAAGAAATTAAAAAGGAAAAGGACTCATATGTATGAAAATATTTCCAACTTTTCTGTGGCATCAAAGACTTGGAAACTGAGAAGATGCCAACCAACTAGGAATGGCTGAGCTAGTTATGGTACATAAAAATGATGGAATATTGTTGTGTTGAAAGATGATTAAGGAAATGGTTTCACAGAAACCTGGGACAAGTTTTATGAACTGAGGCAGAACAAAGAGAGAAGCAGGTCACAATTTATTCAATTATATCAATATTAAAAATATAAATAACTTTGAAAGAATTAAGAATTCTGATCATCATAGTGACCAACTATGATATCAGAGGACTCATGATGAAATGGGTATTTCATATCATCCCAATATTTTACTTTACTAGCTGTGTCACCTTGGATAGGTGACCTAATCTCTTTTAGTCTCAATTTTCTCTTTGTAAAAGTGGGAATAATAATGCATTCCACATAGCTTATAAGATTTTTGTGCATTTCCAATAAGATAATATAGAAAAGGACTTAAAACTATAAATTTTTACAACCAAGTAGAATGGCACCCATATCACCACCATTATTGTTATTATCCATCAGAGTGTTCTGGTTGCTATGAGAATATCTTAGTTGTGAATTAGAGAGGCAAAGGGAAAATATGTTGAAGGGCTCAACACCCCCTCTATAACTGTCACCCCAAGCCCACCTGACGCCTTCTTATTGAAAGAATAAATGATCACTGGCTTACTTCATAAATTTTCTCCAGCAGTATTCACATACTCAGAATGAAGAACTTAGATATTAGAAGATTCCCAGGTTTGAGAGCTAACTGTGTAAGAACAGTGGAATTTCAAGGGACAGATGATTCATTGGTAGAAGAGAGAGCATTTTTGAAATGGAATACCATAATATCAAGACTGATCGGGAAGAAAAAGGAGGTAAGAATACAGCTGATGGACTGAGAATAAGGAAGAACTGAGGTTTCTAAAGTCACAACAAGTGTAGAAAACAGATATGGAAGGAATAAAGGAAGGGATAATTTGAAGAGACAGGAAGGAAGGAAATAAACATTCATATAGTACCTACTATTTGCCAAACACTGTACTAAGCACTTTGCAAATGTTATGCCATTTGATCCTCAAGGCAACCCTGGGAGGTAGGTGTTATGTTTGTTATTATTATCACCATTTTAAAGTTGAGGAAACTGAGTCAGACAGATATTTAGTGGCCTGCCCAAGGCCACACAAATACTAAGCAACTGAGGTCAAATCTGAACTCAGGTCTTCCTGGCTCAAGATCTAGCACTACAGATTCTTTAAAGAAGAACTTTAACAAGTAGTGATGATATAGTAAGGATGAAAGTCATAGAAGTTGAGATGAACTGAGGATAGAATGTTAGATCATCAAAGTGGACACTTAAGTCTCCAAGGATAATGTCAAGGGAAGAGAGAAAGACTGTGATCCAAGAGCCAAAGTCAAGAAAAAAGGTGACAGTTTCCTAGGAGCCAATGATGGAGAGGGATCAAAGTTAGGAGACAGTGGTAGTGAGGCGGCATGAATTTTGAACAGGATCATAGATTTAAAGCCAGAAGAAAGCTCAGAGATGATCTATTCCACACATCCTCCCTTGTTTTTATACATTAGAAAACCGAGACCCTGGGAATTCAGATGACTAGTCCAAGGTCACCAAGTAGTCGCAGAGCCAGAATCTGAAGTCAGGTTCTCACATTCAATTCAGCCATCATTTCACTACATCACATTTGCTGCCTATCCCATATTTGGAGCTGGAGGAAGAAGAATGCTGAGCAAGAAGGAAGTTTAAATGCAGCAGCTTACAGACCCCTCTAAAATATTAAAATGAAGATGTCTCCATGTTTTAATCCCTTCACCCCCTACCTCTAACTTCTCTCAATTTTCTTACTACTCCCAATGCAATGGTGATGGATGTGGTTGAGAGGGAAAGGTGTGGAGACTGTCAAATGCAGCAGTAAATTCAGAAAAGATGAACCCTAAGACCATGATTAGATTTGGAGACAAGGAATTATTGTTTTTACCTTTAAAAGAACAGTTTTAGTAGAGGGGAGGTGGAAGCCAGAATGCAAACGACTGGGAGTAATTGGGTGGTGAAAAAGTGGTCGTAGAAAATGTAAACCACTTGCTCAAGAAGTTTGGAGGATAGACAATAGGAGAGTAGATTAGGGGTATGGCAGAATTGTCAGAAGGTTTCTTAGGACAGAGGACACCTAGGCATGTTTGTAGGCAACAGAGAAGTGAAGAGGAACAGATTGAAGATGTAAGAAATATACAGAAAAGACTGATGAATTGAAGACCCTTTCCTAATCCAGAATTCTGTGTTTCTGTGATTTACCTTCTCATTTCTCAGAAGAGGGGAAAGGTTGGAATCAAGGGCTAAGTGATGAGGTTAGCCATGGAAAGAAGAAGGGACACTTTTGCCTCTGAGACAGAAGGAAGGTTCACTGTGTGCATGAACGAACAAGACCAATCGGGGAAGGTTCCCTCCCTTTCATTCTAAAAACCCAAAGTAATAACAATGGCAAAAGAAAGCAGGGTTTAGTTTTCTCTTCTGACTTCTAGTCTGACTTGCTCTCCTAAAGCCAGTAAAGAGGCACTGCACAATTTTAGTATCAAAAAGATCATAAGATCATAGATTTAGAGCTAGAGAGGACCTTAGAGATTATCTACCAAGGATGGGAAGCCTGCAGCCTCTAAACCACTTGTGGTCTTCTAGGTCCTTGGGTGCAGTCTTTTTACTGAGTCCAAGTTTTACAGAACACATCCTTTTATCAAGGGGATTTGTTCTGGGAAACAGTCAAAGGGCCACAGTTAAGGACCTAGAGGACTGCATGTGGCCTTGAGGCCACAGATTCCCCACCCCTGAATTTAGTCCCATCCTCTTTTGTTAAAATGGAAGAAACTAAGATAGCAGAGAGGGTAATGGATTGGTCTAAAGTCACACAAGTAATAAGCAGCACAGCCTTCTAATTCAAATACAACTGTAGCATATTGCCTGGCCTATGCACACTGTATGTCCTGACTTATATTACATACCTGTTATTTCAATAAGCAAAGGACTAAAAGAATTGCTATCAAGTGGTTATAATGTTATAACACAAATCTGTTCTTTGCTTATAAAAATGTAATTCCATTAAATTCAAGAAACATTTATTAAGTATCTACTATATGCAAGGTACTGTAATAGGCGCTAGAGATAAAAAGATGAAAAAACTGTCCCTGTCCTCAAAGAGCTAACATTCCCCCTTGCCAGTCATCTTACCCATGACTCTCCCTCCCACACAGTTTGATCTGGTCGTGTTAGCCTACTTGCCCTTCAGCAAACACTAAACAAAACTCCATCTCCTTTCTTCATTCCTTCACAGTGGCTGTCTCCCATGCCTGCAATACTCCCTCCTCTCCCTCATCTATCAGAATCCCTGGTTTCCCTCAAAACTCAGTTCAGATATTCTGCACAAAGCCACTTAGTGCAGTGCCTGAAACATAGCAATCATTTTTAACAAATGTACTGATTGAGTGATGCTCCCAGCTATTCATGTACTCCCTTCTCAAGATATTTTGCATACATTGTGTGTATACATTTTGTGTGTGCGTGTGCGTGTGTGTGTGTAGTAGTAGTAGTAGTAGTAGTAGTAGTAGTAGTAGTAGTAGTAGATACTTGCATAGTACATGTTGTCTCACTATTTAGAATGTAAGGTCCTTGAAACCGGGGTACTGTTTCCACTTTTGCCTTTGTATCATTTACATTTACCATTTTGCCTAGCATAAAATCAGTGCTTAATAAATGCTTATTATCTGAGTGATAAAGGAGCCTATGGATAAGCAAATATTATGTGTGAGTATAATTATGAAATAATTGTAAGAGTTGGGAGCTGGAGAGGAGAATCCTAGAGGTAGTCATCTAAAGCAGAAATTGTAGTCTTCTCTAGAGCAAAGCCAACCCGGACATCAAGCAAGGACCACCATCTTTTAAGGAGATGTTGTATCAGAGAACCTGGCTGAATTTCCATTGGAACAGCTCCTCAAAGCCTTTTATTTCAAACTCATCTCTGTGGGGCTCATTCTGAACTGAATTAACACTTGAGGGAGGGGAAAGTGAGGGAGAAAATTACTTATTCCTAAGCCTTTTGCCCAAGTGCATCACCCTTTATTTCAACTATTTCAATCTGTCTTAATATTAGCTATAGCAAAGCAGAGCCATGGACAATTGAAGAGCTTTGAAAAAAACTATACAAAACCAAACCAAAAAAGAGGTTACTTAAGGTGATTTACACAAAATAGCCCCCAAATCTTGTATTTCTAGGATGATGGCAGAGAAGTGCTTAATATGCTAAAGGAGTTCGTAGGAGCAGATGCAATCTAATGATAAATGGGGATGATTGAGACGAAACAAAAACTCTGACAGCAAAAAGGTGAACTTCGCCCAATCCTTCACTGGGGAATCAAGACATTATAATAGCTATTCAGAGGCACCATTAGAAAGCACACTCTTAACAGACACACATTCTGGTTGGACTGTCTGCTTTAGGGCTTTTCAAAAGAGCAAACTGGACAACATTCAGTACTTATGAAAATTAATATACTGGCGCCAACTAGAAAAAAAGTGAGGAAAGTACCCAACTGTTGGCATCAGGGATCTTGGTGTTAATATTCCCAGAAGTGCATTCCTGAACACTCAGACCACAAAGACTTTTAGGCTAATCCAGGCCCTGGTCAGTCTACATTTGAAGTACTGTATTCCATTCTGGGTACTATGGTTTAAGAAGGATGTTGATAAGCTAAAGATCATCCAAAGGAAGGTAACATATAAGGTAAATTCAATCCAAACCAACAATCATTTATTAAGTACCTACCATGAGTAAGACATGGGGGAGACAACTGATAAATAGTCAAAGGGTATGAACAGGCAGTTTTCAGAAGAACAAATCAAAGCTATGTATAGTCATATGAAAAATGCTCTAAATCACTATTAAATAGAGAAATGCAAATTAAAATAACTCTGAGGTACCACCTCAAACTATCAAATTGGCTAACGTGACAGAAAAGGAAAATGGCAAATGTTGAAGGGGATGTGGAATACACTGTTGGTGGAGTTTAGAACTAGCCCAACCATTCTGAAGAACAATTTGGAACTATGCCCAAAGGACTATAACTGTGCATGTTCTTTGACCCAGCAATACCACTACTAGGTCTGTATCCTGAAGAAATTTTGAAAAAAAGAAAAGGACCCAGATGTACAAAAAAAATATTGTAGTAGCTCTTTTTGTGGCAGTGAAGAACTGGAAACTGAGGGGATGTCCATCAACTGGGGCATGGCTGAACAAGTTGTAATATATGATTGTGATGCAATACTATTGTCCTATAAGAAGTGTTGAGCAGGACGCGTTCAGAAAACATAGGAAGATTTATATGAATTGATGCAAAATGAAGTGAGCAGAACCAGGAGATCACTGCACCCAGTAACAGCAATAGTGTACTGAGGATCAACTGTGAAAGACTTAACAACTGTGATCAATACAATGATCCAAGACAATTCCAAAGCTAACCACCTCCAGAGACAGAACTGGTTAACTCTGAGTGCAGACTGAGGCATAATTTTTCACTTTCCTTATTTTTCTTACTTTTTTTCAATGCAGCTAAAATGAAAATATATTTTGAATGATTTCACATGTATAGCTGAAATTAGTTTGCCTTCTCAATGGATGGTCTTAAAGGATGGAGAGAATTTAAAATGCAAAATTTAAAAATGTAAAAATAAATAATAATTTTTTTAAAAAAAAGACATGAGGGAGGGGGGACACGAAGATAAAATGAAAAAAGCCCCTGCTCTCAAAGAGCTTACGTTCTACATTCTCTGTAACACAGAGATAAATGTATATGTATGCGTGATCATCTGAGGAGGGTAGGAACACTATAAGAACCAGGAAATAGGTAGCCCATGAGATGAGCTACAGATTTGGAGAGATAGATTCAAGGAGGGAGTGTATTCCAAGCATATTGATAACCTGTGCAAAATCATGGAGGTGGGAAATGCCATGCTATGTTGGAACACCAAGTAGGCCAGTTTGACTACAAGGTAAAGTAAGTGAGATAAGCCCGGTTTCAACTGAAACCAACCAGGAAGGGCTTTAAATAGCAAACAGAGAGGAAGAATGATACAGCACAAAGGACAATGGACTTAAAGTCAAAGGATTTTGATTCAACCCATAACTGCTACTTCTTACTTGGGTATTGTAGCACTTAATCTCTCTGTTTCTCCTCCTGTAAGATGGTAGCTTTAGACTAGATGTCCTTTAAGGTCACATCCTACTCTAAATTTATGCTCTCACAAGTTTCCATTTTATAGGGAACCATTGAAGATTCTTCAGCAATGATATGCCATGTACAGAGACCACCCAAGTTTAGATGAGGTGCTCTTAACCTTCTTTGTGTCATTGACCCCTTTGGCAGGCTGGTAAAGCTTACAAAGCCCTTCCCAAAATAATGTTTTAAAATGGATAAAATAAAATCCATAGGTTTACAAAGGAAACTGATTATATTGAAATTGTTATCAAAAATTAAAAAAAACAAAATCACCAACTCCTACGTGAAATATAAAAAGTTAAGAACCTCTTTTGAAAAATAATGAAAAATGAATTTTCTAAACAACTTTCTGCAGATTGCTTTGATATTATTCCAAGGGATCTGCAATCTCTCCAATGGAGGCCCTCCCTCCAGGGAAAGACTATCACTGCCCACTCACACCTGCCAATCATGTGCTCCTCTGGTGCACGTAAATCTGCCACAAGACAGTCCTCCAATCATTCTTTCTCTATTTTTATAGGTGTGAAAATCTTGTCATTTGATGAGGCAAGTTAGGCTAAGTCTCTCTAAAGGGATGAGAGGGAAGTAGGAGATAAGAGTTTAGAATGACTCAAGAATCCATGAGGGCAGCCCCTGACATCTAAGAAATTCTACCAACTCCTGCATTTATGCTTATTTGCCCCATGTAGGATTAATGCATTGAAAGGCCCTCTGGGGCTGTTTAGCCCAATAGATACATTTGTAAAAGGCTCCAACTCCTTAAGTCTGCTGAAATATAATACCACATAGACTCTTTCTGCCTCATGCCTCTCTGAGTCCCAACAGTTCAGCATAAAGCTGATTTCCTGGGTTACAGTTATACATGTAGCTTCATTTCCAGGAACCAGGACAAGGCTGAGATCCAAGTGGTGATGAGGCAGGAATCTGTGTCTTCTCTTATCCTTTCTTAGGAGCTGGTTCAGGCCAGAGTTTCAGGACCAGTTTAGATGCTATCAATGTACATTGTAGCTAGATTAGAAGTGGATGTTGCTGTATTTCTGTTCCCTGAGGGCCGGAACTAGACACCATGTTTTAAAAAATAAATGTAAAAAATTGAGTGACTTATTATGAGATGGGTACCTCAGTAACACTGATTTCTATCATGCCACAATGCTGCTTTTTCAATGAACTTTTCTTTCCCAGAGGGTCCCTTTTGGTACTTTACTATTTCTTTGGAGAGAATGGAAGCCTTTTGAGAAAAAAAAGAATGTTTCATTCTTTGCACCTATATCACCGAAGTCTAGAACAATGCCTGGCATGTAGTAGGTGCTTAATAAATACTTGCTGGTGGGCATATCAGACAGGCTAGTCTTGTTACATCCCTCTTTGTGTCAAATAGGGATTTTACTCAAATTTTAGATAATGGAATTCCTGGATGCTCAAACTTTTCCATTTGTTGATAAGCATGCTATGAATGGGCCATAGTATGTCTATATAATACTCTAAAATATGACATATTTGTTAAATGTTTTGAAGAACCCCAAGTATGGCCTCCTAAAGCATATACTTAAAAGGAGTAATCTATTCCCAACAACCCGCTGAGGTAAAACCTAAAGGCACAATTATCTTTATTTTACTGATGAAGAAATGAGGCTACCCAAGGTCACACAGAGAGGAAAATCACAAAATCCTAAATCCATAGGTGGAAGGAAGATGTCATTTAGCCCACCCTTCCTGCTTTTCCAGAGGAGGAAACCAAGTCCCAAGAAAGACCTTGAGCAAGATCACAGGGATAGTTAATGGCAGAGCAAAGATCCAAAACGAGGTCATGTAAGTTCTCATGTTCAAGTTCATCAAGTTCATCATGGTCAAGTACTTCAGTCTTTCCACTCCATCAGCTAAGATGCTCCCAGCTCCGTGCCTAGTGCTTTAACCACTACACCACACTATGTTATACACCGCACCATAAAACCAAATTTGTACATCAAGGTAATGATTGAGGTGAGATTCAAACCCAAGACCCCAAAATTTGAATCATACTTTTAATCTTTCTTGTGAAAAACAAGTTATTTCTCAAGGTCCATATGATTCCTAGTAAACAGGAAGTCACCCCAATCTGGAGTTGATTCAAAAAGAAACACTAAGTGGATTTTTAAAAAGAATACAGGTTAAATTTCTTCTCAGGGACTCATCATTACCAGGAAATCATTAGAGACAGATTGGAAAGGCGATTGCTGCCTTGTCTTTGATGCTTCACAAACAGCTTCCTTTGATGCCAGGGCAACATTTCATACCAAACAAATGCAATTAGCTTTAAGCACTGTTACAAACCAGAGAACGCTATTTACTGAATTGTTTATTCCTTTTAAATACCTGAAAGTGAGTCCATTCTCTTCCCAGAAACTTTATTGTAAAGTAAAGGGCGCGTCATTGCAGCAGCCTGTTCAATATCTTACACAGTCCTTTGAAGGGAATTCAGAATTAACCTTTAATTCTGTCCTTTCTGTTCAAAGTAAACACAACTTCATTGCTCATGATACAGTGCTGGACAGCTCCTGATGGCAACCGATAGACCAAGGAGATTAATCTTGCAGAATTGTAGGAAATTGAAAAAGGTTAAGGGGGGGAAATTACTTCAAAGAGGATATGAATTGGATACACTTTAGGAGACTCCTGGAGAAATGACTGATGTGTCTTTAGAACAAAGTTTGTTGTAAAGACAAAGAATAACTCAAGGAGTCATATGGATTGCAAGAATGATCTATGATACACTGACAGGACAAAGAACCCATCTGGCTCACTAGCCAGCTTTGCAGTGTTTTGCAAGCCCTGGAGTGTCCTCAATCAAAGAAGCAATTGCCAAAGGCCGTTGAAACCAAAGGCCAGACTCACTTACTTGACACAGAGCTATTAAGTGGACCAAAGTGACAACACTCTTATTTAATTTGGAACGACTTGTGGAAAGAGCAAGAAATAAAGGGAAAAAAGAGATTTTTTTCAATGTACAGTAGAAAGAGCACTGTCTCTGCAGTGAGACAACTTGAGTTCAAATCTTGCCATTGTTATTTATTACATGTGAAACTTTGAGAAAGTTCCTTATCCTCTCTGGGCCTCAGTTTCCTCACCTATAAAATTGAAGGGTTGGATTCAATGTCTTCTAAGTCTTCTTTTAGCTCTAAACCTATGATTCTAAGACCATGCTAAGAAGACAGGATCCCAAAATATCAACTGAATCCAGAGATTCTATAGGGTGCAGTAGTGGAGGACAGAGTGACCTGGAATCAGGAAGATATGGGTATGAATCATGGCCACCCATGACAATTACTCAGTCAATAAGAGTAACACCACTTAACGTCAGTAAGCCTCAATTCATTCATCTGTAAACTGGAGATAGGAATAACTGTATTACCTACCTCACAGGATTGTTGTGACACTCAAATTAGATAACATATGTAAATATCTTTGCAAACTTTTAGGTGTTATATAGAGGTCAGTTATTATTCATAAATTTCTTTTCCAAAGGAAAAAAAATGTGGAACTATTCCTTCAACAATTTGGCTACCTTGACAAATATATTTCACCTCTCTCCCATAGATGCATTTTGGTCTACTTACTGTTCCCTAAATTCAGCATTCCAGTTCCTACCTTTAAGTCTTTGCACAGGAAGTGGCCTATGCCTAGAATGTACTCCCTCCTCACTTCTCCATCAGGAATCTTTAGTCCCTTTCCAGGCTCAGATCAGGTGCCACTTATTACACAAGATCTTTACTGATCCCAAGAGTTACTACTGCACTCTGCGCTCTCTCTCTCTCTCTCTCTCTCTCTCTCTCTCTCTCTCTCTCGTTCTCCATATATATAAATATATATACCATTGACTATATATATATAGTCAATGGTACCAGTAGGGCCCAAATCCTTAGTGACTCTCCTTTCACCTTCTCACTCCCTTCACACATGCATATATGTATATATTTATGTTGACATATTCTATCCCCTCCTGTCCTTGAGGACAGGCTTTTTTGAGGGGATGAGTCTTGGTATCTTCAACACCTACCACAATGTCCTACACATTAAGAGCTTAAATGCTTATTGGTTGAATTATTGTGTTCAAAATCTCCTATTCCATAGTTAAATCTGGTTTGGAGCACACTGTACAAAGGAGCTATTGATTACATCAAACAGCCTTTGAAGTAATTTCCATTTTTACTTCTTCGTTACATTTATATTAGACACATTTTTGCTTGAGATTTGTTTTAATCATTACTTTTGCTTTCTCTCTTCTTCTTTATCTTATCATCCAAAAGTAGGATAGCTACCAGAACTTTTTGAGGAGGAACAAAAAATATTGGCAGGTAATGTGAGAGCAACATCTTTTTGCGGATCACATCATTCCTAAAGATCTAGTCATCAGGGAAGCAGGACATAGTGTATCTAACAGAGGAGGCCCAGAGAATGAGGACAGGAATGGAAACCATGGAATCCTAATATGTAAAAATCAGTCAAGTCAACAAATATTCATTAAACATTTAACTATGTGGCAGGCACTGTGCTGACACTGGGAAAAAAAATACAGGCAGAAATAAAGATAGTGCCTGCCCTAAAAGGGGACTGAAAAAAACAGGGGAATGGAAAGGTGAAAGGAGGATCACTAAGAGTTTGGGCCCTACTGATATCATTGCGCTAATTTGGATCATATCGTTTACACTATTATAAGGTCACTCATACACAGACATTTCACTCCCTCTCACCTCCCATATGCACCTCTTCTGATCCTCTAAACCTGGACCAAACTTAGCTTCCAATTCAATCCAAACTCATGATTCTAAGACCCCACCATTCTTGATGGATTTCTTCACTGTAGTTAGATTTCCACTTTGAAAATGGTGACTGACATTCATCCAACCTTGGGCAATTAAACTTTGTAAAGAAAATAATTGGGACTCCTGAGGCCAAAGGATAGAAACTATCCAAATATCTTGAAAAGCCTTATGGTATATAATAAGAAGGCTATTAGATCTAGCCTCAGTGCACCTAGATTACCAAATCTACCACTGTCCTTCTGTGTGACCTTGGACAAGGTGTTCACTCTCCCTGAGTGTCTTTTTCTGAGGGGTTTGGATGTTAAGCACCCCTTTCATTCTAGATCCATGATCATATGAAGTTCAGTCATTAAATCTATTTTACTGAATACTTTGAAGTTTAATGTTTTGTTATAGGGACTAAAAGCTACTATCTTGTAATCAATGCAGATTTTTAATTTTTTAATAGAGTACTTAAGATTTACTATTCCTAACCTTCCCTCTTCCAAGAAAATAGCAATAATAAAACCAAAACAAGCAAATAAAAGTTTTATTTTCTTTCACAAAAGAAACACAGCATGATTTATAAAGTTTAGTCTAGCCCCTTCTCCCCAAACATTCATCACTTCAGTGTATCACTGATGGTGTGGTCAAGAAGTCAAGTCAACAAGCATTTATTAAGTGCCTATGACAGGCCAGGCACCAGGCTAAGCACTGAGGAAAACACTGTGTGGTGCAAAGAATACTAGACTTGGAGTAAAAGGTTCAGAGTTTCATAGGATCATTGACATAGAGCTGGAAGTGACTTCTGAGGCCATCTAGTCCAAGCCTCTCATTTTACAAATGAGAAAATTAAGACCCAGCAGAGTTAAGTGGAAGAGATCCTGTATTTGATTTCTTGATTTACATCTTACTGGCTATGTGATCTTAGACAAATAATTTCACAGAACAACAGAATTTGAGAGTGGGAAGGGCTTCCAGTAGACACAGGGACTAATTTAATCTCTCCAAATCTTGTACTCAGAATTTGTAAAATAAAGATTTTAATGGTCCAATTACTACCCTTGAAGGTGGATGACCGTTTGTTAGCCATTCTCTAGAGGGATTCTTGCTCAGGTATAAGTTAAAACAGTTGACTCCTGAAGTCCCTTCCAACTCCGAGAGTCTGTGATGCTGTAAATATATGTTAAATACTACAAGACTACTACTGTTGTTATCATTACTATTTGAATCAAGGTCCACCATCCCTAAAGGGAAAAAAAACTCAAACTTAAGCCAAACTCAAAACAGCTTTTCATCGATCTATCCTGGTGCTAGTTCAATTTTTGTTTGTTCGTTTCAAAGATAGAAACAACTGAGTCTGAATGCAGATTGAGGCAAACTATTTGCTCTCCCTTTTTTTCTCTTGTTTTTTTTTCGCTTTTGTTTTTGTTTTTTTTGTTTTTGTTTCTTCTTTCTCATGATTCATTCCATTGGTCATAATTCATCTTTACAACTTGACCGTTGTGTAAGTAAGTTTAATACAAAGTTATATGGAGAAGATATATCGGATTCCATGCTGTCTGGGGGAGGAGGGGGGAGGCGGAGGAAGAAAATCTAGAACTCAAAATCATGCGGAACTGAGTGTTGTAAACTAAAAATAAAAATCTTAATTTAAAAAAAATTTAAAAGATAGCAACAATTAACCCCCATCTTAGCTGACGTAGCACCTTCCATTTTTTTCTACTCAACATTCACTTAATTTCATACCCCCTCCTACATCTGAACTGACAAACTTTCCCACCTATCCAAAACTCAACATTTTAAAGCATCTCTACCTTTCTCATCTACCCTACTTATGGCACCATTGGCTGTATTGGCACAGCACTTTTGACAGTTCCTCACCCTTGAAGCCTACCCAACCTCCCTCTGCCCCACAAGAGACATCACAGAACAGTGGAAAGAGCACTCTTTCTGGAGTGAGAGGACCTGGGTTTAAATCTCACCTCTGCTACTTGCTGCTTGTGTGACCTTGTCAAGTCACTGCACTCAGTTTCCTCATCTATAAAATGTGGAGATTAGGCTAGATGGATTCTGAGATCCTTTCCAGCTCTGGAGCTTGATTCTCTAAATGTTGTACCAGGAACAATCTGCCAATCTGCCCAGTCTGTGATACTCTATTTTTTAGAGTAAAGAACTAAGAAAGAAGTACCTTTCAAGATCTACATCTTAAGGCCAGAATGCTCCAGAAATGAGTGTTCATGAGCAAAATGAAGGACAGCAAATGAGAATAAGGCATTATAAAATGTGTGTAGGAGATAGAAATAGCTCCCCATGTGGCAGCAGTTATGAGTACTGTGAGATCTATGAACAAAGCTGTCCCTAAGCCAAAATGTGAAAGAGCTGAAATAAGACTTGTATCTTCTCATCTCCTCCATTGCCAAACCATGCTGGGCCTCCCCAGCCTTACTCCTACCTCCATCACCTACCCTGGTCCCCACCACTCAAGGTCTGTACCTTGAACAGTAAGGACCACCACTGGTGACACCAAATAAAAAACTGACTTAATATTTCTTTTTCCTTTATAAACATTATCTTCCCTCCATAAGATCCTTTAAAGATATAATTGCTGAATCTTAAGAATTGGAAGGAATATCAAGGGTCATTTTGTCCAACTCCCTGTACAATGCAAGGATCACCTCTACAACAGCCCTGACCCAAAGTCTGCTTGATAACTTCTCATAAAGGGAAGTTTGCCAAGAAGCCTATTGCTTGATTGACAGATCAGAATATGATTTGTTTAGGAGGTGATTATAACACTAAAGTGGAGAATCTGGGTGACTGGGAAGATAATATTGCCCTCAACAGCAATAGGAAAGTTAATTTTAAAAAAGGATGGAATTTGAGGGAAAGACAGCAAATTATGTTTTAGATGTGTTCATTTTGAGATCTTTATGGGATATCTAGTTCAAAATGTCCAATAAGCAGTTCGCGGTGTGAGACTAAAGCTCATGTGGGAGACTAGGGCTGGATTATAGAACTGAAGCTCATCTTCTAAGAGGTGGTCATTGAATGCAGGGGAGCTGGTGGAGGCATGAAATGACAGTGTAGAGAGAAAAGAGAAGAGAGCCATGAGTAGAGCAATGGAGCACATCACAGCATAAATATCCTCATTTGCTTTTCCGGATCATGGTTAAACCATAGGAGTCATAGGGGGTTGGTCATATAGTACTCATAAGATGGGCTAATGAGGATGCATTTGTTCTGTTGTTGTACGGTCATCTCAGCCATGCCTGACTCCCCATGACACCATATGAGGTTTTCTTGACAAAGATACTACAGTGATTTGCCAATTCCTTCTCCAGCTCATTTTACAGACAAGGAAACAAGGTGAAGTGACTTGCCAAGGGTCACACAGCTAGTAAGTGTCTGAGGCTGGATTTGAACTCAGGAAGATGAGTCTTCCTGACTTCAGGCTTGTCACTCTATGCACTATGGCACCACCTAGCTGCCCCCGTGTTTGTTTTATATCTTACAAACCTATTCAAAATATCTTTAAAGTGAAAAGGAAGGATGACTAAGAAAATTACTATGACTACCACCAAGCAGCTACAGGCTAGAAAGAATAGTATTTGAGATATTTCAGAGTTCACAGAAGACAGAATTCAAGAAATGGCAAACAGTAAAATCCATGGCTTCAAATGTCTATACATAAATGACTGAAAAGCATAGCTAAAAAACAAGAGATCGGGCAGCTAAAGTGACAGGGTGGCCCTAGAGTCAGGAGGACCTGAGTTCAGATCTAGCTTCAGACACTTACTAGCTGTGTGACCCTGGGCAAGTTACTTAACCTTATTTGCCTCAGTTTCCTCATCTGTAAAATGAGCTAGAGAAGGAAAGGGCAAACCACTCTAGTATCTTTGGCAAGAAAAACCCACATTGGGTCACAAAGAGTCAGACAACTGAAACAATTCAACGAAAGTTTCCTAAAAACATCATCATCATCATCATCATCATCATCAATTTTTAAAAAGCAAGAGACTGCAAAAAGCCTTAGTTATAGAGACTTGATACGATGAGCACCATGACTGGATATATACACAAGGCAGTTTCTCATTCAAGAGAAATTTGAGATAAAAAGTGGAGTAGGATAGCACTGTATGTTAAGAGGATATATGCATACACTTGGATGTTTCTGATCTACCCAGAGCTAGCACTGAGCAAGGAAGCTCCGTCAGTCCCTTCCAAGACTAGTGAGAACCCATCCCCAAACTTCTTGCCAAAGCATGCTTCTTCTTTTGCCTTCCTGGCCAGGTATTGGCCCCCATCCCCACCTCTGATAGAGGAAACAGACTTCTCCCTCTACTCTGACCCTTAGGTCCATTCATCCCAGCCCAATGGTTACAAGCCAGTCTGCTGTAATGTACCTGTCCCTCAAGACAAATACCTCAATGACCTTGCGGACTCATGAGACTTGCAAAAACAAAAGTCATATTGTCATCAGAATACACAACAGACCACCTGGACAGAAAGAAGAAATATAGGAAAAGTTCAGGAAAATCACCCCAAGCTTGGCAGAGAGGCCAGAGGGACTTCAAATACGCAGTGGCCTCTTTCTCTGTTCAAAGTAGAGTAGTGAATAAGTCCCTAACAATGATATTTCAATCATTCAAAAAATGAAGAAGCACCAAAAAAGAGGAATTCTCTTCCAAATCAAATTCATCAATAGGGAGGAAATTATTAGGGGAGTAGAAACAATGGGAATTTTGAGGGGGGAATTACTTCCAATTAGAAACATGTTGTGTAAAAGGAGAGGAAAAGCCAGAGCACAATCTAACATGAATATTTGATTTGGGCAGAGCAGATCTGAAATCATTCAAAGGAGGATAAGTTGAATCATGTAGACTAAAATTCTATATGGGAATTCAGGACAGAAAGGATGGAAAGTTCTCAAGAATGAAATTCTGAAGACACAAAGGGAAACAATTTTAATGAGAAAAGGGAGTTTTCCAAGGGGATAAGTATGAATATGCAGGGAATTCACCAATCAATTTATGTTATAATTTTTTAAAACTTCTGTAGGACATAGAAGCAAGGACAGGTAATAAAGGACAAATTCATACATGCAATATGCTCCTGGAGGAATATCATCACAAGTGTGAAGACTCAGGATGAGTGAAGGCTGATGAGGAAATTTAAAGCCAAAAAAAGGATGTCTTGTTTTAGCTACATTAGGAAAAAGGAGACCTAGGATGGGATGTGGATCCTTCTTAGGGGGAGCAGAATACAATAACTACAGAAGAGGGAAAGGAGAACTGCTTCACTTCTTAACTACTTCTCTATTCACTATGAAGGGATGACTAAAAAGAAGAAGAAAAAAAAGCTGATAGGACACTGATATCCAAGAAAAACAAGGAGATAGTAAGAGAACACAGAGCTGTCCATGATGCATTCAAGTCATCTGGCCCAGATGAACCACATCCTTAGATACCAGGGAGGAAATGGCAGATGCGATTGGTGAAAGCTCATTGAAAATAACAAAGATATCATGAGATTGGAGAAGGGCCATGCTGTTCCCAATTTTTCAAACAGGAAAGTAGATCAAGGCTGCCAACTAAAGACCAACGAGTGCGATATAGGTCCAGACAGGCAGGTAAGCAGTAGTATGGATAGTGTTGGACATAGGGTCAGGTGCACTCAAGTTTGAATCCAGACCCAGGCACTTATAAGCTGTGTGACTCTGGACAAATCACTGATCCTCTGTCTACCTCATTAGGGTGAATATCTTGACATGGCAAACCAACCTAAGGAGTTCTTTTTCTGAACAAAGACGCTACTAAATCTCTTTTTCCCTTGCTACTTTTCCCTCTCAAACGAGAGAGGGGAAGCAAAGAGTAAGAGGCACTTCGGAGAGGTCCCAGTCCTATTAGATGACACTAAGATCAAGCAAGAATGGAAACTCCAGTCTTTGTTCAGACAACTAGGAAATCACAGCCAAAGCCTTATCAGCTGACTGCCTCTGTTCCTGGGCTCCTCAAAGAGCTCCAAGAAAGAGGCTTTTGAGCCCTACTGAGTCTGCTGTTACCTGGAAAGTTCTCCAGTCTCTTGACTGTAATAGTTTCTCAGCCTCCTATACATATCCTCAGTGGCTTAAATCAGAGTCTCCTGGTACACAGTGATTCACCTTTCATTTATGAGGTTCAACTCACTAATTTTCTTCTGAGAAATTGACAGTCCTTGTTTAATCATCCTGCAGTCTCCAAAACTTATAAGATTTTTTTCACCCTGTGAGTTTTGGTCTTAAATATCAAAACAAGTCAATATAAATTGGCTGAGGGACTATAGTAATGCTCTGCAGCTCTCAGTTTTCAGAATGTTCCAATATCACATATATGTCCTTGAAACTTTTTCTTCATACTCACATTTTTCCAGTTTTATTAAATAAAATTTCTTTCTTTGCCCACCCCCCTTAAAATATCATATACAAATGAGATATCACTTGACATATTTTACAAGGTGACATACACATGTATGTATATATACATATAAAGGTATATATGTATGTACGTATGTGTGTATACCATAGGCCATTTTCTGAGAACTAGTTCTTCATATACATGTTTTAACTCTTTTTATTAAATGAAAGTTCTTTTCCTGTTCCTTTCAGGCACCAAAATTCATATCTCTAACATCCTTTGCTAGTTGATTTATATTTCTCCTTACATAAAAATATTTTTCTGCCCCTTTCATCAGAAATTGTTTCCAAAGAAAGATTAATATCGTAAAGGTATGGTACCTTACAGTTGTAAGGAATAGCTTGTCTTAGAAAGGGGGAGGGGAAGTGACGTAAAAGACAAAAGAAGTCAATAAAATTTAAATTTAAGGGTGGGGGAAGGAACCTGGATGATTTCAGTAATAATAGATTTCAGACTATTCTGATTTTAATTTTTGACAAGTTTATTAAATTGATACATCAGAAGAATGCTTTAGTAATATTTTATTTGGATTTTTGGAAAAGTATTTGATAACATCTTTCATACCATTCTTGTGGGGGAAAATTGGGATGTAGGGTAGACAATAGTCACGTTAGACAGACCCAGGACTGTTTAAGTGACCAGGCCAATGATTAGTCGTTAGTAGTCCTATGTCAACTTGGCAGAAGGTCTCCTGTGGCCTGCCTCAGGGATCTCTACTTGGTCCTAAACTGTTTAACATTTTAATCAATGATTTTAAAATGACATAGATATCATCCCTATCGCATTTGCAGAAGAACCAAGGAAAGAAGGAAAGACTAGAACAATGGAGGCTAGCTAGGATTCAAAAAAGTCTTGGCATCCTACAAGATTGGACCTAATAGAACTAATTGAAATTCATTAGGAAGAAAGATAAAATTTTATACTTAGGTTGCAAAAATATATTAGATGAGATGGGTAGAGGAAGAAGACACACTTAGGTAGCAATTTCTCTGAAAAAAAAGACCTATAGACTCTAATAGAATGAAAGTTTAATAGGAGTCAACAATTTGAAATAGCAGTCAAGAACGTTATAGACGAAGCCAGATGAGAAACTCTTAGAAATGAAATTCTGAAGAAACAAAAGAAAACAATCCCACTGAGGAAGCAAAATGTCAGTTGTCTTATGGAATCAATGTGGATGTTCAGGGAACTCAACAAAAAACAGATTTGTTAAAATGTAGGTGAAGATATGGAAATAAAAGCAGTTATAGACAACATATAACTGGAGCCAGCTCATAGCAGCTGATGAGAGCTTGTTAAATTTGTTGCTGCTAAATTTTGTTTAGTAATTATTAAACTTGGTTGTAAATCATTGTGAATTGTTGAATTCCAGTTTGTAAAGTTGCTAAATTTTTATTGTGAAAATAGAAATCAGCAAATACTAAAAGTCATGGCTCAATTCATTATTTGGTTGGTTTCTAGACTTAAAGTGATGGAGAACAGAATAATGCAGATAAAACTTAAAAGTATGTCATGCATACATCACATTCAGAGAGCCATTTGTTAGACATTTACCAGCACATTTGTGGATGGATCTAAGAGTAGTTATTAATGGTTTGCTTACAACATGGCAATGTTGCACACTTTCTGTGATCTTCCTCAGGAATCAATGCTTGGCCCTGTATTGTTTAACATTTCTATCATTGCCTGAAGACTTGGATAACATCCTGATTAAATGTAAATGACACAAATCAAATGGCACAAAGCTGGGAGAGATATTTCTAACACTTTGTATAACAAAATCAAGTCCCAAAAAGGGCTTGACAGGCTAGAGCATTGGACTGAAAGATGAACCTCACCAGGGATAAATGTAAAGTCTTGCACTTGTGTTCAAAGCACCAATTTCACAAGAATAGGATGGAAGAAGCATAATAATGAACATTTACATAACAATTTAAGGTTTGCAAAGTGCTTAACAAAGTGCTTTATCCTCTGGTAAATCTAAGGATTTGGGTGTACCATCATCTCAATATGAGTCCACATCGTGATGTGACATCAACAAAGGAAAGAATCAGACCTGATATATCAGCTTTAGAATCCCTAGTCCTCTCTTCCTGTGGTTATTTAAAATATACTTCACCTGAAAAATAAACACAATAGAAGCTATATCATCTCTGGTGCTGAGTGCATCATCTAGTTTGCATCTATTTAAAAGTAATTACTATATTATTGAAAAACACATCATATGGATGATGAAAATGAAAACCATATCTTATTTGTCTCCTTCGATATGTTCCTCCTGACTTTATATTTTTATTTTGTCTTACTACTTTTCCAGCAGTTGTTTCTGCCTGAGGTAGCCGTTGCCAGGGGATTTTTAGTTATGAAGATCCCTGCATTTAAAATTCACGTGCATGTACGTGCGTGTGTCTATGTGTCTGTCTTTGTGTGTGTTAACTGATTAAAATAGATTCAAACAGAGGCTGGCAGTCTATGTCAACTAATTGACTCCACACTGGGGCACATTTCAGCAAAAGCAGAAATATTTGACTCAAAGTATATTTTTCCTAAAAACATGATTTAATCTCAGTGTAATATTTTCTGTAATTTTCATAACACTTACATGCTTCTCACAGTATGCCTAGATACATATAGGAACCTTGCAGCATATACAGAGGCAAAACTAAAGGAAGGGACACATTGAATTATGTACCATACAAGAGCAAGTAACAGATGGTATTATAAAGTTTGCTGAAACACTGGTATTTATACAATAAGCATTAGATATATTTCTCTAGATAAATGAGGTTATTTGCAGGTATGACGCACCTAGCCCTCAAATATGGGTTTATTTTCAGTTTGTGTGCCTCACACGGCTTATTTTAGAGGCTGCATCTGTCAGAAAGAATGACGTGATACAGAACTTCAAAGACCATCCAAGAGAGCTCTGTGTGCATTGGAAAATGGGGAGACACAAAGAAAACAGAGCAGAGAGGCCTAGGACTCCTTTAAGACCAAAAAATGAATAAAATAAAGATGTAGATAGCAAGGTTAACTAAGCTCAGGACAGTCTAGAGATTATGGGAGGTTGAACACTGTCAAAGGGTAAGAAGGCTGTGAGTCAGTGAAAAAGAATCTTTGGGGTGCAAAATATTCTCCTTGTATATTGAGAAAGCCAATTCTACAAAGGAAAGGACATCAAATAAAGAATAAGCAGTTATCCAGACAATTACAGCTGGAGAGCCAGTGAAATTGGATGATTTCAGAATAGGAAATGCATTGGATCAAGTTAATGCTTGAGCCCAACCACAAAGATCAAGTTAACCCATTGACTTTACAATGCAACCTTATTTTATTTCCCACCTCACATTTCATCCTTCAATGCCTTTGGCATGACTTTGCTTATTTGGGTCTCTTGCCAGCCTTTCTTCAGGCTGGCTTTGCTATCCACTTTTCATAAGATTTTACAAATGAATTTATATTTTTAAACCAATGCTGCTTTTGGCCGCCATCTCTCTCCACCAGCCAAGTAAGTCAAGTGATTGGTAAATTTTTTTTTTAGGTTCATGACCAGTAGGTTGGCTACTTGATGATGAATTCTTTGGCCACTATGGCCAATAAAATAATGAACAATTTAACTTTTTTAATCCTTATTTAAAAAAGAAATCAATGCAAGGTCTAAAATTGAGACTCTGATGCAGAAAGATACAATGCCTATGATTCTGTGAACAACTTTACATGATGCAAGTAATCCTTTAAAGGTTATGGACCTAAGGTTTTGTTTTTTTCTAAGTTTTCTCTTGAGAAGTTATCTCGTCTTACCAATTATTCTGTATGTGTGTACATTTTTAAAAAGTCATTACAATTTATTAGGTTTGCTGCTAGTTGCACCTAAAGCATCCTTTAAAAAAAATCAGATGGTATTTATACAAGACAAACTCTATCAATAATAGTATCAGTGAATCCCAATGATAAATATAGTGGTTTTGTATTTTCTAAACTATTTTTGTTTTTACATTTCTGCTACTTAAACTGTTTCTTTTGTCTGTGTTCATATTAGTTTTAGGTGCTTCGCTGGATTTCCTTTTGAAATGGTAATGCATGTATCACAAAAAAGATATTTTGCTTTTTAAAAAAAGACAATAAAATGTGACAATTAAATTTAAATATAATTATTGAAAATTTAAAACAATTATCTAAAACATTTTAAACTTATTTCAACTTTCTAAAAAAGTTTTTGGTTTCTTGGGAGATCAGCTCATTAAATTCTTACAAAAATAATGATGCTGAGAAAAATAACAGATATTATGGAACTTTCGACTTCCATACAAAGATTTTTTTTTCAATTTCCATTTTAGACACAGTGTTCAAATGAAGCTAACAGCAAGATGATATAACTCATCCCTGTTCTGAGGCTTTGCCAACTGAAGGTGATGGGACAGACCTCAGTGACTCAAATTTCTTCTCATTTGTGCATACCTTGTTAAATAATTACTGCAATGCATGCACCATCAGTTGGAATGAATTTGCCGCATTAGTCTCCCTTTGGTTGACTTAGACTTGAACTTTATTTTTACTGAAAAGAAAATGATTTGCAGTTGTATTTATATAGTTCTTGTACATCTGTAGCAATTTTAAATGGAATTTCTCTTCTTTGCTCTTCAAGTTGGGGTTTATGAACATCATATGGAAATGCTGAAGATTTGTGGGGATTTGTTTTATATCCTGCAAGTTTGCTGAAATTATAAATTGATTCAATTAATTTTTAGTTGACTCCTTAGGGTTCTTTACATTGACCATTATATCATCTGAAAAAGTGATCTTTTATTTCTTTTTTACAAAACTATGTTCATTCTCCCGATTGTTTTTTCTTGTTCTATTACTACAGTCAGAATTAGTCCATACTCAATTAGCACTACATCAAGTAGAAGTGATAGCAATGGTCATCCTGCACTTATTGGAAAGGAAGCAAGCTTATCTGTTACATATAATGGCAGCTTTTGATTTTATATAGACAGTATGTATTACTTCCACTGTAGATCTATTTATTCCCATACTTTCCAATGTTTTGTTTTGTTATTATTATTATTTTTACAGAAATGTATGTCATATGCTGTCAAAGATTTTTATTCATCTATTTATAAAATTGTATGATTTTTGTTTATTTTGTTAATAATATGGTTCATTAGGTTTTACAGTTTTCCTAATATTGAACCAATTTTATAATATAATTCCAACCTGGTCATAGCATATAATTGTGTGATATGTTGTTTTAGCCTCTTAATATTTTATTTAAAATTTATATGTATATATATATACATATATATTATATGTTAATTTTACAACATGATGAAGAATGAAATGAGGAGAATCATGATAATAATTTATACAATAACTGCTAAAAAGACAAACAATTTTCAAAAAGGTATAAGATCTCTGATCAATACAATGACCACTCATGATTTCAGAGGACTAATGATGAAACATGAAACCCACTTCCACACAGACAGGTGATGGACTCAGGATGTAGAATGAGATACACATATACACATAATATATATATATATAATATATACATACATATACATATATACACATATATATAATATGTACATATATATACATATATATAAACAAATATATGGCATATAGCCTGTGATGATTTTTTTTTCTTGAATATGCATATTTTTTTCAAAGAATTAGTTTCCCCCTTCCCCCAGTGAGGTGAGCTGTGGGAGGGAGAAAAAAAAAGATTTCTATTAATTAAAAAATAGAGAGATGGGGGGTTGCTACAGATGTAGAATGTTTCATGCACTTTCAAATTAGATCATGGCATCATTCATTTAGTTTAGTTGTTTTACTGTTTTACAAGAGGCCTTTCATAGAGTGAGGGGAATCTGTAAATATTTATATTTACAAATTGAAACAAATTCATCCAGTTCAACAAAAATATATTGAGCACATACTAACACATCCAGGTGATGTACTAGGCACTGGAGATACTAATACAAAAATGAAACAGGTGCCATCTTCAAGAAACTTACATTCTGTTGGGTGCCCTCACTAGATGCATGCAGAATGATGGTTATTTGACTTATTCGATTACATTCAAATGAAGATATATTAAGCCTAATGTGTATAGGGAACCGTGCTGGTCAGTGGGGATACAAAGGCAGAAATAAAACCACCCCCGCTCCCAAGGACCTCTTTACAATTTAAAATGCTGCCCTTGAAATGTTTCTTCTAAATTAGTGTCACTATTTCATTTCCACTACTCTGAATACCACCTGATGTTTTAAAATATATTATTGATCATAAATGTTTTCAAATGCAAAATAATCCATCAGAAAATCTAGTAATTATCTCCATCTCCCAAAAAAGGGGGCTGTTTGCTTTATTTTTCTTCATGTAGTCTATGATATTGACACTGAGTACTGCTCCTGGGTACTGATGATAAGCCTATGACAGGAGCAACAATATTAATGATAACAATCACTACATATATAACATGTGGTGAAGTGAGATTTGCGAAGCACTTTACAAATAGTCAGTTCTTGTCACATGAAATAGTTATGGTCTATGAAGTCGCTGTGAAGACTGAATTAGCAAATCCCAAACCATTGCTTCTAGGAGAAATGCAGGGTTGGGTTCCTGGGAGACGTTGTTTATGATATTTACTTTAACACTATTTATTTTAGCACCTTCCAGAGTGGGCTGATAGGCAAATTTCTTCTTCCTTTTCCTGGTTATGCTATGTTGGTAATTCATTAACATCACACTCTGTAACGCGAGTCTAAACGAAGCTTATCTGGCACCTGTATTTTCTCCATAAGGCACATCACAGCCTTCTTGCCCTTAGAAACACTAGACAGCACTCCAGCACTATACTTCGGGGTCATTTTAAAAGCAAAACCACCAACAAAAAGCACAATAATGAGAAAAGTGTGGCACTAAGTACCACAAAAATGACCTTGTTTAGAGCATAAGAGCTGAAAGAAGAAGGCAAGGAGTTGCCTTGTTTGACCTCAGCTAGGAATGAGGGTGTCAGCAGCTCAGAGTGTTCACTCTTCTGCATGTGCCTGCAGAACTCCTGTCAGTATTGTTTTGGGGGTTACGAATAAATCTTATAATTTCGGTTGTAAATAAATTTTTGTGAGTTGGTGAATTTGGAAATGAGGATCAACTATATAATATTTCATTAATGCTCACAATAATGCTGTGAAGTGGGTGTTCTTGTTATTCTGATTTTACAGATGAGGAAACTGAGGCTCAAGGACTGCAGCATTCAAAAAGATCTATCAGCTTTGGCTACTGTCTTTTCGCTTCTGCCCTCTCTGGTGAGACTGGTGACTGGTGAAGGGAGCAGAGCCTATCGTCTTGTAAATTTAAAAGATCCAGAGTACTCATTAACATTCCATTGTATAAGAGTTTGAATATAAAACCAGAGCAGGGTATTGATGTCCCCAGTGAATTAAGGAAATGGAGCCTCATTTGACATTTCAGCATTCCAGTCAAGAGGTATAGCCGGTATAACCTCAATGCCTCAAAAAAACAAGAAGTAACCTTTAAGAGATCATTTTGGGAGGACATTCAGGTCCCCAATCTAGCAGTAGCTGGAAAAAAGACTCAACACCCAGCAATGCCACCTTTAGACAAGGCATATTTTGACAAATTGCCTTTTGTGAAAGCTACCTGATGTTAAGTGGAAGTGGATGCTAATGGAACTGGGGGATTAGTCACAGGATTCCTAGTAAATGGGAGAAACACAGGAATTCAAATTAATGACAATAAAAAAGAAGGAAAAAAAAACATCCCCTTACGGTTGCCCTGGAACCCTGATGGGGCAGTTTAAACAGCCTGACTCTGAAAGAGAGATAGAACATACACACTACAGAAACAAAAAACAAAAATGTACAGAAGTTCCCTTTCTGGTTCATAGATGCAAGAACCAACCTATCCATGAACCCTTCTCCTAGAAGGTGGCCGAAAATGAACAGGTTTGAACTTGGCTGAAGCAGCCCCTTCTGGCAGGGAGGTCCTGACATTACATTGTTATCTCTTCCCTGGTCACAAACAATTTGACCGTGTGAATGGGCTCCACTTTTGCATCTTTGAGCAGAAAATAAACAATTTTTCAGCCTTTAATAAAAGCACAGATTCAGTGGAATCACAATCGTGATCATCTGGCAAGCAGTGTTTTTGTTCTAGCTTCCTCATAAGTAAAAAGCTCAGCTGACTCTTTCCTGAATGATCTGGGAAGGAGAAATGGCTTTCCTGCTGTCAATTACATTTCCTCTTTTATTATTTAAGGAGTCAAACAAAATCTCTCCATTGAGAAAAGGAACTGGGGCCTCTTTTCGATCTCATGTTGACTTTAGAAATTGCTCCCGCTTTGAAGGAGGAGACAGATTATTTTGCAGAGATTATTTTGATTAACCTGATCACATAAAAGCCATAAAACTATAACATGATTTCAAATAATCTGGAGGGAGTCTATTTGCTAAGATTATTGTGTCAGATTCAGGGAAAGTGTTGCTTCGGTTTTCTCTTTAAAATGTTCATCAAATCTTTTTTTTCTCTCATCCCTGAAAAACTTTTCACTTATTATAATGAGAAGATGATCTGACAGTTGCATCTCCTAGCATTACTAGAGTCGATAATGACTTTCTTTTAAAAAAGAATTATTTCTGAAATTTCTTGTAGATTTAACATTGGGATTCACACTGTGGGGGAGACTCCTGTATAATTACTTAACACTTGGCTGCCAAGTTTTGTTAGTTTCTTTAAGATCTCTTTCAACTCTAAATAAGTGAGGATGATGATGGTTGATATTTAAAATACTTTAAATTATCTCATTTTATCCTCACAACAACACCTGCTCTTATCATTCCCAGTTTACATATTGTGAAACCAACGTTCATAGAGTTATAATATTTGCCCAAAGTCACACAAGCTAGTAGGTTTCTGAGTTGGGATTTGAACCCAGATTTTCCAGACTCCATGTCTGTCGCTTTATTCATGGCCACTCTTTTAACGGTCCTATGATGCTACATCCATGGTGGAAATGTAGTTTTGCAAGTTGGCCAAATGAAGTTGAACAGAACGTCCTACACACACACACACACACACACACGAACACTTCTCCCACTGGCCCTAAAATGTTGCTCTTAAGGATATTGGAGATGGTCTAGTTTAATTTTCTCATTTTAAAGATAAATGTAAAGCCTAAAGAGGTGGAACACTTTGCCCAACGTCAAAGCCACTCATTGATAGGGTTGAGTCTCCTACATGGATGAAGTGTGTGTGTGTGTGTGTGTGTGTGTGTGTGTGTCTGTGTGTGTGTGGGGGGGTGATATATAGGCTTTTCAGGATCTAGGTGGCACAATGAGTATACTTCTGGGCCTGGAATTGGGACAGCCTGAGTTCAAATCGGGTCTCAGAAATTTATCAGCTGTGTGACCCTGGGCAAATCATTTAACTTCCGTTTGCCTCAGTTCCCTCAACTGTTAAAACGGTAATAATAATCACAGCACCTACCTCCCAGGGTTGGGGTGGGGATCAAATGAGATGATTGTTAAGCACCTAGTAAGTACTATATAAATGGTTACTCCGTCCCCTCCCCCCTTCACTCCTTATGTAAGTAGCTCATTCTTTATGTCCACCCCCACCTCCCCCAAGCAATCCCTAGAAATCCCATACGCAGTCCACAAAAATGATGGACTTGATGCAATGGACTTTTAACAATTAGCATTCAAATAATAATAATAATAATAACTCACATTTATGTAGCATTTTATACACATTGTATCAATAAATAACGAATCAAATTATGGACTACAAAATTTTGAGTTGGTAGGGGCTGTGGTGGCCATCTAGTATAACCAGTACCTTCCCCCAAATTCCACTACAACATTCCCAATAAAGTCATGAGGCCATTCTCAGCCTTCCAATGACAGGGAACCCATTTCCTGTAGAGGTGAACCATTACATTTTTCAGATAGCTGTCTCTGCTAAGAAATGGAGTTTTTTCCCCACTTTGATCCAAATTTAACCTCTTTGTAATTCTGTAACATTTTAACCATGTATTGGCAATCAGTGATCTGTAATATGAATATATGAATATGAAGGAGCGTCTGATTTTCTTTTAAAACAGTCAACAAGCATTTATTAAGTGCTTACTATGTACAAGACCCCACATTCTATCACAGTAAATCTTCTTGGCATAGAAACAGCATGAGTGACTTTCATTGTCCCCCATGCTCACCGTAATCTCTCAATATATTAATGTTTTTACCCTCCCCTTCATTCTTTTAACCAAAATCTGGACAGCTCCAGGAAATGGGAAGTCACCATCTGCAGTCAGATGTACACCACCTCCCTGTGATAGCCATGTTATAAGGCATCTCCTTCTCCCTAGACAGATGGGCCATTATCTCCCTTCTTTCCAATGCTATTGTCTCCCCATAAATCAGCAGGCAGCAGAAACTCATGTGACAAATGGATATTGCCATCCCCAAAGCCCAACTGTACCAAGTCATTGGTGCATCTAATTGTCATTATATCCCCCCCAAAATCTAAAATCTCTCCGTTCTGCTGTCAACCAGCTCATCATCCTATTTTCAGGGAAGATTTTGCAGCATTTCTGGTGAAAAATAAATTTAACATAAATATTTTCTGTCTTCTTAATTTTGTACCATTTCTCTCCACCCTCACCCCACCCCCATTTCTCTCATTTTTAAACTGCTTTTCAAACTGAAAAGAGTGTTTCAGGCTGGCACATAAAAACAATTCAACAGATGTTGTGCCCATCACTCTATGTTTTCTGTTTCTACACAAGAATAGAAAATTGGCTCAGCAAGAGAGTCCCTGTTGATCTCCACTTAACGCTGGTATCATCAATGCTTTCCTCAGAGTTTGCCTTGACATTCGTCAGCCCTGCTACAAGCCAGATGTCATAAAGACACTAAATTGTTTCATTCTGTCTCACTTTTATACATGTTCCATAACTGGTCAAGCCTGACAATAGCAGTTTTATTCTTCTTCAATAGAACTCTCTAAAAGCATTGCCCCTCGATTATTTAATGGTATGTTTTTCTGTTTGTCCCCGATAACTGTCAGGGATTTTTGTCTTTTTTGTGTGTATCTGCTCTGGGCATTCTAGTTTTCCAAAAGAAAATACACTTTCCCTCAGAAAAAATACATCTAGATTCACAGATTTCTCATAGCAAGGTAAGTATTTTTTTATTTAAAAATAGTAATATTTACAAATCACTGTATAAATACTATTTTGTATATATTTTGTGCATGTCAGTTCCCTCAATAGAATGTGAAGTGCTTGAGGACAGGGATTATTTCATTTTTATTGTTATGTCCTCAGAACCTCTCATACTTCCTGGCATACAATAGGCACTTAATAAATGTTTGTGGAATAATTGATCACAAAGTGATATAGCAACTCTTTTTTTAGCTTCAGGCTTCTATAGGGTGCTAAGATATCTGATTAAAATGGAAATGTCTGATCATCAAGATGTTTTATTTCATTGAAATAAATTATAAACTATGCACATTTAAGTGAATTTAAATTTTAATTAAAAACTATTTATTGAGCACCTACCTAGTGCTCCCTGCTCTGCTGAGCATTAATGGGAGAAGAAGTGAGACACAAAGAAGGCTAAGATGTTGTCCTAGCTTCCTTTTTAGAAAGCTAGCAATTTAGCTGGAGAGAAGAAAGGTATCATATAAAAACAAACTAGAAAATCGAGTACTTTGTAGAAAAGCACAATATCCTATAGACTCGACTTAAATGACAAAGGATCAGCATGTTTTGATGCAAATATTATATCCAAAGGATCTCCTGTTAGGGATAAAACCTGTTTTCAGACTGAAGTGTTTTCAACAAGCTCACATAGATTTGGGAGAAAAAAATCCATCAGTCTTGGTCTTTTCAGTTGGATGCATGTCATGAGTTTCATAACCTGATTTCACAATGTGAAACAGAAGGAACTTCCATGAGGGTCACTTGCTTCTTCAACTTGAATTTCAATGAGCCCATAATCTTACAGACCCTCCCTTAAGTGGAGCAGCTCCCAACCCATCCAGATCTTCTTTTTCATCCTGTGCAACTCCAAAAGGAGCATATATTTAGAGATTGTGAACTCCTTGAGGGTAAAGACTATCTTTTACCTCTTTTGTATCTCCATTTCTGGCACATAGTAGGTACCTAATAAATGTTTATTGACTGACTGGAAGGGATTTTTAGAAGTCACCAAGTTTAGTACCTTCATTTCACAGATGATAAAACAGACAGGTGAAGTGATTTCCCCAAAGCCATACATGTGACAAGTGTCATAAGCAAGTTCTTCTCATTCTAAATTCAAAGCTATAGGCAGAGTCAAGATGGTGGATTATAGACAACAACCCAAGTGAAATCTCTCAACATTCTCCTCAAGACAACTTTAAAATAATGCCACAAATCATACTTTGGAGCAGCAAAGCCAACAAAAGGTCAGGGTGACACATTTTTCAAGCCTGAGAAAACTTAGGAGGTCATGAGGCGAGGTCTGTGACAACAGTGTGGGGACCTGCCAAGAGCACACATACACAGAAGCAGGAAGAGCAGCAGCATCAGGAGCTTCAGAATCTCTCAGCCCAGAGGTGCAAAAGGGGTCAGAAGGATATTATAAGGGACACTTTGCTGGCACCGAGTGCAGCTGACACTGATTGACAGCTCTATTGCCCATAAATAGATCTGGGTCATTGTTCCAAGGTGAAGAGGAACATTTATGATCAATCATAAGGGAGCAGGACCCTAGTCAGAATTCCAAGCCAAAGAGGAGCCCTAACACTTGGCAGCTGCAAGAGGGCAGGGGATCTGGACACAGTTCTAGGGCCAAGAGGAACATAAGTGTTTATAGCTTCAGGAGATCAGGGGCCCTTCTTAAATAAAAACCAGGACAGAAGTGACCACACATCTCCCAGGACCACACCAACTTGGAAGCAACAAAAACTTGGAGACCTTCAGAACTAGCTCTGAAAATAGCAGCATGAAAAAGCCTAAAGGTTGACACAATGCCTTCCTACAATGAGGTGAGCAAAATCCAACTTTAACATAAAATTGGAAGTAAAGAAACAGGCTGGGAAAATAAGCAAAAAACAAAAAAGAACTTCATCATAAAAAGCTACTATAGTAACAGGGAAGACCAAGACACAAAGTTAGCAGAAGACAACAATGTGAAAAGCAGCTACAAACAAAGCCTCAAAGAAAAATGCTAATTGGATGCAAGCCCAACAAGAATTCCTGAAAGAGTTAAAGAAAGAACTAAGAGTGGTAGAGGAAAAATTGAGAAAAGAAATGAGAGTCATGCAAAAAGATTATGAAAAGAGAATTAACAGCTTTGGTGACAGAGGCACAAAAAAGTACTGAAAAAAATAGTACCTTAACAAAACAGAATTGGCCTAATAGTAAAAGAGGCACAAAACTTCACTGAAGAAAATAACTCCTGTAAAAGCAGAATAGGCCAAATGGAAAAGATGGCATGAAAATTCACTGAAGAAAAGAACTTCTTAAAAAGCAGAATTGGCCAAATGGAAAAATAAGCATAGAAGCTCATTGAAGAAAATAATACCTTAAAAATTAAAATTGGGCAAGTAGAAGCTAATGATTCCATAAGACCTCAAGAAACAAAAAGAACAATGTCAAAAGAACAAAAATAGAAGAAAATGTCAACTATCTCATCAGAAATACAACTGACCTGGAAAACAGGTTAAGTGACTTGCCCAAGGTCCCACAGGTAAGAAAGATCAGAAGCAATATTTGAATCCACATTATTTGATTCTGAAGTCAGGATTTCTTTTCCTCCTATACCATATTGCTGTATGACTTTGAATTATGGAATAACATAGCCTCTGAAAAAAATGAAAATGAGTATTACCCAGAGGACAGTAGTGGGTAAGACGGGACCACAGCACATTGCAGACAATGAGTTATGAAAGAGCAGGAGTTAAGCAAACCATTAGATAATTATATTAGTGAAAACAGGTGGACTGATCATATAATGACAGGAAAGGATAAGATTTGGGTATTTCTTGTGCTCTACTTGTATCCTCATAATGTTGGAGGGGGAAGAATGAAGGCTTTCAAAAGAACAGCTGGACCCCCATAGTGAAAGACATGGACAAGAGTTTCCCAGTATGAACAGGCATGGATGGGTTGCATTCTGCATTATTAAAATGAGTGTTCATACCTGTAAGACCACAATTTAATTGAGTGATTATGTATCCATTCTTCATATAACTTCTTAAACAAAAGTTGTCTTTAAAAACATGATACGGCTTTAACCCAAAGATTCCACTACTAGGCATGTTTTCCAAGGAGGTCATTGATAAAAGAAAATCCCAATAGACATTAAATATTTATAGCAGCCCTTTTGTGGCAACAATACCTGTAATCAAAGTCAAGACTGATCAGTTGGGGAATGGCTGCATTAACCGTGATACATGAATAAAGTGGAATATTATTGTGCTGTCAGAAATGCTGAATATAATGAACACAGAGATATGGACTTAGATGAACTGATAATAATAATCGGTAGAATTTATATATAATTTAAGGCTTGTACAGCACTTCATGTGTTGTCTCATTGATCTAGAGGAAACAAAAACAAGAAAACAATATGCACAATGGCTTTTTGTTGTTGTTCAGTCATTTCAAGCACATCTGAATCTTCACAATCCCCCTTGGGATTTTCCTGGGCAAAGATTATAGATTGTTTTGCCATTTTCTTCTCCAGTTCATTTTACAGGTGAGGAACTAAGAATTAAGAGTTAAGTGACTTGCCCAGGGGCACACAGCAAGTAAGTGTCTGAGGCTGGATTTGTACTCAGGAAGATGAGTCTCCCTGACTCCAGGCCCAGCACTCTATCCACTGCAGCGCCACCTAGCTGTCCCATGCACAATGGCTACAGGTATGTAAATAGAAAGAACCACAAAATGATAAAACATGAATGTTACAAAATCACGAAGAACAAACATTGGATGAATGAAAAGACATAAGAAATCACCTCTCCCTAATCCTTTGCAGGAGTGAGAAGGCCAAGGGCATGAAAATTGCGTATATTTCCAGATTCTTTTTCATGTAGTCAACACTTTTGCTGAATGCTTTTTTCTCCTTGGCTTTTTAAAAATATTATTCACAATGTTGGATGGCTTTCTGAATGGAGGAAGGAGGAGTTCAGGGAGAATTTAGGTGAAGCAAAAGCAAAAGATAGCAATAAAAAAATTTATTTTAAAAAATACTCTGTAGCCCACCTGTGCCCACCAAGGATAATACCCTTGTTCCATCTGCAGTTTTAATTCCTTGGAGACGGTAGTGCTAGAAGACTGTCAATGGTACAGCATTGCAGGAAGAATATTTATTCTGAAAAGATGACCCTTTGTACTGAGGAGCAGTTTAAGATTACCAAAAGCACTACACAAATTCCTGGTCCACTCTTTTTTTTCTCCTATTCAATTTTGAACTAGATTCATTGTCCATCAACTGAGATACTATCTGCAAAAGCATGAAGTACACAGTACCTAGCACATAGTAGGTGCTTAATAAATGCTTCTTACCTTCCCTATTCCCATCTATACCATACCATAGGTCATACTTGGGAAAATAGACAGTCTTCAGCCAGTTGACTTTTCTTGTATGAATTATTATATCAGTTTGTTTATGGTAGTCATTGAGGAGGCACTCTAATATCTTGGGATTTGAAGCAGTCAGTACAATGTTATCTGAAAATAAAAGTATCAGGAGGGCCTCACCCACTGTGGGGAATAGTTTAAGATCTCTTCCAGCAGAGTGGTCTATCTCTTTGTGGAGAATCCATCTTCTTGCTTTATACCACACTTCAGGTTATTATTGAAAGGATATTTTGGGTTAAGAAAATGAAGAACCAGAGTTTAAACTGCTTGCCCCCTACATGAAGCAAATAGTCAAGTCTGGATTTGAACCCAGAACTTTTGGCTCCAAATCCAGTGTTAGTCCCACTACATGAACAAGAGTTACTCAAAATGAGAAGGCCTAAAGGGTTGGTAGAGGGAGGGCCAAAAATCATGAGATCACAGGTTTACCAAGTATCACCATCTAACCAGGAGGCAAGAAACGCTTGGAATGACATAAGTTATCACACATAAAGATAGAAATCATTCAAGGAAAGGTAGTCATCAAACAAAGTGCTTGTTCCCAAATTGGGAAATGTAAAAAGTTCTATTCATGCATTCATTCAACAAACATTTGTTTATATCCCTGGCACTGTGGCAGAAAATGGGACTACAAACAAAAGAAAAAAAAGAAACACCAAGAAACTTATGCTCTAGGGATTAAGGGACAATATAAACACCACGTATGTACAAAGTGAATGCAAAGTTCTTTTGGGGTAAGAAAAAGCACTGAGTGGATCATTAAAGCCATATTTCTCTCTTCTAAATCAATGAGAAATTGATGATTAACATGAAGAGAAATTAGAAACCTTCCCAGAAGAGGAAAAAAAATTCTAGATAGTAGGCAAGAATCAAAGAACTGAGGAAAGGGGCTATAGACATACATAGATCAAAGGTGGATGAGGATTTTATTCTTTAGGGCAAAAGAACTGAATCTACAGACCTCTCCTTTAGCAAAGACAGACATTGCAAGCACTTTAGCATTTAAAAGGTACAAAGTATATGACCCTACTTCTGCTGCTGCATAGCCCAAGTGGAACGTTTGAATGGAGAGGACAAAAGGTGAACTTAGGCTTAAAAGCAGAATTGAGCCATTATCGATTTCAAAAGCAATTAAGTGTCTCCTGGGTGTGTGGTACATGCTAGCTAGGCAGTGGAGATACAAAGAAAGAAATGAATGATTTCCCACCCCTCATGGATCTTACATTCTGCTGTGGGAGTGTTACTCATGAACAGAACAATAAAAACTAAATATATCCAAATTTATTTCACTAACAACTAAGGAGATCAGGAGAGTAAGTACACATGCAGGATGTGGTGAGACTTCCACTGTGTTTTGTGCAAAAATGAGATTCTACATCCAAACATGCTCTCCAGACACAGGAGTCCACTTGGGCAAAGACACAGCGGAGGGAGATGATATATCATATACTGGGGGAAAGTAGCAGGAAAGTTTGGCTCACTGAGGAGTCTCTGAGGTCCCCAGGAGTGCTGAGATGAAGAGCCCAAGCTGAAGCTGCCTTGGACTATTACAAAAATGCCTCAATTCCAGCTGCCCACAGCCAATTGAAAAAGCCACTTTTTAACCATGTGGTTAGCAAGCAAGAACCAGTTTCAGAATGCCTAGGTAATCTCCAAGGAACTGCCATTACATGCCATCGTGACTCCTCCCGAAACAGGTTCTTTAACCCCTCCAAGTAGAGACTTTGCATCAACCCAGCACACTGAAAGAAGTGCCCTGCACGTGCACCAGTCCCCACATTCAGACAAATAGGAAATTAAAAACCACATTCCCAAGCCTGGGGGACTAACTAATTTGGTGGATTGTTAAGGATGGCTTTGAGAAAAGAATGGTAAGGGAATGGATCCCTAGACTCTAATTAAATGATATTTGAACGAACCAAGAAACCCAGAGTTAGAATGAAGTGCCAGCTGCAGAAAGTTTGACCTCATTTCAAGCCCAACATGCTTGACTTTTAAAGATTTAATCACTTATCTTCTGGGGAATTACACAGTCTGGACCACTTGATTCCTGAAGTTAAATCATGGTGCTTTTGAGCTAGGTTAGTTTTCTGTACCCCCAAATAATTACACTAGTTTTAAACACACATACTCTAACCTTCCTTCTCTAAGCAGGGGGTCCAGATCTAGGCCCAGCTAGTAAGTCTTACAAACCATAGGTAGATGACTCAACCAGAACTTATCACCACTGGTAAGAACATGACCAGGAAGGTTTGTCTCTAAGTACATCTTTGTGCATAAAAGGGAGCACAATCATTGATTGTGAGTTAGCTTTTTTTAATTCTTGGAGAAATTACCTTTAGTGAAATTTACAAATGTCACATTTGTCAACTTGTTATTGGTTGAATATGACATCTGAGGATTTAACATAAATTTTGGAGTATTTTAAGAGCCATATTTTGCACCAGTTGGTGATGCAATGGATAGAGCAGCAGGTCTGGAGTCAGGAAGACCTGAGTTCAAAGTTGACCTCAGACACTTACTAGCCTTGTGACCCTGGGAAAGTCACTCAACCCTTTTGCCTCAGTTTCCTCATCTGTAAAATGAACTGGAGAAGAAAATGGCAAACCACTCCAGTATCTTTGCCAAGAAAATGTCAAATGGGTCACAACGAGTCAGACACAACTGAAATGACTGAACAACAAACAAAAATATTAATTTGGAAATATATTGTCATGTGAAATTAGGTAATAAAGCCTGGCAGTTTAAACCACAGAACATATTCACATGTAACCTAGAAAAAACTGTTTTGGGTGATTAACGTTTTACTACATAGACACCAAGTCAAAAGTCAACATCAAGCTCCTTGAGAACAGGCCTGGGTTTGGGAGGTTTTGGTTTTTGTTTTTCCATATCCCCAATACTTAGGACAATGCCTGGCGCATAGTAGGTTCTTTATAAATGTTTGTTGACTTAACAACTCAAAATTCAAATAAACAAATGATAAATGTATAGATATCTATATACACAAAGATATACAAATATATATTTTAATTAATTGCATTCATTTTCTTAAGGAGACAATGAAATGGTAAATCTATGACATGACATAGGTCTTCTGTCTTGTTTGACAGGTATAAAAAATGGCAGCTTCTTAGATATTCTCAAAAACAGGAAAGGGAGCTAGAAACTAAAATTCCCTGCTTCTCTCTTCTTTACTGCTTCAGTAAACACAAGTTATCATTTTAGCAAGATACATTTCTCTCCAGCAAACTATATCATTACACAAATGAAACTGATGAACTCTGAAATATATTTCACTCTAAAAGTCAATTTCTTTTAATACCATGGCTGCTATTTGTTTGAGGTTTTGAGGAAAAGGAGTTAACAGAACAGTATTTTGAAAATTAATCACTCTGCTCTTCATTTCTAAGAAATACAAATGAATGTCTGGGTTTGGAGAGTACAAATAAAAACCTTCCCTTGACCCTGCTGACTTCCTACATCCTGTCTTCAATTCTCTTGTCTTTCACTGTTAGATTTCTCAAGTGAGTGCTCCACAGGCCTTTTCTACCTCCTTACCTACTCTCTCCCAATATCTGTCTTCCATCAGCACCACCATACTGACATTTCTTCCTTTCTTTCCACAACCCAATCCATCCTTTGCACTGCCAACCAATTCATCTTCCAAACAATTCATCTTCTTTAAACTCAACATTTGGCAGGTCAAAAACCTTCAATGACTTACTCTAAGTAAGTTAACAAAGTTCATATTCCTTAAAGGCCTTCTACCATTTGGCTGCAAACTTCATTTCCAGGCTTATCCCAACATATTCCTACATTAATGCTCAGTATCAGTTTAAATTGGTTATCTAATGGCCCTGGAATGCCTTGCCCTTTGCCTCTTCCATGGTGATGATAAGAGTATCTGGCTGTTAGCCAAAGTATGCCTACTTTAAAGCCTACCTCACCCAGAAAGCCTCTTTACACCAACCCAGCCCACAGACAGTAAATGATTAATTATAAAATGAGTGTTATACACATTAGGCTCTATAAATCTGGACAAAAGGACTTTTTGTGTGACCCATTTTGTGATTAGATAGATGGATGGATGGATAGATAGATAGATAGATAGATAATAGATAAATAGATAGATGACTTATTAAACACTAGGGGTCAGGCTGAGGATACAAGCAAAAATAAAAGTCCTTGCCCTCAAGAAGCTTATATTCTTTTTTATTAATTACAAATTTTATTATTTAATATTTTTTAGTTTTCAGCATTGATTTCCACAAGATTTTAAGTTACAAATTTTCTCCCCATTTCTACCCTCCCCCCACTCCAAGATGGCATATATTCTGATTACCCCATTCCCCAGTCAGTCCTCCCTTCTGTCACCCCACTGCCCCCTATCCCCTTTCCCCTTACTTTCTTGTAGGGCAGAATATATTTCTATGCCCCATTGCTTGTAAGCCTCCTGGGTGCCAGGCTAAGTCCTAGGGATGGAAAAAAACTATTCCCATCCTCAACAAGATTAAATGCCACTAAGGGGCATAAGGGACCATGTCTCTCCTGGGCTTTTATTCTCCAATCCTCGGCCCTTATACATATTTATTTGGGCCTTCCTTGGCCTCCGTATTCCTCAAGGAATCAAAGTTTCTAAGGTATCTTTTTGGAGTTCCCCCTTCTACATACTTTCCATGTTATTGTATTGTAGATATTATCTTCTGACCCTTTTTTCTGCTGTGCCTCTCTCTTAGAAATAAAAATTCCTACAGGTAATAGAGAGGATAGAGATACTACTCCACGATAGTAATTTTCATATGTTCCCAATTGTGCAGTTCATTACTACCCTTTACCTTTCTCATGATTATTTTTTCCATTGGATATGAAATCTATCTGGGTTCATGCCTTCCCACTCTTCAGGGTATCAGCTGCCCCCAGGAGATCTGGTTCACTTTCTCCAGAGGCAGGATGAATGGATGATCTCTCTAAAGACCAAATACCTGCAGATTAGCTCTAATGTAAGGTCCCTAGTTCCGTTTACAGAATGTCTCTTCCTTCATAGGAACTTTCTTCACTGGGTCTCCCACACCATTGAAATAGAGATCCCCTTTACTTTCTACCAGTTCAATCCTACCCTTTGCCTTCTCATCCATTGTCCTGGAGGCCCCTCTTCCTGAGGAATTATAGGGGCTATATTCCTTTCAAGGTCAACCTTTGATTTGATTAGGATAGAACACATATTCTTCTCCCCCCTTTTATGAGCCCTCTCATTCTGAAATTCAGTCCCACAAAAAAGCACTGATTCACCTTTAAGCAGATTATTATGAGGTTTAGTCCTTGGCATTTCAGGACTATTTCTCCATCATCAATCTCTAGATTCCTATTTCATCGTTATCTTCTTTCATACTTTTAGACAGAAATCTCTTAATAGCCTCTGTTGTTCTTCCTGTTATTGTTGTCCCTGGTTGCTTTCTACCTGTCTTGTATTGTTTGGGGCGTTTGAAAAGCAAATAATTTGTTTAGATCTGGTTCAGTTTGTAGAAATGCTTTGAACAACTCTTTTAATTAAATAGCTATCATTTTTCATTAATGGTTATGCTCAGTTTTGGAAGGTATATATAACATCTTAGGTTGCATCTTGAACTCCTTTAGTCTCTGATATATTGTTATTCTATTCCCTCCTGTAGTTTATTGTGTTTGTACTTTTTATGGTGGATACAGAATAGTCCTAGTGTTATTCAATTTTCTTTTCTTTTATATCTGAAAGTCTTTCTTGGGACCACTTGCAAAACTTGTTGTTTGTCATTGGAATTTTAAAATTTAACCACCATGTGTCTTAGAGCTTGCAGCATAAGAATGTTTTGTTTTCTTTTGTTCTGAGGAAACCTGGGGATTTTTTCAACTGGCACTTTTTTTCTGTATATAGAAGTTTGGGCAGTTTTCTTGCATTATTTATCGCATTATTAGGGTTCATGTTTTTTGACATGTCATGTTCTTCTGAGAGACCTAAGTTGCTTTTACGTAGCCTTTGAAATCAATGTGTTATTTTTTCAATAAAGAGATTGTATTTCCTTTTAACATTATTGCTTTTTGCTTCTCTTCTTCCAGATTGTCTTTCCTCTTGGTGTATTTTCATTCCCAACTAAATCAGTTATTCTATCTTCTGAAGGATCCTCTAACACACTGAAAGCCTTCCTTTTATTTCTTTGACACCTCAAGGGTTCCAGGGTAGTACTTAGGCCATCCATATGTTGTTTCACATTCTTGTTACATGACCATCCCACTTTCTTATGGAACTATACATATCCTCCATAATACCTTATATATAATTTCTTGAATGCAAGCTATCATGTGGAACATGCTACAACCTCACCCATTGTGTTTGGGGCATTTTCTAACTTTAATTCTTCTAAGATCTTGAACTTTCATTATTCTTAATCATATGGCAACCCTAGAAAGAGCTTAATGTTACAGAGATGGACTCTTGCAATAGTGAACAGCTTGGGAATTACTGAAAGCACTATACACCTTGCTAGATGTCAAAAACCAGTAATTATGGAACAAAGTGATCCCTGAAGTTTCATTTCTCATGGAGTATTGTGATTTTAATGTCCACATGGGAGATATCTTGTATGAAGAGAGCCTTACAGACTGCAATTTGTTCTCCAGAGACAAACGCTTTCTCTAAATCAATAAGCAATAAACATAGAAGAATTGTGGGTTTGCTACATTTCTCAGATAATTATTTAACAATATCTTATATGGCCTGCTTTAGAACATCCCTTTAGAAAGCCTACTTATTCCCATATCACATTCATAGAAAGGATATACTAGATATATGCACAGAACATTCTCCTCAGAATTATCGCAAGATGAGAAAGTAGATACTTGGGTTGACTGTATGGAAGTAGCTGATTGAGATAACTTCTGCCTAAGCAGCCATTTCTTTATGTGTTTCATTTTTGTGATGTCATTCAATGTTTACCAGTCTTCTTAAAGAAATCACTAAAGATGCCCTGGCATCATGAGACCCCTCAAAAGTCTACAAGCCTTTAGCCTAATCCCAAACAATGTTTTAGCACAGTTTTTGCTATACTCTCTTGAGCTTATTTTTTCATGGAAGTTAACACATGTCTTGTAAGGTCTCCACCAAATTTCTCTACTTTTTCATCCCCTGAAACAAATGTTGACACATAAGGTTCAATATCTTCTGAGTCATTTTTGCTTCCACTGGTTGTAAGACATACACGTTGCCAGAAGTAAACAAGTATCCTATTATACGACACTTTTGGCTTTCTTTGGGGGAATAAGGAAACCAACTCAATTTATCAGCTTTTCTGAAGAAAATCTGAAAGCCTTCCTTCCATTTATTTTCCACTTTTTTAATATTTCATTATCAGTTATTCAATAAGCATTTATTAAATATTTGTAATGTGTCAAACACTGATCTAAGGACTGGGGGAAAATGAGAGGTATAAACAGTCCCTGCCCTCACGGACAGTACATTCTAATGGGTAAGACTACATGGAAATACCTAGTTACATACAATATGTGTACCTACGATATCTCCCTACAGGGTGGATGAAAAGCAATCTCAGTGAAAGGTACTAGTGCTTTGAGGGGATTAGGAAAGACTGCCTGAACATTATATATGACTACAGACACAGGGTATCTGTAAGGACTAACTTTGATAGACTTGATTCCTTTCATCAATGCAAGGTTCAAAGATAGCTCCAAAAGACTCATGATGGAAAAAGCTATGCACATCCAGAGAAAGAATTATGGAGTCTGAATGCAGATTGAGGCAATCTTTTTGCTCTCTTTTTTTCCTTCTTTTTTGGTTTCATTTCTCCATTCTCACAATTCATTCCATTGGTTATAATTCTTCATTACAGCTAGACTATTATGTAAATAAGTTCAATGTGAAGGTATATGTAGAACCTACATTGGATTACATACCGTCTTGGGGACTTGGGGGGAGGAGTAGGAGAAAGAGAAAATTTGGAAACCAAAAACTTGTGGAACTGAGTGTTGTAAACTAAAAATAAAAAATAAATTTATTTTTTAAAAAAAGAAAGACTGCCTATAAAAGGAGCTGAATCTAAAAGGAAGGTAGGTAGGTAGGAGTTAGGAGATAGAAGTGAGCAAAGAGCATTCTAGGCACAGGGGATTACCAATACAAATGTTTGGAGACACCGTTGGAGACACTGGAGACATTATCACATTTGAGGAGCTACAAGTCTGCCAGTTTAGCTAAATTGTGGAGGGTGTGAGGGGGAATAGAGTGTATAAGAAGACTAGGAAGGTACAAAGGGGCCAGGTTATAAAGATTCAATTGAAAGCCAAAATGAGGATTTTATATTTGATCATGAAGATACTAGGGAGCCCAAAAGAGTTTATTAAATAGGGGGTGACATGGTCAGACTTGTGGTGTAAGAGGATCACTTTGAGAGCTGAGTGGAGGATGGACTAGAGTGGAGAGAGAGATTTGTGGCAGGGAGACCAACCAGTAGGCTATTGCTATAGTCTAGGTGAGGTGATGAGGGCTTGCACCAGGGTGGTGACAGTGTCATAAGAGAGAAGGGAGAGTATGTTATAAAGGTTAAATCAGCAAACCTTGGCAATAGATTAGATGATATCTAAGTAGTGAGCCTGGGGGACTGGGAAGGTAGTGGTGCCCCAACAGCGACTTGGAAAGAGGGAAGAGGTTGGGGATGAATAATGAGTTTATGTTCATGTCTGAACATGTTGAATTAGTGATGTGTGAGAATCAGTGCTTTTCTAAAGATTTTACTTGAATTTCTCTCCATCATGAGAGATCACATTCCCTGTATCTATACTCCAATGACTGATCTTCTGCACCTTCTTGCAGCCAAATCCATTGCCATTGGCCACTACCATACCTTAGCTTTTTGGAATATACTATTCCATTCTCTTCTGAAATTTTTGGTACATATGGAATGGTCTTGTGTCAACTGAATTTATATTTGAAGGTTTTTCTTCTGGTTGCTTGAAGAAGTTGTTTGTCATTAGAATTGTTTAATTTAACCACTCTGTGTCTTCAAGTTTGTAACACAGTGTGTGTGTGTGTGTGTGTGTGTGTGTGTGTGTGTGTGTTTTACAGGAAAGAACCAGTGAATTCTTTCAATTAGCACTTTGTTTTCTATATTCTCATGTTTTCTTGTATTATATATTGTAGTATGGTGTTCAGGATCTTAAACTTATGTTTTTTTTCTGGAAAGTCTATGGTACTTTTAAGTTATCTTAACCTGTCTTTGAGATCATTAATATGTTTGACTTAACAAATACTTATTGACTGACTATGTAGAGATCATGGGTTTTTTTTAACATCACTGGTTTTTGCTTCTCTTCTTCCAAATTGTCTTTCACATTAATATATTTCTATTCCTAATCAATAGTTCTTTCTTTGCTTCTTTGGAGATACTTGCCAACATGGAGCCAAATTTTCTTATTCTGCTAATTCATTCTGCTGTGCAGGCCATAAATTTTTAAATTTGTCCTTCTTAAAATTCTTTCAAGACTCTAATTTCTCTCTTAAACCTTTAGAGACAGTTGTTCTTTGGTTCTGTGCTCTCTTGAGATTCCACAGAGCTGTCTGTTTCATCATATACTGGGTCTATCTCCTTTGTTTTGCAATATTTGTTTAGAGACACTTGTAGTTCCATAGATATCATGGTAGTCAACTTCCCTTCTGCTTGAATATCTTTCTAGTTGATTTATTTGCTTGTGCCCTAGGTTTTTTTACTGAGTTTTCTTCTTCCTGAGATCTTCATTGATTTTAATCTTTTCCTTATATTCCCCCTATTGCTCACTTCCTGACTTCTTCCCCTTTGTTTATGGGTTCCCTGGAGCCAGTGTCTAAAATTCTCCTCCTCTCCAGTTGGGTTTTTCACCAGCCTCAATTCCTACCCCAGGAGAAGGAAACAGAATTGGCCTCAGTTAGAAGCTAGTGCCCTTTCCTTCAAGCCTAGTACAACTCCAAAGCTGGCCAGTAACCAACTCCAGTTCCTTCTATTTTTCAGTTCTCTGGCTGAGCACTGCTGCCCTAGGTCACAGAGTTGAGGTCTGCTTGTAGAATATTGGAGATGTGGGCAGAAGTAAGATTGACCGGCAAAAACTGCAGCAGCAGGGAAATTGCTGTGTGAATTTAAAAGCATAAGCTGGAGGGTTAGATTTTGTGCTCTGACAAGCCATACGGTGAGGAGAAAGGGGTGCTAAGTGAGCATATTTAGAGATTTACATTTCCTGTTCTAAAATAATAGGGCTATTGCCTTGTTAGACTTCTTAATGACTTGGCCTGTGGAGGTAGCTTCAATTGAGAGTCATTTTGTTAGTCATGTGACCTGTATCACTCTAGTTCTTAAAAGACTGGTCACTGCCAATTCTTAATAGATAGATAGCTAGGACTATACACATTGCTTTAAGGACAAGATATGTGTGTGTGTGTGTGTGTGTGTGTGTGTGTGTGTGTGTGCATACATGCTTTAGAAAACTGTAAAGTACTGTATACATATTAGTAATCACCCCCGTTATCATCACTAACATAATAACAGTTGACATCTGTATGCCAACTATAAGAAACCTTATAAGACTCTTTCATTTTTGCAAAATTCTGTACATATATTATCTCCTTCAATCCTCACAACAATCCCATAAAGTAGATATGACAGGTGTATTAATCTCCACATTACAAATGAAGAAACCAAGACTCGGAAATGTAACCCATTCATAGTCATATGGATAGTAAGCATCAAAGGTGAGATTCAAACCTGGTCTCTCCGGCAAAGAAGAATGTCAATCTTCATGAGTTCTCCATTTTTCTTCCTTACTTAATTGAACCCAGGTCAGAACTCTCATCCGTAATTCACTTTCATCTATCTAGTTTTCCAAGACAATTGTATGCAATATCTCAAATCCTATATGTAATTCAGCTTACCCCTAATAACAAATCAACAGGCCAGGTTCTCCACTGGGTCTTATCCAACCCTGGGCCATCAGCCTATAGTGGACCCAGGATAAATAAAGAAAATCATTCCGTCACTGTTTGTACATACTTTTTCTTCCATCACTCTTGCAAAAAACGTCAACATGGAAACCAAGAGAAAGGATTCCAAGATTGAGAATTTCCATGATTACTTTGCAAATAGAAGCTTACAAAAAAGGGAGACCAATTCTCTGTTCCAAGGAGGACAGATTTACATGCACCAAAGGGAAACAAATGTAGCTTAAGGAGCCACTTAATCCTCATTCAAGCAGATCTAATCAGGATGAGGTGCCCAATCAAATTGCAACTATGATCTATCGAAGTTATGAGTCTGACAATTCCCACAAGGGGAAGAAAAATAGGCTATCAAAAGATATGCAGGTGCGTAGATGCAGCAGTGGAACAGCAGAGTTATAGAATTGTCCATTCTGTTTCAAGGTCTAGATCATATTAATACAGTCCTTGAGGCTTTGTGCTGTCAGTAGAAACCCCTGATGTGAAATACATACATACATGTACCTATAGATGCACATATTTATTTATTTATGTGTGAGTGCATTGGTCTGGGGGCATCTTATTGCTAGAAATCATGCCGAGAACAAAGAAAAAAGAGTTTACAGCAAAGTACCAGAAATAATTAAGCAGTCAAAGAAGTTGATTTATAAGGAAGGAATAAAATAACTACATACCTACAGTTTAAGGAAAAAGGAAGGATAATAAGAAGTTTAACTATCTATAATATCTGAAAAGGTCATGATCATTAATATAGGAGAACTCATTTAATACAGTAAAAACAAGAATAATAGGTGAAATTAGAGGCCCTGCAAAAAGAACCAGAAAGTATTTCTTGAAAGTGAGAAAAATAAGCATACAAAATATTTGTGGATTGAAAGTCTATTATCTTTGCCATCTTCCAAAGTACCAAATAAGTCAATTCTAACCAACAAAAGGATCCTTGCTAAAAAAAAATTAATAGATGTCAGTTTCATGAAGCTAGGAGTGATACATGGGTCATTAAAGAGGTCCACCTACAAAATTTCCCTGTGCTGTTAATCCAGCAAAATTCAGTTCAGTGAACTCCAGGGCAAAGCCAAAAAATCTAATTTTCTAGTTTTGCATTCTCTGCTATGAATAAGAAATTTTAGCTGCTTGATTTGTCTTTGTTATATATGTACTTTATATGTATGCCCAGGGGTTCCAGGGTAATGAATTCATTTAAAATTATTGAAGTACAGAAATATAAATAAGTACAACTTTTTCCCTCTGGGGAAATTAGGAGTTGGGAACACTACCTCTTAACAAAGAAGAAGAAGTAAATGAGCAGCAATCCATAAGACTTAAGAAACTATGAATTGGGACATCACAGATTAGTTTTCTTCTAGTACTGTTTCTATTTAAAAAAAAACTTTAAGGATGTTCATAGCAAAAGTAAGGAAAGCACAAACAATAAAAGCATGACTATGGTAAACATGTTGACTTTTTGACTGCTACATAATCTCCAAGGCCAATTCTAACTCTGCCATAAGGAGGTAGATTTCTTTGTTGTGAAAAGCAATGAACTCTTTATTTGATGAGTGCTTCTAGAGGTATTAGAAGGCAGTTTGGCAGAAATCAAGTTTAGACCAGCATCTTAAACCATACATAATAAGCATCAAATGGATATATGGTATAAATATAAAAGGTCATTTTTTTAAAATAGAAAATGGAAGGAGCTTCCTTTCATAGCTATGGCTAGAAAAAAATCTGTAACTAAATAAGGCATAGTGGTAATAATTAAAGAGAAGATGGACAATTTTGTTTAGATAAAACTTTTAAAAGTTTTTGCAAGGCTAGGCCTGGTACACACCTATAATACCTGCTACTGGAGAGGCTGAGGTCGGAAAATCTCAAGACTAGAAGCTCTTGGCTGCAGTGGAATAAGCTGATTGGGTGTCTGAACTAAGTTCAGCATTAATATGGTAAACCCTTAGAAGTAAAGGGCCACCATGTTCCCTAGGAAACAGAACAGGTGAAAGCCCCCATACCATTCTGCAGTAAAATCAAGGACCCAAGAAGTGTGGGGCTTAGGAAAGATATATGCAGGACCCAGCTGCAGTGATTGCTTGAAGTTTCCCTGCAGCAGTGACCCAACTGGTCATTCCCATGTTTCAAGACCACAGATCTCACTCAATTCTACTCCTCTGGAGAGAAAAGAGAATATGCAGCATGCTTTAGGGGAGGATCACAACGTTGTTGGACCTATAGCAACATTGACTAATAGAGAAAGGAAGGGATTACTAGAAAGAAACAACGAAAAGAAGAAAAATCAAGAGGGAGACTGGTAAAAGCTGAGAATGGAAGAAAAATGAGCAAACCATTTCAAAAAATATACAACACAATGAACAATTACACCTCAGTGAAGGAAAACAAGCCAAAATCTCTGAAGTAGATAAAAGCATTACAATAGATTTAAGAGGCCCCTAGAAATTACAATCCAGCAACTCAGACTCTCCATAATGTTTTCAAAAGAGCAATGAACAAATTAAGCAAGGAATCAAAAAAGCAAAGACCTAAATTATACCTCTAAAAGAAGAAATGCACAGGTCTGAGTACAGAAATTAGAAAAAATGGCAGAAACAGAGGGTTAGGCTTCTACAGTTTTTTAACTCTTAAGTTTTTCTTTTTGGGAAAGGGGAAGCCAGAAAAGTTATGAGACCAAGAAATAATAAAATGAAACATAAAGAATGAAAAAATAGAAGAGAATGTGAAACATCTCATAAGGAAAACAGTTGATCTGGAGAACAGATCAAGAAGAGAAAACATAAAAATAATCAGATTGCCAGAAAGCTATGATCAAAAAAAAAAGAATCTTGATAAAATAATCCAAGAAATAATTAAAGAAAAATCTTGATGTGTTAGAACAAGAGGAGAAAGTAGAAACATAAAAAATAAACCAATAAACCACCTGAAAGAGCCTCTATGGGGAAAACCTATAGGAATATCATAGTCAAATTCCAAAACCCCCAGCTCAAGGACAAAATATTATGAGCAACAACAAAAAATAATTTAAATATGTCAGTGCTGCAATTAGAATCACACAAGACTTAGCAGTGGTGACACTAAAAGGCCACAGGCCTTGGAACACTACACATCGAGGAGCAAAAGAACTGGGGTTGTATCCGAAAATATCATGCCCAGCGAAGTTAAGCGTAATCCTGAATGAAAAAAAAAATGGGTATCTAATGAATTGCAAGACTTTCAGGATTTTGTTTTAAAAAAAAGAAAAAAGAAAACCTGAACTTAATAGCAGATTTAACATGTAAGATCCAAGAGAAATATAAGGTAGATATCAAAGACTAATTAATTACAAGGCACTCAATAAAGACAGACTGTTTGCCTTTTATATGAGACGATGTAAAACATGTCTAAGATTGTTATTAGTAGTTGGGCAGTTCATAAGTAAGATTGGGGTAGACCTGAGTATGATGCGATTTTAAAAAATAAAACTGTTTAGGAACGGGTAAAAAAGAGTATTTTATACAAATGATGTGCAAGAGGAAGAAATGACAGAGAGGGATTATTAGATGGGGGAGGAAGGCTGGTAGTTCTGGAACCCTACTTTCATCAGGAATGGGTTTAAGAGGGAACAATTCATATATGTCTAGAAGGGTACAAAAGTCTCCTAAATTCAGAAAGAAATAAAAGGCTAAAGGAATGGGGGGGGGAGAGGATAAGGGAAGGATTCTTAAAGGGGAAGGTGATGGAATAGGATGGGGGCACTAATAGAAGGGTGTTTAGATTAACAAGCATGCGAGAATAAGGAAGGGATCCTTGAAGGGGGGGTAGGTTAAGTAATAGTGGGGCAAGGTAACCACTAGAAGTAAAGTGGAGAAGTCAGGAGGGATAGGAAATAAGAGATACACATGAACATAAAATAAAGATAAGGAGTAGAATTTATTAGGGGAAAAAAGCAGGAGTAGTAATCATTATCTCAGACAAAGTTAAAGCTAAAATGGATTTAATCATAAGAGAAAAAATAGGAAAGCTACACTATATGCCAGCCATATTAATCAATACTGTTTTAAACTATTTAAAATAACTAGATAGTATAATATTACTGTGGTATAGGAAATGACAAATTGGCGGACTTAGAAAAATACAGAAAGACTCAGACTTATACAAAGGAAGATGTTATTCACCCTCAGAGAAACAGAGGACAAATAAGTATAGTGGGATCTTATATAGATGCATATGAATGTATGTGGCTATATATGATTATAGATATATTATAGATATGTAAATATATGTATGTGTAGATAAGTGTACATAAGTGTATATGCACATATATGTGTGTGTATTATATATGTGTGTATATGTACGGGTATATATATATATATATGTGTGTGTGTATGTGTGTGTGTGTGTGTGTGTGTGTGTGTGTGTACATCTATACTTAAGTATATCCTTCTTTAAGGAGGAGATGGAAAGGGGAAAAAAAGACACAGTAAAAAGTGCACAGCAGAGAACTAAAGAAAACTTACAAGGAAGCAGAGAAAAGCCGGGCACTCTGAACACGATGCATAGTACTTATTATACAAGCATTCTTGAAATGAAAATCTATTGCTGCATATTTTGAATCCTCTCATGTTCTGCTGTGCACATGGCAATGCTTTTTTTCTTTTCTTATTTTGTATTTAAGTTTTAACATTTAAGTTTAAAATGTTTCTTTTCCTTTCTTACTGTGTATTTAAGTTTAAAATAAGTTAATAATTTTTTTAAAAGTATGCTTAATATATATATATACAAAAATACAGTGTAATGTGGCAGGGGGAGAATCATGAATAGCTATAGGGATAAGAAATGGCCCCATGTGGGAGATAGAGTTGAACTTAATTGACCGAGTAAAGAAGGGAAAAATTGCTCAATTTAGCAAATATTTCTTTCCATCTTTTTAAATTTATTTTTATTAAGATTTTTTATTTTTAGTTTACAACACCCAGTTCCGTATGATTTTGAGCTCCATATGATTTTCTCCCCCGCCACCAAGATGGCATGTAATCTTATATATCTTCTTTTTTGTTATTGTTGTTTTGGTTTTTGGCAGGGCAATTGGGGTTAAGTGACTTGCCCAAGGTCACACAGCTGGTACATGTGCCAAGTGTCTGAGGCTACATTTGAACTCAGGTCCTCCTGACTCCAGGGCCAGTGCTCTACTCACTGTGCCACCTAGCTGCCCCCAATATATCTTCCATATAACGTCACACTGAACTTATTTACACAATAGTCAAGTTGTAAAGAAGAATTATTACCAATGGAATGAATCATGAGAAAGAAGAAACAAAGCCAAAAACAAAAATAAAAGAGAGAAAAAATATGAAAAAAAAGAGAGCAAACAGTTTGCCTCAATCTGCATTCAGACTCCATAGTTCTTCCTCTGGATGTATATAGCTCTCTCCCTCATGAGTCCTTTGGAGTTGTCTTTGAACCTTGTATTGCTGAGAAGAGTGAAGTCTATCAAGGTTAGTCATCACAGAATCCATGTATCTGTGGTTGCGTATAACGTTCTCCTAGTTCTGCCCCGCTCACTCAGCATTAGATAGTGTAGGTTTTTCCAGATTATTATGAATTACGCTTTCCTTTTCTCTTTTTCTAACTGTCTGTCCCAATAAAAGTGTGCAAAGATTCTAAGAACCTAGATTTAGAGCTGGAAGAAACCTCCGAGATCATTCGGTCTAACCCCATCATTGAACAAAGGAGAAAACTGAAACCCAGAGAGAAAATGAGGAAATAAGCATGTATTAAGTACCTACTATGTTCCAAACACTATACTAAGCACTCTTCTCTCATTTGATTCTGGAAGGTAAGTGCTATCATTTTATAATTTTGTTTTATAATTGAGGAAACTAAGGCAGACAATGGTTAAGGGACTTTTCAGATTCACACAGCTAGTGAGCGTCTGATTCCAGGTTTGAACTCAGGTCTTCCTGACTCCAAGCCCGGCACTCATTCCACTGTGCCACCAGCTGCCTCTAAGAAAAGTAAAATGACTCCCCTGTGGTCAGACATGGGACATAGCTCAGGTTTGGAGCCAGGTCCCCCGAGTCCACAGTGAGCACTATTTCTATTTGGGGGGCTCCAAGGTTAGAGTCCCAGGTTCCCTGGCCCCTAGGACAATCACGAAATGATTTTTATTTATTTATTCCAAAATAATTTTCATTACTTCAGGGCAGCATTTCTTCACATTTCATAAGAAAACTTGTCCCTTAGGCAGATATTCAGCAGAGCCCATCCTGAGGTAAATTCTGACATAGGTAAAAATTGGCCACTGGTGCTCCCATCTCTCTTCAGCACCTAGTCTAACCCCTGAGAGGTAACACTCCACTCCCAAGTATCCATCTTGTATGTACCCTGTTCTCCAAGAGCTCAGCTCTCAGCCAGGTGTCATATATAGAAGGCAATCAGATCCACTACTCCTCAGGGATAACAATTCAATTTATCACATTAAGTGATACACTGGAACCCCAAAGGAATAACTGGAATGGTGTAATCACTAAAGAATGAAAGTAAATCACACCACACAAGCAAAGATCACGTGAAATAAAAGGGGCATTTGGAGGACAGACCCTAACGAACATCCTTCAAGATTGAGTTTTTGACAATTAATTCCATCTCAGCTATCCAAATGTAGATGGTCCAGTTAAGTAAAGGGAGAGCTGAGTCTCAAGCAGAAAAGGTGGAAAACTGATGAGTGAAATATTCTCACTTGAGCTTGGGCAAATAGCTGGAATTTAATCTATTTAATGTCCCTAAGAATGAAGAAACAAAATTTAAGCTCCCTCTGTTCTCACACCATGCGAGACTTAGGTTTGAATTTATGTAATCAACTATCCTTTATTGCACCCAGTACTGTGTTACAGCCTCATAAGGGAAATGGAGTGGAGAGGAGACTCGATGCCCATTACAGGCTGTAGTATGACCCTCCACAAGGCAATAGAAAAGAAAATGATACGTTAGCCATCCTTCAGCTCTGAAAATGCCATGTCTAGAGCTTCTTGAGCTCAGTCTGGGCATCTATGAAACATTGCAATATTATTTCACTTACAAAATCTACTTCAAGTAGTTACTCACTGCGGGATGTTCAGAATTTCAAATACCTTGGGAAAATGGATGAACACCTAAGAAAGCAGCTTTCTTTCATTTTTTTTTCAAATATCATCCAAGTTGTTGTTTTTTAAAAAAGAAACTCTTTTGAGGTTACAGTGTGTTAAGTGGGGTATCCAAGTGATAAAGCAAAAATAAACCAGATGTTCAACTTTTCTGCTTTACACCCTAGAAACCATTTGGTTAAGAGGGAAGGAAGGGCAGATTTTATGGGACAGAGGAAGATTCTCAGAGTTTTAAAAACCTTATCTCAGACGCTTTCTGGCTAGGTGACCATGATGTAGACAAGTCGGTCAAGCTCTCTCGGCCTCAATTCCCTTAGCGGTAAAACAGGGATGAGAATAATAACACCAACCTCAAAATGGTTGTTGTGAGCATCGAATGAAACAACATACGTGATATACTTTGCAAGTTAATATTATTATTTTTAGATGCTAATTACTGTTATTATTAATAATTATTAAAGTATTATTTATATTATACAATTATATAATATATGATTATAAGTTATTAAATTAAATTAAAATTATTAATAATAAAACATTTCCCTGAAATTTTAATCACTCATCATTATTATCATTGTTAACATAAAATCACAGACTTAAAATTGGAAAGGCCCTTGGAGACCTGCTAAGTGCAGTGTGCCGAACAAAAGTACAACATCTCCGTGGAGGGGGAAAATACAAGACAAAAATTAAATGTCATAATTGAACAGCCATGTAAATTACAGTCTTCCATTGGGACTCAGACAGGGCAAGTGGCCTGCCCTAAGGTGTAAAGCCAGTGAGCAACAGAGCTAAAGATGATAGGACATTTCTTTTTTCAGTCTTCTGGGGATTAAAGGACATGAGTATAAGAAGACAAGGCCGTGGTGCAAATGAACAGCAGCATGCCACAGCAGGTAGAACTTGGGCAATGAAGTCAGAAGGCCTGGGTTCAAGCCTTATCTCTGACTAAGGGATATGCAGTGGCATGCCATACTGGACTTGGAGTCATGAGGACCCGGGTTCAAAGTCCACCTCGGACACCTAGTAGTATGTAGAAGTAGTGTGACCCAGGACTGGTAACAACCTTTCTGTGCCTTGGTTTCTTCATTTGCAAAGCTGGATCAGTCGTTGGACTTAGTGGTCTCTAAAGTTGTCTCCAAAGATCTTTTCAACTTACAGCCCTGAGCCATAAGTCATAGTATGTTTAATATCCTCAGACAGCTATCTAAGTCTATGCTACAAAGGACTTGTGCATCTCTGCTGGAAAAGGGTGTTTCCTTCCCTGGAGTGACCTGGAATAACTTCTCTATGCTTAGTATGCTGTGTTTCATATAGTAGGCACTTAAGTGTTTGCTGAATGAAGGAATGAATTGGTCTCTAAGGATATTTTTATGGGAGAGGACTAGACAAATCCCCTATTCCCTTTCTTTCCTCCAGGGCATCATGTTATAGATCAGGGCTTCTTAACCTTCTGTTGTCAGGGTCCTGGACCCTTTGGCTGCCTGGGAAAGCTTGTGAACCCCTTCCCGGAACCATGTTTCATTCTGTGTTTTCTCTATAGTCTTAATTGAAGAAAATGCTAAATTTTAGTCACAGTTGAATAAAAATAAAAATGTATTTTTTCCACATCCAAGTTCATGGAGTCCCTGTAATCTATCCAAAGACCCCTTGCTAAGAATCCTAGTCCCTAGTTGCTTCACCCTTGCCCTTTTCATGGAGCCAATGAAGAACATTAGGTATTTTATACTGGTATAATATTCTCTAGGGATGGAGATGAAGACTTGCCTTGTGATCTCATTGGAATAGGGAATTCCCAAGTGGGGAAACTCCCTCTACTAATGCAGGATGGCACCTTCTCTGAAATTTAAATTGTTAAAAGGATAGAAAGAACGCTAGATTTTGAGTTGGATGACCTGGATGCAACTCCCAAGTCCACCACTTACTAACTGTACGACCTTAAGGAAAGTCACTTCACATCCAGGCTTTCTTTCTAGTAAAATGAAGGGGGAGAACTAGATGGCAAAATGTCCAGCACATATAAGTGCCTAATGAATGCTTGTTGACTGACCAGTAGAGGTCCTTCCCAGCCCTACATCTATTAATCAGTGTTCATTTTTAAAGTGGTCTTCTAGACACACTACTCCTGCCTTTGTTGTCTAAACCAATTAGCCTGCAGAGATGAGGTCCTTTGGTTACTCTGCCCAAGTCAGAAAATAGCGTTCAGTTCTAGGGACCCATGAGTTAGTCAATAAACCTTTATTAAGTGCCTACTATGTGCCAGGCACTGTGCTAAGTGCTGGGAATATAAAGAAAGGTAAGAGACATCTCTTGCCCTAAGAATAACATTAGTAAACCCATTGGGAGAGCAACCAATATGGTGAAATGCCTTGAATCCACATTATATCAGGATCATTTAAATAATAATAATAACATTCATATAGAGGTTCAAGCTTTATAAAATACTTCACAAATATTATCTCATTTTATTCTCACAAAACACTATGAGGTCGGTGCTATTATTATCACAGGTGAGGAAACAGAGGGAAACAGGTCAAGTGACTTGGCTAGAATCACACAGCTGGTAAGTGTCTGAGGTCAGATTCGGACTCAGGTCTTCCCTCCTTGAGGCCCAGTGCTTTGTCCACTCTGTTCAAACTGTACAGACTTCAGAAAAGACTCAGGAGAGGCATGACAGCTGACTTCAAGCATTTGAAGGTACATCCACATGGAGGTAGAATTAGTCATGTTCCACTTGGATATGCAGTAGGAATCTTAGACTGGTAGGCTGGCATCTTAACAGGCCAGTCGTGGAAATATAGGGAGACAGGTGAATGCTGGTGCCATTCCATGTAAACCATCAACTCCCTCCATGCCATGCACCCTTCAACATATGCACAAGTAGCAGTCACTTTGGGGGAAGCAGTCTGGTGCAGTGGAAAGTGTCGAATTGGAAGACAGAGGACAGAGGATCATGGTCCCTATTCTGCCTTTTACCAGCTATGTGACCCTGAGCAAGCCACTTGAGTTTTCAGGAACTCAGTGTCCTTATCTGTAAAATGAGGGGGTAGGACTGAAAAAGTCCCTCAATCCCAGGTTCAAATCTTTGATCCTTTAAAGTACTGTGAGAAGAGAGAGCTTCAGCAAAATGCCTTTTGTGGCATTCTCTTATTGACCCTGAGAGAGTTCAGAAGAGGAACCCAAGATTTACAAAAAGCAGCGACCCAGCAGGAGATAGAGCCTTTTAAAAAAAAATGAAACACCCAGCACCCTTAGAAGTAATGGGAATGAAGACTAAAGGAGGAACTTGGTTGTGCTATCATTTGAATGATTGCCAAGCTATATTTTCATTAATTTCATTAATCTTTTAAAAGAGAGGTTCTCACAGCATGAAGACAACTTTTTTCTTTCTGTAATAAGCAGAAAATTTAAATGAAAGTATAAAATGTAGCTCCCTATAATCCAAATAGCATATCAGTAATGGTTAGGGATTTGAATAGGCTATGGCTCATAATATTTGTCTGTTTACTATTTTAAATACATTTTAATAAGAACAATTAGACACCCCAACTAAAACACTTTGGCTCTTTCTGCACTGAGGGATTGAGAGGGCATTATTATCATTCAAACCCTTAAGAGAAGCATCTAGGTATAGTAGATAGAGATGATCCTTAAAGCAGCCAGAAAGATTTGGGTTCAACTCCTGTCTCTGAGAAATACCAACTCTGCTGCTGTGGGAAAGTCCCTGAATCTCTCAGTAATCTAGGTATTTAAGAGCCCATGTGTAGAGAAGAATGCCAACCTGCAGAGAGGCAGAGAGGGTTTCCTAAAGCTCAGCCCCTATCCCTAACTCTAGGGAACATCACCTAAGTATAATGTAATTACTGTACTTCATGGACTCCATGAAAACAGTACATTAGTGAACCAACATTATAAGAGGCAGCTAAGTCTATAACCACAATATGATGATGCAGCCAAATAAAATTTGAGCTATAAAAATAGATTAAAATCAGGCCATAGCAGAGCTGGACTGGGTAAGGTTGCTTAGATGCCTAAAAGCCCTGAGATTTCAGAGACCTGACATAGTAAGGCAGCAAGAGTACTCCAAAGCAACCACAGAATTGGGAGACAGGAGACAGGAGCTGGCTAGACAGGAGTGTCAAGCTGAAATAGAAAATTTGACTTTCAAACACAAGAATCAAGAGAAGCATGAAAAGGTAATCAAGAAAAAGAACAAGAAAAAGAAATTGCAAGGGACTTACTAAAAGTTGAACTGTTTTGTTTACATTCCTACATGGAAAGATGACATGTATGATTCATGAGACCTCAGTATTAGGGTAGCTGAAGGGAATATGCATATGTGTATATATATATATATATATATATATATGTATGTATATATGTATATGTGAGTGTGTGTGTATGTATATATGTATGTCTATATATTCATATATACACATATATATATACATATACATATACAGAGAGAGAGAGAGCGGGCACAGGATGAGTTGAAGATGAAGGGAAGATATCTAAAAGAAATAAAATCAAATTAAGGGATGAGAGAGGAATATATTGAGAGAAGGAGATAGGGAGAGATAGAGTGGGGTAATTATCTCTCATAAAAGTGGCAAGAAAAAGCAGTTCTGTAGGAAGAGAAAAGAAGGCAGGTGAGGGGGGAATGAGTGAATCTTGCTCTCACCAAATTTGACCTGAGGAGGGAATACCATACATACTCATTTGGGTATCTTACCCCACAGGAAAAAAGGAGGAAGAAGATAAAAAAGGGGGGATGATAGAAGGGAGGGCAGGTGGGGGTGGAGGTAATCAAAAACAAACACTTTGGAAAGGGGACAGGGTCAAGGGAGAAAATTCAACAAAGGGGGATAGGTTAGGAAGGAGCAAAATATAGTTAGTCTTTCATAACATGAGTATTGTGGAAGGGTTATACCTAATGATACGCACGTGGCCTAGGTTGAATTGCTTGACTTCTTAGGGAGGGTGAGTGGGAACAGAAGAGGGGAGAGAATTTGGAACTCAAAGTTTTAAAAACAGATGTTCAAAAACAAAAAAAAAAATAGAAACAGATCCCTGTTGGAGGAACATTGACTTAGAAAACCACAAATTACCTTTATCTATATTGTATTGTATTTTTATTTATTTTGTTAGATATTTCTCAATTGCAATTTTAATCTGGTTTTGGCTATACTTGAGAGTAGCCCAAAAGTCTGTGCTTAACCCTGTGGTCTAAAGAGTAAGAAATAAAGACGGATAAAGACAACCTAGGCTGGAGATGGAAAAAGCTAACTTTTTAGTCCCCAGGAATCTCTTTATTTCTAGCTTAAGATGTAGCTACAGATAAGGACTCTCAGAAGGGTTTGGACTTATTTCTAACCACTGGTCTCTCCCTATTTCCTAGTTCTTTCCATGTAGGCCTACAGACATGCCCAAATCATCCCATCCTTAAAAGACACTCACTTTTCACCCTACAATCCCCCTGGGCTGCCATCAACTATCTCTCCTCCATTGCTTTTCCCTTTGTAACATGACTTCTGACCTCATCAATAAATTGAAATTGGTGTCTACTGAGCAATGATTTTATTGGGCTTTTTCTTGGCTCTCAGTTTCTTTGAACCCTGCAGCATTTGAAACCATCTTCCTTGCTGGATACCCTTTCCTCTGAATTTTTGTAACACTGATCTCTCTCTCTCTCTCTCTCTCTCTCTCTCTCTCTCTCTCTCTCTCTCTCTCTCTCTCTCTCTCCTCTTCCTCTTCCTCTTCTTCCTTCTTCTTCTCCTTCCTCTTTCTTCCTTCTTCCTCCATCTCTCCCTCTCCCTATCCTATGTCTGGCCATCTCTTCATATACTCCTTTGCTAGATTATTATTCATGTCCTGCCCCTAACCATGAGTACATCTTTCCCCTTTATAACCTTTTACAGTGATCTGCCATTTCCCAAAGATTCAGCTATCATATCTATAGATTCTATAAATCCACCCCTATCTTTCTCCTGAGCTTTAATCCTGTATTAGCAATTGTCTATTGTACATTGTGAACAAGATATGTCTCAGACATCTCAAACTCAACTGAATTAGAAAACTAATTTTCTTTCCCCTGAAACCAACCGCATTACTGAACTTCCCTTTCTCATAACCCATACTGACAAACTCTGAGTTATCCATGACCAGGCATATTTGTTACACGGGTTTGGGTTTTTCTTTTTTTCAGCAAGGCTAGAATATAGGAAAGAGAGAGAGACAAAAATAAATATTTGTTAATTGAAAAAATAAATCCAATAATAAGGAAGGCCATAGAGAAAATGCAACTTGGCCTAGAGAAGAAGTTAAATAAATTTTAAAAATTAACACTTTTCAAATAGTTCATATGAACAACTTATTAACATTAGTGGAATGGAAATTTACTAGCCAAATTTCAGCTGAAACTTTTGCATATTTAGTGAGAGGAACTGAAAAATATATATCCTGATGTAGTGAACATAGCCAGTAGGGTACTTCTTCCATTTATATCTTTGTGACTTATCTTGTGAGTTAGAACAGCCAGTGAAACCAAGAATCAAAATAAAATAAACTGAGAACTAGACTTTTGAATTACTGTATCGTAAAGTATTAAACCAAGATTTTCAAAAAGAGCAAAGCATGTTCCATCCCACTGTTCTCCAAAAAAAGCATTGATGATAAAACTTAGGGAAAGTAGAAAAGTTTTAGGGAAGAGCTGAATAAGTTGTAGCATGTGAATGTAATGGAATATTATTGTGCTCTAAGAAATGATGAGCAAGATGGTTTCAGAACAAATCTAGGAAGACTTCTATGAACTCAGGCAAAGGGAAGTGAACAGAGAGAATATTGTATATAGTTAACAGCAATACTGTAAGGACGAACAAGTGTAAGAGACTTAGCTACGCTGATCAAGACAATGATCCAAGACAATTCCAAAAGACCCATGATGAAAATGCTGTCTACCTTCACTGAGAGAACTGATGAACTCCGAATGCAGATTAGAGCATTTGTTTTGCTTTCTTTATTTCCTTGGGGGTTTTGTCTATTATTTTGCAATATGGCTAATGTTTTGCATGACCTCACATGTATAATTGAGATCAAATTGCTTCCCTTCTCAAGGAGGAAGGAGAATTTGGAACTCAAGTTTTTAAAATGAATGTTATTTTTTTACCTGTAATTGTAAAATATTTAATGAAATAAATTTTTAAAACTAAGAAATAAAAGAAAAAAATTGGAAGCCGCTATGTCAAAGTACAAAACTAAGGGACTTAATTTTAGAGGGGGGCTTGGTTAAAATAGAGAATAAGCATTTGCATAGCATCTATTTTGTGCCAGGAACTGTGCTAAGCACTTTAATTTTTAACAGATCTCTTGTGATCCTCACAACAAGCTTGGGAGGTATGTGATATTATTATTATGCCTATTTTACAGATCAGGAAACTGAGATTAAATTCTCAGAGACCGACACAGAGATTAAATTCAGAGTTCTCAGAGCTAATGAGTGTGTGAGGCAGGTTTTGAACTCAGGTCTTCTGACTCTAGGTTCAGCATTCTATCCCCAGGACCATCTAGCAGCCTCTTAGTATATTAATAATACTCTTCAGAAATAACATTGGTCAGAGAAACTTTGTGAGGGGTAGACCTGTATTTATGTTGCGGTACATTAGAGGTCGTTGGATTGCTAGGGTTAATAATCAATAAGATTCAGATTTGATTCCTGACTCAGACACAAACTGTGTGACCCTGGAGGAGTCACCTAACCCCCCTCTACCTTAGCTCCCTAATTTGTAAAATAAAGGGATCGGATGACACGGCTTCCCAGGATTCTTCTTGCTCTAAATCCATGATCTCCAAACCACTCTATCACCAACATGTATTAGGGATACAAATTTTGCCTCCTTTGTGGGGAGATAGGAGTATAATATGCAAGATCAATTCAAGATAATTGGGGCAGGAGAGGAACTAGCAGCTCAGGGCGTCAGGATGGGCCTCCTGTAGGATGTGGGAGAGGCAAGAGGGAGCGCATTCTGGGAACCAGAGCATGGAAGCAGCAGCTGGAAGCAGCCATGGACGACCGACGGCAAGAAGGCTAGCTTAGATGTCGTCTAAAGAGCCGGAGGGAGAGTATCGCCTAATAAGGCTGAAAAGACAAATTGAAGGCAGCTTCTGAAGCACTTTAAATCCAAGAGAAGTTGGCATTGCATCCTCGAGGCAACAGGAGACCTCCGAAATTTTGTTTCGTTTTGTTTTTTGGAGGGGGGAAGGCAAGGCGATTGGGGTTAAGTGACTTGCCCAAGGTCACACAGACTTCTGATATTTTTTGAGCAACAGCACAAAATCTTATGGCCAGACCTGTGCTTGGGTTACTTCTCGATCAGGAAGCAGTAGGTGGGTACACGCTCTTATATTTATTTGACAATGTTACCCTACCTTAATGCTGAATACTGAACATCCCCCACGGGTCTCGAATGCAGCCACCGTAGATTTGCTCCTTCCTACTTGGGTAAGACCTCCCCAGGGCTATGGTTTGTTTTATATTCGTTGACACTCCAAGTATTTGTTAGCACAATTAGTATTTATAAATAATACAAGAACTCCTGAGTTTTATCTATGCGTTTTGGACATTTCCTTACTGATTAATGAATCTCTTCCGCAACTTTTCCTCTCCCTCTCTCCAAGCATTTGTAATTATTTGGATTATTTGTTGCTTTTTCTTCCAAGCAACATTTCAATCTGTTGAGAAAAATAACGGGTGCCTACTCACCAGATCTATTTACCCAACATTTCTTGAAAAATTAACACAAATGTCAGAAAGGGGATTAAAGACCACAAGGTTGGCACATTCTCATCAAAGGTTTCGGAAAATAAAGTATAAAATTGGAGGAAAATGGTTTTTCGATATAGCTCTTTTTTTTCCTTTTTCTCCCATGGCTCCCTTAAATTTCCTTTGATGTTAATACACCAACCTTGTGATCCACTTCCTGTCATTTGTGCTACTTTCATAAGACATGCTGGGTAAATACACCCAGCTTTGGCTCTAAAGAGCTATGGATTAATGGAGACCATCACCCTTTCTTCAGGAAAGGCTCAGCTCGGGAAGTCATCAGGTCCCACATATAAGAGCTATCCTTAACCCCTCAAATTTGTTTTATACAACACTTGAGTGCATCCTGTACTCTATACTCTTAATTAATTAATTTATTAATTAATAATAATAGCTAAAATTTAAATATCATTTCAAGGTTTACATAGAGCGCTTTACTTACACTATCTTATTCCATCTTCACAATGGTGATGCAATTATTTATTATTCTCATTTTCCATATGATTGAGAGACGTTGAATTATTTGCCCAAGATCTCACAGCTATGAAATATCTAAGGCTAGATTGAAACTCCAGTTTCCTAACTCCACTTGGGTCCAGTAGCCTGTCTACTACCCCAAGAAGCCAACAACAACAAAGCTTTTAACAGTATCTTGGATTTAGAGGTGGAAGGAACCTTAGGCATCAATCCCCCCATATTACAGATTAGAAAACTGGAGAGAAGTTAACTCACTTGCCCAAAGTCCTACTGTAAAAATTCAAAGTAAAAATATTTCATATTATAACTTTTTCTGAATTTATTTTTAGCATATGCCAAATGCACTTTTTCTTTCAAAGCCATCTCATTTAAGGGCAAGACACATATTTTGGGGCAGCCCATATTCTGACTGCTAGAGTAAATGTTTAATTCCTATTTTATCTTGTGCACTGACTCCCAAGTTAACACTAAGAAGGAAAATGCGTTAGCACTTGCCATTAAGGGATACTTAGAGGAATAAGCATTTATATAGCCATTCACTCTGTTAAGCTTAGCTATCACCTTTTGTGACCGGAAGGAGAAAATATCACAGTGATCACTAATTCAGAGTTGAAACACGATTTATCATTGCTCATGCAACTGAAGCACACATTATTAGTCTAGATTACAAATATGCCTCAGTCTACCCACCTACAACATTTTTCTCTGTATCCTGAAGAGGAATGGCAGAGGTTTTTTTTCTCTATTTTTCTCCATTATAACATAAGCTCTTTGAACGCAGAGGCATGTTTTTGCTTTCCTGTGTATCTTTGATGCTTAGCACAGTGCTGGCCATACGGTAAACACTTAATAAATACTGACTGACTGACTATAGCTAGGAGGAATCACACCATTTTACAGATGAGGAAAACCTGAGGCCCACTGCTGCTAAAACAGTTGCTCAAGGCCACACAGGTGATGAGCAATGAGGTAGCACTGAAGCCATGTTCTCCAACTCCTACAGTCCTTTCCTGATGCCCCCATGTAATAGAACCTTTCTCTACAGCATTATCATCCATCTATTCTGGATGTATATTTCTATTTTAATATTGTCTCTCTCATTTTAATGTGAGGCAAGGACCAACCACACTTTTTGTCTTTCTTTGTATCCCAAGAATTTAGCACAATATCTAATACATGGTTCAGTCGCATCCTACTCCTCATGACTCCATTTGGGATTTTTTTGTCAAAGATCCTGGAGTGGTTTGCCATTTCCTTCTCCAGCTCGTTTTACATATGAGGAAACTGAGGCAAACTGGCTTAAGTGACTTACCCAGGGTCAAATAGCTAGCAAGTATCTCAGGCCAGATTTGAATTCAGGTCTTCCTGACTCCAGGTCCAGCACTCTACCAGGTGGGCCACCTAGCTTCCCTTCATATTTTGTCTTCCCCTATTAGAACGTAAGCTTCTTGAGGTCAGGGATTGTCTTTTGTTTTGTTTGTTTGTACTTAGCTCTCCAGTCCTCAGCATGGTACCAGGCACACAGTACATACTTAATGAGTGCTTGGTCTATCTATCTCTACCTATCTTGCCAAAATGTACACAGAACTGGGGGGACAAATGCAAGATTCAAGTCCCAGTACTCTTACTCCAAATTCGGAGTTTTTTCCAATATATGACATCATCTCCTATTTATCAACAGCCACTAATAAGCGCAATTGCCACCACTTAAAGGCAAACAGTCCAGCAGGTCAAAAGCACAAACATCAACACACACATTCTAACCCAAATTATAGATTCTTAGCCAGTTTATGCATTTATAGTAACACATCCACCTTTACCAGGACTCTGAGATCAAGAAATGACCTTTAAGTGTCACACAATTTGAACCTTACTTACTCAGTGATCCAACTTCCAAATTCTTCTATTTTTAGAAACCTCCCTCCATGGAAGCTTACTAAAAACCCAACTCCACGTCTGAACCAAAGACACACCCAGACTGCCTCTGCCTTTAGTAACATGACTCACCTAGTGACTTTGTTACTTATTTGTAACTGACCTTTCCTACCTAAAACACCAAGCCCAAAGTCTACAGGACTATTCCGGGAATTAGCCAGGTGACTCTTATACCACTCCTAAAATGTCACAGGATTTCTTTTTTTTATCATAGAAGCGTCATTACAACCTGGACCAAAAAAAGAAAAAATAAAGAGACAGTTTTCCCACCCCAACCTGCAAAGGTATCAAACCAACAACCCAACTTCTCTATTTATAAACTAGCATTTTAACGTCTGCTGAAGCTCTGCTACAGAGTTTTTCTGGAATGAGGTTAGGAAACTTTCTAAGACAAGGTAAGTAGCAGGAACTGAACTAGACAGACAGCGGGTCTGTTGACTTTATTCTTATGCTGTGTAAGGGATAGCTTTAAATATTAATAACAACAACATTGGCAATAATAATAAGGTGACAGAGTAGATAGGGTGCTGGGTCTGGTATCAGGAAGACTCTTCTTCATGAGTTCAAACTCAGCCACAGATGCTTACTAGCTGTGTGACTCTGGGCAGATCTCTTCACCCTGTTTGCCTCAGTTTCCTCATCTGTAAAACGAACTAGACAAGGAAGTGGGAAACCGTTCCAGTATCTCTGCCAAGGAACCCCTCAGTGGGGCACAGGGAGTTGGACGTGGCTGAAACGACTAAACCGTAATAGCGTGTTAAGATTTACAAAGCATTTTACAAATATTATCTCATTTTGTCCTCACAACAACCCTAGGAAGTAGGTGCTGTTACTATCCCTCTTTTACAAAGAAGGAAACTGAGGCAGACGATTAAGTGTTTAATCCAGGATTATGCAGCTAGTGTCTGAGGCAGGATTATAACTCAGGCCTTTCTGACTCCAAGTCCAGTGCTCTATCCACCTTTCCATCTAGCTGCATCTGTAAACATTGATAGCATTCTGTTCTAGAGGATATTATCTGGTGTTGATAATGGAAGGTGATCTGCCCCTGTGAGGGATACTAGCGGCTGATGCATTAGAAAGGACTTCATGAGAAGGCAGAGACAAATTCCTGATCCATAAATCAATCAACATGCATTTATTAAGTACCTACTATATACCAGGGACTGCATAACGCCCTGGAGATACCCAGACTACAATTAAACATCCCTTGCCCTCTAGGAGCTATCATGGAAGACAATATGTGTTCAGAGTGTACGAGTGTATATAGAATGTTCGGTGATGAGACTAGCTAGATGGCTGAGTGGATAAAGTGCTGGGCCTGGATTCAGGAAAACCTGGGTTCAAATTTAGCCTCAGATACTTACTAGCTGGGTGACCATGGAGAAGTCACTTAACCTCTGTTTGCCTTACTTAATCCACTGGAGAAGTAAATAGCAGTTCCAGTGTCTTTGCCAAGAAAACTCCATGGACAGTAGTGGTGTGCTATGGTCCATGGGGTCACAAAGAGTCAAACGTGGCTGAGCAACATTTATAAAGCACTTACTGTGTGCTACGCATTATGCATACAAAATGAATGCAAGATACAATAAATAGGCAGGTTCTGCAAATTGACATATGTTCATCAGAATTCTTTAGTGTTAAATTCCCAACATGAGTAAAGCATTGACAGAGTAAGTGAGGTGCTTAATTCTGTACCTGTAGGAGGAAGAAAGGGAAGTAATAGGAAAAGGGTACCAAAGGTGGCACAGTGGATAGAACTGTGGACCTGGAGGCAGCAAGACCTGAGTTCAAATCCAGCCTCATACTGACTAGCTGTGTGACCCTGGGCAAGTCAACTTAACCTGTTTGTTTCAGTTCCCTCATGTGTAAAATGAGGATAATAACACTTACCTCCCAGGGCGGTTGTGGGGATCAAATGAAGCATTTGTCACAGTGCCTGGCACACAGTAAATACTATATAAGTACTAGATCTTGGCTATTATCATTATTATTATAATTAAAAGAGCAAGGAAAGGTGCTTGAGGATAACTTGGGATTACTTTATGAAGAAATATTACAATCATTTGAAAAAGTAGAACCACATTTTGAATTTGAAATACCGTGCGCTTCATCCAACACCCCCAAAAGGCACCAAACACTGTAGGGATCCGTGGTCTCGTTAATTTGGAAGTTCTCTCCAGTGATCACAACCCATCCATCCCTGTCCATCCATCAAAATTCCCTACTCCCCAATCACTAAGGAAAGCTTGTGGGGTTAGTGATTTTTTTGAACATTGTAAAATGGGTCACCACAATGTAAGCTTCCATCATTAAGTGGCCATTGGACTTGGGATGAGCCTCTCCAACTTAGCTGTGTGGGCCCTCCTGAAATAAGCATGGCCTCTTGCAGCGACTGTCCTTCAAGACTTTCCAGCATAGTCAAACATGGCAGAACTTGTGCTCCACTGGCACAGAACCAGGACTCACCTCCACACCCGAAGGAGGCATCCTGGGACAACAGATTTTTTAAAATGAAAAGGGAATCTATGGATTTTTGTGACAAACTTGTTTTACTCATCAAGAACAGTGGATGGTCATCTTCAACTCCTCACTTTTGCCCCATATGTCTAATCTGCTGCCATCACAAGATCTCTTGTAAATGTCCCCTTCCATCCACTGACATAGCTTTGAATCTATTCCAGGCTTTGTCATTTCTTACTTAGACTATTGCTAGAGCTTCTAACTGGTCTCTATACCTCAAATCTCTCTCCACTTCAGTCCTCCCACTCCTCAGCTGCAAAAAAATGATTTTCTTAAAGCACAGATCTGACCATTTTATCCCTGCTGCTCAGATTACATCTAGGATCAGATATAAATTCCTTGGACTGGCATTCAAAGCTCTTCACAACCTGGTCCATTCCTACCTTTCCAATATTCTGACACTTTACTCCCCTCCGTGTGTTCTCAAGTCTTACTGGCCTCCTGGCTATTCTTCCCACATGAACCTCCACCTTCCTAGCTTCCTTTAAGTCCCAACGAAAATCCCACCTTCTACAAGAAGCCTTTCCCAGCCTCTCTTAATTCTAGTACCTTTTTCCTCTTATATCCTATTTATTCTTCTTATAATTTATTTGTACATATTTATTTACTTATCTCCCCCATCAGAGCTCCTTGAAGGAAGAAACTTTCTTTGCCTCTTTTAGTATTCCCAGTACTTACCACAGTGTCTGGCACATCGTGGCACTTAATAAATACTCAATGAGCGACTGATGTCCCATTTCTGTGCTTTTGTACTGGCTGTGCTGTCCCACAAATCTGAGATCCTCTCCCTGCCTATTACCATCCCTGGCTTCCTTCAAAACTCTATGACTATGGCCTATGCAGACAATGGACCTTATCTATTATAGATGGATGGATAGACAGATAGATAGATAGATAGATAGATAGATTGTCAACTTGACAATGAGGTAGGACAAAAATTGAATATAGTAGGGTAGAAGACTGGGTTGAATTGTGAAATTGTAGTTATCTTACTGGTGCAAGCTTCTTCTTAAAACAACAGCCTATCTTTTTAATGTTAATAATCTTCTTGTGATGTTGTAAGACTTTGAGTCATGAAATAGCACAGTCTCCAGAGAACCAAAATTGAAAATCACCCAAAAGAACAATGGAGAGGCACATGGTGGATATAACCAGATTCCACACATTACAATGGACAAATCAGGTATTAGAAGCAGTACAAAGGCTGTTGGTAGAAAAATATATGACTGGGAAAAAAAGATGGCAGGGAGGGTGAGTGGCACATGATACAAAGTGAATGAGCTCTATTGGTATTCATGCAATGTCAGGAGATCTAGAGGAAAGATCCACCATTTCTCCTTCCTCCACTTCTCCCTCCCCTGTTTCTCCCCCATCGCAATAGGCGAAGCCAATATGGAGGATTTGTAAAAGGGCATGAAGGAGTCACATTTGATGGACAGGCATGGATGGGTGGAGACCTGCATCACTGGAGGGAATTCAGATCCATTGAACCATTGCAGTGTCAAAGCAGCACTGCGTCAATATTCACCATTTGGTTTTCTTGTAACCCAGAGGGAAAAACAAAACTTAAAAGACCGGAGAGCCCTTTCTATGTGTCTAGGGATTACTCGTGCATATAATTAGCCTAAATCGTGTCTCCTTTTCTCCAAAAGGAAAGCTAGAAAACTCATTTTTAACATTTTCTTTATAGATTTCTTTTCTGATTCTGATACAATATAAATTGAAACATGACTTTGGAAGAGCAAACACTTTGAATTTTGATAAGTAGCTAATCATATAGTATGAATAGGAGAAAAGATTCACTTTGGTCTCCCTGAGAAACTGTCCATTAACTAGGAGAAATACAAAACCACCTGTAGTCAATAAAAACAGTGATTTTCTTTTTTAAAATATGTGTATTGTGGGGTCAACAAAGTCAAAGAGCCTATATCAAAAGCCTCCAAGAAAAACATGAACTGGGCTCAGGCCATGGAAGAGCTCAAAAAGGAGTTGGAAAAGCAGGTTAGAGAAGTAGAGGAAAAATTGGGAAGAGAAATGAAAGTGATCCGAGAAAACCATGACTTGCAAAAGGAGACCCAAAAGATACTGAAGAAAATAACACCTTAAAAAACAGACTAATTCAAATGGCAAAAGAGCTCCAAAAAGCCAATGAGGAGAAGAATGCCTTGAAAGGCAGAATTAGCCAAATGGAAAAGGAGGTCCAAAAGACCACTGAAGAAAATACCACCTAAAAAATTAGATTGGAGCAAGTGGAAGCTAGTGACTTTATGAGAAATCAAAATATTATAAAACAGAACCAAAGGAATGAAAAAAATGGAAGACAATGTGAAATATCTCATTGGAAAAACCACTGACCTGGAAAATAGATCCAAGCGAGATAATTTAAAAATTATTGGACTACCTGAAAGCATGATCAAACAAAGAGCCTAGATCTCATCTTTCAAGAAATTATCAAGGAGAACTGCCCTGATATTCTAGAGCCACAGGGAAAAATAGAAATTGAAAGAATCCACTGATCGCCTCCTGAAAAAGATCCCAAAAAGAAAACTCCTAGGAATATTGTCACCAAATTCCAGAGCTCCCAGATCAAGGAGAAAATACTGCAAGCAGCCAGAAAGAAACAATTTGAGTATTGTGGAAACACAGTCAGGATAATACAAGATCTAGCAGATTCTACATTAAGGGATTGAAGGGCTTGGAATATGATATTCTGGAGGTCAATGGAGCTAGGATTAAAACCAAGAATCACCTACCCAGCAAAACTGAGTATCATGCTCCAAGGCAAAATATGGATTTTCAATAAAATAGAGGACTTTCAAGCTTTCTCAGTGAAAACACCAGAGCTGAATAGAAAATCTGACTTTCAAACACAAGAATCAAGAGAAGCGTGAAAAGGTAAACAAGAAAGAGAAATCACAAGGGACTTAGAAAGTTGAACTGTTTCGTTTACATACCTACATGGAAAGATGGTGTGTATGATTTATGAGACGTCAGTATTAGGGTAGCTGAAAGGAATATACATACACACATACATAGACATACACACACACACACACACACACACACACACACACAGATAGACAGAGGGTACGGGGTGAGTTGAATATGAAGCAATGGTATAAAAAAATTAAATTAAATTAAGGGATGAGAGAGGAATATATTGAGAAAGGGAGATAGGGAGAGATAGAATGGGGGAAATTATCTCACATAAAAGTGGCAAGAAAAAGCAGTTCTGTAGGAAGGGAAGAGCGTGGCAGGTGAGGGGGAATGAGTGAATCTTGCTCTCATTGGATTTGACTTGAGGAGGGAATAACATACACACTCAGTTGGGTATCTTACCCCACAGGAAAGAAGGAGGAAGGGGATAAAAAAAGGGGCGACGATAGAAGGGAGGGCAGATGGGAGAAGGGGTAATCAAAAGCAAACACTTTTGAAAAGGGACAGGGTCAAGGGAGAAAAACTGAATAAAGGGGGATAGGATAGGAAGGAACAAAATATAGTTAGTCTTTCACAACATGAGTATTGTGTAAGGGTTTTGCATAATGATACACATGTGGCCTATGTTGAATTGCTTGCCTTCTTAGGGAGGGTGGGTGGGGAGGGAAGGGGGGAGAGAATTTGGAACTCAAAGTTTTAAAAGCAGCTGTTCAAAAGAAAAGTTTTTGCATGCAGCTAGGAAATAAGATATATAGGCAATGGGGTATAGAAATCCATCTTTTCCTATAAGAAAGTCAGGGAAAAGGAGATGGGGGGAGTGGGGTGACAGAAGGGAAGGCTGATTGGGAAATGGGGCAATCAGAATATATGCCATCTTGGAGTGGGAGGGGGGAGTGTAGAAATGGGGAGAAAATTTGTAATTCAAACTCTTGTGAAAATCAACGCTGAAAACTAAAAATATTAAATAAATAAATAATGAAAATGTGTATTGATACCTTCTGTTTTTGCATCACTTCATTTCCCAATATGTACCTTCCTCCTCTTCTATCCGGAGAAGTCTCCTTTTAACAAACAATAAAAAAGAAGTGGAAAAAGAACATTTTAGCAAAATTAAACAACATATCAACAGTGTGACAACACATGTAATATTCCCCATTCATAATCCCACACCTCTGCAAAGAAAGGAGCAAATGCATTTCCTTATCTCTCATGAAAAGCTTAGTTATTATAATTAGAAATGGTTTTTATTTGTTACTTTTGTTGTTGCTAATTCCATTTATGTGTAGTCATTGCACTTACTGTTTTCTGGTTTCTGCTAACTTAACTTTGAATCAGTTCACATAAGTCTTCCTCTGCATTTCTGTGTTCTTCACATTCATAGTTTCTATCTAGTGTTAAGCAGACCAATCCTCCTAAGTTTCCAATAGACTATAAGCTCCTTGAGGACAAGGTCTGTTTTCCAGTTCCTAGCACAGTGTCTTACATATAATGTGTACCTGATAAAAGTTTTGTTGTTAGTCATTTTTCAGTGGTGTCTAGTTCTTTGTGACCTTATTTGGGGTTTTCTTGGCAAAGATACTGGCATGGTTTGTCATTCTCCAGCTATTTTACACATGAGGAAACAGAGGCAAACAGGGTTAACTTGTCCAGAGTCCCAAAGCTGGTAAGCAGATAAGGCCAGATACAGAATTCAAATGCTAACGATTCCACTGGAGAGACTTTCTAGGGTTCAGGAAAGAGATGAAATCCACACAACCTAGTCCGAAAACCTAGGGAATCTTGCTATTAATGAGGCATCGCTGAGGTCGAGCTTGACTGTGTCTCTTCCTTTTCACAAAGCTTGCATGGCTCCACTTTACCTCTAGGTTCTAGAACACAATTTTTTCTGCCTAGCATTTAAAGTCCTCACCAGTCTGACTTCAACCTTGTTCCATGTGCACTTTGGCCAAACTGGACATCTTTGTGCTTCCCCAGCCTCACTTCAAATCTCCAACCTCCATGCATATGAAAAAGCCAACCCCTATTCCTAAAACATACCCCCCTCCTCATCTCACTCCTTCAATTAAAAAAAATCAACAAGCACTTATTAAAGTTCCAGGGATTAGAAGAGACAAAAATGAAGTAGAAGTTTACATGTATTTATCTATATAGAGGCAAAATATAAGCAAAAAATTCAGAATATTTATCTTCCCTCACCACAGATGATGGTTACCCAAGAAAGTCTTCTCAGATGTCCCTCCCCCAATTAGTGCTTCTAACATTCCTTCGATTTTTAATTTGTCCCATTCACTTCTTTCCCTATAAGAAGCTGGAGCATGCTGAGCTGCCACACTCTGGTCAACCATTTCGGCAGATGAGCCAAACCAGGTTAAGGGTAATTGACAGGCCTCAAACCTGTCAGTGAGGTAGGTGGGAGGTCTACCCCAAGCATGTGACAACTTCCTCTGGTGGAGAGCATGGATGTGAACAATTTGTTCCAATGGTTCCTAAGGTGGCTGACGCAGGCTTAGGGCTTGGTCAGACATCAAAGACGCCAAGGTCATCCACTGCATCCCAGGCCATCCACCAGTCCTCATGACTTTTCCTCTCCACTAGACTTCAATGACTCTGAAAGAGAAAGTGATGCTGACAACTTTGAGCAATTCTGTCTCACTTAAATCCAATTCTCAAGCAAGGAAAGACATAACCCTATGATGTCATTGGTCCTCTTTGAAAACACAGGATGAACAAGGACAGCTTGTGTGCTTATATTACATAGTACCGCTTAAACCAGTGATGTCAAACAAATAGAAATGAAGTTACCACACTCACATAAGGATTTCTGAGGGCCAGGTATGAACTTAAAAAACCACAATTAACATTATCTATGCTTCATTGTATTTTTATTTATTTTGTTAAATATTTCCCAATTACATTTTAATCTGGTTGGGTCATTACTCAAAAGTGTGGTAGGCCACATGTGACTGGGTAATAGACATTTCTGCCTTATAGTATAGAATAAAGCATCTTTGAGGGAAGTGACTCTTAGATTTCTGTTTCTGTAGCATTGGAACCAACACAGTACCTTGTACATAGTTGGTGCTTAATAAAGATTTGTTAATTTTTCTTTTTGCTTTTTATCAACAATTCAGGTTTTTCATTTTCTGCTCCAGAAAGTCTTTTCACAGTTAAAAATTCTTTATGAAGTCCCTACCCCACAGTGAAATTATGACTCCATCAAAATAAAGACCCTTTAAACTGCCTCTGATGAAATTCTACCCAGATGCCTTGTTCTCAAAGGCAGGGCAGCACAAGCTCTGACAGCTCCTTCCAAGTATCACAGGCTTTGAGATGGTACAGCCAGATTTAGGTGCTTGCTAGCCTTAGGCATTTCTGTTTCCTTAGCCTTTTGGTGGATACCTTTTTTAATAAGTGTATCTGACTCTGAAATTTAAAAAAAAATCTCAAAAAGTCATTCCTAAACTTGATACACACACACACACACACACACACACACACACACACACACATATTCATAGTACTATATAATGTCAACTGGGTGAAAGCCACACCTCAAAATGTAGAGGAGTCTACGCTGAGTTGAAAGCAGAAAAGTTTTATTAGGAGGAAAATCAGACCTGAGTGTCAAGGCACCCTGAGGAGCCCACAGCTTAGGAAATGCCAGGGCGATTTATGCATGAAAACCACAGAGGGGAGGTTCGAGAGGGGATAAGTAAAAAAAATGGCAAGTCTTTCCCAAGAACAGGTGGAACACAGAAGGGGTATGTTTTGCACTTGCCCACAAGGCTGGCTTAGGCTGGTTTGGGGTGAGAGAGCAAGGCTTTGGCTCACTGCAGGCTCCTGATCAGCTCCTTTCAGCAAATAGGCTTACTCTGTGTCAAGTGCACCTTCCTGGTAAGGTAACTCACAGAAAACTGACATGTTAATCTTGGGGGCTCTCTCACAATACATATGCACTCAGGGTCATAGTGAAAGTGATTTGGGTTATTAGTTCATAGATTCCCTCTCCCCAATTCCTCATAGCAAACATTTGTTCAGAATACGACAAAGCTAGGCTCATGTTTATTTGGACACAAAACCCCATTATAAAAACACATACAGCAAATAAACGAAGCTTAACGAGAGTAAGACATTGAGTCAGGGAAGGAGGAAACCCAGAGAGGCTATATCCATCAAGCTCTGATAGCAACAATAGGCTGTGATGATTAAAAGGTTTGAGAGACATAGTTCCTGGATAATTTAATCATTTTATTAATAATGCCAGCATGTTATTAATAAAAGAGGGCAGTGGCACCCTCAAATGCCAAAGACCCGTCATGGTAGTCGGGTCACAGTTTATATGCCCTTGGAAAAGCAGGTGTTCCTGAGGGTGGCGATCAACTCTGATTGGCTAACAATTAATGAGAGAATGAATATTACAATGAGAGGAGGCCTATATTACAGTGAGAGTCTTGAGTTATGTGACCCTGAGCACTCAAATCTTGGTAAAAGAGACATCAATTTCCTTATCACCAGTCTGACAAAAGGGGGAATCCACATTTTCCCAGTCCTTTCTGAATAAACACAATGAACAGGAACCTACCCATTCACCTAAACTTAGAATTTCTTTTCCTGTTTTTGACTAGGTTTTTAGCCTTCCTGGCCGGGTAAATCTTTAAGAAAGATTTCTTGATGAGGAAGTAGAAAAAAGGGAACTTTGGTCCTGATTCAGTAATTAGTTATTAATGCCAGAGAGACATAATCATTCCTCTTGAAAGTGGGTCGCCATTCTATTTAGTTTGGGGGAGCAGCAACTGACCTGATACCTGGGTCCCTTATTCCCAAGAGCTTCTAAAATTTACACCTTCTTCCAGGTTTGCACCAAACTACCACCTCTCATGGACTTTGTCTTGTGGCCAGATGGTGATACAGGTTGGGGGCTCATCCACATGAGCTCAATCCTGGAACACTGAAGCACCAGGGAAAAAAAGTGAACTGAACTGCTTGAAAATGGGGGATCGCTGTGTGCACCTCATGCAACATTATGTTTCGCAATGGTCATACTATCTTATCTGTAAAATGGAGAGAGAAATCCTCACCCTACATACCTGGCAGGGTTATAAAGAAATGAGCTTGTAGGGCTGTGGGGAACCCCGCTCCCCACTCCCGGGATCTCCTCACCAGCAGGACACTCTGTTTGTTTTCAGGGATAGACATCCGTTGCCACAAGTACACAGACCCCAAAGCAGGACTGTTGCAGAGCTGTATCTGAGTATAATGGGTGGGGTTGTTAATTCAAGACTGAAACTTTGTAACCATGCTCTGCCTCAGCAGCCGGGTCCAGCCCGGGCCCCACCGCGCAGGCTCAAACTCTTCCACAAAGCCAAGAGAGGGAAAGTGTGCGCCGCCACGTGCAAGGCCTGCCAGGGCAGGAGCTAGAACTTGGGGGGCGGGGTAAGGGGAAGGGGTATGATCATATAAGGGGAACGGTTGGGGAGGGGGCGGGGCGCCGCGAGGGACCAATGGAATGTGATGTTTCAAAAAAACAAAGCGGGCTCTCGGGAAGAATGCAAGGGCGAGGGCGTTTGCGCAGCGCTGTGGCTGGCCAGGCCCTAGGCCAAGGTCAAGGTCGCGCGTAGCTGTCGCGGAGGGCATTGTTCCTGGCCCGGCTCGGGAGAATCTGGACGTGGCTGGTAAGATACGAAAATGAAGCTGGACAGCTCAGCTTCAGCAACGCGCCCTCTTTGGGGAGGGAATGGGGAATAATTGCGAAAGGAGGGAACCCTCATCTCATCTCCACTCCTGATTTCGTCTCTATCATCCGCAATCCCATCTTTACCCTCATCTCCATCCCTTCCTCCATCCCCATATCCATCCTTATCCCTGTCCTCATTCTCCCTCCCTGGGAAGCCTTGCCCGGCCTGGAAGTAGATGACCTGGGTGCGGTCCTGCGCTCCTATTCACCCAACATATCCGGTCTGTTCTACCTTCAACAACATAAACCCTTCCTGTCCTCTGATTCTTCCTGGTGTAGGCCCTCGTGGTCTTACGCCTTTTGCTGTTGTCGTTCAGTCCTATCTGACTCTTTGTGACTCTGTTTGGGGTTTTCTTGGTAAAGATACTAGAGTGGTTTGCCATTAGTTTTTCATCTTGAGAATTTTTCTCTTGCTAGGAGACTTGAAACTTAGGATAATACTGTAAGTTGGAGGACTGTATATTTTAGTTCTTTGTGCTGACATTTTTTTTTTGCAAGGTTGAATAAGGCATTTCAAATTTCTATGTGCCATTAGACTAAGTATTTGCCACTTCCTTCTACAGCTCATTTTACAAATGGGGAAACTGAGGTAAACAGTGTTAAGTGACTTGCCCAGGGTCACACAGCTAGTAAGAGTCTGAGGCCGGATTTGAACTTAGGAAGATGAATCTAGGCCCAGTACTCTTACTGCCCTACTTAGCCACCCAACTCTGTCTCACACATTTTGACTCTTGCAGTATCTGGTTGATCTCCCTGCCCCATTCCACTCTGTCTTCCACTCAGCCGCCAATCACCCACCCCACTTAATAAACTCCGGTGGCTCCCTAATACCTCTGGGATCAAATATAAAATGTTGCGTTTACCTTTTAAAGTCCTTTTCAACCTGATCTCTTCCTACCTTTGTAGCCTTTTCCTACTTTGCCCCCCTCTACATACTGATTCAGTAACATCGGCTTCCTTGCTCCTAATATTAATACTAATAGCTGGCATGTACATACTGCTTTAGGTTTTGCACAGTGCTTTGAAATGTTATTTTTTTTTAATTTTCCTAACATCCCTGGGACATAGGTGCTATTATTATCCCATTTCGCAGATGCGGAAACTGAAGTACACAGGTTAATGACTTTTCCAGGGTGACCTATCTCATCCTTGCCGGAGGTCTGTGGATTTGAATTCAGGTCTTTGTGATTTGGGGTTGAATGGCATCCCATCTACTTTGCCACCTTGCTGCCTAGCTTTTTCTCCTTGTGCGTGAAACACCACCTCCTAATTCCTGGGCCGTCCCCATACGTGGAATGCTTTCTACCTTGTCTCCATCTCCTGGCTGTCTTCCAGTCTTTGATTCATATGACACCATCTGCAAAGGGTCTTTTCCAGTCCCCTTCGTTTACTGATCAATGCCTTCTCTGTGAGATTACCTCCACTTAACAGAGTATCTCTCTTGTACTCCTGAGGTTGTTTCTCCTGTTAGAAAGTGAGCTCTGGGAAAACAGGAACTACTCTTGTTTTCAGTTGCGTCTCCATGCTTAGTAGGGTTCTTGGCATGTAGTAAGCCCTTAATAAATGCTGGCTGTTACTACTTACTTAGCGCAGTGCCAACACACAGTAGGCATTTAAATGCTTGTTAAATTAAATCAAGTTGAATCAAGGCTTGAATTAGGGTAGAGAGCATTTAAGTAGATAGAAGAGAAACAAATAGGGAGAAATAAACAGTATGAAAGACTCAGCATTGATTAGAGATGGGGATGTAGGATGGGGTTGGCTGGCCATGACTCCGGGGTGGCAAACCTCGGTGACCATGAGGATTGTGAGGACAGTGGTGCCCTCATCCAATTAAGGGAAATTTGGAGGAGGGGGGAGATTGACCTAGGCAAAATTAGGAATCCCTTTGGTCTATGCACAGCCCAGGGCACTCCTTAGGACCTAGAGAAGGAGGCTTGGCTCCATTCCAGGTTGGTAATCTGCATGACCTCCAGGTCTCAGTTTCCTCCTGTGTAAGATGAAAGGGTCAACCTAAATGCCCCCTTGGGCCTGTCCAGCTCTGACTCTCTAAACCTTAGAACATCTATAGTCATTAAATAGGGATAGGGGCAAGTAGAAGTCATAGAGTTCCCCACTCTGACACTAACCGGCCTTGTGATTCCCAGAAAAGTAAATTTACTTGTCTCTGCCCCACATTCTTCTTCTGTAAGATGAAGGTGTCTGTAGGTTCCCCACCCGTCATCTCCCAGCCCAATGGCTGGCACCTAAGTAAGCAGTTAATAAATGCTTCTTGACCTGACTCAACTTGAGAATGCTCCATAAATATGTCTCACTATTACTCTCTAGGTGAGGTGCTTTTGGCAGAGTTTTCCTTTGTGTTGGCAAGAGATCTAAGCCCTGAGAAAGCTATCAGGATGAGGATTTAGTCCTTTCTTTTCATTTCACTTTCTTCATCTATAAAATGTTTATTTTTGTTGTTCATTCATTTCAGTCGCGGCTGACTTTTTGTGACCCCATTTGGGGTTTTCTTGGCAAAGATGCTGGAGTGGTTTGCCATTTCCTTCTCCAGCTCATTTTACAGATGAGGAAACTGAGGCAAACAGGGTTAAGTGATTTGTTCAGTGTCACATAGCTAGTAAATGACTGGAGGCCAGATTTGAACTCAGGAAGATGAGTCTTTCTGGCCTCAGGCCAAGAGGTCTATCCACCGTGTCACCTAATTGCCCTAAAACATTTATGGGCCTTTACAAATGTTCACAATAATTTAGTGGTTTTGGAGCATCTATCAGTCAGTTAATAAACATTTACTAAGTGCCTACTATGTGCCAGACACTGTACTTGACAAAAAATAAAAGCCAAAGACAGTCCCCGCCCTCAAGGAGCTCACAATCTTAATGGGGGAGACAACAAGCAAATAAATATGTACAAACAAGTGTATTCAGGATAAGTAGGACATAAATAAAAGAGAGAAGGTGCTGGAATTAAGAGGGGTTGGAAATGGCTTCTTTTAGAAGGTGAGATTGTACTTGGGACTCAAAGGAGACTGTGTTGGAATTGAAGAGGCATATGTAAAGAGGAAATGAAGGGAAAATGAAGATTATCACCATATTTACAGAAAGCCACCAATATTTGAAATATATGCATGGTCATAAGGGAATCAGGATGGACAAATATCACCCTTATTAGCCCCATGTGTTTACTGTGCCTTATTAATAACCCTATAATTTATGTTATGATGATTAATTATTGATAATACAATTAAGAATGACTGACCCTGGCAGAGTTTTACCTACTGTTTGATTTTCACAACAACCCTGTGGAATAGCTGTTATTACCATCCCCAATGTAAAGTTGAGGGAACTTGGGTGAAGAAGAATTAAGTGACATGTCCAGGGTCACACAGCTAGTACACACCCAAGGCAGGATTCGAACTCAGGTCTTTCTGAGTTCAAGTGTGCTGCGTCATCCACTATGGTATTGCTGCCTCTCATAGACCTGCTTTAGAATTATATACAAAGTATGTATGTATGTGTGTAAATATATATACACACATATATGTGCAATACAATATATTATATATATACAAATATATACATGCACAGATATATATATATACACATACAATTTTATATATATATAAATAATATATAATAAATATATATTATATTTATTTATATATATATTTATTTATATATATATACACACACGCATACACACACACACACACACACACACACACATATATGTATCAGATCTTGACTATTTCAGCATTAGGCCAGGCTACATCTCCATGGTTTCCCCGCCATGTTCACTCTTTGTTATTGATAGGCGCCTACAAGAAAGAGATTTAAAAATAACAAACTGGGTGGACCAAGACCGTTTCAAAGTCTCCTCCTCCACCTTCTTGTGTTGCATCAGTTCAAGAGTGTTTAAAGGAAAGGCGTGGGGGCGGTAAAGGTTGAAGCAAAGCCCTTTTGCCCTGGCAGGCAGTGTGTACCCACCCAAGGCGCCATGCCAGACAGACCAGCGTTCTCCAGTTAGAAGTACCCTGGGGCAAAGCCCTTAGTTTCAATGACCTCCTCCGGTTTCAGTGTGGAGGGGGAGGTCCCTGTGCTGGTTTAAAGAGAAAGGCCTCCATTAAATGGCATCTCTGAGAAGCACAAAATGACCCTCCAGCCTCCTCTGTGAGCCCTGGGGCTGAGGATGTAATGATGAGTTGCCATGGTGTGCTGCTGTTTCATCACTTGAAGCCCCGGGGTCAGGACACAACTGTCATCTCGGGGAGTGTTTCCCAAGGGTACTTTTACCAACATGCCCCGGCCAACCCTGGCCTGTTAAACATCATTGTCATGGGCCCTAAGAGCTTGTGACTTTCAATCCGCTCTTCCTAAAAGGTCTTTCACAAGAGAGATAATTGTAAAAGGCATCACAAGAAAATCACTGTCTTTTCTTGCTGTGGTTAAGTAGGGGAAAGAACAGATTGTTCTGGAAAACTGCCCTAAGTTCATGGCTATTGAACTACAGGGAGGCAAGACTCCTTGAAATAAACTTTAAAAAAAAAAACCTTCTAGGCACAAAGCTTCTAACTTGAAGTATTTTAGGTTAAAAAAATACAAAGAATATAAACCTCTAGTCTAAAAAGCAATGCTAAATAAAAGCAAAATGCATCTCTACGTAGAAAATTTGCATGTAGATAGATGTAACTTTTTGTTGTCTCAGCTCATAATCAATTAAAAGGTCCCGAAACAATAGTACACTGTAGAAACAAAACTAATGCAAATACCAAATGGACAAATTTTTAAAATCTTGTTATATAAACATAGCAAAAAAAAAAGTGGCAAACGTTAAAGGCAGAATGTTGGATACATAATAAATGCTTGTCAGAATCAGTCAATGTTCTGTTTTTTTGTTTAACTTTTTCTTCATTACAAGGGAGACTTAAATTTGGGAAGTAGGTATCAGTAATGAACATTTTAAACATTCAGTACATGGGGGAACTGAGGTTGCTTCCTCACTATTTGTATAAAATGTACAGATATTCCTAGAGGTTTAGAGTCGAGTCATTAAAAGCCCTGCAAAATGGAGAAAAGAGCAAAAGACCCTAAAACCCAGGTCAGTGCATGATTAATATTCATTCTACATGACTAATGTTAGATGGTGGGCTAGGACTATAAAATGTGGCACGTTCCATCAGTCATGGTGGATGTAGTCGATAATTGCGCTTGACTCTTTTGTTGTTCTGTGTTATATAAGAGGGCACTGTAGTTGGCATGGGAAGGAAGATAGCGAGCATTTGTTAAATGCCAGGCACTATACTAAGTACTTTATAAATATTATCTCATTTGGTCTTCATAACAACCTTGGGAAGCTTTGTTGTTAAGTTGTCTTTTCAGAACCATTCAACTCTCCTGTGGCCTCATTTGGGGTTTTCTTGGTAAAGATACTGGAGCAGTTTGCCATTTCCTTCTCCAGCTCATTTTACAGGTGAGGAAACTGAGGCAAACAGGGTTAAGTGACTTGCCTAGGGTCACACAGCTAAGTCTTTGAGGCTAGATTTGAACTCAGGGCTTCCAGTATTCCGGCCCATTACTCTATCCATGACCAGCTGACTGCTAATTGGTAGGAAGTATTTGTAGTATAAAAATAAAAATGGACTAATAAAGTACTTTTTAAAAATGGCAAAGACTCATTGAGAAGGAGATTATAGGGAGATACAAGTGTGAGATGTGAGTCCAAATCTCTTTCTTCCAGATTGACAACCCATTTTCCCAAATAGCATTTCTTAAATAATGAATACATTCCTCAGTTTTTATTTTCTAAATAAAGGTCTGTCAATAATGCTTTGTATCTGTGTGGTCGGCTATCTAGCATCTATTGATCTCTTTCTCTGTTTTTTACTCAGTAGCAGAGTTTTGATGATGACTGCTTTGTAATATATTTTGAAGTCTGGGAGCATGAGAGTCTTTTTATCAGCTCCTCTCTGTGCCCTTTAATATTCTTGCCCGTATTTCCATATAAAATTCATTATGATTTTGAATAGTTCTATAAAAGAAACCCCTTGGTGTTTTGATTACTATTGCATTAAAGCAGATAAATTATTTGGGGGAGTATTGTCATTTTTACTATATTAATCCCGCTCATCCAAGAATATTGAGCTTCCCCCCCCGGTTATTTAGATCTTCCCTTATCTCGGTCATTAGAGTTTTATGAGAGGTGGCATGGCAGAGGGCGGCATGATGCGGGTTCAAAACCCACCTGCCACATATACCGTAAATGTCAGTGAGCTAGACCACTAGGATTAACGGTGCACAAAAGTTTCCAGTATGCATTGATTGGTAAGAGAGTTTCTTCACTGAGAGTATCCCCTTTATCAATGAAATAACAGGGGGTATGTGTGTATATATATATATATATATATATATATATATATATATATGTATATATATATATGTATGTATGTATGTACACATGTATGTGTGGATATATATGTATAAAGTTCTCCATCTACAGGACCTTTGGATTCTTAATTAATGTTTTATAATTTTGCTACTGTAAATTGGGTTTCTTTTTTTGATCTTTATTACTAGTAAGCATGAATGTTGATGACTTGTGTGGATTCTTAGATAGCCTTTGATTTTGCCAAACTTATTGTCTGTTTTTGGTTTTTTTTTTTTGATTGAGGCATTTAGATTTTCTATCTATCCTAACATGTCTTCTGCAAATAACTATATTTTGACCTCTTCTGTTCCATTCTTACTCTTGTTGACAGGTTGAAATGGCTACATTTTTATAGGCGTGGGGAACCTGCAGCCTTGAGGCTGTGTGTGACCTTCTAGGTCCTTGGGTGAGGCCTTTTGATGGAACAAATCCTTTTACGATGGGGATTTGTTCCGTCACGTTTGGATTCAGTCAACGGGCCACACTTGAGGACCTAGAGGGCCGCATGTGGCCTCAAGGCCACAGGTTCCCCACCCCTGGAAAATTTCCCACTTTTGTCGTTTACTTACTTCAGTCATGCCCAACTCTTTGTGACCCCATGTGGGGTTTTCTTGGCAAAGATCCTGGAGTGGTTTGCCATTTCCTTCTCCAGATCATTTTGCAGATGAGGAAACTGAAGAAAACAAGGTGAAAAGACTTACCCAGGGTCACACAACTAGCAAGTTTCTGAGGCCAGATTTTAACTCTTTCTAAGAGCAGACAGGAATAAAGCACAATGAGAAAAAGAGTGAAAATAAGTAACCAAACAGGTTAGTTTTTATGACCAATAAAATAGTTTTTTAGAAAGATTAATCTTCCTGACTTCAGGCCCATCACTCTATCCACTGATCCACCTAGCTCCCACTACTTTAAAATGGTATAAATGGGTCTCCTAAGTTTGTTTGTATCTGTTCTTTAATAAAGTGTGTCTAATAGCTTCTAGATGCTTTTTTCCTGTATTGAAAGAAAGTTCCTCTATAAATAGTATTTTTATCAGGACTGAAACCTTCTTTTTTTACCAAAGTCTTTCGTGCATGCAATGATATGGGTTTGTTGGTTGTTTTTGTTTTTTAGATTTTTGAGGTATATGTCATATTATTTGATAGTCTTTTTTAATATTGAACTATCCTTGCTTGGCATAAACTTTGCTTGATCATGGTGAATAATTTTCTTATATATTGCTATATTTTATTAACTAATACGTTATTTCCTATTTTTCTTGTGCAGTAGAAAAAACACTCTTTAATTTTCTTTTTGGGTTGTCTTTACCTGGTTTTAAAATCAACACCATATGGACTCATAAAAGATCCCTTAAAGTAATCTTTCTCTGCTGTACATTCCTTCTTCTTGAAGAAGCTGATGACATCACAGAGGTGATGTCTTGACTTGCATGTGAATTGTATTTAAGTGAGGCAAAGTCATCAATCTCACTCTCTCCTCGAGTCATCATAGATTATATAAAATAACGATTATTTGGCTTTGGATCTATTTTAAAAAATTCTGTCATAAAAACCAATTGGAAGCAAGTTCTTTGGTTTTTTGTTTGGCTGGTTTTTTAGGAGATGAAGTGAGTCATTTCTTCTGTGATTTATCATTTCTTACTTTTAGAGTTGTCTACTTAAATAAATGCATTCTCTTTTCTGCCAGTTTTTGACAATTTATGTTTTGTAAATAATTATCCATTTCCTTTAAATTCTCTCATTTTTTAGAATGCAGTTTCAGGTAGTTTTTTTCTACTAATATTCCTGGTTTCTTTTGTATCTATTGTGACCTTTCCTTTTAAGTTTGTATGTTTTCTAATTTGCATTTTTCTCTCCTTTTTTTTCTCAAATTGAGATGTCAGATACTTTGTTTTATTGGTCATAAAAACTAACCAGTTTGGTTAATTATTTTCACTCTTTTTCTCATTGTGTTTTATTCATTTCTGCTATTAGCTTTATAATATCTCTTTTTTAGCTTTCCTTTTAAGGCTATCCCCCCCTCCACCCCTTTTTAGCTTATTGAAAGGTTAATTTATGTATTCTCTCCTTTTTTTTTATCAGTTACTAGATTTAAATCTAAGAATTATTTAGACTTCAGTCCATAGATTTTGATATGTGGTGTTATTGTTCTCATTGTCTTTTAAATGTTCTCTTTTTTTCCTCTCCTTTAACCTAATCATTGGTTAAAAGGTTATTTTTAGTTTCATATGGTTGTACTTTTTTGTTAATGTTAGCTATTTAATTCTAATTTATTGCATTGTACTATAATATGGTATGCATAATTTCTGCCTTTAATTTTTCTGGGACTCTTTTATGATCAATTTTTGTGTGTTCCATATGTACTTTAAAAGTGTACATATTAATTACCTTCTCCCATTTATCTATCTATCTATCTATCTATCTATCTACATATCAACCAATCGATCAACATTTACTAACTGCCTACAGTGTTCTAGGCTGTATGTTAGATACTGGGAATAAAAACACAAATATGAAAATGTCCCTGCCCTTGAGAAGCTTACATACATCTACTGATGCCAGTTAGTTTAATAAGCAATTTAAATAGAGGATTTCTTTATTGTTAATCTTTTAATTTGATTTTTTATATTCTGACAATGGAAGGTTGAGGTGTCCTATTATATTTTGGCTTTTTGTGCTTGCATATCTGGTAATGCTCTTTTCAAAATTTTATTGTAAAATTTTGTGCCTATACATTGATAAATATTACATATTTATTATGCACCTTATTTCACTATTGAGTAATGTCCTGTTTCTAGGAGTTACAGTTTAAATTGATCAGATAGCATTATTTATATGCCTCCCTTTTTTGAACCTGTAGTGGCATAATCTATTTTAAACCAACCTGTTGATTTATATCTAGGTAGGCTATTTTCTATTAAATATACTTACTGTAAACACCCTATTCATGGATGTTGTTCCTTGATCCAATGTGTAATTCTTTTTTTTTTCTTTTATGGGAGAATCTCATCATTAACTCTTATTGCTTCTAGAAGCCAGTCTAAAGGAATGTAAGTTTCTTTAGCACAGAAATCGTTCCATTTTTACCTTTGTATTCCTAGGGTCTAGTACCAACCCAAGTCTAGTACATTTTTAATAAATAATTATTGATTGATTGAAATAATCAAATTTCTATTCTAACATTTTTCTCTAGTTGTTCTTGAAGTTGCCTGAAGGAAATGAAATCTATCTTAATCTTTTCTATCCATTTCAACTATGAAAGCTATTAAATAGATATAATATCAAATGAAACAGATTATATTTCTTTTACTAAAATATTAATTCTAATTATTCTTCAAGGTTTAATCCTTTTTTTATTATTCTGGAAAGACAATTTTTGCCTTTGGGATCACCAGTTCTTTTCCCCTTTTCCTGTTTCCCCCATTTACTTTTAATGTTATTCTATGCTATTTGATTTGTCTTTTGCTTTGAAGTTTCTGTATTCTGGGTGATTGGTAAAAGTAAATGTATTGGTGGGAGATTATGAGCTGTAGGTTTTAGTGGATCTTCACAAAACGCCCTAAACCTAGGGTAGCTTTCCCAGAAGCCCACACGCAACAGGAGGTGCCCCAGGTGCTCCAGATACATTACACAGAAATATCACCTAGCAAGATATAGGTATCAGCAATTCGTTTTTACACACACATTTTGGAAAGTTTTAAATGTATTTGGCCCAAGTATGATGTAAGAGCCGGGGCACTGGCTCACAGTCAGGAAGACTCATCTTCTTCAGTTCAAATCTGGCCTCAGATACTTACAACCTGTGTGACCATGGGCAAGTCACTTAAACCTATTTGCCTCAGTTCCTCATATGTAAAATGAGCTGGAGAAGGAAATGACAAACCACTCCAGTCTCTTTGTCAAGAAAACCCCAAATGGGGTCATAAAGAATTATACACTTCTGAAATGACCAAACGACCACAACCAAAATGAGCTGAGAATGCCATGGATAAATTTAGTAGAACTGTAGGTAGGTTTTAATCGCTTTATAATTAGATTTAAAATAAAAATACCTCTGAGGCATAATGGTCTGATTTGACAAAGGCTAAAACATTAAAATAGAGCCCTTTTTTTCAATCAATAGATACCATCTTATACTGGAAACCTTCCCTAACCCCTTTTAATTCTGGTGCCTTTCCACTGTTAATTATTTACTATTTCCTGTATGTAGCTCCCTTTGTATATATTTGTTTGCCATGTTGTCTCCCTTATTAGAACATAAGCTCCTCGAGGGCAGGGACTCTCTTTTGCCTCTTTTTACATCCCCAGCTCTTAGCTTAGTGCTTAGTGCATAGTAGGCACCTAATAAATGTTAATTGATTAATTGATTGATTAATCGACAGAGCCAAAAGCATAAAAGAGTCCTTTTTAAAGGATCCTAGAGGCCAACTAGTCCAACCTCCTCATTTTTCATATGAGGAAACTGAGACCCAAGAAGAGTGAGATTTGGTTTCTGACTCCAGAGGCAGCGTTTGTCACGCATGGCCTCCTAGATATGTCCTACATGAGTTCAACCTTACTCTTATGGCATATTACAAGCTGACAAGTAGGAGATTGATGGTTGGAATAAAGGTAACCCACTTAAAACTGTTTCAGGAAGACCCATAAACGGGAATTACAACTGCCAAGCAGAAATCAGAGTTCCCGATCTCAATTCCTTTGAATATACGATTTAGTCATTCTGTCCTTCCTAGTAAATCACACACTTATGTCTTGCTATTTATTTTACCTCTTCTTCCATTAAAACTAAAGCACGCGTAGTGTATTTTAACAGTAAGCCACCCTAGATGAAATCCAGACTCTTAAAAATACAGATGGAAAAAAATCATACATCATTCTTTTTGAGGTGCCTGTTAAGAGCAAAAAACAAAACAAAACAGAAAACCAACCAAACCTAGGTTGATATTATCTTTCTTCCTTTTTCCCCTTTTGTTAGGCCCCCCACTCCCAGACCTGAACCTAAATATGACTTTCCAAGTGACAGGAGCTGTAACTTCAGGAGGTCTCTGATTCCTTCTAAAATCTCTTTCATCAAGAAATTCCACCCTGTGGGTGTTGTTCTGATTTCACATGCATGAATGCCTCCATGCCCTCCCACCAGCTACCACTTAAAATCCCTATTAGCCAGCATTACTTAAACAAAAGAATTCAGTGTTGTCTTGAGAGATCATCCCAGTTAAAGTTTAGAGTGAATTGTACTGTCGGTTGCTCGCAGGCAGGATTGCGTGACTCACCGGCCACCAACCAGTCTTTTCTATTTCCCTAAAAGAGAAGGACCCTGTAGAGCTATAGCCTAATGACTGGTTTGTGCCTCTGGCTGATGGTCTTCTGATTACAGCTGCATTTAAGGTAGAAGAAAAAGAACTGTAATCATTCTTCATCAGTAGGTTGTTGTTCAGTTGTATCCAACTCTTAGCAACCCCATATGGGGTTTTCTTGGCAAAGTTACTGGAGTGGTTTGCCCTTTTCTTCTCTAACTTATTTTATAGATGGGGAAACTGAGGCAGATAGGGTTAAGTGACTTCCCCAGGGTCACACAGCTAGTGTCTGAGGTAGAATTTTAACTCCAGTCTTCCTGACTCAAGGCCTGGCACTCTGTGCACTGCGCCGCCTATCTGCCTCCCCATCAGTATATCCCAAGCCCGAACCATCATCTACCAATAAGAGATTGAGTAGGACACTGACATAGGGCCCTGGGATGGGAGCCAGAGGATCTTGGTTTGAATCCCAGCCCTGCCACTTACTTATTTGTGTGACTTCTGGCCTCAGTTTCCCCATTTGTAAATGGAGGATTAGATGGCCTCCAAGGTCTGTTCTGACTCTGGGAGCATTTAAAGCGAGGGTTCTAAGCCTTTATTTGTTCGTTTTTATAATACTTTGAGTGTTACAATATTTACAAAAAGTTATATAGCTGTTAGGCTGAACAGATTTCTTTTGCTTTTTTAGTAGAACCCAATTGCCAATTAACACTAATATTCAAATCAATATTAATATAATAATGATATATAGGGAACTCTAGGCCTTCTGTGTGTCATAAAGACCTCTGATTAATGTTTTAAATACATAAAATAAGATTTAAAAGGTAACGAATGATGTTGAAAAGTAATTATCAGAAATAGATATATATTTTTGTAAGTTTGTGGCCCTCAGGTTTAAGAGTTTCTGTTATAAAGGACTCTATTCCAACACTTGAGCCATCTTTAGGAAGAAGGGGGATTGAAGCAGCTGGCCCTTAATGGTCCCTTCCTGCTTTTAACCTACTCAATCCCATAAGTCCCCCAGCCCTTTGCCTCCTTGCTAGACTAGGGAGCTGGAAGGAAAGAAAAGGGAGGAAGATAGGGCACTGCATCTCCTTGGAAGTTAGGGAGCTGAATAAAAGCCCATCCTCTGCCCTCCTCCAGCCCCTGCTTCCAGGGAAAATCCAGGGGGCTCCCTGCCTTCACTCCCCTTCTCCACAGCCACTGATTTAGCAGAACGGAGCTTCGGAAATGTAGAATTTCTCCCCCCAACTCAGTATAGTATAATCTGGGTTTGGCGTGCTGGGACTTCCGGGGAATTCATAAATAAGAGGCACGGAGCCGCGGCACTGCAGTCGCCCCCAACACGTACACAGTCTTACACCATCATTTCCAGCCCTGGCTCTTGCTTGTCATTTTTGTTTCCTGTTTGTCTCTTCACTCGAGGGGAGCTTCCAGACAAACACCTCCTGACTCACTCAGCTGCCGGTGAGTCAGCTTCCCGTCTTGTAACATCAGCACCTTCGGCTAATGCGGAGAGATTAAACAGGAGAATTCCAGAACCTCAGAGGCAGGGGTCCCAGAGGCCATCTAGTCCAACCTGGAAGCAAACAGGAAACCGCGTGAGCCCCGGAGCGTGGCGTGCACTCTCTCTCGTTGGGCGATGTCCACCGCCTCCTCCGGCAGCCCTCAGTTCTGAATAGCTCTGTTAGGGCGTTTGCTTTTTCCTTCTATCGGCTTTATATCTGATCTTCTACGGGTTCTTCATTCTGCCCTCTGGAGCCAAGCAGAAGATGACCAGTCCTTCTTCCAGGCCGCAGATCTTCACAGCTTGCAGACAGCTACTTATCCCACCAAGTTTTCTCTTTTCCAAGCTAATTATGGGAAGCCAGAGTTTGGGGTTAAGCAAAAGTCTGAACATTGTGCTTATTTGTTTTCTTTGGCATATAGATGGACTTCTGGGGACATGATAATATTGTATAAATGAATAGAGGGAAGGAGGAAGGAAGGAAGGAAAAGATTATTGAACAAAGGAAGGAAGGAAAAGAGGAAGGGAGGAAAGAAAAGATGATGGAACAGAGGAAGGAAGCAAGGCTCGAGGAAGGAAAAGATGAAGGATAGAAGGAAGGAAGGCTGGAAGAGGGAAGGGAGGAAGGAAAGAAGAAAGGAAGGAAGGAGAGAGAAAGCATCCATTAAGCGCTTTCTGTTTGCCAAGCACAATGCTAATCCCTGGGTACACAAGAAGAAATGAGAGACAGTCATTATCCTCACGAACCTCATGTTCTTTTTGAGGGAAACAACAAAATAGGGGTTTCCTGGTCAGACAGATTTTGAAGTTGTCTAATAAAACTGCAGTTATTAACCCAGATTTGTGAAGGCAAGAGGCAAAGTGACAATGGCCTTGAATGAGGAAGAGCTGGGTTTGGGTAATGTCAAGTCTAAGTCCTACTGGCAAGGTGACTCAGGGCAAATTAACCATTCCATGCCCCCCAGGTAATGCCTAACACTGTAGGTTGCAAACAGAACAGGTGTCAATCTGCCTTGGTAGAGGGAGTTTCCAAACCAGGAGTTCCTTCTACCAGTGAAACCACAGATCTGGTTTTTTTGTTTTGTTTTGTTTGCAAGTACTAGGGGATAGTTATTGCTGCTGCTGCTAAAAGACAAAATGAAAATAACCCCTCCCAATCAAGGAGTTCGAATTCTACAACATGCCCGCACTCTAAGTAAATAAAAGATACAGACCCAGTCATTTCGTGGGGGCAGAGATCAGGCAATGAATGCCCTGTGGAGGAGCTGGCCCCTGAATTGACGCTCCAACAAAGCTTGGGTTCTCCTGTACGTATGAAAGCTAATACAGGGTGTCCCAAAAGTCTTGATGCAGTTTTGAAGCTTGAGTAGCTTGAGCATTTTTAACAGCTTTATTAAACTTTAATAGCTTAAAACTGGACTGAGATTTTGGGGATACTTTGCATGGAGAAGGATGGGCTGAGTGGTTTATTAGATCCTAATTTCAAACCCAAGCATTTGCCAATTTCTCAAGCCATTATTTCGCTCCACAATCTCCCCAAGAACAAAGAGTAATTGGGAAATATAAGCGAGTGATTAATATTTAACCAGCTCTCAAACACTTCCAAAATCCATAAAACCTTAAATCTTCATTAAAGATAATTGAAAAATGATTGAAACAAAATCCAGAAAATGTTCCCAACATGTTTTGATCTTCCCCCCTTCTCTCTCTCATACACACACACACACACACACACACACACACACACACACACAGAGCATTCACTCCTCCCACATAGAAATCCATTTTCTCCAAATAAACATCGCCACCGCTTAAGCTGGGAAAAACTTTTTAAAATGAAACCATAAAAAGATAGCACCCAAAACCATCAGAGTGAGGACTTTAAAAAAAATCTTTCTTTAATTGTCAATTACACGTCCAATACTTAATACTTTGTAGAGCGGCAGGATCATTATCTCGTGTCTATAAAGTCGTTCACTTATAAATCATTCCCTCCTCTTTCCAGGGAGTGAGAGTGATACAGTTGCTTTGGCGCCAGCAGAAGCAATACAGAGCTAATGAGCTTATCGGCTTCCTTTCTTGACCTCTACGAGGTCAGGTAGTCTGGTTAGGTTATCTTGTTCCAATGATAGGTGGCAGTGTGGTTCACTGGCTAGACCGCTAGGTCCGGAGTCAGGAAGACCCTTCTTCACATCCAATCTCAGATGCCTACTAGCTATGGGACCCCAGGCAAGTCACTTAACCTCTGTCTGCCTCATTTTTCTCATCTATAAAATGGGGGTATTTTACCCTCTTCTTCCCAGGGTTATTGAGAAGATAAAATGAGATGATAGTGTTTTTGTAGCATTTTGCAAACTTTAAGCTTTCGTATAGATGCCAGTTGTATTATTTCACAGATAAGCTGTATGCTTCCATAGATTCAGTGGTCAAAACAAAAGATCACTGAATCAACAAGCATTTATTAAGCACTTACTGTGTACCAGTGTGGGGAGGCAGGGAAAGAGTTGGCCTTGAAGTTGGAAATACCTGAATTCAGATCCTGCCTCTGACACATCCTGTCTTTGTGACCCTGTGGGACCTAACTCCTCGGTGCTCGGGACAGTTTTTGAGAGCTGGGCTTGCAGAAGGGATACTGACTTTCATTGGTAAAGGGAGCTTCCTCACCTGGGAGTTCCCTGTACCAAAGAAATGACAGTCCTTATCCTTATTCTTCCTTCTGCACAGAATGATGAAACCCTCAAGGACTTAAAGACCAAGTCAAATCTGTCAAGCAATGATGTCCAGTGGCCAAAGGCAACACTGATTTAGAATATAAAGTCACCTAATCCTAGCCCACACAGGACAGAGCCAAAAGAGAGCTCACACGTGTCCGGTCTAACTGCTTGAGGCCTAGCTGAGGCCCAGGTCATAGACGTGATAAACATCCCAGACTGGATTGAAAATGGAAGTCCTCTGTCTTCAGAGCCCATGGACTGCCTCGTTTGTTAAAAAATAATGAGGGAAGACGATCAATGGCATTGCCAGATGCACCGGGAGTAGCACTGGGGGTCTGGGGCGGGGGAAGGAGGGAACAAGCCTGCAAAAGGCCTGGTCACTCCCAAAGGCTGGAAAGACAATGGAAATGGGGTTCCCAGGTTCCTTTGGTGATCTATAATCATCAGCAGTGCCTGAACAATCACCACCATTGCTTTTAACACCCAAGTCTCCAAGTGAAATGGCATTGAGAATATGGTCATCAGGAAAAGTGGCCAGGCTGGACCAAACCCGAAAAGGGGAAATCCGAGCTAGAGGCAATATGATTTTGGTAGTATTGAGGGCGTAGCTCTCTGAGTATCTAGCCCTGGGGACAGTCAGGGACTGTTTTCTGTTTGGGGTTTTGATTTATGTTTTGTCTGAGGGCAACCCTAGTGCCTGGCACATAGTAGGTGTTTAATGAATGCTTGATTGAAGATACCAGACTATTACTAGGCGTCTGTGTGGCTGAAAGCGAGTAACTTCATCTAGCTAGGCCTTCTTTCTAAAATGGAGGGGGCGAGGGGCATACTAACTGGTCTCTGAGGTATTCGCCAGCTCTAAATATTTGATTAGAAATAAATCATGGAAAGTATTATTACATAAAAAGAAGTGACCAAAGGAGCATCAATAACTTCTAAACCACTTTATAAACCCACTTTTCATCTCCATAAAATTTTTATCAGAATTTCATCTATACAGGTATCCAAGGTGACCTCGATACCATAAGATGAGAACACGCAGCTTTCACAGATTTCTTTGGCTTTTAGGGATTTTTTCTTTTTCTTTTTTCTTTTTTTTTCTTTTTACAGCAGACCACAGCTTCATGGTCACACAACTAAGAGGTGAGAGGAATATAAGATAAATCCCTCTTAGTATTTGTTGACTACAAAGTCAACTACAAAGATGCATGTGCTTAGCAGGTAAAACTCACTGGGGAGTCTCTCCTGATGTTCAGATCATAGCAAACTCCTTGACAGAGGCAATGAGAGAGTGGTTACAGAGCTCGTGACTCCAGCTTTTGAGCAAGGCATAAAAGAAGGTAGGCATGGTCAGAAGCATGCTTGCCTACGGTGATTGCCGCCATTTTGAAGGGCGTGACGTCAATGGGAAGAGAGTTCTAGGCATTGTGGTGCTCCTAGTGCTCCTCGTGGCAGATCGCATTATGAAGGCAGAGAGACTATATGGTCTCTGACCAAGTTGTTTTTTTCATGGGCTTGCTAGTCAGAGGCTGGAGGACCTGAGTTCAAATCTTGTCTCAGAAACTTAGCTTTGTGACCCAAGCAAGTCCTTGACTTGTCTGAGCCTCCTGTCATCTGTAAAATGAGGAAGTTAGACTAGAGGAGGGTCTGTTTGCTTTTTCAGCATGACGGACCCCTTTGGCAGACCAGTGAAACAGAGGGGACTCTATTCGGAATAACATTTTTAAACAATTAAAGGAAATGCTAACCTTCAGTTCAAGGTTAGTGACAGTAAAGAAGTAATTTTTTTTTCCCACGTAGACTCACAGGTCCTGTGAAATCTTAACCCAAGGCTAAGAACCCCTGGACTAAATGGTCTGTGAGGTCTCTTCCAGCCTCCAAACATATGATCCTATGGTGCTTAAATTAAACTTCAGAATATCACAGTGCCCACTGAGCAACCATACATCACTGCTCAAAAGAGATCTATAATCCAGGTGGGAAATCATATCAATACAGCAGCGCACAGGTGGAGACAGGAGGCTTTAAAGGTTATCCCAGGAATGAGGACGTATGTGGGTGGCTGGCCAGTAAAAACCCTGGTAGAAGAGCAGAGATACCAAGCATCGAAGGCTGGGCCAGAGATAGAATTGCCTGACGTTTAGTGGCTGTGCGGCCTGGGTAAGCCCCGAGCCTCAGTTTCCACCTCTGAAGGCCCTTTCAGCTCCAAGTCTTTGATCTTCCGATTTTTCCGGGATCGCACAACTAATATATGTCACAGTTGGGGCAGAGGGTGGGGGGGGACACACAAGAATCCAGGTACTCTAGATTCTGAGACAAGTACTTGTCATTTATACTTTATTGAAATCTGTTTCTTTTTCATATTATGCATATATATGTACATGTATATGTTTATTTTTTTTTAATTTAGCAAGCTAAAAAATGCCCATTGGGCAGACTTGCATACAATTAGATGGGCAGTGTGGCACACTCCTCTAGCCTCAACTACTCGTGTTTATCTGTAATATGTACAGCATAAAATGAACCTCTAGGGCAGTCTTAAAGGGGGTAGGAAATGCAGGGAGGGGCAGCCCCACCTGCCTTGGCCTTGGTCTTGGTGGGGATATAATGAATGGGCAGATTGCTTACCCATCCAAGGGCTATCCAAAAGTCAGCTCTCTGGGTTGATTTCTAGTGCCTTGTGTAAAATCCATGAATAATTCATAGTCCAGGAATGTTGCTGGTAGGACCCATTTTTTTTTCCAGCATGTGTGTCAACAGTGTAAAAACCAGATCAGCTGTCACTGTTTGGGAGCTGGTGTACCCTTAGTTAAAAATGGCAGCTCTCCTAGACACGCAGTCCCCCGACAGTGCATGCTGTGATTTGCTTTTTAAACACACATAAATGTTTTGGCTGCAGAAACTCCTCTCCAGCTTGTGGCTCATGGAGAGAATGCTATCAGTCAACAGCATGTCGATGGGGTGGGCAAGGTTTCGAGGTAGAGAGATGGACCACCCCAGGAGAATCCGGAGGCCCGAGATTGCTGTGTTAGGCTCTTCCAGATTGGGTGTGGGGTCCTCCGCAAGAAAAGCGCTTAATTCTGTTGTGGGCTTTTTTCTCCCCTCCTTTGGAAAATGGTGATAAAAATAATGATTCCCTCTTCATACTGTGAGTTAAATAGTGTTTGTCAAGTCATGGGAAATTCTTGGAATGAGATCTGCATTGATACAAAATGAAGAGGTGTTTCTATTCTGGACAAGTGTTGGATTCTCAACAAGAGGAAAAAAATTAATATTTTCCTCCACACCTCTGTGTGGCAGAGTGCCTTGAGTATATCGAAGCTTGGACTGGATTTCTGGAATTAGAGAAGAGCTTTTTGCCAGTGGGATGGAGCAAGGTTCGAACTTTTCCTCAAGATGCTCATGAGCTTGGCTTTTTTTTAATTTTTTAATGAAGGATCCATCAAATCAGGATCAGCTGCAACTGTGACTGACCCACTTTACAGTGTTAGCACACATGCCTAAAAAAAAATCAGCATATTGCCAACAAAATTCCTGAACTACGTAGGATGTACAGTAGTTAACTGTGAAAACTTTTGTTGTTTTTTTTAAACTGCTCTTGGATAGGAGCCTCAGGTCGTTTTTCAGCACTAGCTGGCAAAGCCTCCTCCTTCTTGCCTTCAGGCTGCCTCCTTGAATCACATCATACCTCAGTGCTCAATTTCAGAGCTCCCCAAAGCACAGTCACTCATCCTGCCCAAATCTGGTTAGATACTGGTTAGATATGTTGTGGTTGACCAAACATGTTTATTAATACACACATGTACATATATATACACACATGCATATGTACAAAGACTATATGTACACACATATATAAACACACATACACATATGTATATATAATATGCATTTGTTTCAAGGAGCTGAATAAGTTAACATATATACATAATACATAGATATATTCATTATATGTATATGAACACAAAGTATGTATGTATATTTATACGTGTGTATACATATACACACACACACCATATTAGCTTATTCAGTTCCTTGAAACAAACCTCTGAGATAGACAATGGAAGTATTATTAATCTCATTTTCTAGCCTTGAAAACTGAAGCCCAAAGAAATTGTGACTGGAATGAGATCACATGGTTTAGTAACTGGCAAAGCCAGGATTCATAAGTCTTTTGGTACCCAAAGCCTCCATTCATTCCATTATGTCACAGAACAATTCTTTTCTCTTAAGACTTATAAGGGACAGGGTGATCCTCTGTAATCTCTGTCTTTGTGGCGAAGGCCCCAGGAGGTAGAGATTTTTTTTGACTCCCCAAATTCCCGGAGCAGGAAATACGCTTCTAGCAATCCCAGGAGGATGACGTAAACTGACTGTACCAGTCATCGTCATTGGCATTGGTGCTGGTGAAGAGATCGGTCATTTACATCAGTACCAATGAGGCCACTTTCTAAAAGCACTCAGCCAGATAGAGCTTCAGATAAAGAGTAACAGAGTGCTGAGTTTGAACTCAGGAGGACCACGGTTCACATCTTGTCTCAGGCACTTTCTGTGTGACCCTGGGTGAGTCACTTCTCTGGTCTCAGTCTCAGTGTCCTCATCTATCAAGTGGGAATGAATGATGGTAATGCTAACCTTACAAGGGATGTTGTAGAGATCGAATAAGGCATTTAAAGTGCTTTGGAAACCTGTTTTAATGCTGTGATTATTATCTCTCATCATTATTATCATTATTAAAGTTTTTTTCTCTCATAACCCCAACTAGATAGAATTTCTCCTTGTTCCCACTTTATTTGTACCTTCCTTTTGACACTTTGTGTGTCTGACCTAGGATTAGAATTATTTTTCCATGTTTTTTCTCGTAAATTTTACAGAGTTTTCTATTGGATTAAAATCTCGTGTGTAGTCTGTCCTCCACGCTACGTCTATGGCTGATTTCTTACTCCTTCCTTTCCTGCGCTCTCAAATCCAAACCAACATACCTCCCAGCTCTTTACCAAACTTGTCATTCCTTTTCCTCTCCATCAATCGTCCCCCTTGCCCACTGTTTCTTCTTTTTAGAACCCCTGCCAGGAGTCCACCTGCCAAGACAAACCCAGGAACTCCATGAACACAATTACAAAACTTTTCACACCAATAAAGTCATATCTAGATAATTGGAAAGCTATCAGTTGTTCGTGGGTAGGCTGAGCTAATATAATAAAAGTAACAATTCTGCCTAAATTAATTTACTTGTTCAGTGCCATAGCAATCAAACCACCAAAACGTTATTTTATAGGGCTAGAAAAAATAACAGAATTCATCTGGAAGAACAAAAGGTCCAGACTAGCAAGGGAATTAATGAAAATAAATACAAGGGGAGGTGGCCTAGCTGTGCCAGATCTTAAAACTATATTATAAAGCAGCGATCATCAGAACTACTTGGTACTCGCTAAGAAATAGAGTGGTGGATCCATGCAATAAGTTAAGTACACAAGACACAGTAGCCAATGACTATAGTAAATGTTTGATAAACCCAAAGACTCCTGCTTCTGGGATAAGAACTTATTATTTGACAAAAACTGCTGGGAAAACTGGAAAACAATATGGCAGAAACTAGGCATAGACCAATATCTTACACCATATACCAAGATGAGATCAAAGTAGGTACATCATTTGGCTATAAAGGGTGAAACTATAAGCAAATTAGGAGAGCAAGGAATAGTTTACCTGTCAGATCTATGGAGAAGGGAAAAAATTATGACCAAACAAGAAATAGAGAACATTATGAAATGCAAAACAGATAATTTTGATTACAGTAAATTAAAAAGTGTTTGCATAAATAAAAGCCAGTGCAACCAAGGTTAGAAGGGAGATAGAAAGCTGGGGAACAATTTTTACAGCCAGTGTCTCTGATAAAGGCCTCATTTCTAAAATATAGAGAGAACTGAGTCAAATCTATAAGAATAACAAGTCGTTTCCTAATTGATTAATGGTCAAAGAATAAATACAGTTTTCAAAGGAAGAAATTTAAGCTATCTATAGTCATATGAAAAAATGCTGTACATCATTATTGATCAGAGAAATGCCAATTAAAACAACTCTGAGGTACCACATCACACCTATCAGATTGGCCAACATGACAAAAAAGGAAAATAATGAATGTTGCAGAAGATGTGGGAAAATTGGAACACTAATGCATTATTTGTGGAGTTGTGAACTGATCCAACCATTCTGGAGAACAATTTGGAACTATGCCCAAAGGGATATAAAAAATGTGCCTACCCTTTGATCCAGCAATACCACTTCTGTGGCTGTATCCTAAAGAGATCATAAAAAAGGGAAGGGGACCCACATGTACAAATATATTTATAGCAGCTCTTTTGTGGTGGCCAAGAATTAGACATTGAGGGGATGCCCTTCAATTGGGGAATGGCTGAACAAGTTGTGATATAAGAATGAAATGGAATACTATTGTGCTATAAGAAATGAGGAGCAGACAGATTTCAGGAAAACCTGGAAAGACTTGTACGAACTGATGCTGAGTGAAGTGAGGAGAACCAGGAGGACGCTGTATACAGCAATAGAAACATAACTTTGCTAAACTTAGCTCTTCTGAGCAATGCAGTGATCCAAGACAATTCCAAAAGGCTCAGGATAGAAAATGCTGTCCACATCCAAAGGAAGAACTATGGAGTCTGGATGCAGATCAAAGCATACTATTTGCTCTTTTTTTGTCGCTGTTTTTTGTGTTTTCTTTCTCATGGTTTTTCCCTTTTGTTCTTATTCTTCTTTCATGATGTGACGAATGAGTAAATATGTTTAACATGATCATACGTGTCTAGCCTTTATCAGACTACATACCGTCTTGGGGAGGAGAATTTAGAACTCAAAATCTTATAAAAGCAAATATTGAAAACTAAAATTAAATTATTTTTAAAAGAATCCTTACCTTTCTTTCAGCTCATCCTTTCAGCAAATATTTATGTAGTACCTACTACGTGTCAATCATTATACTAGGCCCTGAAATATAAAATGAAACAATTATCTGTCCTCAAAGAGATTACATTCTTTGGAAGAGAGGAGGAGAGGAGAACATAGATAAGTAGATGCCAAACATATAAAAAGGAGAAGACCTAACATGCGTGGCAATCATAAGATCACAGCTGTCCAGGTCTGAAAAAAACCTCAAAGCCATCTGGTCAAAACCCTGCCCGATAAGGAAACTGAGACCCAGAGCAGTATAATGATTGGTCCAAGGGCACGCAGGGATTAAGCTTGAACCCCAGACTCCAAAGTCAGTATTCTTTCCGTTATCCCCTACACTACTATCAGATAATCAGGGTAGGAGGCATGGAAGAGGTGGTCCTTTGTCTGAGCCTTGAAGGCCCCACCTCTTATGGGAAGCAACTCCTGATCAGTGACTCAATCCAGGATATTATTAAATATCTCCAATCCACCAAGCACTGCTCTAAGCACTGACACTCCTCACTCCCTAATAATAGTGTGTACACTTATCTGTTCCCAGTGTTACGATATTCGGAACTGAATGCAGCAGTATAGAATCCGTTTGCAAACGTCGCAAGAAGTTTCTAACTTATCTCAGACCAGGGCAAGTGGCTTTACCTCTTCTGCCTCCATTTCCGAATATGTTAAATAGGGACGATGATAGCACCCGCCTCCCAAGGTTAGTGTGAGGATGGAATGAGAAAATACTTGTAAAGTATTGAGCACAGTGCCTGGCACACAGTAGGTGCTCGATAAAGGGTTATTCCCTCCCCCTTCTTTCATGTGGAATCCTGGATACTCGGTTTTTAGGTTCCCACATCTGTAAAAGCCCAAACGATGCTATTCCCAAGCCAAATCCTTGTGTTTCTAGGTACCGACCGGTTCAATCAAGTTGCCAAATTAATCTTCTTCAAATTCAGGTCCGATGGTTTTACTCCCCTGCTCAGAAGTCTTCAGTAACTCCCTTCTGTTGCGAGGATAAGATACAAGCTCCTTGGCCCTTTATTTGAAGCCCTCCATGTTCTCACCCCCATCAAACCTTTCCAGGCTCACTTGACTTTATCCCCACTTCACTTGCTCCGCATTCTAGCACAGCTGCTAGATCCTGCAGCTACTGATCCTGACCTGAGCCTGACACCTTCCATGTCCATGTCCTGTGCCAGCAATGGGATCCCCCTTCCTCTGCCTCTTCCCTCCTGCCTCTCAGAATCCCCAAGTCACAGCTCAGATGCCACCTCTTAGAGGAAGCTTTTCAGGAGTCCCCACCGGTGACTGCTCTCATCCTTCTGAAATTCCTCTGTATATACTTTGTATTTCCTTGTCTGCATACACAATGTATTCCCCTCCTAAAGTGGTAAGTCATTGAAGACAGAGACCATTTCTTTTTTGTCTTTATATCACCTATGCCTAGTGAAGGAAGCAGTACAAAGTGAGAGTCCAGCAAATACTTGCTGAGTTAGGCTCAATTGAAGTTCTGTCCAGTGTTTCATTGGCACGTGGTATTGTGGGAAGATCACTGAATTGAGAATTATGTAGCTTAGGTGCAAATCTTGGTTCTGCCCCTACAGAGCTGTGCAACCTCAATCGATTCATTTCCCCTTCCCGACAGCGGTGGGGGGGGGGGGGTAGAGGGGCAAAACTGGATTAAAGTATCCCTAAAGCTCTCTTCTAGCTCCAAAAATTCTGATGTGTTTTCCTCTTTTAATTTTCATATTTAATAATTTAAAAAGTCATTGACTTTAAACCTCAACTCACACTATTCTTTTTATGGAATGCATAACCCCACCCCCACCCCCATTACCAAGGGAGCCCTATGCTGCCCATGGAATGCAGTTCTGGATTGGAGGAGAGAATGATGTCACCCTGTGTGACTGAAGGGCTGAGTTGGTTAGAGTTTGAAAGAGGAGAGCTGTTTTTCATTCTTTCCTGAGAGAAGACATCCATGGTTCCAGACTCTCTTAGGGACAGATTTGTGACACATGGGAAGAGAAAGATAGACTTTGGAAATTACTCTTGTAGGGGAAGCCAGCACCTCAATATGTTCCAGTTTTCAGCTTGCCTCCCTAGAGAATTTGGGTTATTTCCCCTTAGGTGAGCTCAGACCTCTCTTGGTTGAGCAAGTTTCATCTCCCATTTAGAAAATTCTCTCACTCGTTTGTATTTTTGACACATTCCAATCTGTATAATTTCTCTGATTTCTGCTCACTATAGATTTATTCATTTATTTACTCATTATTCACTCTTTATAATGCTCTTTTGTGTAATTAGCGTTGGATGGGAAGTGGTCAAGAGATTATAGCTGAGTTACACTCCCTTTTTAAAGGGATGCTACTGACTTTGTACCTAAAAAAAAATGTGCCCCTAGAAGAGCATTACTTAGTGGGAAGATAGTTACAATTCTAGTGTTATACCTCCTCTGTCAGAGGAGAACAGAGCAGCAAGTCTATTTAGTCCTTCTGCTTCCCTGCAAGAAAGGAGTCAGTCTTCCCTGGAGAGGGATGGGCAAGATTCAAGAGATATCTATGCCTCCCACAAGTCACCTGTCTGCATTTAAGACATCCCATGTAGACATGGATGACCTGCATGGACAGCATATTCTCTTACATTTTGGAATATATTGTCTTCCCTATTAGAATGTAAGCTTCTAGAAGGCAGGGACAATTTTTGCTTTTTGTATTCCTGGAACTTATCATAGAACTTGGCAGTTGATTAAGTGCTTAATAAATATTTATTGATTGATTATTTTATTACAAGCCATTTTGACTTAAAGTAAACAGGGACCAGGAAAAAAGACCTACAAAACCTTCATTTAGTTGGCAACTGAAGTTGTAATATCAGTCAACTGTTCTATTACATTAGAGGATTTTATTCCTTGTTGCTATGCAGTAACTGCCAACAGAAAAAAAAAAAAACATTCTAACAGCATTGAAGCTTTGGAGAAGTGAGAGCACAAGTGAAAACAAGAAAAATCAATGATCTGACACACCTATCAATTTGACTCAGCAGACACTTATTAAGTGCCTACTGTTTTCAGTGGAAAGAGTGTTAGATTTGAAATCAGAACTGCATTTGAATCCCATTTCTGATTCTTTACCTGGTGTGACTTAGGACAAGTAACTTTGTGTCTCTGGGCACAATGTCTTTAGATACGAAATGAAGACATTAGACTAGGGATATCTTAGATCTCTTCTAGAGAAGTTCACAGAACACAAAGGAACAACAGAGAAAGAGTGAAGTTGGGAGGCTCCTGTTGGAGCCCTTGAATTATAAACTCTCCAATAACACTTAAACCCTGAGTATGCTTTGGCAGACTTCTTGTTTGATGGGTTGGGCTTATAGAAAAAAGGTATATAATTTGACAGCACTTGATGTGAAGTCACCCAGTTCTCCTTTCAAGCAAAAAGTTCACAAAGCTTAGGGAATGAAAGGGTTTCTTTACAATTAAGAAAAGAAATAGTATACAGAATATAGCTCCTGAAAAGCACAATATCTGTCTATGGAAACTCTCCCCAGAGGCCTATGATGCCTCCACCACTTTAATTCATGTCTCCAACCCCGATACAAAGGTGATTCATGGAGTCTACCATCTTTTTTCTCTTTCTTTACCAAACACCCATGGCAGGATGGGCCTCCACTCAATAACTCCCGAAGGTCTAGAAGCTTGGCACAACCACCCCAGTTTCCTTCTTAGTTGTCTCCCTGAGGCCAACTAGGTAAGATCACTCAAATTAACCACGATTTTTCCCCTTGATAATAGGCAGCTAGGTGGTGTGGTAGACAAAACACTAGGCTTGGAGTCAGGAAGACTTGAGTTCAAAACCTGCCTCAGACACTTACTTGGCTCGGTGACCCTGGGTGAGTCACTTAACCTCTGGTTGCCTCAGTTTCCTCATCTGTAAATGGGAATAATAATGGTACCTCCCTCCCAGGATTGTCATGAGGATCGGATGAACCTGAAGAGCATTCAGCACAATGCCTGGCACACAGTGAGCACTGTATAACTGTTAGCTGTTAATAACATCATTTATGAATATCCATGACTGGGGGAATCCAAGCTCCCCCCGAGAGAGGAAAATAGTGTAGAGTTCACACTCCAGATGAATGACAACGTGTATCTAACATCAAAAGTAAAAAAAAAACCCAACCCCAGTATATCCTCTCTCCCTCCCTAACTAGTTTTAAATTAAAAACCCTTTTGTGCTCTGAGGCATTATCTGTGAAGGCCCAGTGAGCAGCGTACTTAAGGATGAGTCACAAGATAGGTGCTTTAGACCTTTTCTCTCCCATTTGGGTTGTGCAGTTCTCTGCAAGCAAAGCATTTAATCGCCTTATACTTGTGTTCTCGTTTGGAAGGTGGGCATAGAAATAACTACTGATCTTGTAGGTTGTGAGTTAAACAGTATTTGTAAAGGAAGTTGAAGCTCTTGGAATTAAGAGCCGTATCAATAGAAGATGGGATTATGTTTGTGTGCTGGACCAGAGTGGAATTCTCAGCAAAGAGAGGAATTAGTATTTTTCTCCATCCCTCCACACGTCAGAACTCCTTAAGTACATGGAAACTTGGGCCAGCCTTCATTAGGTGGAAAAGAGCTTTTTGCAAAGATTCAGAGCAAGATTTGAACTTTTCCTCAGGATGCACATGAATTTGGCAGGCTTGTCGCCTTTATGGTGATGGAAGAAATGTGGCCGAAGGTCTCAGAAGAACACCAACGCCGTACTTCCTCTAACTTCTGCCACCTGCCAACCACAGAAATGATTGTTTCAGCAATCATATTGATGGAGGGTTTTAGAAGACGCATTCATTAAGGATGCTCTTGCTGTATCAGCAGAGACCGCATTTGCAAAGATGTCAATTTATACCATAGTCGCTTTCTAAAGATTAGAAAATCCCCACCCCCCGGTGAATAACCCATACTTTATGTCAATCATAAAGTTGACTACTAGAATAAGCTACAACACTAAATTATTTTCCCCAGGGTTGTTATCCCCTTCATTACCTTAGTACATACATGTCTATAATTTTTATTCTGTTCAAGTACCACCCCTGCTTGATGCTTTTTCTTGGATTCGATTTTTTAATTTATTATTTATTTTTAACATTTTTTTTTCTTTTCAAATTTTGAGTTCCAAATTCTCTCCCTTCCTCCTACTCTTCCCATACCCGCTGAGAAGGCAAGCAATATAAGATCAATTATACATTTTAAATCATGCAAAACAAATTTCCATGTTAGTTATATTTGAAGCCTTTTCTGATTCCCCCCCAGCTGCTAGTGCTTTCCTCCTCAAAATTACCTTGTAGTGATTTTTAAATATATTTTGTACGGAGCTACATATATTCTGTTGTCTCTCCTAATAGAATGTTAGCTCTGAGAGGGCGGGGACTACTTCATGTTTCTCTTTGTTATCTGTAGCACCTAGAACAGTGGCTAGCACATAATTGATACTCAATAAATACTTATCGACTAATTGAGCAATCATTGTATCTACCCAGTAGAATGCAAACTGGTTGAGTGTAGGGACTACCCCATTTTTGGTTTTGTATTCCTAATAGCACCTAAAACAAAGCCTGGCACATAGTAGCGGCCAAATGTTTGCTGAATTTGGGTTCAATTTGCAATATCTCCTCCATCTCCAGCAAACACTAAAAAGGAGATCTGGCCGTTAATAAATAGTGCTATTTTTACCCAGTTCGGAAGAGTAAACTATTCAAATAGCAGAAGGAAAGCCATGTGCTTTTGAGGTAAGTTACCAGAGTCATTACCAAAATTTTTTTGAAAGCTGATTTTTGTAAGCTGTTTACTTTCATTTGGGTTACTGAGAACATGCTTGCTTGTTGAGGCATCATCTGAATTTCTGGAGTGCGGTGAAGTGAACAGGATTTTGAATCCTACTTGAATTGTGCAATAGAACAGAATTTGTTTCTTAGAAATCTGTGGGGATGATTGCATTGCCTGTTGAAAGAAAAAAACAGCAGTTAGAGAGCTTAGAAGAATGTTTTCTGTGTCTTTCTCTGTTAATCACAATTCACGACAATGATATGCTCTTCCCAGATACAGTTGCAGTGACCGTCTCATCACTGTGACTGTGTGGTCCATTGTTAACAAGTAGCCAGCAACTGACACCATGTCCTTTGGTTGGACAGGTCTCTTGCCCATGCCTATTAAAATTTAATGACCACATCCATAGCTCCCCTGGAATTAATAGCATTTATGATAGAATGCTGTCATAATTATAACTGAAACTTGATTAAAGATCCTGCCACACAGTTGTTAAAACCCCATGCCTTTTCTCAACTAAGTTTGCTTAACATACATTAACTATTAGGTGAAAAACCTTCATTGTTGCTATTGCAAAGCAAACTAAAGCCAGAATCAGAGAATTCTGGAGTTGGAAGGTACATGGAATCCTCTAGTCCAACCCATACCAAAAATAGAACCTCCATCACAACCCACAGCCAACAATTGTGCCTCCAGACTTTGTTCACAGACCTCCAGTGAGGAAGAACCCAAAGCAGGGAGGTGTTTGCCTTTGACATAGCTCTAATTATTAGGAAGTCTCCTTGATAGTGAGTTTAAATCTGCCTCTTTATGGCTTCCATGCATTGATCATAGGTCTGCCCTCTTCAGGAACAAACCAGTTGTTCTTCCCCCAAACAGCCCATCAAATACTTGAAGACAGCTTCTCCCCCAGCTCCCACACCCCACTATGACCATCCCTACTTCCTTCAGCTGATCTCACATGACATAAAACTTCACCATCCACAGTGCTTTCTTTCAGGAAACTTCCAGCTTATTGTCCTTCATAAGTTAAGGTTCCTAAAACTGAATCCCATAGCTCCAGGTGTGGTGCGACCAGGGCAGAGGGCAGCAGATCTCCCACCTGAGGTGGCTGGTGGAGTGTAGATAGAATGCTGGACCTTGAGTCAGGAAGACTCAGAGACTTAAGCTGCGTGTCCCTAGGCAAGTCACTTAACCCTGTTTGCCTCAGTTTCCTCAATTGTAAAGTAGGGATGATAACAGCACCTACCTCTCAGGGTTTGTTGTGAGATATCTGAAAGGTGCTTAGCACAGTGCCTGGCACACAGTAGAGCCATGTAAATGTTTGTTCCCTTCCCTCTCTTCCCACCCTTGATTTGACCTGTACACATACTGTTGCCTCAGGTTGTGTTCCCGGTAGCTTTTGTGCCACTCTCCACCCCTTCCCTTCTCCAGGTTAAACATTTTTGTGCTTATTTCCTTTTCCTTCAGTTGGACCTCATAGGTCAAGAACTTGAGATCCTTCACCATCCTGGCTGCCCACCTTGGGTACTGTCCAGAGTACCCAGAACTGAACGTGATACTCCAGGTGTGGTCTGACCAGGGTAGAGTAGAGACTCATCATCATTCCTCAAAGCGATGCCTCTCTTGATTCAGTCCAAGACCACAATTTTTGCTTTTGCTTTGCTTTTTTTTTTTCAGGGGGTAGGGGATAGCCAAACCCTTTCAAAGGACAACATACCCTTTAAAATGGGAATTCTTAATCATTTTGTATCTTGGACCGCCTCGGTAGTGTGGGGAAGCCTATGGACGCCTTCTCAGAAGAATGTTTTTAAATGCATAAAATAAAATAGATGGGATTACAAAGCTAATGTCTAGCATAATAACTAGCGTATGGGATGTTCAGGGAGGATTTCTGGTGTGAGGACTTGCCTGGCCCTTTTCAGGGCTGCTCGTCCACCTTTGGCATCCTCCTGGCACTGAGTTCTCGTCTGTGGCTCCAAGAAGCTGTAGCATGCACTCTGATAAACCCATCTGGGCAGGTGGGCTAAACTAGGCTGGGCATGTCTAACAGGTCTCAAACACGTCAGTGAGTTTGGGGATTTCTACTCTGAGAATGTGAAGACTTTCCCTTGGAGACATGGGCAGAGGAGAACAATATGTTCCAACAGCCATGAAGGTGACTGAAGCAGGCACCGTGGAGCGCTCAGAGCTTGGTCGGACATCAGAGATGCCGAGGTCATCTACTCCCAGGCCATCACCTGCCCCTGGACGTCGCTGACTCTGGAAGAGGGAGTGAGGCTAATGACTTTGCCCAAGTCGGCCTCACTTAGATCCAGGTCACTCACAAATCGAGACATCACCACATATGTTACATTGGTTCCCTTCATAAATAAAGGAGAAACAACAAGCTAGCATTTACATGGTGCTTTAAGATTTGCAAAGCATTTCAAAGGAAGCCAATTATGTTGAAATACAATAATCAAAAAAGATTTCTACATTCCCGGACCTCATTTTAAGAACTCCTGAAAAATGGCATGACCTTTAAAAAGGCAACGAGGTTAGATGCATGATAGTTACAAGTTCTTGTTGGGGAGGGGAGGACCTGGTTTATCAGAAAAGGAAACTCCTGGTGTGTTGCTTTCTCTTCCTGGTCTGATCAGCAACCTACTTACAACTTAAGAGTCTTAGAGTAGTGCCAGAGACAGGATTCGAACCCAGGTCCTCTTGGCTCCAGGGCTGGTCCTCTATCTTCTGTGCCGGGCCGCCTCTCAGAGCAGACCTTGTAAAAATGCAGGTGGACCATTGTTGATCAATCACCTTGAGAGGAGAGTTCTGGCAAGATCCTGCTATGTAAGTCTCAGCACGCATCCTGAGTCAGGGGCCGGCGTAATTATAACTCAGTTGTCTTCCCCGACGAGGAGGTACGAGCCCATGTGGACGCTTATAAAAAAGGCTGAACCACACTGGCTCCTTCACACAAAGCCAGGTGCGATGCTAAACCCTAGCAAGGAGGAAGTTTCTCCGAAGGAATGTCTCCCATAGCTACAGGAACTCAACAGCAGGTTAAAATTAGATTTTTCTTCTTTTTTTTTAAGGAATGAAAACCATAGCAACTGTAATGTTGCCTTTCTCCTACGGTACATTTAAAATGGTCCCTCTCCTCTCCTCCAACTGTCTATCCATATTTGAGCAGCCTGTTTGAACAGCAAGTCCAATAAGTAAACTGATTTTCTCCATTGAGCGGCCATGAAAACACTTGTATCTTTACAGTCGCAAGGCCCTGCCATCTGCTCCTCCCTCCTCCCCCAACCCAGAGGGGCCCAGAGCTTGGTTTCACAAGCCAAACAAACCCTTTCTTGAAAGTGCACTAAGTAAATTTAAAAGGCTGCCCCCTGAAAATGATGGGAAATCATCGCCTGCTCTCCTCCTGTGCCTTTCTCCATTAAAGTCTTTGGGGCTTTTAAGAAACCTGTTCTTTTGATATCTGTAAAAGTGTTGAGTTTTTATGGTATATTTCTAAGAAGAAACAAAATTCACAGTATGGCCTTCTAAACCAAAGAATTGGCATTTTTTCTAGGCACCTATAAGCAAAAGACTTATTTGATAAAGATAATGATTTTCTAATGGCTTTTCCCTAAAAGTATTTTTTTTATTGAAGTAATGATTAAAGTGGACCTCAGTGGAGTCAGAGCATGTCTCAGTAGCACTGTAATGCTGGGTTAATCAAATTGATGGCTTACCAAAAAAAAAAAGAAAAAAGAAAAAAAAAGAGCCAGAAATTGAATTGATGCTGCGTTCATTGGAAATGTTGAAGGACCAAGGTGGCCTTGCCCATGGCTAAAAAGTGAAATGCCCAAAATGTTTCAGGTTCCACTTTCCCAGCGATAGGTCGTATTTGGGCACCTCTATTTTTATTCTGTAATTTTACATCAGAAGCACCTTATGGTAAATGACTATAATCACATTATGTTCAGTACATAAGCTTGAAGAGCTAAGACAAAGAAACTATTCTTCTACCTTGAAGTGAGAGTTTCTGAGCCTCATCAGCTCTTGCCTAAACAGTGGTGTTCATTTGGACAAAAAGAGAAAAGGAACCAAATTTGACGTGGAAATCACTGTACTTATGTAATATTTCATTCATCTCTCTTTCTTCCTCTCTCTCTCTCTCTCTCTCTCTCTCTCTCTCTCTCTCTCTCCCTCTCCCCCTCTCTCCCTCCCTCCCGCCTTCCTTTCCTCTCCTCTGTTTATTTTTTTGCATTTTGTACAACTTTTTTAAAAAATATTGATTTTTTTCATTTAAAATGTTTATTAAAAGCTTAAGCACCAGCATTTCAATATGCAAAGAATAGAAGAAAGAGGACTATTATAAATGAAACTGTCAGCTTCCATTATGAAAAATATGCTTATTGTTTTTCAAGTGTATATTAAATTTAACACTGGAAACAAATGTCCCTGTTTGTTTGAGATTCAGATCCCTTCTGCAGACACTTCTGCTGTCTTGTGTGTGTTTTGTTACTGTTTCATTCACTGACAATCTTTTTTGTCTTTTGTTTATTTGCTTTTTTCCCATAGCTATGGGAGAAGATCTGCATGCCCATCCAGGATCAATGCCTGAGTTAAGAGGGCTGAGAGGACTCTAGGAGAGGAGATGGGCAGAGTAGGGAATGAGGTGAAGCACCCCTAAGGCTTTCCTGGAGAGGTAGTCACCATCCAGGAGATTTGGGCCCTATATATACAGCATGTATATAAATAAATACGTACAAGACACATGCAGAATGGAAGGATGGCAACCTTGGAACAGGAGCTCTTAACCTCCCTTTGTGTAGTCTAGTGACAGTAATAGACCCCTTCTCAGAATGATGGTCTTTTTTTAATAATTAAAGGAAATGCTAAATTTCAGTGGGAAGTTAGTGAAAATAAAGGTGCAATCCCCAATTCCCAATCTAGTTCCCAGACCCAGGATTAAACCTCCTGCCTTAGATTATAAGACACTAACAGCTGGTGGGAGGTGGAGGCAGCGGGCAGGGAGGGGAAGGCTTTTGCTGAAGGTGGCATTCGAGTTTAGTCTCGAAGGAAGGAAGTCAGTGATTATGAGAAGGGAGAGCCTTCCAGGCATATCATATGTCCTATGGCAAGGCACAGAGACAGCAGAGAAAGCACGGAAGCTGTGTGAGGAAGCAAGTAGGCCAGTGTGGCTGATCCATAGAGAGCGCAGAGAGAGGAGGAAAAGCGTAGGAAGACCAGAAAAGTAAGAAGGGGTCTGATTGTGAAGGGCTTTAAATAGCAGCGGACTTTTATATTTGATGCTAGAAGGAATAGGAAGCCACTGGGGTTTATAGAGGATGAGGGTAACGTGGTTAGACATTTGCTTTAGGAAAATTACTTTGGCAAGCAACTGTGTACAGGGATGCTTGAGGCAGGGAGACCATTGAGGAGGCTGTTATAATATTCCAGGTGAAGGGTAATTGAGGCCAGAACTCTGGCTGTTTGAGGAGAGAGAAGGGGAAATATAGGAGAGATTTGTGAAGTAGATGTGACGAGATTTGGCAGCCTGACATAGAGAATAAGGGGATATACTATCAGACTGAGGAGTAAAGCGCGAGAGCCTGGGTGTCTGGAAGGATGGTGGTATCCTTGGCAGTAATGGGGAAGTTGAGGGAAGGGGTAGTTTAAGGGGAAAGATAATGAATGAGATCTGTTCTGGATGCATTGAGTTTCTGGAACAATAGGCAATCAGCAGTTCAGGACTATTGATCAGGAGAGAGACTGGGGATGGATATATGGACGTGAGAATCATTCGCATAGAGCTGAGTGAACCCAGGGGAGCTGATAAGATTACCCAGTGTAGAGAGTTAAGAGGCCCAGGAAGAGCCTCGGAGGACAGTCATAGTCAGTGGGGATGATATGGATAAAGATTCTACAAAGGGGACAAAGAAAGTAAAGTCACACAGGTAGGAGGAGAAAGAAGAGAAAGCTATGTAATAAAAACCCAGAGAGAAGAGAGTACCCAGGAAGAAGGGGTAACCAACAGGGTCAATGCTACAGAGAGGTCAGGAAGGATGAGTATTGCCAGAAGGCTATTAGATTCAGTAGTTAAAAGATCATTGGTAATTTTGGAGTGTTGTCAGTTAAATGATGACATTGGAAGCCAGATTGCAGAGACTTTAGAAGAGAGTACAGAGTGAAACATATTTTTTCACCTTTTTCCTGGTTTTTTTCAACATGCATGGCTAATATGTAAATATGTTTTTCATGACTTCACATGTATAATGAATATCATATTGTTTGCCTTTTCAGTGGGTAGAGGGGAGGGGAGAATTTGGAACTGAAAGTAAATGTAAAAAAAATTTACATAGTGTCAAGTTCACATCTTTCTTAGCTTTTCAAAGGAAAGAAGGAGGAAGAGAAGGAAAAAAGAAAGGAAGAGGAAGAAGGAGGAGGAAGTGGAAGCACCCCAATTAGACCATTTTTTTCAAATACCTTAGCTGTGAAGGGAAGGAGACACAGGGTGATAGCTAGCAGGGGTGAAAAGACCTACTGAGGACTTCTTCAGATGGTAAGTTTTTTTTAGTGTTTTTAAGAAACAGGGAAGGAGCCTGTAGAAAGCTGGAGACTGAAAATTCAAGAGAGAGTGAAGATGACAGTGTAAGCAATCTACTGGGGCAGGGGAGAAGGGACAGGATCCAGGATGCACATGGAGGCTTTGGCGAGGAGATGCACCATCTCTTCATTGTGTGCATGTAGGGGAGGCGGTGTATCAGCCAACTGGAAAATCCAGAGGAGACCTTTAAAAGCTCTTCTTTGTTTTATGTATTTTTGCAATGTGTTACTGGTAATTTTTTATCTCTGGGTAAATTCTGAGAGCTGCGTGCTCCATACTCCAAATCATAATATAGAACCATGAAAAAGCGTTTTTGGAATAAGTGTCTTTTATTTGAAGGCAGAGCACTTGGTTTCAGTTCCCAACTCTGCCAGCCACTATGACCTTGAAATTAGCTTGAAAATAGTTTTATACAGCTCTAAAAGGTTTGCAAAGCTGTTTACATGTTGTCTCATTAGATTTGCACAGCATCCCTGGAAGGTTGGTGCTACTATCATGCCCATTTTCCAGATGAAAAAAGTGAAGCCATGCTTAGGGTCATGACACCCAAGTGCCCACAAATTACCTAACCTCTCTGGTCCTCAGTTGACTCCTATGTAAAAATAGAGATATTGGATAAGACTTCTAAGGTAACTTCCAGCTCTACATCTCCAATGATCAGGACCCAGTACATAGACTTTTTTGCTGTAATGTTATGTACAAAGAAGAGAATAAATTTGGTGTATGTTACCTGAAAATTCACATTTATAGAATTGTGAGGTCTCCTTGGACCATGAGCTGTCATATTTATCTCTGCATCTCTGCCAGCAGCGAGGCATCATCTCAGCCCACATTTTGGTCCCAGTCCCATGGAAGGTGGAAGAGAGATTTTAGAAACAGGATCACCAAGGGTATTGGTTTTATAAAAAGTGGACCACAATAGAGCATGCCACTGAATGGTAGCTGTGTGCTGTGTTGACAGCTGTAACAACTGATCCCTCGCCAGGCCCAAACCAACTTCCCAGGTCTTAAAGGTGAGCAGAATTCAGAGGATGAAAAAAGGTTTACAAGAAAACGTGGAAATGAATAGAAAAATAACCACGTCCAAAGCAAAACCCTCTCAGGGGTGATATGCAGACCCTACACTTCCTCATATTATGAAAGTGCTGTGGTACTCAGCATGCCCCAAGGATGGACATACTATAATATTTGGGGATGTTTTTCAGAGGAACACAACTTTTAATAATACAAGTCGATGGAAAAAAATTTCCACAAATAATGTCAGAATTATAGCAGGACAGAGTTGAGCTAACGGGTGGTGATAGAAACACAAACAAAAGGAAAGAGTATCATGAAAACATTAAAGAACTATTCAAAAACAGAAAAGTTCAGAAGGGGCCACAAATAAGGCAATCTCTTTACTACTTTGTTAAATTTAATATGTTTTTGAAGACAATGGAATAGAATTTCATGGTTTAACATAAAGTCACCATGTTTTGTTCTTTGTACATTAAAATTCTTGTGATTGTGATAAATTACAAAATAAATATAACATTCTATATTATAATACATTACATTCTGTATAATAATCATATGTGATATAATAACATGACAGCTATGTGGTGCAGTGGATAGAGCACCAAATCTGGAGTCAGGAAAACTCATCTTCATGAGTTCAAATCTGGCCTCAGCCACTTAATAGCTGTGTGACCCTGAGCAAACACTGAACCCTGTTTGCCTCATTTTCCTCATCAGGAGAATGAAATGGCAAAATGCTCCACTATCTACCAAGAAAACCTCAGATGGGGTCACAACTGGACATGACTGAAACAACTGAACAACTGTAATAACATATAACTATAATATCTTAATAAAAATGAAATAAAATTACATAAAAACAATTTTTTAAAAAATCATAGCAAAACTGGCTATTAGAATTTCTGCAGTTTTGTGCTTCTTTTAGGGATATGTCTGTTATAGTTATGAGCAGAGAACCTCATTGTCCACATTTGACCCCATCATTCTTCAAATGGCTTTAGTTAATGGGAGAGAGGGAAGATGTTCCCAGATGAACTATTCTTTGCTTTCCTTCATATGCTGTTTTCTGTCCAGATTGTTCCTTTCCTTTCCTTTCTCTAATGCTGCCTGTGCTGGCTGACCTTTGTGCCTTGCACACACCTACTCAGTCTCCATCTCTGCTTCCTTCCAAGCTCAACCCACACGCCATCTTCTGTCCAAAGCCATTTCTCTGACTCAGGTGCTCCACCATATTTTACCTTGTGTTTACTTTGTAGTGATCGTATTTAAAATGCGTGCATGTCTCCCATCGGTAGAATATAAATTCCTTGAAGACAGAGGTGTCTTTTTACCTGGAATCTCATTTCAAGTTCACCACACTTAGGCACTTAACAGATGAGTGTTGAATAAATGAAAGCAGACACTGGTTGGAATGGTTTAACTACATTAGAATGTCTAGAGTCTTGGGGGGAAAAGAATGGTTTTTCCTTTTGTCTTTGTGCCTGGCAATAGCAGGTGCTTAGTAAATGCTGGTTGGGTTGGGTTGGGTTAGACTGGATTAGAAGAAACCCCCCCTCCATGTTGAATTTCTGGCTTTTTTTTGAAGGGCCACTAATAGCAGACTTCAGATTTCCAACTCTCGAGCATTTAAAGACTACTTGAGAGTTCAGCTTAGGTCAAGTGACTCAACTCTCGCCACCTTGATCTCTCAGCTTTCTAAGTCGTGACATTTTTCTAAAGGGCAACAACTCCTGTTTGGAACTGAGGAGAAACCAATGCACCAGAGAAAGACAGAGACCTTTTATCTAATGTTGATGCGTCACTCATCTGTTCTTTTCCTTCCTCTTTTGGTATGCCTTAATAAAAGGAACATTGGGCAAGGAATCAAAAAACCTCTGTCCTAGAATTAACTCTGTGACAACTCCCTGACAGTGTAGTCCAAAAACGTGAACTCTCTGGCACATTTTTCTGATCTGTAAGATGGGGATAGGAAAGTGGTGAGAATCCAATGAGAACCTTGGAAGGGCTTCAAAAAACTGTCCAATACTATAATAATAATGATTAATGGAGGAGGGCCATGATATATCCCCAGCAGCTGGCACATTACCTAGCACATAGGACATACTCGGTGTATGGTAGTTGATTGATTGGCCCCAGAGTACTGTCATATTCTAAAACAAATACAGTAGCAGTGAAAATATACCCAACCTTACAGTGGAAGGAGAACTGACCTTGGAGTCAGATGGACTCAGATCCCACTTCTTACATTACCTTTATTATCTTGAGCAAGTCAATTACCTTCCCTGGTTCTCGGTTTTTTCATCAGTAAAATATAAGAGTTAGGTAAATGAGTTCAGATTCCCCCCCATTACACTTACTATGTGGGTGATGTTGGGCAAGTGAACCTCTTTCATCTACACCACAGAAAGGACTGGACTAGACAGCCTTCTGATGTACCTTCCATCTCTGGATCTATGATCCTATGTCCTTAGGAATGACCTTTCCCATTTTAAAAACAATTGTGATTTCTGGCAATGTTTCCTATCTGTATGACAGTTTCCACTTACATATAGCATGCTGTATAGCATAGCATTTCTACATATGTTAGTGCGCAGAACCAACAATAATGGACTTATGCCTAAGCATTAACATGAAATTGAAGGTCAAGTTCCTCCCACTTAGGGATAAATAAATTAATAAATAAATAAGACAAAAAGGGGAGCCTGTTCTGAAAAATGGTGTTTAAAGCTGTGCAAAATTAACATTTTCATTATTAATGGAAAAATGAGGGAGGAAAATCTGCTTCCCACATTTCTGGAAGCCTTTCATTGGCACCAGCTGTGGCTAAGAGAATTCTTTCTCCTCCAAAGCCTATTATGCAGGTGAGTGGTATATTTTATAATGAGTTCTAGGCCACCTGCCTTTTTGAGGAAATTAATATCAAGATGGATATTTTGTCTTTTTTGTCCTCAGCTGATGTGCCTAAGACCTTCCCATTTGGTGCATCTCTGCACCCCATAAAAATGAACAGTAGATGTTGTTGTTTGGCTATGGATGATTATTTTTAAGATATTTTCTGAAAGGTATTTCTGAAAACAACTTCTTGAGGGCTTTTTTTATTATTGAAACATACTGCCGTAGGTAAAGGAATAAGTCAGCAAAAGCTATAGCCGGAGGTTTGTATCTAATGTGATTACATTTGATGAATAAAGCAGTGGGTGTAAGGGGATCGTGTCAGCGGCTCAAACGGTTGGATGGTTTTAACCGGTTTTTAACAATTCTTCCCCAGTTCCCCATAGGACTACTCAGGAGATCCGATGGACTCGGGGAGCAGCCGGTGTCTGGAGAATGTCGGGAGCAGGACCTGCCACGATCTGAAGATGAACGTGAGCAAGAAGATTGTGGCGCTGTCCAGCCCCCTCCACGCCCCCGACATGCCCCAGGAAATGAAGAGAAGCTGCCCCTTGGAGAAGCAGGGGGAGATGGGCAGCGAGAGGGTCAAGACGACAAAGGCCTTGAAGGAGAAGCAGAGCAGCGAGCCGGACAGAGGCGGGCTCAAGCGCAGGACGGAGAGCGAGGAAAAGCCCCCGCCGCCCAAGAGGGAAGCCCGGGGCGGCGAGCCGGAGAGCCCGCTGATGGCTATGGCTCTGCCCCACATCCCTCTGAAGAACGTCATGGACGTGGAGATGAAGCTGGTCTACATCGACGAGGAAGACGTCACCTACGAGTTCGTGGAGTCGCTGGTGTCCGGCGGCTCTCCGGCCGCCTGCGAAGCGGCCGACATGGTGGGCCCGGTGAGCGCGCCTCGCTTCGGCTTTCTGCCCCAGATGGACAGGTGGCTCCAGGTGGCCCTGAAGGACGCCAGCACCTGCTACAGGCAGAAGAAGTACGCCATGGCGGCGGGGCAGTTCAGAACAGCCCTCGAGGTATGGAAATTAAGACGCGGCGGATCGGGGACGGAGGGTGGCGGAGGGGAGGAGGTCATTGAATGTGGCAGGGGCAGTGGAGGACGCTGTGCCTATACAGCCAGGGATGAGTACCTGCAAACTAACAAACATGGTGATGCGTGAGAGGGAGGGTGGCACCCTAAAGTGAGAAAGACCCAGGGGACAAATCACTTACTCTGTGTCCCAAGGCGACGCTCTAAGACTCTAAATGTTATGGCTACTGGACTTGGAGCTGGGAAGACCTGAGTTTGAATCCTGCTTCAGACACCCTCTGGAAATGTAAAAAAAAAAAAAAATCACCTCTCTGCCTCAATTTCCTCATCTGTGAAACGAGGATGTTGGACTTGAAGGTCTCTAAGGTTCCTTCCAGCTCTAAATCTGTGGTCCAGTGGATGGAATTTCCATACTCGGAGTTCCCTAAGCCAGTGAAATCACAAACTCGGGCTAATTGAACCACCACCACCACCACCACCACAATAACAGCTGCCATTTATATACTGCTTTGAGAGGCAAGATGTGGTAGATAAGAGTTTAGTCTCCCAGTCAGGAGGGTGTGGCTTCAAATCCCCGCTCTTGCACCTGCTGGGCTGGTGATTCTCCATGCCCCAGGCGACTTTCAGAGATTCCCTATCGTGTAGAAAGTGTCAGCTTCCATTGATAGAGCGTCCTCATCCAGGAGTTCCATATGTCAGTGAAATCACAGGTTCATCCTACACACACAATGCACGTGTATATGAATATGCATATTTATAGTGTGTACGCAACTGTGTATCTATGCATGTATGTGAATTGTGTATACATGTATATATGTGTATGTATGTGCAAAATACAGCATCATGTCCAAGGTCCCTGCTTTGCTTTAAGGTTTATAAACACTCTATATACATTTTCTCATGTATAAGTATAAATGCATAGATGTAATGTTCACATGTACACATATGTATACACATGCATGCATGTGCATATATGCACACGTATGAGATGATGTCTATAAAGCACTGTGCAGACCTTGACTATATATGTATATACATACACACATATTTACAGTATACACAATATACATGTATGTTTGAAGCAATATACCTGCATTGCTTACATATGAAGCAATATGTATGTATATACAATTATTCCTATACATGAGAAAATTTGTACTCAGTGTTTTGTAAACTTTTAAACAAAGAAGGAACCTTGGACATTATACTATATCCATGTATGTGTATAATTTACACACACATGTGCACACACACAAATATACATATGCACGATACACAACTGTGTGTATGTGTGTCTATATATCTATATCTGTATCTGTAGCTATGTGCGTATCCTTGTTCATCTCCAAGGCTTCCTCCCTACCTTTTTTTTTTAATATCGGGTCTTCCCATCTTACCCAGGCTAGAATGCAGGGGCTACTCACAGACTTGATCCACCGACTGATTAACACCGGAGGTTTGACCTGCTGCATTTCAAACCTAGGCTGGTTCGTTCCCCTCTAGACTGCCTGCTGGTCCCATATTCCCAAAGATTCTTCATACTGATATCAAACGTAGTATAGACACATCGTCAGCATCTCAGCACTGGCTCAAGAGATCTGCCAGTCTCAGAAGCTCCATGAGTTAGAATTACAAAGTATGCTACCGTGACTAGCCCATGCACCCGTCCACACTGAGGATGGCAGCTCCCTGAGGTGTCCATGAAAATAATACCGAGTATGTTAACCCTACAGGTCATGAGAAACTTGAGAAGAGAAGGCTTGTAATCACTGCTGTGGTGATTAGGATAGGGAGAAGTGAAAGACTTGCCTTGTTCAGAAACACAGCAGCACATGAGTGGGAGATGGAGAAATGAATGGTGGGTTGGGTTTGGGCAAAATGTGATTGGACGAGGGACAAGGGGAGTCAAGAGTAGAGCCTAGTGTAGAATTAAACTGTTTCAGCCACGGGTCAAGACCAGGAAAGCAAGAGGCTGATGGCCAGGTAAATTACTAAGGGTGGGGTGAAGACACATCACAGTGAGGATGAAGAATAGGATTGAGGTAATGAGACATAGAAAGAGGTCGAATGATAAAAGAATGTGATTAGATAAAGGAACATGGAAATAGAAGGCTTGGGGATGACCACGCCTGTATGCAGCTGACTTTGTGACATGGAGGAGTCAGCCTTGCAGCATTCACAAGCAGAATTCGGCAGGGCTGCGCTTTATACACATGCTCTCCCCTGATCCTCACAATGAGTTTTCGAGGGGGTTACCGCAGGCATGAGGGTCTTCATCTCACCTACTATGAAACTGGGACTCATTGACTTGCCCGGGGTCACACATTCTGAGTGACAGAGGTCAAATTCAAAGACATATCCTGCTGCAGTTTCTGTCAGAGTCCAGCATCTCTACCTGCTCCTTTGCTCTCTTACTCCAAAAAGGCAAAAAGACCAACCTGTTAAGTGAAAGAAAATGTTCATGACAGTTCAAATAGCACTAAGAATTTGATGAGGAATTAGGCTTCCCCTGTGTTATTCCAAGATCAGGAAAAGCCGCAAACGACCCAGGTTTTTTAAGCTCTTCTTATCGGATTTATGTCTGGTTGAACTCCACCAAGTGTATAAATTAGAATTCCGATTGGAATCCTAGAAGTATGCTAAATCATTTTCATGAACGCAGAGTGAATCCCCTAAACCTCCCATCCTTAGAACGTCAGAGAGGAAACTGGGCCCCAGAGGCGAAAACAGCACAGCTTGTAAGTGGAAGAATCAGGACCAGAACCTAAGTATCCTCCCTCCCAGGCTGGGCCTCTTTTTATTGTCTCTCCACAAGGACATCTAAAACTTGGAAAATGAGTCACATCCCCAATTGTTGTTGCCCAAGAACCTGACAGTGAAAACACCTGTCCTGCCAGTGGAGATAATAATGACTCAAGACAAGTGATCAGAGAGTAGATCGGGATTCTTAACTTTTCTTCCCATGTATCCTGGACCCCTTTGGCAGTCACACTGATGAAGCCTGTGGGCACCTTCTCAGAACCATGTTTTTCAATGCATAAAGATCACAAAGGAAATCAGTTATATTTCAATACCACTATGAAAATATATTAAAAAATAAAAACAAGGTCATAGACCCCAGGTTAAAAACCCTTAGCAGAAGATACTTCTTTGTAGGTCTATAATCTTATCACTTTGGATGTTCCCTAAAACAGTGCTGATCTCAGTCCATCCATGACTGTCCATCCTGTGTGACCCTATTTTTCTCTACGCTACTCTTTTTCTATGGAATTCAGATAGAAACAATCCTGTGACAAGTCACTATCTTGCTGTTTTTAAAAATTCCATGTTTTAGGGACTGTTGCCCAAGTGGATAGAATAAATGCTTTTGTAGTTGACGAAAAGTACTGAGATATAAGCTCGTCTTCTGTGATTTCATGGAAACATCCCGAATGCCACCCTAGTACCACATAGGACAACAGGAATGCTAAGCACAGACCCTGTGCTTTAATCCAGTCCCCGTGTGATGTTGATCTCTTCTGGTAGGTCTCTATATTGCAAAAGCATCACATTCCGTGAGCTTAAATATCACAAGAATTTGCTGTAGTGACTCCTATTTAAAATATTATTTTTAATAGATTGATGTTTTTCAGACGATTTTAGAGAGCAGTTTGGTCTATGTAGTAGCAATTAGATTTAAAGATGTCTCCCATCCATTAATAGGCCGTGTGACCTGCTTATGTCATAGGAAGCCTAAGACATATGTGGTGGAAGGAGCTTCCTGACAGGAAAAGGAAGCAATGTCACAGGAAATGCTGAGAGAGAGAGAGAGAGAGAGAGAGAGAGAGAGATGTTATGACTTCTAATGGCTGCTAAAGGCCGCCCTCGTGATTGTTAGAACTGAACAGGCTGACTTGGCTGTACTGTGAGTTTGTTTTGAGGAAGACCCCATCAGGGGGTTGGAGAGGTTTTGGGATGGTGAGGCTCCATGTTGTGATATTCTGTATGGAATGTTTTGGGTTCCTTGCTGTTATGATGAAGTAGACTGACTGGCTGTGGGAGCTGAGCATTTGGTTATGGGATATGGTTCTCTGCTGTCTGAGTAAATGGTTCACTTCTTCCGCCTTCTATGTGGAGAGGCTCGTATGCTTTGAGATACAGAACTACATAGGCATTTTGACAGTGATCATCTACAGTGTTATCGTTGCCTTACTGTTTCAGTCTGTGACAGTGATCTGATTTCACTACAGTTTATTGGATGGGTTCTCCAAGACACCTTGAAGTCTGTACAGTCATCAGGCTTCTTAGGATAATCTATGTGTAATTACTGGTGACAATAGACTGGTTTTGAAATGTCATGATAAACCCCTCCATCTCCACAAGCAAATTGGCTTGACTCAGAAATGTGATTGATCCTTCTCTGTCAACTGTTGTTGTTGGATTCCACATGGATGTTGCCCGTGGAAGGAATTTTGATTCCATTCTTGAATTGTAACCGTTTCATAGGCTCTGTCTGTAAGTAATTCAATTTCAGTTACCCAGACCAGACCAACTCAATGATGCGTGCGTGTTAACTAGCCTTTACAGCTGCTTAGAAAATAATGTCTGCCTGCTCCAGAAGTTTTCTAAAGAGTTTTGATCTGTTGACTGTGTGCTCCAGAATGGTTTATTGATATTTTACGTTTTTTTTGGAAAGGAAGTGTTAATTTTTCTAGAAATGCCTCAGGCTTATGAGTCCTGTCTTTTTTTCCCTCTTCTTCATATTTTATTATTTAATATTTTTAGTTTTCAACATTGATTTCCACAAGATTTTGAGTTACAAATTTTCTCCCCATTTCTACCCTCCCCCCCACTCCAAGATGGCATATATTCTGATTGCCCCGTTCCCCAGTCAGCCCTCCCTTCTGTCACTCCATTCCCTGCCCCATCCCCTTTCCCCTTACTTTCTTGTAGGGCAAGATAGATTTCTGTACCCCATTGCCTGTAGATCTTATTTCGCAGTTGTATGCAAAAAGAACTTTTATTGAGCATCCGCTTTTAGACCTTTAAATTCCAAATTCTCTCCCCTCTTCCCTCCCCACCTACCCTCCCTAAGAAGGCAAGCAATTCAACATAGGCTACACATGTATCATTATGCAAAACATTTCCACAATAATCATGTAGTGAAAGACTTAACTATATTTTGCTCCTTCCTATCCTGTCCCCCTTTATTCAATTTTCTCCCTTGACCCTGTCCCTTTTCGAAAGTGTTTGTTTTTGATTACCTCCTCTCCCTATTTGCCCTCCCTTCTATCATCCCCCCTTTTTATCTCTTTCCTCCTTCTTTCCTGTGGGGTGAGATACCCAATTGAGTATGTGTATTTTTTGCTCCTCAGGTCAAATCCGATGAGAGCAAGATTCACTCATTCCCCCTCACCTGCCCTGCCCTTCCTTTTTTGCCACTTTTATGCGAGGTAATTTACCCCATTCTATCTCTCCCTTTCTCCCTCTCTCAATATATTCCTCTCTCACCCCTTAATTTTATTTTATTTTTGGATAGCATCCCTTCATATTCAACTCACCCTGTGCCCTCATCTTTCCATGTAGGAATGTAAACAAAACAGTTCAACTTTAGTAAGTCCCTTATGATTTCTCTTTCTGGTTTTCCTTTTTATGCTTCTCTTGATTCTTGTGTTTGAAAGTCAAATTTTCTATTCAGCTCTGGTCTTTTCATCGAGAAAGCTTGAAAGTCCTCTGTTTTATTGAAAATCCATATTTTACCTTGGAGCATTATACTCTGTTTTGCTGGGTAGGTGACTCTTGGTTTTAATCCTAGCTCCTTTGACCTCCAGAATATTATATTCCAAGCCCTTCAATCCCTTAACGTAGAAGCTACTAGATCTTGTGTTATCCTGATTGCGTTTCCACAATACTCAAATTGTTTCTTTCTGGCTGCTTGCAGTATTTTTTTTTCTCCTTGACCTGGGAACTCTATTTTACCCACTGGTGCTAGGCAGTTTTCCTTGATAATTTCTTGAAATATGATGTTGAGGCTCTTTTTTTTTTGATCATGGCTTTCAGGTAGTCCAATAATTTTTAAATTATCTCTCCTGGATCTATTTTCCAGGTCAATGTTTTTTCCAATGAGATATTTCACATTGTCTTCCATTTTTCATTCCTTTGGTTCTGTTTTATAATTTCTTGACTTCTCATAAAGTCAACGAGCTTTCACTTGCTGCAGTCTGACTTTTTAGGTGGTATTTTCTTCAGTGGTCTTTTGGACCTCCTTTTCTCTTTGCCTTTCAAGGCATTCTTCTCCTCATTTGCTTTTTGGAGCTCTTTTGACATTTGGGTTAGTCTATTTTTTTAAGCTGTTATTTTCTTCAGTATTTTTCTGGGTCTCCTTTAGCAAGTTGTTGACTTGTTTTTCATGATTTTCTTGCATCACTCTCATTTCTCTTCCCAGTTTTTCCTCCATTTCTCTTACTTGCTTTTCCATATCCTTTTTGAGCTCTTCCATGGCCTGAGACCAATTTATATTTTTCTTGGAGGCTTTTTGTATACTTCTTCTGGCTGCATGTTTTGATCTTCTTTGTCACCAAAAAAAAAAAAGATTCTATAGTCTGAGTCTGAGTCTGAGTCCTTTTATGCCATCTGCTGCTCATGTTCCCAGCCAGCTACTTGACTCTTGAGCTTTTTGTCAGGGTATAACTGCCTTCAGAGTGGAGAGTGCTTTGTCCCAAGCTTTAGGAGATGCACTGCTGTTTTCAGAGCTACTTCTCCTCCACTGTCACTGCAAGCTCTGTCACAGCAGTGCTCTTCCTCCCCCAAGAACTGCCAAACAGGACTGCAACCCAGATCCAAGCAGAGCAAAGCAGAAGAACCCTGCCTCTGCACCAACAAAGTGCTCCCTTCACTCTTGCTCTGATCTGCCACATGATTCCTCCCACTGGGTGGATCTCAGGCCAGAAGCAGCCCTTGCTGGAGCTCTGGAACCAGCCGCCATAGCTTCCTTCTGCTCCCGCCACACCACCTCCACCACCCCCAGGGTGGGGCTGGACTGCTCACTTCTCTCACCCAGATCCAGAAGTTTTCCCACTAGCCTGCTGTGCGGTCTTTGGTGTTTGTGGGTTGAGAAGTCTTCTAACTGCCACAGCTCAATGATTCATGGCCCTCAGGCCTGCTCCTCCGAACTCCCAGTCTGGTCTATCTTGACATGGTCCATGCTGAGCTGTGCTCTGCTCCCAGTACCGTGCGATAGACCCTTCCCGGGGACCATCCAGGCTGTCCTGGGCTGGAGACCTGCTTCCCTCTGCAAAGTTCTCATTTCAGTCTTTTTAATATATTCATATATATATATATATATATATATATATTATATATATACATATACATATAAATATACATATGTGTATATATATATATATATGACCTAAATAAGCCATGAGTGAGGAATTGAGACAAAGGCATTTTGAGAATCCATATGAACAGTATACCTGTTACAGTGCTTTGGGTTAGGTTGGTCAGTGATTATCATTGGGTTGTTCAGTGATGGTCAACTGATAATAAGCTCCTTTTTTACACCATAGGCACGTTTTGACACGGTCTTAGCTATCTAGTGTTTATAGGGTTTTTTTTTTAAGTGATACAGGTTGCGAATGTTTTTGTTTTTTAATAAAGAATAGAAACTCATATTTGGCTTGTAGTTATAGGCTTGTTGGAGTACATAAGTGATGTATTCTCTTAAGAAAGATGAGATCAATTTTATATCTGCAAGGAAGCTGGTGAAATGCATTGTTAGTAATCCATGAAGCATTTGAGCCAATAGTTATGAATCTCATGTAGCCCTCCATTTTCCATTTTGCAGAAAAGCTATTTTCAGTCCCCTTTCCTGACATAACCGTTCATCTATTTGTGATATTAAGCTAACAACATGCGAGGTTTCCCCTCTCATTTGATCCAACTTGTGTTTTTATTACATTGGACCTCTTGCAACCTTGTAGTTAACCAGAGATTTTCCACATTCTCCCTTCTTTGGGGGTTTTTCATGCCTCTGATTTATCTACTTCCCACGTCTCTGTAGTAAAGTTTTTGATAGATGTTGAATCATTTATTCTTTCCTTTTGACTTTGGCTTTGATTATTGTTGTCACCATTGGTATTATAGAGCAGTTGAATTTTACTATTGTACAGTAACAGTGAGAATATGAAGGTCATTCCTTGTGCTCCAGGTACTGAAATAAGTTGTTCGATGTCCATATTAGGTCAAGATGAGGAGAAAACTACTTACAAACCTTTGGAGCAAAGCCAGGATTCCTGAAGGAACAAACTAAAGACCATCAGCTCCCATGGATTCAGTTATCTCTCTGCTGATGATTCTCAGATCTTCATGTCCAGCCACAGCCTCTCTGCTGACCTCTAGTCGTGCATTTCTAACTACCTATTGGAGATCTCAAACTGAAAGTCCTGTTGTTTAATCATTTCAGTCGTGTCTGACTCTCCGTGACCCATCTGGAGCTTTCTTTAGCAAAGATACTGGAGTGATTTGCCGTTACCTTCTCAGGCTCATTTTACAGAAGAGGAAACTGAGGCAAACAGGGTTCAGTGACTTGCCCAGGGGCACACAGATAGTAAGTGTCTAAGGCCATATTTGAACTCAGGTCTTCCTGTCTCTAAGTCCACTATGCCAGCCAGCTGCTGTATGTCCTGTAGACATCTTAAATTGAACATGCCCAAACCTGAAGAGATGATAATGGATTTAAATTTGGGTAAAGTTATAATGGGCTTGTCCTATCTCCCAGAAAAAAAATACCATTCATTGTATCATCTGTTCTTGATAATATTGTATTGGTGTCGAGTCACATCTTTCCCCCCAAATCCTCCCCTTTTCCTGATTTCCCTATTACTGTCGAGGATGACACCATCCTCCCAGTCATGCAGGCTCATAATCTGGGTATCATCCTTGCCTCCTCCCTCTCTCTCACCCCCCATGTCTGATAAGTTACCAAGACATTCTGATTTCACCTCTGCAACACCTCTCACCTATTTCCCCTTCTCTCTCTTCTGGCAGAGCTGCCACCCTGGTGCAGACCCTCATACCTCACCTTACACTATTAAAATACCTGGTGGTTGGTCTGCCTGCCCCAAGTCTCTCCCTACTCCAGTCCATCTTGCATCCAGCTGTCAAAATGATCTTCTAAAGCGCAGGTCTGACTGTCATCTCCCTACTCAGTAACATAATTGTAAAAATCCCCTCTTTGGTATTCAAGGTCCTTCATAACCTGCTCCCCTGGCCTTTCAAGTCTTTTTACACCTTCCAACCTACACACACACACACACACACACACACACACACACACACACACATTCTTCAATCCAGTGACACTGGCCTCTTTGCCATTTCTTCACATAGAAAGTCCATCTCCCAATATTTCATGACTTCTAATAGGTAACTAAGTAGTCGAGTAGATAGAATGCTACATTTGAAGTCAGGAAAACCTGAATTCTAACCCTGTTTCAGACAACAACTAGCTTCGTGACCCCAGACAAGTCACTGAATCTGTAAGCTTCAGTTTCCTCATCTACAAAGGATTGTTGTGTGGGTCAAATAAAATGAGATGATACATATAAAGCTCATTTCAGACCTCAAAGTTCTATCAAGTATTTATTGTTGTTGTGATTGTGAAGAGGCTCTGAAAATCCCTCAAAGCCTTAGCCTTAGCCCCAAATATTCTTCTTCAAGTCCTATTCTTGATAGCTGTAGATAGAGCAGAACTACAGTAATCCTCCTTTCCTGCTATCCTTCACCGATCGAGAAATGCTCTAAAATGTCTCATACATACAGTCTCCCCCCCCATCACCACACACACCACACACACATACCACACGGACTTCCCTGATCTCAGAGCTCTGCTACAGCTGCTGGTAAAGCTTTAGATGCTGACACTAATTACCGGTAATTAACAAAGGTCATTATTTTAGGACCCAAACTTAGCTTAGACATCTGGCTTAGCTTTCATCTGAACATCTAGGGAGTCGAACCTTCTGACCTCACCTGCAGTGTGTCTAATCAATCAAGGCTACGGATGGCCAAGACACTCTTCAGCATTGTTCATTCTTCTTGTTCTCATGTTTTCTCCAGGACTTTGACAGTGCTGAGATCTCATCAATGCGGGTACTCCTTCCACTGGTGCCAATAAGAGCCCACCCCTGTCTTCTTATTCCCTGTGGCTTTTGTCCTCTTCCCAAATCCACTACAGATAGTCAGCCTGTGTACTGGCAGCCTTGTTCTCCCTCCCTTTATGTTTTGTGAATATCGCCAGAGCAGATGAGCTGGTCACCAATTATCTCCCTCTCTCCATGCCCACTCACCTTCTTTTCTGGTCATATACACCTCTAAGGTCACCTCCTAACTCTGCTTTACCAGAGCAATTCTTCACTGATAATGCATTGATGACTTTGCCTGCTGACTACGCACCTTCTTCAATGCCCTTTAGATAGTATTTACCTTTAATTCTTCCTAACTCTCTAGACCACTTTCTCCACTGTGCCCCAGCAGCCTTCTCACGCTGGAAGATTCCTCCACCTCTACAGCCCCTTCCTCTGGTTTGTCAGTTCCTTCTGGAAGTGCCCAGGTCAGCCGCTTTTACCCCTTCAGTCTCTATAGACTACACTCCTGATTCTCCAGACTTCTTTCTCTACCCTGCCCTTCTCCTGTCCCTAACCTCCCAGATTTTAAACTCCCTTTTATGCGTCGTCTTCCAGGGATTGTCCTTCTTTTTCTTTGTATTGGATTTGTATTTCTAGAGCTCAGCATAATGGTTGGCACACAGTAAGTGCTTCATAAATGCTTGTTGACGTGACTAGGACATTTTGTGCCTTGTAGCCCTACAGCAGCACTAGAAGTTTGTTGTTTAAAAGATAAGCCCTTGTTTTGGAGACAAGCCTTGGCTCATTAGAAGTGGTGCTCAGTTTCTCAAAAGCAATCCGGTCAACTCTTGCCATCCTGATCATCCCTATACCTAGAATTCCTGAGGGAGTGTGCTTTATCCCTCCCATTCCATTAGCATTTTAGGCCTCATTTAGGCATCCTCAATAATTAGGACTCAGTAAGGCTCAAAGGAGGACATGGAATCATAGATCTTGATCTAGGAGGGACCATCTTCTTCATTTGACAGATGAGGAAACTGAGGCAAACAGAGGTTAAGTAACTTACCAGTGTCATTAACTGTCTGAGATGGGATTTGAACCCAGATCTTGACTCTAAATCCGGTCTTATCCTTGGTCAAATAGAAATGGACCTAACGCAGAATCACACAATTGGAGAATTAGAAGCCATCTGATCCAATTCGTATATGAATGAAATCCCCAGTATGATACCCCCAACAAATGGTCAACAGGCCTCTGCTTGAAGGCCTCTAAAGTGGCAGAACCCACCGTGTCTCCAGAGCTTTTGAATAGCTCTAACAATGAATAAACATTTATAGAGTGCTAGTCATGTGCCCTCCTGCCCAGTTTCACTGATCCCTCAGGGCAGAGGAGGAGACCTCCCTGGGGTCTCAGAGGCCACACACATTCAAGCAGGTAGTGGTCAGGCCGGAAAGTCTTCAAATATGGGCTTCTCGTGGTTGTCTTGCATGAGGGAAAACATCCCAGCTAGGCAGTAGTCTTTCTTTGGACACTTAGGAAGTTTGCCCGTGCTTCATTCAACATGAGGAGTGAGCTTGTAATAGGCACTAATTTCCCTTTGTAGTTTGGTCCTAAGTGGAGGAGGGTGCGATTTTCCTCTGCCAATTTCCTCTGATGATTTTGCTCTGAGGAGCATCTCTGGAGTCTGCCCCCCTCACATGCTGAGGGTCTCTTGTGGAGCCAAGCACAGTCTCCCAGAAATAGTATCCCTGGAACCTCATTACAGAGCATTCTTGATAATAGGACGGACTTTGATATATGGCAGCTCCATCTGGGCTGCTATTGGAAAGCACTTGTTTAATGAATTATAGAAAAGGTCTGATTATAAGACTTTTATAATGAGACTCAGGGGCATGAAAAACTGGATGTCCTCAAGAGCTAATAGGATATAATACAGCCATGAGACTGAGTCAGTGGTATCATAAGAAGATAGGAAAAATTGAGATGAGTTTGAGCAGCATTCAAATGGGTGTAATATCCCAAGCTCAGAATATGATTAGCAATGGATCAGAAAAGCATAAGCCTATGCTGAAAGAGGCCAACCTTCTCATTCTACAGATCCCAGAGAGTCAAGTGACTCATCACAGAGTATTCAAAGGAAAATCCAGAATTCAAACTCAAGTACTTTGACTCCAAACCCAGCATTCTTTGCTCCATACATGCCATGGTTAACAAATGGCCAAAGTACTGGCTTTGGATTCAGGGGACCTGAGTTCAAATCCTGCTTTTCCTATTTATCACCTTTCCTCCGAGATTACCTCTAGTTTTCTTTGTTTATGTCTTGTAGGTGAATAGTTGTTCACATGTTGTCTTCCTGCCACCTGAGGCAAACTTTTGTTTGTGTCACCAGCACTTAGCCCAGTGTCTGAAATGTAGTAGATATTTAATAAGTGCTTGTAACCAGAGTGGGATGGTGTAAAATGTGCTTGCTCTGGACCCAGATGATCTGGGTTCAAATCTCACCTCTGATACTACCTATGCCTATAACTCTGGGCAAGATCGGCCTCCCCAAACCTCAGTTTCCTCATTTGTAAAATAAGATGGTTGTACTAATATATATGTCCTCTGAAGCTTTAGATCTATGTTCCTATGGACAGGGATTGCCTGCCATTTTTTTCATTTGTGTCCTTCCTTTAATTGCTGGCTCTCCAAGCTGTGTCTGGCTGTGTTTGTTGAGGTCCCTTCCCAAAAGGTTGACCTCCAAGAGAAAACTATTTGTCTAAATCTCATAAAGGCTTGACGGAGGGGATGGAGCCGAGATGGCCATGTGAAAAGAGCGTCGTAGTGGAGCTCTCTCCCAAGTTCTGTCAGATTCCCATAAAAAAGTGAATCTGAGCAGATTTGAGAGCGTTAGAAACCACGAGCAGTCTGAGTAAGGCAAATTTCCAAGCCAGGAGAGTCCGAAAGGCCGACAGGATGAATCTGTAGGCTGGGAGAGCGCTCGGCGTGGGGAGCAGCTCCAGACAGCAGCAAAGTGGAAGCAGCCGCGGAAACCAACGTGTGAGACAGGCTGGGAGAAAGCTGGGCACCGAAACCGGCGGAGATCCCCAGACCTCCCAACACATGAGGGCAGTCTGTGGAAGCGACGAGAGGCAGCAGTGCAATGCCACCGGCCGTGAGACATCAACTCCTGAGGCTTGCAGCCCAAAGGTATGAAACGCGTCTTCTTGAACTTCTGGGAGACATAATGGCCAGGTAAACGGCTCTGTTCCTTCCCCTCCCTTCCCCTCCCCCAACCCAGAGAATTCCTCGGGGAAAAAAACCCTGGAATAGAGGAGATAGAAGTGGGGCTTCAGTGGCCGAGCAGTGGGAGTTCCTGAGTCCCAAAGGAGCAAAGCCAGCAGGGGTCAACACCAGGAGCCCAGACATACCCTTGCTCCCCCAGGGGAAGTGCCAGACACCAGCTGAAACAACAAAGAGCTGAGACCATCACTGAAGAGCAACAGTTCTGGAGAGCAACCCCATGGGAAGAGGAGACCTCAGGGAGCCAGACCCCTCCCCCACACTTCAGGAAACTGAAGGCTATAATTCACAAAGCCAGTACCTAGACTCACAATCCCCAGAATAAGAAAGCTGGGACAGAGAGCCCTGAGCCCCAAAAGCAGAAATTCATTGTAAAGCCAGGAAAAGGCTAACCAAACTGAAGAAGAACACAAAAAAACTGAGGACCATTGATTCTTTTTATGGAGACAGGCATGATCAAAATACCAATTTGGAAGAGGGTAGCAATGACACTATACCCACATCTGATACCTCAAAAGGGAATGTGAACTGGTCTCAAGCCCAAAAAGCATCACTGGAAGAGCTAAAGGAGGATTTAAAAAACCAAATTAGGGAGGTAAAAGAAAAAATGGAACAAAAAATACTGACAAAATCAAGTTCTTAAAAAATAAGATTGGCAAAATGGCTATGGAGATTCAGAATCTAAATAGAAAAATGACACTGTGACAGGTAAAATCAACCAATTGGAAAAGGAGACTCAAAAGCAAAATGAAGACAGCAGCTCATTAAAAATAAGAATTGAACAAGTGGAAGCTAACGACTCTATGAGGCATCAAGAAGTAGTCAAACAAAATGTAAAGAATGAAAAAATAGAAAAAAAAATGTGAAATATTTGATTGGAAAAACAACTGACCTGGAAGATAGATCCAGGAGAGACAATTTAAGAATTATTGGTCTACCAGAAATCCATGATGAAAAAAGAGCCTTGGCAGTATCTTCGAAGAAATAATCAAAGGTAACTGGCCAGAGGTCCTGGAACCAGAGGATAAAATAGTTATTGAAAGAATCCACTGATCACCCCCGAAAGAGATCCCAAGTTGAAAACACCAAGAAATATTATAGCCAAATTTCAGAATTACAAAGTCAAGGAGAAAATACTGCAAGCAGCCAAAAAAGAAACAATTCAAATATCGTGGATCTACAGTCAGAATCACGCAGGATCTCTCAGCTTCTACATTAAACGACAGGACAAATTGGAATATGATATTCCGAAGGGCAAAGGAGCTGGGACTACAACCAAGGATCAACTACCCAGCAAAATTAAGCATAATTTTTCAGGCAAGGAGATGGACATTCAACGAAATAAGGGAATTCCAGACCTTCCTGATGAAAAGGCCAGAACTCAATGGAAAATTTGATCTTCAAATACAAAACTCAAGAGAGACATAAAAAGTAAACAGGGGGAAAAAACCCCACAAACCTTATTCATCAATAAGGGCAAATTATTTACATCTTTATATAGGATTATATCATCTCATGTATGTTATACATATATACATATATATGTCAATCTTGAGAATAGTACAGCTATTATGACAATTGAAAGGGATACACATATATCTCTATAAAATAACTGATATAAGGATAAAAACATAATTAAGAGATGTAAAGGGAGGGCTATGAGAGAAGAGGTAAGGAGGTAGTAGAAAAGGGTAAATTACATCAAATGAAGAGGCACAAAAACATATTGTAGTAGAGGGAAAGAAGGGAGGGAGAAGAGCAGTATTTCAGCTTTACTGTCATCTGACCTGGTTCAAGAAGGGAATAACATTCGCTGATAAGTATAGAAATCTAACTTGTCCTACAGGTAGTAGGAGGGGAGAGGAGGGAAAAAAGGGAGGGGGGTGGTAAGAAGGGAGGAAAGAAGTAGCAAGTGGAAAACGGTAAGATAGGGGAGGGGAATCAAGAGGGAGGGTAAAATGAGGAAGGCGGCGGTCAAAAGCAAAACTTTGTTAAGGAGTGGAAGGGGAAAGGGAGAAATAAAAGCGTAAACAAGGGGGAAATAGGATGGAGAAAAATACACAGATAGAAATCATAACCGTGAATGTGAATGGGATGAACTCTCCCATAAAACGGAAGCAGATAGCAGAATGGATTAAAAGCCATAATCCTACAAGAAGCATTTCAAAGAGGGGGATACACACAGGGTAAAGGTAAAAGGCTGCTTCACCTAAAGTAAAAAAAAAGCAGGTGTAGCAATCCTAATCTCAGACAAAGCAGAAGTAAAGTTAGATTTAATTAAAAGAGATAAGGAAGGACACTACATCCTGCTAAAAGTCACCATAAACAATGAAGCAATATCATTGTTTAACATATATGCACCAAGTGGTATGGCATGCAGATTCTTAGAGGAGAGGTTAAGGGAGTTACAGGAAGAACTAGACAGCAAAACCATAATATTGGGAGAATTTTAGAAAAGGCAATATGATAGACCTCTGGAGAAAACCGAATGGGGATAAAAAGGAATATACTTTCTTCTCGGCAGTACATGGCACATACTCAAAAACTGACCATGTACTAGGGCATAAAAACCTCACAATCCATTGCAGAAAGGCAGAAGTAGTCAAAGCATCCTTTTCAGATCACGATGCAATAAAAATTATCTGTAATAAAGAACCATGGAAAAATTAGGTAAAAATTAATTGGAAACTAAATAATCTAATTCTAAAGAATGAGTGGGCCAAAGAACAAATCAGAGAAACAATTAATAACTTCATTCAGGAGAATGACATTAATGAGACAACATACCAAAACTTATGGGATGCAGCAAAAGCAGTTCTTAGGGGAAATTTTATATCTCTAAATGCTTATATGAATAAAATAGAGAAAAAGGAGATCAATGATCTGGGCATACAGCTGAAAAAGCCAGAAAAAGAGCAAATTGAAAATCCCCAATTAAATACCAAATTAGAAATAATGAAAATCAAAGGAGAGATTAATAAAATTGAAACCAAGAAAATTATTGAATTAATAAATAAAACAAAGATCTGGTTTTCTGAAAAAAACAATAAAATTGATAAACCTTTGGTCAATTTGATTAAAAAAAAGAAAGAAGAAAATCAAATTACCAGTATCAAAAATGAAAAGAGTGAAGTCACCTCTAACGAAGAGGAAATCAAAACAATAATTAGGAATTATTTTGCCCAAGTGTGTGCCCATAAATTTGACAACCTTAGGGACATGGATGAATATCTACAAAAACATAAATTGCCCAGGTTAATAGAAGAGGAAGTAAAATTTCTAAATAACCCCATTTCAAAAAAAAGAAATTGAGGAAGCCCTCAATGAACTCCGTAGGAAAAAATCTCCAGGGCCAGATGGTTTTACTCATGAATTCTATCAAACATTTAAAGAACAATTAATTCCTATACTTTATAGACTATTTGGGAAAATAGGTGAAGGAGTCTTAACAAATTCTTTTTATGAAAAAAATATGGTACTATACCCAAACCAGGTAGAGTCAAAACAGAGAAAGAAAATTATAGACCAATTTCCCTAATGAATATTGATGCAAAAATTTTAAGTAAAATATTAGCAAAAAGATTGCAGCAACTTACCATGAGAATAACACAATATGACCAGGTAGGATTTATTCCAGAAATGCAAGGCTGGTTCAATATTAGGAAAACTATTAACATAATTGACCATATCAACAACAAAACTAGCAGAAACCATATGATCATCTCAATAGATGCAGAAAAAGCCTTTAACAAAATACAATATGCATTCCTATTAAAAACACTAGAAAGCTTAGGAATAAATGAAGCCTTCCTTAAAATTATAAATAGCATCTACCTAAAACCATCAACAAGCATTATTTGTAATGGGGATAACCTAGTTGCATTCCCAGTAAGATCAGGGGTGAAACAAGCATGTCCATTATCACCCCTACTATTCAATTTGGTACTAGAAACATTAGCTGTAGCAATAAGAGAAGAAAAAGAAATTGAAAGAATTAGAATAGGCAAAGAAGAAACTAAATTATCAATTTGGCATATGATATGATGACTTACTTAGAGAATCCTAGAGAATCAAGTAAAAAACTACTTGAAATAATAACCAACTTTAGCAAAGTTGCAGGATATAAAATAAACCCACACAAATCCTCGGCATTACTATACATTACTAACAAAGCCCAACAGGAAGAGATAGAAAGAGAAATTCCATTCAAAGTTACTGTAGACACTATAAAATATTTGGGAGTCTATCTGCCAAGACAAACCGAGGGACTATATGAACATAATTATGAAACACTTTTCACGTGAATAAAGTCAGATCTAAATAAATGGAAAAATATCAGTTGCTCATGGTTAGGCTGAGCTAATATAATAAAAATGACAATTTTACCTAAATTAATCTATCTATTCAGTGCCATACCAATCGAACTACCAAAAATTATTTTACAAAGCTGGATAAAATAATAACAAAATTCATCTGGAATAACAAGAGGTCTAGAATATCTAGGGTATTAATGAAAAGAAATGCTAGGGAAGGTGGCCTAGCCATACCAGATTTAAACTGTACTATAAAGCAGCAGTTATCAAAACTACCTCATACTGGCTAAGAAACAGAGTCATGGATCAGTGGAATAGGATAGGTACACAGATGGAGACGTTAAGGACTATAGCAATCTACTCTTTGATAAACCCAAAGAAGCCAGCTTCTGGGCTAAGAATTCACTATTTCATAAAAAACTGCTGGGAAAATTGGAAAATGGTAGGACAGAAACTGGGCATAGACCAATATCTTACACCATATACCGAAATAAAGTCAAAATGGGTTCATGATTTAAGATTAAAGGCTGATACTATAAGCAGTTTTGGAGAGCAAAGAATAGTTTACCTATCAGATTTATGAAAAAGAATTCATGACACAACAAGAAATAGAGAGCATTACAAAATGCAAAATGGAGAATTTTGATTATGTTAAATTGAAATGTTTTTGTATTAAAAAGCCAATGCAACAAAGATTAGGGAGGAAGCAGAAAATTGGGAGAAAATCTTTACAATCAGTGTCTCTGATGAAGGCCTCATTTCTAAAATATACAGGGAACTGAGCCAAATATATAGGAATACTAATCATTCCCCAATTGAGAAATGGTCAAAGGATATGAACAGGCAGTTTTCAGAGGAAGAAATTAAAGATATCTACAGGCATATGAAAAAATGCTCAAAATCACTGCTGATTAGAGAAATGCAAATCAAAACACCTCTCAGATACCACATCTCTCCTGTCAGATTGGCTAAAATAACAAAACAGGAAAATGATAAATGCTGGAGAGGATGTGGGAAAATTGGAACATTGTTTCATTGCTGGTGGAGTTGTGAGATGATCCAGCCATTTTGGAGAGTAATTTGGAACTACGCCCAAAGGGCTATAAAAATGTGCATACCCTTTGACCCAGCAATACCACTTCTAGGGTTGTATCCCAAAGAGATCACACAAGTGGGAAAAGGACCCATATGTACAAAAACATTTATAGCAGCTCTTTTTGTAGTAGCTAAGAATTGGAAATCAAAGGGATGCCCATCAATTGGGGAATGGCTGAACAAGCTATGGTATATGAAGGTAATGGAATACTATTGTGCCATAAGAAATGGGGATGATACGGACTTCATAACAACCTGGAAAAACCCACACGACATAATGCTGAGTGAGCAGAGCAGAGCCAGGAGAACATTGTACACAACCACGGGTATATGGATTCCGTGAGGACCAAGCCTGACAGACTTCACTCTTCTCAGCAACACAAGGTGCAAGGACAACTGCAAGGGACTCACGATGGAGAAAGCTATCTACACCCAGAGAAAGAACTGTGAAGTTTGAATGCAGATTGAGGCACACTTCATGCTCACCTTTTTTCCCCTTTTTTTCTCTCTTGTTTTTGTTTTTGGGGGATTGTTTTGGTTCTGTTTCTTCTTTCTCATGACTCATTCCATTGCTCATAATTCTTCTCCACAACTTGAGTAGTGTGTAAATAAGTTCAATGAGAAGTTAAACGTAGAAGATATGTCAGATTCCATGCCATCTTGGGTGGGGAGGAAGAAAATCTGGAACTCAAAATTATGTAGAACCAAGTGTTGTAAACTAAAAATTAAAAAAAATAAGGCTTGAAGAAACCAGAATCTGCCTAACCTGGGCAAGTATCTCCCTCTATGAAGGAAATTCAGCACTTTGAGAGTCTTAAGGAAGTTGTATGATTTTCTTTTATTCCTTGGGTTTTTGCACTTGCAATGTTCTTGTGTTCATTAAAAAAGCAAATGATTTACCTTAATAGCCACTTTGCCACTGAGACTGACAAACAGAACAGTTTGTCAGTGGTTGGGACTGGGAGAATTCATTTCTCATCAAGGAGACTTATTCTACAAGAGAGTCACGGACCTCAAAAAAAGGAATGATTGATTTGCCAAAGACCTATTGGATCAGTTTCATGAGCAGGGAGATTTCCATATTCCATAGATGGCCGTTATTAACTTTAGTGCAAATATTTTATTTTTTTGCAATTAAAAGTAACAACAATTTTCAACATTCCTTTTTTGAAAAAATTTAAGCTTTAAATTTTTCTTCTTCCTTCCTTCTCCTCCCCCCCCCTTCCCAAGATGGCAAGCAATCTGATATAGGCAATCATGTAAAACATATTTCTATATTAGTCATGTTGTGAAAGAAGAAACAGACCAAAAACCCCGCAAAAAATAAAGTGAAAATAGTATGTGTATATCTGTTTTCAGAGTGCATCAATTCTTTCTTTGAATATGGACAGCATTTTCCATCATGAGCATTTTAGAATTGTCTTGGATCATTACATGGCTGAGAAGAACTAAGTCAATCATAGTTGATCATCACATAGTGTTACTGTTACTGTGTATAATGTTCTCCTGGTTCTGCTTGCTTCACTCAGCATCAGTTCATGTGAGTGTTTCAAGGTTTTTTTCTGAAATCCACCTGCTCACCATTTCTTAGAGCACAATAGTATTCTGTTACATTCTTATACCACACTTGCTCAGCCATTCCCCATCTGATGGGTGTCCCCTCAATTTTCAATTGTTTGCCAATTGGTGTCACTTTTAAATGAAGTTTCTGTTTGGAAATTAATTCCCTGCCCACTCTTTGACTTCCCATGTATTATTCACTTACTATTCAATGACTGACAGAAGCATGGTATATTGAAGAAACAACCACGGAGAATGAGCATTTTGAGTATTCCACAGTTTGTGATACATAATGAATGCTTATTGAGTTACTTACAGACAAAATGTTGGAATATTATATATATATATAATATACATATATGATTATATATATATGTGTGTGTGTATATATATATATATATATAAAATGATGAACAATAACAGCTGACATCTCGAAAGTTGATCTGTTGTAGTAGACTAGAGTGCTGGACTTGAAGACTTGGGTCCAAGTCTCACCTTGGACCCTGTGGCTACGGGACCCTAGGGAGGTCACTTACCTTCTTAGCATCCAAAGCTACTCCCTAAGACTCTCAAGTTATACGGGAATGTTCCTCATCAACTGTTGCCAGCATGACCCTGCTCGAATTCATAGCTGTGAATGACGTTGCTTACGCTGCCAGGATGTCAAACACAGTGGACCTGAAGTTTTAAAGGTTAGGCAGAGCCAAACTAGAATCTGTATCTGAGTATAGGTTTCTTAACTGTACCCCACATCCCCTCCACGCCCCCCAAAAATCTCTCACACATTCGCAGAGACTTTTTTTTACTCTTATTTAACAGATGAGCATGTTGGCCAATATTTTCTCCTGAACTCCTGTGGTGCTTATTTAAACCACTCAATTAATACTTAAATGCTGCTTTGGAAGTATAATGAGGATCTTATGAGTATTTTACTTACATAATTTAATATAATATAATTTATTAAAATTCAATATAAAACTTATAAAATTATTTTATGGATCTTTTAAGTATAATGGGGGTACATTTCAGACCCCATGAGATGGCATTCTCCACTTAGTGGATGCTAGGGAACCATTTCTGGGAAAATTGTGACCATATATGAGGGAAATACCATGGGGAGATAGACTGTGGAGTGTGCCTGTAATGGCATCTCCCCAAGTGGAGATGTGAGCTCGGAATGCTGATGGGCCCTGCACGTGCACCAGACCCCCCTTATTATTGTTTAATATATGTGTGTCTTGTCTCACAAATCAGATTGATTGTAGGCTTCACGAGGGTGGCTCTTGTCCTTTGTTCATTTGCAGCCTTCGTGGTTCATCACATAGAGGAGCCATCGTAGGAATAATATATTTCTTTCTTATAAGAGAAGTGTTTTAGGAAGAGAATTTAGCAGATGTCTGAGAAGGTGAGAAAGACAGAGATAGGAAGCAAAGAGCCCAGGACTTTGTAGTAACCTCGTGGGGGTGATGAAGACCTGAATTTAGGGCAATGAAAGTGCAAAGGTAGGCTAAAGAACGAATCAGAAACGTGATCAGAAACCATTGCCTCCTTTATTGAGTCCCCTGATGTTCACATATGTACTTCTAAATCCAATCTGACTGATGAACAACCCAGAGTGATCAAAAGGTCTATTTATACTAAGATATAGACAGCACAAACATGAACTCATACATCAAACCTCAGACAACTATAATGGAACACGATGGTGCAAGCTATATGCGCAAATAGGTTTGATGAGCGTTCCAATGTATACAGTTAACATTCATTAAATGCCCACTTTTTGTCACAGATAAATTGAAACAGCTCCTTTCCTCAAGATGCTCACACACATTGAGGGAGACAACAAGCGCATAGGTGGGTTTACAGGAAATAAATACAGACTAGAGTGCCAGGCCTGGAGTCAGGAAGATGAATCTTCCTAAAGGTTTATTATGATATATGAAATATAATATTTTAATATAATATATGATTAATATAATATAATACAGATGAAGAATTCAAATCTGGCCTCAGATACTTACTTGCTGTGTGACCCTAGGCAAGTCACTTTAACCCTGTTTGCCTCAGTTTCCTTGCCTATAAAATGATCTGGCAAAGAAAATGGCAAACCACGCCAATGTCTTTGCCCAGCAACAACAAGAACAAATGGGTTCATGAAGATTTGGACATGACTGAAATGACTGAATAACAACAAAAACAGGCACACTTTTATGTATCAGTCCTTAATTGCTTGCTTGAAAAATTGTTGAAAAACAGGTACCACACGTGGGGTGAGGCTCAGCTTGGACCACATATCCGACATAACTTTTCCACTAATCCTTTGTACCTGGTCTGGAGCTGATTCCAGCTATGATTTTCCTTTGTCTTGTTTGCTTTTAGGGCACATTTGCTCACAAGAACTTGCTTCTGAGAAGGTATCAATGAAGAAAGGGTGGGGGGGGCGGGGTGGGGAATAAATGTGTTCATTTTGTAACTTGCTAGCATCTCTATAGGATTTTTTTTCAATGGCGAGAGGGATAAGACGGTTGGCTAAAATGATTATTTGAGTTATCCACGGACATACACACGTGTGCACGTATGTGTATCCTTGATACCCAGGGAGACGCGGCGGCTAAGAGCAATACCAGTTTAGAATGCAATTTCATGTAAAACCTCACAGACACATGTATGTGTAAGACAATATCCATTGTGATAAGGCTGGAAACAAAATATGTGTAAAACAATTGGCAGCACAAATTGTGTTTTATAGGAATGTAATAGAATATAGATGTTCCGGATGGAGTCATGAATATGGAGAATTCAGAGGAAAATGGGAAGACTTGTCAAGTGATGGGACTTTAAAATAAATTAAAAATAAAAAGCCAAGAAAAGTCTATATAATGGCTACAAAGTGTGCAAAAAGGCTACAAAACCCGTGTCAAACGTAATAGACAGTGTTGACACCATCCTGTCAGAGTTGAAGCAAACACTCTTTTTTTAACTATAAAATACCAAAGGGCTGAGTGATGCATACAGTGGTTGCAATCACATCATTAGAGGCTTTTTTTCTTTACTGTGTTTGGCAGATATACCTAGGAAGTGGGTTAGAGTACAGAAATTGGTTGGGTATTTGTTGAATATATTTTGTGTCAAAACCAAACTATTTTTTAAGCCTTACCAAGGAAAATAATGGAAGATTACGAACAGCAGCATCTTATAAAACAATGATAAGCAGTGGAGTGGAAAATGAGATTTTTAAAAAAAACCTTAAGATTAGTTCCAAATAAACTGAATCATTCCAAGGACATTTAAAGATAGACAGGGAGAGACAGAGAGAGAGAGACAGAGAGAGAGAGAGAGAGAGAATGAATAAAAGAAGAAGGAAGGAAGGAAGGAAGGAAGGAAGGAAGGGAAAGAGAGAAAGAGAGAGAGAGAGAAGAAAAGAAAGAAAGAGGAAGGAAGACTACAGCTGGGTAGTAAAGTGGTGCCAAAATGGAAGAGTAGAAATGGAATGGAATGGATGGCATTTAGGAAAATCATTAATAATTTCAAAGTTCCCAGAAAATAAAACTTTTTTTAAAAAAAAATCAGTATTCTTCCAGTGGTGATTTGTATATACCATCCTCTTCAAAGCATCAAAATTGTGATTGGCCCGAAGGGCAGTGGAGACACATGTGGTCAGCAAAATTCTGCTACAGTGTATTATCAGTGCCATTTGTGTCCCCAGAAGTGATATAAAGGAGGACACCTTCAGGGGACACGGGATCAGAAAAGATAGGAGGTCTGTGCTGGGGGACAGAGCCAAGATGGCAGCTGGAAAGCAGGGACTTGCTTAAGTTCTTCCCCAGGTCCCTCCAAACACCTATAAAAGTAGCTTCAAACAAATTTTAGAGCTGCAGAACCCACAAAATATCAGAGGGAAGCACGGCTCCAGCCCAGGACAGCCTGAATGGTTACTGGGAAGGGTCTATCGCAGGGAGCTGGGAGCAGAGCGGAGCAGAACCCAGCATGGGCCATGCCAGTACCAACCAGACCAGGAGCCAGGTGGAACAGGACATAGGGCCCTGAATCATTGAGATGTGGCAGATACCAGACTTCTCAACCCACAAACACCAAAGACAACAGAGCAGGTTAGTGGAAGAAACTGCTGGGACAGAGTGAAATGAGTTTGCACCACCACTCCAGGGGCAGTGGAAGTGGTGCAGCTCTGAGGATGCTTCCAGAGTTCCAGCTGCAATTGATTCTGGCCCCATGCCCACCTGGTGGGAGGAATTAACTGGCAGATTAGAGTGGGAGTGCAAAGCCTGAATTGACCTGCCTAGATCTGGGCTGCAATCCTGGTTGGCAGTTCTTAGGGGAGAAGGACTGCCGGTGTGGCTGAGATTGCTGTGCAGAAATAGCTCTGAAAACAGCAGCACAGCCCCTCAAGCTTGGGACAAAAAGCTCAAGGGTCAAGTAGTTTCCTAGGAACATGAACAGGCAGCGAAAATGCTCTCAGATTCAGACTCAGACTTCGGAATCTTTTTTTTGGTGACAAAGAAGACCAAAATATACAGCCAGAAGAAGTCAACAAGCCTACATCAAAAGCCTCCAAAAAAAATATGAATTGGTCTCAGGCTATGGAAGAGCTCAAAAAGGATTTGGAAAACCAAGTAAGAGAAGTAGAGGAAAAATTAGGACGAGAAATGAGAGTGATGCAAGAAAACCATGAAAAACAAGTCAATGACTTGCTAAAGGAGACCCAAAAAATACTGAAGAAAATAACACCTTAAAAATTAGACTAACTGAAATGGCAAAAGAGCTCCAAAAAGCCAATGAGGAGAAGAATTCCTTGAAAGGCAGAATTAGCCAAATGGAAAAGGAGGTCCAAAAGACCACTGAAGAAAATACTACCTTAAAAATTAGATTGGAACAAGTAGCAGCTAGTGACTTTATGAGAAATCAAGAAATTATAAAAAAGAACCAAAGGAATGAAAAATGAAAACAATGTAAAATATCTCATTGGAAAAAACACTGACCTGGAAAATAGATCCAGGAGAGGTAATTTAAAAATTATTGAACTACCTGAAAGCCATGATCAAAAAAAGAGCCTAGATATCATCTTTCAAGAAATTATCAAGGAAAACTGCCCTGATATTCCAAAGGCAGAGGGTAAAATAGAAATTGAAAAAATCCACCAATCGCTTCCTGAAAAAGATCCCAAAAAGAAAATTCCTAGGAATATTGTCACCAAATTCCAGAGCTCCCAGATCAAGGAGAAAATACTGCAAGCAGCCAGAAAGAAACAATTTGAGTATTGTGGAAACACAGTCAGGATAACACAAGATCTAGCAGCTTCTACATTAAGAGATCGAAGGGCTTGTAATAAGATATTCTGGAGGTCAAAGGAGCTAGGATTTAAACCAAGAATCACCTACCCAGCAAAACTGAGTATCATGCTCCAAGGCAAAATATGGATTTTCAATAAAATAGAGGACTTTAAGGCTTTCTCAGTGTAAACACCAGAGCTGAATAGAAAATTTGACTTTCAAATACAAGAATCAAGAGAAGCATGAAAAGGTAGACAAGAAAGAGAAATCATAAGGGACTCTCTAAAGTTGAACTGTTTTGTTCACATTCCTACATGGAAAGATGATGTGTATAATTCATGAGACCTTTCTCAGTATTAGGGTAGCTGAAGACAATATACATGTATACATATATATATATATGTATATATATATATTATATATATACATATATATATGTATATATATATTATATATACATACACACACACACACACACACACACACACACATATATATATAAAAACAGGGCACCAGGTGAGTTGAATATGAAGGGATGATATCTAAAAAAATAAAATCAAATTAAGTGATGAGAGAGGAATATATTGAGAGAGGGAGAAAGGGAGAAATAGAATGGGGTAAATTATCTCGTATAAAAGTAGCAAGAAAAAGCAGTTCTGTAGGAAGGGAAGAGGGGGAAGGTAAGGGGGGGATGAGTGAATCTTGCTCTCATGGGATTTGACTTGAGGAGGGAATAACATACACATTCCGTTGGGTATCTTACCCCACAGGAAAGAAGTGGGGAGGGGATAAAAAGTGGGGATGATAGAAGGGAGGGCAGATAGGGGGAGGAGGTAATCAAAAGCAAACACTTTTGAAAAGGGACAGGGTCAAGGGAGAAAACTGAATAAAGGGGGACAGAATAGGAGGAAACAAAATATAGTTTGTCTTTCACAACATGAGTATTGTGGAAGGGTTTTGCATAATGATACACATGTGGCCTATGTTGAATTGCTTGCCTTCTTAGGGAGGGTGGGTGGAGAGGGAAGAGGGGAGAGAATTTGCAACTCAAAGTTTTAAAAGCACTTGTTCAAAAAAAAGTTGTTTTTGCATGCAACTGGGAAATAAGATCTACAGGCAATGGGGCATAGAAATCTATCTTGCCCTATAAGAAAGTAAGGGAAAAGGGGATGGGGAGGGAATGGGGTGACAGAAGGGAGGGCTGACTGGGGAATGGAGCAATCAGAATATATGCCATCTTGAAGTGAGGTGGAGGGTAGAAATGTGAAGAAAGTTTGTAACTCAAAATCATGTGGAAATAAATGCTAAAAACTAAAAATATTAAATAAATAATAAAATATAAAAGAAAAAAAAAGGAAAGGTAGGAGGCTGATCATGGTGTGAGTAATAGCAAGCGTAATAGATGATCAGCCCAAGGGTACCTGCGTAATATTAGGAGACCTAGAAGAAGGTCTCTAGAATGTTAGGTGGTTTTGGTATAAAAGATTTAATGGAGGCTATGGGTGAGAATACCACAGGATAGACAGGCAAGCAGAGATAGATTGCCATCTTCATTGTTGGAGTGTTCACATTGGTGAAAACACGGGCTCATTAAAACACTGAAATATATATGTATGTAGACATCATTATGTATTTATGTTAGTGCATACCAAAAGCCAGTACAATGGATTCATAAGTGTTTAGAGACTGATTGATTTAAGCAGGATTCTAATGAAATCCTCCACTCAAGTCCTTCTGAAATCTCTCACCAGGATGTAGATGTGAGCAGAACACAGGCCCTAAGAAGTCCTGCCAAGCTGTAATGAGTTATAGCCTGGCAGTTGACTATGTCTTTCAGGGCCATCCTGGAAAGAGAATAATCACCAAAATATTGGCCATTAGACAGTGGATTTTTTCAGCAACAGCAGCTTGTGAAATAGTCCACTAAGACGCAGAGGATTTGTGGTCTCTATTATGGTAGGAATAGCCATGTTGTAGAAATTACAAATCCTTGACATATTGAGATCTAGCCAGAGTAAGAGCTCCAAGGAAAGTCGTTTTTAAAAATTTTAGATTTAATTTTATTTAGTTAATTTGACAAGCATTTGTTAAGTACCTGTAATGTACTATATAGGTATTAATTCACATTAGAATTGGTAAATTACGTCTGCTGTCCAGCTTGAGTTTCCTATAAATCACATTACATCAATAAGAAAAAAAGACTTGTGATTGCATCAGTTTGAGAACCCCCACCACTGGTTCAGGTGACAAATTGTCTACAACTTAGAGCTTTAGACACTTGTGTGAAACTCAGACAGGTTGTGACTGGCCAGTGGATGTGCAGCTAGTAAGTTCAGTCAAGGTCTTCCTGACTCCAAGTCTAGTATTTATCCACTCTATAAATCCCAGCATTATTTTGTGACCTGGGTAAGTCTTGGGAAGCCTCAAGAGGTTCAAAGGTCATAGAGATTTAATGAGCTGTAATGTATGTCCCAGATTTATTGGTTTTCTGATTCCTTGGACTTTGATGATATTTCTGCCTCGTTTGGGCCAGGGAAAAGCAGTGTTGAGAATGCTAAGGATAGGCAGGAGGTACTAGCTAGACTGGGAGTGGGCTGGAGATGTCTGGGAAGATCATCAGAACCAGGACTACAGCCAACTCCAGATCAGGCCTGGATTAGCAGCTTGGATTGTTGTTATCAGGTGGAAGCTGGGCCACTACTTCTTACTCCTCCCCCGCACCATTTTCCTAGGCTACTAGGCAGGAGGAAATTCTCACCAGTGTTTTGAAGCTTGACCCTTTTCCTTCTCATTCTGGGAGAAGAGGTGGAGAGGAAAGAGGTAAAAACCAGAGCTGTCTGTGATATCCTCGTAGCCAAGAGTTGGAGCATTGTTTTGTTGTTATTTATTCATTTTGTTTTAGTGGGTTCCCTCCCATTGGAGGTCTTCAAGCAAAGGTTGGATGATCAGATATCAGGTGATTCTTTGGGGAAAAAAGTTTAATTAGATGACTACCGAGATCCCTTCCAGCTTGGAAATTATCATAATTGTTCAGGGCATTATTGTTGTTCAGTTGTTTTAGTCATGCCCAACTCTTCATGACCCCATTTGGGGTTTTCTTGGCAAAGATGCTGAGATGTTTTGCCATTTCCTTCTCTAGTTCACTTTACAGATGGGGAAACTGAGGCAAACAGGGTTAAGCGACTTGCCCAGGGTCACACAGCTAAGCGTCTGAGGCTGGATTTGAACTCAAGAAGGTGAGTCTTTCTTGACTCCAGGCCCCACACTTTACCCACTGTGCCACTTAGTTGTCTTATTATTAGCAGAGCAGTAAATAAAGTTTGCCTAACTCATTAGAGTTAGGCAAACTGAAAAAAAAATCCTATTTTTTTAAATATGCATTCAGTGATAATGTTTGGAGTATATATTAGTAAGATTTGTGGAGTATATAACCACTTGTATTTGTTAATTTATTGTCAGATTTTGTTATTTGAAATATAGACAATTAAGGAAGAAATAATTTTATTACCCTACATTCAGAGATAAATGTAATATGCTAATTATTAGATATTCCTTTCGTAATGTACTATTTCTGCATAGGTGTGTCTTGTGTAAATGCACGTGCATGTACAAGTCTTGTGCTTTGAGCCATTTGTGCACATTACTTTGGATAATGCCCAAAGTGTTGACTTTGTGATAAGGCTGATAATTATTTGTTGGCACTTGCAATTTTGTACAAAACAAATAAATGTGTTTTTAATCGAGTTATATGATTAGCTAAAAATTAAATTCACAAGACTTCAATATTCACACTTCCTGATGCCTCCTCAAAGTGTGAAGTTTGAAAGCTGGTAATTTCACACCAGTTGGTTCTTTTGTTTTTATTTTTAACATTTCAAGTTTCATTCAGTAATGAATGAAAAAAGTAATTCAGATCTCTTGAGAGACAGAGAGAAAGTCAGAAAGAGACAGAGAGAGAATTGTCTCCATCAGGGCCTCTCTGAGATTGAGAGATACCGGATCTATTTCAAGTTTTCAAGACCTTGAGCATTTATTAAACGTCTACTATGTGCAAGGCACTGTAATAAGAGTGGAGGACACAAAGGCAAAACTAACCAGTCCCTGCCCTCAAGGAGCTCATATTCTTCCAGTAGCAGACAATGCTTACATATATAAGTAAATGTAAACTATATATAAAATAAATTTAAGGCATGGGGAGCAGCTAGTCATCAGGGAGGGACTAGGGTAATAGATAGCAGTTGAGTTTTCTTGAAGAAAACGAGGAATTTTAAGAGGTGGAGGTGAGCAAGTAGTGTATTCCAGGTGTAGGGGAGAGACATACAAAGGAATAAGACTGGAGATGAAACAAAATATATGAAGAAGGCCAGTTTGACTAGACATAGACTATGTGAAGGGTGTGAGGTGTGAAGGATTGGAAAGGCGGGTTGGAGCATGGTTGTGAAGGGTTTTAAATACCAAGCAGGGCTTTATAGTTGATGTTAGAAGTAAGGATTTATTACGTAAAGGTGTGATCGTCATAGTTGGTATCTGGGAAGATCACTTTGGCAGCTATGTAGAGGATGGCTTGGGGTGGAAAGAGACATCAGTCAGGGACCAATTAGGAGACTGTTGCTGTAAGCCAGGTGAGGGATAACAAGGCCTGAACTGGGAGCAGTTTTACCAACAATACATAAAATTAAATTGTTGCATAATTATCCCAACCGGAGAGTTGCCTACTACCTGGTAAGGGGTTGGCTTCTATTTTGTTTTTGGTGAGTTTTTGTTTTTGCCATAGTTACCCATGACATGGACAACTTGGACAATAACACAAAGTGGCCTTAAGTCTCTCTTCCATTCCCACAGTGTTGGTGATAGAGTGGAAGAAAAGGGGCCAGAGGATGCTAAGAGCCATACATTTTTAAGACTGTGTATAAACAATAACTGTTTCTCATCCTACTAAGCAAATTTTGTCTAGGGTCCAGTGAATTAGCATATTAATGAAAAAGTATTTATTACGCATTACTATGTGCCAAGCATGGGGCTGAGTGCTAGGGATATAAATGCAATATCCTAGTCTCTGCCCTCAAGGAGATAACATTCTAATGGGAGAGGATAAGACATAGAGGAGTGGTGATGGGGAACGATCACATCGATGGTGAGAGTCAAAAGACACTCCCTTTCCAGAAGCAATCAACCAGTCTGGTTGCTGTAGTTAGAGCTGAAGGTGGAAAGTGGGAAGGAGGGATATGTATACCATGGCGTGGCAAGGAGGTGAATATTGTGAGCTCTTGGGGCAGGCTAGATATAGTCAGCTCTCCCACCTCAGGGCCCTAGATTGGCAGCTGGGATTCTGGTTGGGTGGATACAGAGGTGGCAGGAAGAGTGCTTGAGTAATCACCAATCAGCCTGGCTCTAGTCTCATATCTCCAAATGCCTCCTAGACCTCCAACAGGACGTCCTATAGACGTATTAGATTCACCATGTCCAACATTGAGCTCGTTATATATGGGAGATGGAGTTGATTAAAATGAGTTAATTACAGAACGAACTGAGCCATTAGGTAAAATAAGGTTTTGGTGGACCTGGTCGTCACGATTTCACACGTCGACCGGATGTGTGGGATGCCCTCCCTCCTTATCCAAAGCTGAAGCTTGGCAGGGCCAGATCAGTTATAGAATAGGGGCGCAAGAAACTCAAAAAAAGGTTTCGTAGAGTTGGGTTGCAGGGCAGAGGTAGAGGAGGAATGACAATGGATCGAATAGGGGAATTACAGAGGTCACAAACATGGAAGTGGAGCATTTGTGTGCGGAGCTGAGGTTTGGTGGAGGAGTTAGTCTGGGGAAATGAGAAAGTTGGGAAAATGGGAAGTTTGGGTGTTGTCAAATGCGCAATGTTGTGGGGGGGGAGGGGAGAGAACTGCTGATCTAAGTAAATAAATTGTTATCCTGGCTTTATTTGGAAGAAATCTGAAGGGAAGCAATTCCCCTTACTGTTTGTGGATGATTGCATTAAGCATGATTGATTTAGAGAAACTGTAATATACAAAGAAAATATACCTTAAATATTTTGTAATATAAAAGACATAATTAATTAAGGATGTGGATGACCAGAAAACTAGGCCAATCTTATTGAGAAAATGACAAGCAACACATGAAAATGGATGTTATTCCGGTAAGTGTTGGGGACAATAGTTACTCGTTACTACCGTGTATATGTGTTATTTTATGTTGCTAGAAGATGGCAGATATGAATGAGTATGGATAGCAAAAGATAAAAACCAGCAATGAAAGGTTTCACAATCACAAGCTGGTTTCAGCCCCTATGTCTTGATAACGGTCTGACGACAGTGACGTTGGAAGCAATGTCTCTTCATCAGGCCTCCCCGCGCCAGCACAAAGCAGAAGACCCAGAAGTAAAAGGTTTGCCATCTTGTTCATTGGCTCTAAACTCGAAACGTGTTTGAGGAGTCAGTTTTCCTCAGATAATTGTTTCCTCAGGATAATTCCAGTAATTCTCCCGTCATGGAAACAAAGTATATCCACTTTTAATTTGTGTGCAGTGATAAAATTGTATTAAAACCCAATTACCATGTTCACATGCTTTAGTAGTGCCAGAACTACATGAATGCCCATTTCTTAAGATGTAAGGTAAATGTCTCTAAAATGAAGTGTGCATTCATATTTTGAAGAAATGGGATGGAATCTGGTTGCTGTAGTTAAGCTGTAACATTTAGGAGAAATTACTCTTGGCCTATAAAAATCAGAAAGCTCATTATAGTTAGTAACATACTTGCATCTAAACATTATTTCTTTTATATGGGGAGATTGTAAAGTCAACAGGGACCACTTTGGCAATTTAGGAATTGTTTATTATTCAAGAATGTAACATATTAAGTTTATGTTGTTCCTAACGCACATACACAAACCAGTGCCATCTTACTGTCTTTTTCTTCTTTCATTCCTTCCTTATTCCCTCCCTTTTTCCCTTCTCTTCCCTTCCCTTTCTTTCTTTTTCCCTTCTTTCCTTCCCTCCCTTCCTCCTTCCCTCCCTTCTTTCATCCTTCCTTCCCTATCGGTTTCTTCTTTCTTTCCTCCTTTCTTCCCTCCTTCCCTCCTTCCTTCCCTTTCCTTTCCCTTTTCTTCCCTTCCTTCTTTCCTTCCTTCCTCCCCCCTTTTCTCTTCTCTTCCCTTCCTTCCTTTCTCCTTTCCTTTCTTCTTTCCTTCCTTCCTCCCATTTTCCTTCCTTTCCCTTTCCATTGCTTCCTTCTTCCCTCCTCCCTTCTTCCTTTCTTTCATTCCTTCCTTCTGTTCCTTCCTTCTTTCCTTTCTTTCACCACAGCCTACCTGTAGCCAGGATTATAGGTGTATACCACCATGCCCAGCCATTTTCCTTCGATATTATAAAGAGACATAGGAAGGGAGTGCCATCAAAGGGTAATTTCAGAGGGAATTATTTATCTCAGGCATTTTAGCAGGTTAGCTGTATGGTAATACTTAGATGAACAACTTTTATCCTAAACTGTGTCACAAATGATCATTTTTATTCAGTCTCTGATTGGTTGGTGTGATACTTTGATATTAAACAATGATGGAATTATTCTGCCTGCTCAATGTTTATTCAGATCAACAGATGGCACAGAAGCCAGAGGGCTGGAGTGGCAATTAGGAAGATCTGGGTTTGAGTCCTGCCTCTGATATATCCTGCCAATGGCCCCAGGCCACTCTCTTTATGATAAATTATAAAGGAGTTGCTGACCTATATCTGTTGAAGAAGTTTCCCAGACAGGAATTACCCACCTTGATAAGCTCACACCTCCAGATTCTTAAAAAATATTTTTTATTCTAAAATGGAAAGAAATCTTAAGTATGGCCATCCTGATTTAGATCAGCAGTCCTTGCAACTTAGAATGCTACATGACCATGCCACCCAGCAGTTTCTTGTGGAAGAGAATTATTGCCTTCTTTAATATAAATATCAAAGGTTGTATCCAGAGTATCTGTAACTTCTAGTCTCCCAATATGGAGGTAGCCACCGTTAAGGTACTTAAGTTCTTCCTAACTATATTTATATTTTCAGCTTTTGACCTCTTGGGGAGAAGGGAGGAAAGCAGATGTGATTAGTTTTCTAAATTCCTATCTATGGCAAATGAAGAATATCATGAGAGAACTTTATGACCAGGAATAAAAAAGTTGGGTTAGTCACATGATAAAAGCAAGAGATAACCAGTAGGCAGCCCAGATGTATCATTGGTGTCTATTCAATGTCAAGAAATGGAGAAGTGCCCCGGCATGTTTGGTGGGCTCTCTCTGTGTCAGATTTATCAGCGCACATGGACAAGAACCACAAAGGAAGGACAAGTATGGATGAGGTTTGACCATTGGATGTGATATCCACACTGATAAGATCACTGATTTGTCAAAGAATCAAAAGAGTAGAAGGTAATATTTTTATTTAAATTATTTATTTCAAACATCAAGGATGTTAGTAGTCAGGGTTTAAGTGAGTAGATCCACATTCATCTTATCCAAATCCTTCCATGATCATTCCTTTCTTCATAGAACCATTCACACATTCCGTTGAATCCATCCATCCATCCATTAAGATGATGAGAGTGAGGCTCCATCAACCTCCAGAAGCAACTATCACTTATCTGCTATTCCAAATTCAGTGCATGCATTCCAGCTAATTTTGAAGCCCTTGCTTGGATGTGTGAGGTCCATTCTCATTTTAACTTACTCTCTATCCTTCTTGCTCCATGATCTCCCCATGTGTTTCTTCATGGAGGGTGCTACGCCTAATAAAATCTGCTCCTCCCTACCATTCATTCTGGAGCTCTTTCTTGGCTGTCTGATAAGGCAGGAAGATTTTGCAGGCGATGCTTTTTGTTGCACAGTGAGGAGACATCATTAGCTTCTGCCACCAGGATCCCTTGGATGATTTCTATCCTGACTTTCCTAGATACTTTATCATGCATCGATGAGCATTGGGCACATGGAGCTGAAGCCATCGTGGAGCACTGTGCATCTCCAGCATCACTTTGTGCCCAGGCTGTTATTCTACCAACACTTACAGAATCAAAGACTGAGAACTGGAAGGGGCATTAGAAGCCATTGAATACAGCCCCTTCATCCTATAGATGAGGAGCTGAGGCCAAGAGAGGTCAAATGACTTCCCCAGAGTCACACAGCTAGTGAGCAGCTGAGACAGGATTTTAATCCAGGTCTCCCTGGCCCCATACCTGCACTCTATCCACTATACCATGATACTTTTTTGGTGGACCACTGTAGACACATTCCAAAACCCCCGTGTCCTCCAAACAATCTTCAGACACCTTGTTGTTTGTCTCTGCTCGGTCAATCCACATGTCTAGGATAATCAGGCTAGATGCTTGCATCACCTTGGTTTGGCATTTCCAGGATAGCATTTGTGAATAAAACACTGGCATGCGACGTGCTCGCCATTCATCTTGAGCCTGACTTTCCAATCGGGATACAGAGCACTGCCCACGGCAATAACAAATCATCTAAGGAGATTGAATTCTTTTGCTTTCCTCCTTTGTGGATATCCACATGCCCTGGCTCTGTGGACCACTTGATTTCAGTTCAGTTTCCAGCGTTTATGTCTTCAAGGATGCTCATACATGCCACGCGTGCCGTTACCATTGAGTTAAGTTCTCTTTCCTAAGCCACTATAGGGTAAATCAGGTGAAAATTCACAATTGTTTGCACGGTTGCCATTGTTGATAGCTGTGAGCAGCACGTCCACGTTGAGAAGATATCCTGGCAGTTTGTCCGCTTGTGACCAGAGGAGTTTACTGGGTCGTATGCCATTTCAGAATATGAAGAGACATGAAGAATATGTAGATGGTGTAGTGGATAGGGTGCTGGAATCTGGAAGATGTGTTCAAATACCGTCTCATACTCTTGCTGAGTGAGCCTAACTAGGAAAGTCACTTGACCTCTTCTGGCCTCAGTTTCCTCACCTGTTAAAAGGGGGCAATAAAAGCACCTACCTCAAAGGCTTATTGTGAGGATCCAGTGAGACGATGTATGTAAAGTGCTTTGCAAACCTTAAAGTACTGTGTAAATGATGGCTGTTACTATTTTGCTAGAGTCTGGTGATTTTTTTTCTTTTAGTAAGTTGATTTATTTATATTTAGTTTCCAACATTCACTTCAATAAGTTTTATATTTTCTGCCCCTCCCCAAGATGTGATGCAATCCAATATAGGCTCTACAAATACATTCTTGTTAAACACATTTTCACATTAGTCGTGTTGTATAGAAGAATCAGAACGAGTGGGAGTAACCATGAGAGAGAAAAACATAAAACAAAACAGAAAAAGAAAACGGTTTGCTTCAATCTTCATCCAGACTCCGTATTTCTTTTGCTAGATGTGGATGGTATTTTCCACCATGAATCTGTTAGAATTGTTTTAGGTCCTTGCATTGCTGAGAAGGGCTAAGTCTACCGAAGTCAGTCATTGCACACTGGGGCTGTTACTATGTACAATGTTCTCCTGGTTCTGCTCACTTCACTCAGCATCATTTCATATAAATCTTTCCAGGTTTTTCTGAAGTCTGCCTGTTCATCATTTCTTATAACAAAGTAGTGTTCCATTACATTCATATACCACAACTTGTTCAGCCATCCCCCAATTGATGGGCATCCCCTCAATTTCCAGTTCTTAGCTATCACAAAAAGAGCTGCTATAAATATTTTTGTATTTATGGGTCCTTTTCCCATTTTTATGATCTCTTTGGGATACAGCCCTAGAAGTGGTACTGCTGGATCAAAGGGTATGCACATTTTTATAGCCCTTTGGGCATAGTTCCAAATTGCTTTCCAGAACGGTTGGATCAGTTCATAACTCCACCAACAATGAATTAGTGTTCCAATTTTCCTACATCCTCTCCAATATTTATCATTTTCCTATTTTGTCATGTTAGCCAATCTAATAGGTGTGAGGTGGTACCTCAGAGTTGTTTTGATTTGCATTTCTCTAATCAACAGTGATTTAGAGCTTTTTTTTCATATGACTATAGCTAGCTTTAATTTCTTCCTCTGAAAACTGCCTTTTCATATCCTTTAACCATTTATCAATTGGAGAATGACTCATATACTTGTAAATTTGACTCAGTTCTCTATATATTTTAGAAATGAGGTCTCTACTGGAGACTCTAGTTGTAAAAATTCTTTCCCAGTTTTCTGTTTCTCTCCTAATTTTGGTTGCATTAACTTTGTGCAAAAACTTTTCAATTTAATGCAATCAAAATTATCCATTTTGTATTTCATAATGTTCTTTATCTCTTGTTTGGTCATAAATTCCTCCATTCTCCATAAATCTAACAGATGAATGACATAATGTATGTAAAGTACTTTGCAAACCTTAAAATACTGTGTAAATGATGGCTGTTACTATTTTGCTGGAGTCCAGTGACTGTTGTAGAGATTTTCTGCATAGGTCAGACCATGTTACCCCCAACCTACCCACCAAATTCCAGTGGTTTCCTATTACTTCCAGGATGAATATAAAATAATAAATAAAATAAATCTAGGGCAATTAAATCTCTTCCCCTAGTAGATATTTAATATGTGCTTATCAATGAACTGAAGATCCTCCACTCTTTGAGTTTAATAGACGTAAAGAATGTCAACCTTTATTTTAGCTAATTAGAGGTGAGATGTGAGATAAAGGCATTATAGGGCTAAGAATGAGTGTTATATATAGCAATAAAAACTTTAACCACTATATAGGTCTTTTTCTGTGATGTTTCTTTGGGATACTGAGTCAATGGTAAGGGTATTAGAAAAGAAGATACGTTTATTCTTTTTTCCCCTTATTTTTTTTATATTTTTAGCCTTTAACCATTGTGGGGTTTTTTTTAACAGATTTTTACATTTTTGCAGATGAGGAAATTAGGTCGCAGAGTATATACAAGTAACAAGTCATTTAACTGGATTAAGACCCAGGTTGTCCTGTCAGTCCAATCCCAGGGCTTTTTCTGGCCCTTTATAATTTGGGTTTTGTTGTGAGAATGAGGGACAGTTTGATGGTGAGTGTGCAAGCTCTGTTGGAATGCTTGTGAAACCAAGTATCATGCCTTTTCCCTATGTGTCCCCAGGAGGAGGGCCTTACCCCTATGTATCTTTGATTCCATACCCGCTTTCAGCCTTCTTTCTAGAATGAAGATGTGTTCTTTTTAGTCCTCTTTCCCATGATGACCCCCTCCATCTCCTTGATAACCCAAGCATCTACCTATTAAGGGGTATGGTAACAAAATCAACAGCCTCTTTGGTGAGAAATTTGTGTCGTTTAGGGTCATTTGTAGGACTTCTGTAACTGTGGTGCCAGCAGTTTCCCTTTAGCTCAAAAATATTTTCATTTTTTACACTGCACACAGAGAGTATAAAGTCCTACAGCGGGATTTGGCTTTAAAAATTAATGATTCATTTATTTAAATTGTTGCCAGGCAAAGGCCCCACTGGCATGATTACTCTATGATGGTGTTCTTAAGGCCGCAATGACTCAGGGTGCAGAGTGGATTGAATTTGTGATGTTAAATCCAAATGTAGCCTGTGGAAACCAATTGAGTCGAGCCTCAACTTGGATGTTCCGAGTTGGCGGAGGTATGAGGTAATTGGGAGTGCTTCAACTTGGGTTTTTGTTAACTTATTTTTAGTAGATTTCTAAAAAAAAAAAACATAGGCTACGTGTCAAGCAAAGGGTGACAACTTGCTATCTTGGAACCACATGCAGATTCACAGAGGCAGAGCAGCTATGTGGTGTAGAGGGAAGCCTGCTGGACTTGGGGGTCAGGAAACATGGGTTCAAACTTGTGCTCTGAGGTTTAGGAGCTTTCCCTTTGTTCTTAGGTATATTGGAGGTGGGGGCAGCTAGGTGACACCACAGAGCACCAGGCTTGGAGTCAGGAAGACTCGTCTTCCTGAGTTCGAATCTGTCCTTACTTGCTGTGTGACCCTGGGCAAGTCACTTTACCCTGCTTGCCTCAGTTTCCTCATCTGTAAAATAAGCTGGAGAAGAAAATGGGAAACCACTCCAGTATCTTTGCCAAGAAAACCCCAAATGGGGCCATGAAGAGTCAGACGTGACTGAACAACAAATTGGGGATAAATCTTGCACTTCCTGCCTCACAATGCTGTCTTGGCCAAATTGCTATGGACCAAAGCGGCTGCTTTTATTAACGTTGAGCCCTTGAGACATTTGCAGGATTTGTCATTCATTGTTCCCACCTAGGAGCAGTGATAGGTTTAGGGTCTTCTGTGCTTCCTAGTCCAGTGCTGAGTTTTTTGGATTTTTGTTTTTGTTTCCGTTTTCATTTTTTTTACAGATGGAAGGCTAGGGGACAGACTGCAGTCTGTATCTACCAAAGATTATATTATATTCATCCTTATGTTCATCATTCATGAACCGATATCCTAACTCCTCTGTAATCTTCATTGCTCACTAAGTCATTCATTCACTCATGGCAACTCAGCAAGCTTTCTTAAAGTACCGACTACAATCTAGGCACTGGGCTAGGAACGGGAGAATATAAAGACAAAAATGAAATAGTTCTTTCTCTCAGGGAGCTTCCATTCTACCAGAGGAGGAATAGCATTTATGAAGATGAACAAATAGTTTATATAATATAAAAATATTATATAATATATAAATATAAACATTTAGCACAATAGAATCATATCATATATACATACAGTTTATATGATATAAACTGTATGTATATATAAATATGTAGCATAATATAATTATATATAACAAAAATATATGTATATACATATGTGTAGCATCATGTAATTATATCACATAAATTTATGATTATACATTCATTCAACAAGTATTGATTAAACAGAAGATGAGGAAGAAGGGACGCAGACTCCATAACACCCATTTTTAATCCCCATTGTTCCTAATTTCCGACATTCATCTTCTTCCTTTCCCAAAGTTCCTGGCCTTACCCTCATTTCTAGATCTCCAGATATTGATATTTGGGCTCAGGAACAGGACTAGAATCTATATTCCCCTTTCTCCACTAGTTGTTAAAATGATACTTGAGCTGAGATTGCCTTATGACTTCACCAACTGTTTCCTCTCTGGATGCTTTCATTGACCTCTCTGTGAGACAATTAAGGCTCCCTTTAACCATGATCCTAACTCAAATCCAGGCTTCACCTACGTCCCCTGGAGCCCAGAGATCCAATGCCTTATGAAATATGAAGGGAAGCAACCTTAGTTCTGTCCTCACTTCAGCACGGCCCGAGAGGTGTACTTTTCTTCACAGCAAACGTCTGGTGTTCCGGACAGAGCTCAGCCTGGCATCTCTAATTACAGAACAAGTAGGAGCAAACACATTAATTAAGGTCCTGTTTATAGTTAGTGGTGAAGGGTAATCGGTTGTTAGGGTTACCTTGAGGAGAAATGGCCATCCTGTGAAAATATTTACAGGGGATGGGCAAGTGTTAAGAGATGTGGAAAGGCTAGCCATTCACATCCGCTTGTGAAATCCAAGCCCATTATGTCTTACTGGCAGGAAGCAATAATTCTCATAAACTCTGATCCCATTTCAAACAAACAAACAACTGTGGTTAACAATAGAGGCATAAATATAACTGAAATGAATTGGCTAATAGGCTCATTCCCTCTTTATGGATATTAACCTAAGATCTAACTACAGGCATATTTATTGTTTAAGGGTGAAGAAGGCTGCAGGGACAATCTTATTAAACTGATTAATGCTAATTTAAGAATAATGCCGGGGTGGAATGTAAGGGAACACTGTCTTTTGTGTACCAAGATGATGCTACCCGTACTCTGAAATGCATGAGGACTTTGAACTGTTCCTGCCTGTGAGGAGTGATAAGTTTAGGGTCCCCTATGGTTCCCAGTCTAGTACATTTTTTTAAAAGATTGAAGGTTAGGGGACAGATTGCATGCATCTACCAAAGGTAATTGGCTTTCATTTATTATTTCATCATTCATTAAATTCATCCTCATTTGGGATCTATAGACTTTTCAATCTTTACTTGGATCTCATTAATACCTTTTTATTTTTATCTATACCTGTGAGTTTGTTGGCCTAGGAAGCTTCCTCTTCATTAGTACCCCCTTCTCAATAAAGCCTTCCTTGGCTGAATGTAAGCTCCTTGAGGGTTTATGCTGTTTCATCTTCATCTTTGTAGCCCAAGAGCCTACCAGAGTGCCTTGTCCAGAACTGGAAACTTGATAAATGCTTGTTAATTGATTGCATGATTAAATCTTCCACCTATTAGTGCTTTCTCCTACTTCAGATATTCCTAGACTTCTTTGTCTTATTTCTCCCATTTTCCCTTACATATCCTACCCTAAATTATGCTGATCTGGGTTCATGTGGCTACTGTAGTGCCTGTGTGATTAAGGAAGATCTAGATTTAGTTTCTTCAATTTTAAAATGAACCAGATGACCTTGAAGGTCACTTCTAGCTCATAATCTGTGTTGCACTGTCCACTGCCACTCCCAATCCACCAGAATCCACGTGCCTTGAAGACAGGTATTTTTGCACTTAGCACAATTCCTAGCACATAACAGATGCCTAATGCATGTTTGCTGTTGAATCAAACGGAGGGGTCGGCTCTCCAACCAAGAAGCCAAGGAGAAGGAAGAATAATTCCGGAGCTGTTCAATCTTTCTTTCATTTCAATCTTTTCATTGGATCAGTTAGCATCTACTTACATCCCTCCCATCGGCACTACAGGAGCATTTTAACAGCTAAGTGATCTTTACAAACAACATCCCGTCTGTGAAGAAACACCAGCAAGAACCGTGATTACAATCCACAATTTAGAGCAATTCTTTTCAAGTGAAGAAGCTCAAAGCAGGAATCCAGAGCTCTTTCATGCTTCATGAAAGGTTAAAAGTGACAAGCCTGCAGGTGAAATATAGCTCTGTGTGTGGAGGTTTACTCTTTATCTGTAAAATGAGGGGATTGAACCAAAGGAGCTCAGAGTCTGCTTCCTGCTCAGAGATTCAACAAGTAGGTATTAAGAGCCAACTACGTGCCAGGCATAATCAAGGCTCTGGAGACCCAAAGACAAAAAAATTCAGATGTCGTCTAGCCAGGGCAGAGTAGGGTGGAATCAGTGTTACATGCAACTAGAAAGGAAGGTGGGCTAATCACAATGTGAGCCAAAGACAAGTTGGATGGTCTAAATGGTGTACTGAGCTACCAGAAAAAAACTAAATTAAGACCTAGTCCACTTTATGGAAATTTTATGGCAAAATGAAGATGAGTCACACAAGAAGGCATCACTGGCTTATTATCTTCCTCCAGTGGAAGGAATGCCCACTAATGAAATCTTGGGTCATTCAAAGTGTGGGAAACAGCATACTACAGTGGAAAGATCACTGGATTTTTAGTCATTCTCCAGCTGATAAATGGTCAAAAGATATGAACAGGCAGTTTTCAGAGGAAGAAATTAAAGCTATCTATAGTTATATGAAAAAATGCTCTAAATCACTATTAGAGAAATGCAAATCAAAACTACTCTGAAGTACCACAATACAACTATCAGATTGGCTAACATGACAAAACAGGAAAATGATAAATGCTAGAAAAGATGTGGGAAAATTGGAATACTAATGCATTGTTGGTGGAGTTGTGAACTGATCCAACCATTCTGGAAAGCAACTTGGAACTATACCCAAAGGGCTATAAAAATATGTGCACCCTTCGACCCAGCAATACCACTTCTAGGTCTGTATCCCAAAGATACTATACAAATGGGAAAAGGACCCACATGTAAAAAAAATATAGCAGCCTTTTTTGTGGTGTCAAAGAATTGGAAATTGAGAGGATGCCCATCAGCTGGGGAATGACTGAACAAGTTGTGGTATATGAGTGTAATGGAATACTATTGTGCTATAAGAAATGATGAGAAGGCAGACTTCAGAAAAGCTTGAATGAACTGATGCTGAGAGAAGTGAGCAGAACCAGGAGAACACTGTACACAGTAGCAGTCACAATGCTCAATGACTAACTTTGATGTACTTATCTCTTCTTAGCAATACAAGGAGCCAAGACAACTCCAAAAGACTCATGATGGAAAATGCTGTCCACATCCAGAAAAAGAACTATGAAGTTTGAATGCATGTTATTTGCTCTCTCTCTCTCTTTTTCTTTTTTTTTTTGTTTGTTTCTTCGTTCTCGTGGTTTCTCTCATTGGTTCTGATTCTTCTTTACAACATGACTAATGAGAAAATAGGTTCAATATGAATATATATGTAGAGCTTATGCCAAATTACAAGCTGTCTTGGGGTGAGGGAGGGGAGAGATGGGGAGAAAATTTGGAACTCAAAATCTTATGGAAGTGAATGTTGAAAACTAAAAATTAATTAATTAATTTTTTTTTTTTTTAGAAATCACTGGATTTTTAGTCAGAGGACCTGAATTCAAATCCTGGTTCTGCTGCTTACCAATTGTATAACATTGAGCAAATCACTTAACCTCTCTTAACTTCAGTTTCCTCTTCTATAAAATAAGAGGACTGAACTAAATAGAGTTCAAAATTCCTCCTTTTAACTCTGGTCCTGTGAGCTAGAGTATCTTTTACCTCTTTTATGTATAATACCCAATTACAATAATTAGCTCGTTAGAAGCCTGTGGACCACATTGTAGTTCCTCAGGTCCATGTGGTTCCTTCCTCTGAAGCTTAGGGAGATTCTATCAAATGAAAAACCAGGAATTACATCACAATTGCTCTGAGACTCCAGTTAGGAAAATTCCTAAAAATTTTGGCAGAGGAATAGCTCTCTTCAAGTGTACATTTATGTTTATTTTAGGTCGTCCCTGGTGTGTGTGCGTGTGTGTGTGTGTGTGTGTGTGTGTGTGTGTGTGTGTAGCTGAGACAAAATTCATGTTACTGGAAACGTTTGGGTAAAAAAATCAGCAGACTATCTTACAGTGTCTGGTGTCTCACAGATAATAGATCTGTTGGAAGGCAAGTTGGGGAAAGAGCACCCACTTCTTCAAACTTCCCCCTGCCCTTGAGGAGGTTCATAAAACTAGAGGTGTCAGCCTTAGCCTTCTGCTCAGAGATGCCTGTAAGATTGATGACACAATTCAGCCTCTCTTCTCTGCTACAGCGCAGTCCCACTTTCTTTTTCTTCTGCTGCTATATGTCTGCTATGTTATCAGTTCTTTCTGGGTCACCTCTTGATGCCACCTACTCCTTCGATGCAAGATCTTTGAAATCTCTCCTTGGGTATGACTTAGCTCCTGCCTTCAAACAAGCCTTCCAGGTCATGACCAAGGCCCTTTACCAATCTGAACAGACTTCTTATGGCACCTTGTTGAAATGTCGATTATTCAGTGAGATGTCCAAGGCTTTTTCACACCTGGCAAACACTGGCGACGTGCTGTCCCCTGATGAATGTCAGGGCTTAGCATCTTGACACACTTTAAATGAGATGGGGATGGTGCCATTGATTATTCGCTAAATTCACAATTGGGGATTATAATAACCCAAAGCAGTTGTAGTTACTGGTAAACACCGCGTGTTTATTCGCTGCTCTGGTTGAAATCCACAAGGTCAGGAATTCCACTCCTTGGGCTCTTTTGGGACTTTAAAACAGCCAGCATCCTTCTGGGGAACAGCTGGGAGAACTTTCTTCCTGGAACAAAACCTCCTTCTCTTGGTTTTGTTCCTCTCTCTTGTGGTCTCAGAGCCAGCCTCCCCCCTGAGCTTCTCCCAGGACTGAACCTCTGCTTGAGTGCTCTCCTGCTCCCAATCTTGGCACCGCCATGCCGGCCATTTGGCGAGCCTTCACCCCAGCTTTTCCTCACTGGCCTCGCTGAGTTTGCCATTTTATATAGTAAAGGCTTCTGGCAAGGACTCTGCCTCAGCAGGTTTCAACCAAGGTACTTATCTGAAACTATGCAATGAGTCTGTTGGTTAGTTTTTAAAGAGCTAGATATTTTTTATGAGCACAGAACAACTTTTGGCATATACAAAACACTATTTGAAAATTATAATCTACAGATCGATTACATGGGCTTCTTTTAATCTCTCACCCTCTCCTCTCTATTGTGTCTCTGCTACACACACACACACACACACACACACACACACACACACACACCTGGAATACTTCCCTGAGAAAGCTTGTCAGAGTTGATTTAGTATACATTTCTCTTCTCATTCGTTTGGATTTGGAACATTTCTTCATATGGTTGTTTCTTGACTTTTATCATAAAAATTTGCTAAAGTTTTTTTTTTTTTTAGTGAACCCATTCCTTCCTAATTTTAACTGCATTGATTCTGTTGCAACCCAGGGTTCAAGCCTGGAACATTGCATAAGGTCCTCCTCATTGATGGAGAGAAAAATTACTGGACAGTACATTTCAGTTTAAGGAACACAGTTTGCCAGAGAGCTTAGGAGAGAGACTTTCTGTCTTTCTGCTTTGAGAGAGGACATGGATGGTCCTAGACCTTTAGAGAGAGACTTTAGAATTCAGTCATGTAGGGGAAAGTTAACCTCCTCACAATATTCCTGATTTCTAATTTGTCTCCCTAGAGAGTTCAGCCTATTTCCTCTTGGGTGAGATGAGACTTTTCTCTCTCATTTTCATTCCTTCTTTATATTGCCTGCTACATTTTGCATAATGTCTTTGATTTCTGTTTGACATCTGCTTGGATAAATGCATTTAGTTCTTACTCATTATTTGTGATGGTCTTTTGCATAACTAGCATTTGGAGGGAAGGGGGTCAAGCCTTGCCATATGAGGTGCATCTTGCCCTCTTTAAGATTTAGTGGCTAGGGAAGCATTTAATACCAAAAATCATTTTCCTTGGACTAACAATATATTAGGAGGGAATGGAAATAGATATAGTATGATATTCTAGTTCCAGTATAAGATTCTATATAGTTCTCTTATGGTATGGTATCCCGTTTTTGAGGAGAGCATAGTGACAGGCATGTGATCCCTTCCCTTAATCCCCTACAGGTAAAAATCAAAAATCAAAGTGTCCCTTGGAGATTCCAGAGATATCTCTCTCTGTTTCCCTGTGAGCACATTTAGAAACCATTTGGACATTCATGTAACCTACATGGGCAACATATAAATACATACACTCTCCTGTTTTTGCACAGACTTTTTAATTTTTGCAATTAAAATTGTCTGTTTCATCTTTTATGATCATCTGTATCCTTGATTTGGTCAAGAACTACTCCCCTATCCTCATGTGTGAAAAATATCCTCATTTTTCTCCTCCATTTTGTTTAGGATATGACTTTTATATCTATATCATGTATGCATTTGGAGTTTATTGTAGTATCTAGTGTGAGATGGTGATCTAATCCTAATTTTTTCAGACTGCTGTCCGTTGGGCTCAGCAGATATTTTGTGGTTGTTCTCCCCAAATAGTGAATCAACACTGTATTTATTGTCTTTGTATTTGTTTGATATTATGCTACTATGTTTGGTCCTGTAATAAACCTGTTGCACTAATGATAATATGGCTCCAACTCTTAAATCTCAGTCCATGCAGCATGGAATAATAAATGAGTGTGTCTGTTAGATTCAGCAAGACCTCCTCTCACACCCTCCCTCTTCAGGTACTACCTAGCTCTAGAAACACGGGTAGCCTTGTCATCTGAAAAATGTCACCTCACTCCCTGGTATTCTGTAAGGATCAGATAAAGTGATGACTATAAAGCATGTTGTCAACCATCGGATGTTGGGCATCATTCTTACATTGGTGGTGCCTATGTTTAATCTGATTGCATCAACATGAATCCAGACCCTAACGTTTGAGTCCCGTTGGTGCCTTTAGTGAAACTTTCTGGATGTGCTTTGAAATGGGGTCTGGAGGACTAGCCACCGAAGACCTAGGAACTCAAGAGTTAACACATTGTCTCAGGCTTACGGTCCATCAAGCTCTGGCAATGAGAGCAAGAAACGTTATGGACAACAGCACCACCTCATTTAACATCAGCCTTAAAATTTAGAGATGTCCATCAAAGTATCATTACTTCCATTATAGCCCAACTGTCACTGATTTATCAGAACCATTCCTGAAGCTATTATTTTCAGTTTGTACCACCCCTTAGATCAATGAGCGCTGCAAGTTTAGCACCAGGTATATGAGGTATATAGTTTTTTATTCTTTCACCTCTAAATTCTCCTCTTTCAAGAATTAAGGCATTTGATTAAGCAAATGTTTATTAAGTCACTGCATTTATTGAGTGCCTACTATGTGCTAGGCACTGTGCTAAGCACTGGAGATGCAAAGAAAGATAAAAGACAGATGCTGCTCTCAGGGAGCTCAGAGTCTAATGGGAGAGACAGCATGAAAAAAAAAACCTATGTACAAATGATACATACAGGATAAAGTGATGACAGCCAACAGAAGGAAGGCACTAACATTAAGGAGGATCAGGAAAGGTGTCTCCTAGAAGGTGAGATTTTAGCTGGGACTTGAGGGAAAACAGTGGGGACAGAGAATTCCAGACGTGGGGGATAGCCAGTGAAAACGCATGGAGTAGGAAGATTATTAAGGGCCTACTAAGTGCCCACTCTGTTTTAGGAGCTGCGCTCAATGTATTGGATCTCAGAAAACTCACCGCATTTGGCAAATTTGGTGAACAATTTAGCCGTATTTTTGATAGATGGATGTTAGCCTAGTCGTACAGTGGGGGCCATCACCGGTCCTCTTGGCCCAGGTCTTGCCGCTGGACTCTGACGACTGTGGAGGAAAGAGTGAGGTTGATGACTTTGCACAGCCCTGTCTCACTTAAATCCGATTCACTTGCAAGTCAAGACGTCATCCTCCTCATGTCATTGGTTCTCTTTGAAAATAAAAGACGAAAAACAACAACAATATCCAGTCCCTGGTAGAGGACAGCAGGCAGCAGCAGAAGGGAACAGCTTCCTTTAAAGTTTAGCTCAAGTGATCCCAGCAGGTGTGGGTTCTCTTGCCCTCCACTAAAATTACCTTGTTTTTACAGCATATTTGTGTGTGAGAGAGAGACAGAGACAGGGAGAATTTACTTTTATGGGCACACAGTAATACTTACATTTATACGAGGTATCCCCACTTTGATGAGAAGGAAACTGAAGCTGCGGAAAATTACATAATTTGTGTAGAGTCAAATGGCTAGTAAATTTCTGAGGCTGGATTTGAATTCAGGTCATCCTAACTCCAACACTAGCACTGTTACTGCTATACCTAGTTGCCCCCTATAGAGTATAAGCCACCTGAAGGCAGGAAGTGTTACGTTTTTGCCTTTGTATCTCCAGTGTCTCCTGAAGAGCCCAAAACATTTTGGGATAAAAATGGGACAGAAAACTCCCAGTGAGGGAATTACATATCCGTATCAGTTCTGCAACTGGTAGCCTTTAGAAAGTCAGGACTTGAATTCAGGTCTTCCTGATTCGTTGGCCTGATTTCTATCTACTGGCTCCTTGTTCATAAGAATGGTTCCATTTTTATATACAAATAAATGTATATATACATATATGTGTGTGTGTGCGTACATGTATGCACACCTACAACAATATAAATACACACGCACATGCACACACACATATATATCCCTGTGCTTAGCACAGTGCTTGACACATAGTAGGTGTTTAGTAAATACTTGTTGACAGATGAATTGCTTCATCTGATGCGTATTAGGTACTAGACAAATTCCTATTGATTGACTTGAGTTCTCCTGTCTCTGCCACTAGCTTGTTATGTGAGCTTGGGAAAGTACCTCCTCCCCTCTGGAACCCAGTTTCCTAACTCTCAAAAAAAGAAATTGGACCAGAGGAGCTCTAAATTCACTTCCAGATCTGAGATTCATTCAATCAACATGCATGTATTATTAGAAATCTTCAAGAATACCATGAAAGAAAGAGCTGGGGGCCTCGAAGCAGAAAGTGCCTCTGCAATCCTTCCTGTGGTCCTGCGTTCACAGTTATTAAATTACATGGGCTAGAAGAGAGTAGCATCCCTCCACCATGGCTTCACACCCTCGTAGGAATTAAGAATGAGATTGGTGATAGGACAGCTGGCCATGTTGAGCTACAGAAAGAAAGCTATTAACCCAATCTGAAAAACTCACATGGCACTTTTTTCATATGAATAAGAATACAAGTCTATTTTGAAGCTGTCTTCCTGGTCACTGCCAGGCATCTGTTAGCTGCAGGGTTTACAGCATCTATTTTTTAAAGGCCCATATTTTTAATTTTGTTCTTCCCAGATAGGTTTGGATCCAGGAGCCCAAGGGTCTATTCTTGAACAGCTCCTCTTGTGAAGATTCTCCATCCTTATGTTCGAGCTGGCTTGGGACTATTTTCTGGCAATCACTCAGATTCTACCATAAAGCATCTGGGGGCTGCCTCCTCTCTGGGTTCACTTCCAGAGAGAACATTTCCATTGCAGGCACCTGCCCCATAAACCTCTTCTCTACTCAATAGTTTAGATTCATAGTCATATTTTTTTAAACATCGAGCATTTTTCTGTAGAACTCTTGTAATAATCATCTTAATTTTTTAACTTCACATGACAGGCGATCACGAGCTCTGCTTGATTGGGTAAGGGGAAGGTGAGGAGGAAGGAATTTCCTCGAGCTTTCAAGTGGGCACGAGACCTAAAATTCAGACTGATTTTTAAAATGGGAAGCCATATTATGTGAGATCTGTGTTCTCATTGATAATTCCGTGTTGGTTTCTTAAGTTCATTAAGCCTGGGGCCCTTCTGACAATTGTCTGAGGGGACCCAAGCTATTTAATAAGTACCCGTATGGGAAGCTTCGTGGAACTGATTATTCTATTAGTCTAGTAATAGTATTTTGCAAAGAGACACTTGTGATGATGCCGTCTCCCAAACTCAGAGACTTCCCTATCAGCAGCTTCCCACATCTGCAGGGTTCTGGTGGGCTTCTTTTAGCAACTGTCTCTCTGCACCTTCTTCATTGCACCTACCCATTACCAAAGCAGCTGCACAGAATAGTGAATGGAGTACTGGACCTAGAAACAAAAAGACCTAGAAATCCTGCATCAGATAGTTATTAGCTGTGTGACCATGGGCAAATCATCGGACCTCTCTCAGCCTCAGTGACCTCATCTGTAAAAGGAGGCTAATAATAGCACCTACTTCTCGGGGTTGTTGTGAAGCTGAAGGGAGAGAATATACATATTCTGTAACCCTTAATGTGCCATGTGAATGTTAGCTATTATTTTTACAAATTTTCTTCTGTTTTGATAGAGTTGCTTGAATTGGTCTGCAGAGCAGTATCATAGACTTCGAATTGGAAAGGTAAAGAGATTCACCCAGGCCACATGGCTAGAAAGGTGTCAGAGGGAGGACATTAACTCAGATCACTCAGACGCCAAGCCCAAGGCCCTGAAAGTTCCCTAAATCCTGAAACCTTTCTGCAATTGTCTAAATGCCCAGATAGCTTCCATTCACTGTTCAGGTGGTCAAGGAAACAGTCTAGTGCTTTTTTCATGTCTTGTAGATTTTAATTTTATTCTGGAGTTCATTACCACCTTGATACCAGAATCTTTGTGCATTGTATTTTCTCAACATGGCTGTCTTCTCTGTTCAGAAGAGTATTCAGTGATCTCATCAACTCCTTTCAGTGATGCAGGCTGATTGCAACCCCTGGTGTCAATTCACATGTGTCTTCCTATGAATTTTGAAGTTCTCATATTTATCATTTCTAACTCAAATGGATTGGTGATCTCATCAATTTGAGAATCTCCTCCATCAACGTAGATCACAGTACATCCATACTGGGCCACTCTGTGTGACTCATGTCTGTGACCTCTCCAAAGGTGGCAATGTCTTGTCCGTCCAGTGTGTTAGAGGCCCTCCCCAGTGGAGTGCTCCAGCCCTCCCTTGTCATCCTTCGATCTGGCCGTGAGATCAGCCCATCTTGTATTTATCTCACACGGTTCCTGGATGACCTCTTTTGCTTCTCCTCTTCTTGGGAGCTCCCCTTCTTGGTGTTGTATATACACTCTGCTCACATCCACCATGAACCTCTCTGTTGCCTCTGTGTAATGAATATCTTGAGTCCTTCAGAAGCAGTGGCATTCCAGGCTTCATTGCCGTATGGCTACAACAGTAAAATGTTGTATTGAAAAGATGAGCCTTTGCCATTATGGGAAGAGCGGGGTTGGTGTTAGTGCCAGCCCACTGTCCTCCTCATTTCACACTCTGGAACCAGCTCATTGTCCATCTGTCCGTTGTCTATCTTAGATATACTTACTGTTGCAGAATCTCAATAGGGCATCCATTCAGAAATTTCTGGAAATCTGAGCAATAGACATTTTTCATTTTCTCTATGAATGGACAGGCAGGCCAGTTCCTTTGTGTGATTATAAATATCTCCCAGGAGGCTTTGCAACAACTTGGATATTAATGAAATCATAACAGGACCACCTGGCAGACCTCACCCCCATCAGGGAATCCCTGTTCGACCTGGATTCTGCTCCAGTCATCTCCTTCACAGAGTAGAATACTGTTGGCAAGCATGCTGTCCCTGTTTAATGCCTCTCCTGATTTTTTTTGTCAGAAAGCCATTTAACACCTGATTATTTCATCCAAGGAATCCCAAATGATCTCGTGGAAAGCGGACACCTCATTTAAAAATAATAATAATAATAATAACCCTGTAAGTAGAATTTTGTTCTACCAATTTGAATGCTTTTATAACCAACAAGCACAATAAGATTTTACATCCCTACAAGTTTCAGTAAATTCTGAGAAGAAGAGATGTGTGGTCCATTGTTCAAACGTCATTTGCAAAAGCCTACTTGTCCCCTATGAATAGGGCATTGAGGATGTCCCAAATCATGTATAAATAACCCTCATAAAGATTTTGTATCAATGTGGGAGTAGGTATCCAGATCAATAATTGTTAATTTTCTCTGAATCACTTTTTAGTATCAGTAAAGATTAAGAGGTTTTTTTTTTTCAATTCCTTGGGTATTTTCCCAAAGGTCTCTCAAAATTTTGTTTCCTCCATCCCTCATGTCCTCTATATATTTAATCGCTTCCAGCCACCTCTTCTCTCTTTCTTCTCCCTAGTGCCATTTCTAGGTCCTCGGGGACTATGATATTGGGGTCCAAGCCTAGTGGTTCCATTATCCTCAATGAATAAAGCATATCATTGTGATTACTTTCATAAATCCTTCCCATTTTCTTCCAATTTTAATACCTTTGCTATTTTCATCCTTAAATGCCCTTGCAATAACTTTGCCTAGCTAGGTATCTTGCCAAGTTTTCTTTAGACAACTTGGACCCTTTACTGCTTCTCTTTGCTTTAGGAGGTGATAATGCTCATATTCATCCATCTGCTTCCTTTGTAAGACTGGCAACCACCTCCTTGTTTGGCAAGCAAGTCCAGTGTTTGCTGATGAAGTTTTTTCTGATCTCTGTTGGCCTCCTTGTTGTGGAAATTAACACGCACTACAGGAAATTACAGATGAACAGTCTGTGTTGATGTCATTTCCATTGTCCATTGCCCATTTTTAGAATTTGCTTATATGTTTCAGGGTTAAATCAACACCATCATCGTAAGCAAACATTTATTAAGTATTTACTATATGCCAAGGACTGTGTTAAGCACTGGGGATGTAAAGTGAAGAAAAAACACTTCAAGCTCACATTCAAATGGGGAGAGAAGTAGACAGACAACATGCAAACAGCTATGAAGGTATAAGATAAATACAAGATAAGTGGGAGATAATTTTCAAAGGGAATCTTCTTAATTTTGTGGTATATCTTTTCTCATTATTGTTCTTTTCTCTTGTTTATTATGAATTCTGATCCTAGCTCTGACAAGTCAGTGACCTGACTGTGAACAGACAGCTGGCTCACGCATAGCTCCCACATCCATAAGTCTTTTCCTGTCTATTAAACTTTAGTAATTTTCAAGCTTTATGATGTTTTGGTTCTTGCCATGTCCATTTCTTCTTCTCTAAAGAAAGTATTCATGATATTAGAGAGATGTGGCTTCTGTAGGATCTAAAATTTTTTTACCCCCTCTTTTTTTATTGGAATAAATTTTATTAAAGAATATTATTTTGTTAAAACATAATGTTGTCAAATTATAACTGTAATACTTTCAGAAAACAACTTGGGACAGTGGAGGGAGTTCTGTATTTCTAGGCAAAGGACCTGGGTTCAAATCCCACTTCTTCCACCTGCTTGATCACTCTGGTCCTCCATTTCCTCATCTGTAAATGAGGAGGTTAGATTCATTGAATTTAACTTGCATGGGCTCCAGAGCACCTTTCTAGATCTAAATCTATGATCCTGCAAGTTTTGCATTGTTCTTTATGGGCACAGCTTTCCACTACATGATTAGTCCTGCAATAATAGTACTCAAACGCCACTGGGATTACTGCCCTGAGGATAGAAGAAGATGCAAACGGAATATTTCATGGTGTACTTGGGGATGTATAATGTAGTAGCAGACTCATCTAAAAAGTTCAAGGTAGCACATCAACTTTAAAACTAATCTTAGTAGTTAGAGATAGCAATGATGTCCCTCCTGATTCCTCTGTTTTCTCGCATTCTGGCTAGATGACCACTATACTGCCTTTTTTCTTATATGTGCTTTCCATAGTGTCTTTCACACCAATAATTATGGTAACCATCTCTAAAGAAGAGAAAAATGGGGAAATCAGACCTTAGCAATGACCAGGGGAAAAATATCAGCCCAGTCACAGTCTTGGGCGGCCCTGGATAAGTTGCTTAACATCTCTTAGCCTCAGTTTCTGCATCTGTAAAATAATCAAGTCAGTAGGCATTTTTAGTACTTGTCCCACAGGGTGGTTGTGAGTATCAAAGAAGATAATGTATGTAAAGCACTTCGCAAGCCTGAAAGTACCATGTAATTGTCAGTAATTATCATTAATACTACATGTGGTTGGCAACACATTTCAAACAGGGAATTTCATGGAAGAAGTGGCATTGTTAAAGAAATGTATGATGAGAGGAGGGTGAGGAATAACCCACATGCTCCATTGGAATCCTTGCCATGTCAGGAAAACCCAAGGAAAGCCCTGGGCTTGTGGTAGAAAATGGATAGGAGTCAACGCAGGAGGTGTTGGCGTGGATCGTTATGATTTAAAGTTTTGGAAGGAACGTCTTCGTACATTAAAATCACAGGTTTATATGAGCACATTTGAGTATCACAAATTTATGTCATCATACTTTTCGTAGGGTAACTCTTCAACCCAGAAGCGATTTTAGATCACAGTGAGTTTATTGAGAGGCAGCCTCAGATAGCAGCCTCAGCATCAGTATTAGAGTTGGAGAAATGGATTGCCTGGGTCCGAATCAGCCTCTGACACATCTTGGCTGTGGGACCCTAGCAAAGTCACTTAACCTCTCACTTTCCCCAGGCAACTTTCCAAGACTCTAAGTTGCAGGTCAGGTGCTGATCTACACTGGTAAAGGAAGCTTCCTCACTGGGAGTGCCCTGCACCAGAGAAATCACAGTTCCAGTCTAAAAAAAATATTAATTTCTCATAATTATCCTAACATCTAAGTTCTTTGTTCTAGAGGTTGCGTGGTAGTGCAGTGGATAGAGTGCTGGATCTGGAGTCAGGAAAACCTGAGTTCAAATCTGGCCTTAGACACTTATTGGCTCTTTGACCATAGGGTCTACAATCCTAATTAGTGAAGGAAAAAAAGGGGTCATTCATCTGGCTTGTCCTGGTATAATTTCTTGGCAGTAAGGAGAGAAAATGACTGAGACAATACGCATGACTGACAGTTTAGAGACTAGTGAGTAAAAGAGGGTGTTTTCTTATCACTCAACCTTGCAGAACTCCATAATATTAATAATAATAATAATAATAATAATAATAATAATAATATACACTTATATATCACTTTTAAATTTTTAAAGTTCTTCAAAGTTTGCAAAACATTTTTATGTGTATTATCTAATTTGGGCCTTTCAATCCAGCAAGGTAGTTGCTATGGGTATCGTCACCCCCATTTTATAGATGAGGAAATTGAGGCTCAGTGTGGTCATAGGGATTATGGATCAAGAACTTCAAGGGAACTCGGGGGAGACTCGTCTAACTCTAACTCCCTCATTGTACAGGTGAGAAAACTAAAATGCAGAGTAGTTGTTACCTGTCCATGCCCACAAGGTGGTAAACGTGAGGGGCAGAATTTGCCTCATGAAGGCAGAGTCTAGATCCAGCACTCAATCCATTATGCTATGCTGTCTTGACTATTACATATACAGGTATAATTGGGAGATGGATGGAAGCATTGCTGGGATAGTTTGTGGGCTGTTAATCAAGAATAGCCCCCTCAACAGCAAGACATTTTCCCTCCTAATGAGGTGGGGGGAAGGAAGGAAGGAAAGGGAGGGAGGGAGAGAGGAAGGAAGGAAGGAAGGAAGGAAGGAAGGAAGGAAGGAAGGAAGGAAGGAAGGAAGGAAGGAAGAAAGGAAGAAAGGGAGGGAGGGAGAGAGGAAGGAAATAAGAAGAGAATGAAAGAAAGAAGCACCTAGTGAATAAATGCATTTGAGAAACGATGAACTAATTGTTCACAGATCTTCAGCGTCTCTTAACACACCCTCATCATGGTTCCTGAAGGGGACTTCTAGTTTTGACAGGCCTCCCTCAGGCTTGAAAGTTGCTGTTGTCTCTAAAGAGTGTCAGAGGAATATCACCACATAATCTCACCTTTAACATTAAAATATCTATAATAAAAGGAAAATCATAAAAGTAAATACTCTTACAGCTACCTGAACAGCTTCTTTCTTTTTTTTAATAGCAAACTTTTTAAAAGTTTCAGTATTGACTGATCTATTTTCCCACTCTCCATAACATGATATATTCTTCTAACTTTTTATTACTTCTGAGTGACTATAAAATCTCAGCTGTTTAAAATTATTTTTTCAGCTTTATAGCATTCCATAAAAATTTTAGGTGTAAAAAATGTTTCCTACAGATCTAAAATTGTTCCAAACTCATCAATATTTAAAAAAAAGTGTTGATCTCCATGGCATAACTCTGTGACATTAATTTCAACAAGCATTCCCGGGGTAGGGAGTAGGGATTCATTTGCCTTCTTGCTTGTTTTTCTCTTTTTAACAAACTAAGATTTCACATACGATATAATGGTGTAGAAAAAATAGCCCCAGAGTTCCATTCCTTTTTGTCTTTGAAATTAAAATCCTGTGATATAAAAATTGTAAGCATTCACTTCTAATCTGTTTTTAAAATCTGGCCATATAAACATCAGTAAAAAAAAAAGTTAAATACTGCATTCTAAAAAATACTTTGAGAAATCTGGCTTGAATCCATATGAAGTACCACTGACTATTTGTAACTTAAAGGCTGTATCTAAGCCTGAGTATAATTGCTTATACCTGGAATGTGGTTATATGGCCTCAAAGTACTTCAATAAATTTCCCACTAACTTACCTCCCACTCTGTTCTGGTTCCCTCAACAACACCTCTGTTATAAACAGTGAGTTGAACAAATGAAGAAACTGGTTCAAAGGACTGGGAAGTGGACTGGACATCAGAAGTCATTGAGACTAACCTTACTTTATAGATGAAGACACTGAGAATCAAAGGAGTGATTTCTCCAAACTATACTGACAGTAGGCCTGGGCCATCATTATGTCTTTTCTGTACTATTACAAAAGCCACTTAATTGGTCTGTCTACCTCACATCTCTCCTCAAGACCAAAATCCCTTCTGGTAGTAAAAAAAAATCTGTCCTTTGTGATCTGTTGAGATAGCTAGAGGCCTGGACTTGGGAGGCAGGAAGACCTGAGTTCAAATCCAGCTTCACACACTTACTGGCTATGTAATCTTAAGCAAAGGAACTTCTAACGGCTGTCTGCCTCAGTTTTCTTATCCGTAAAATGGGGATAAATAATAACACCTCACTGCCAGGTTTTTGTGAGGATAAAATGAAGTAATATTTCTAAAACTCTTTGCAAATCTTAAACTGAAATATAAATACAAGTTGTTGCTACTATTACTATTATTTTATTACCTTTTAATTATAAGCCTAAACACAAACGGCCGCATGATTTTGAACCCTTGGTCATCTTACCTTTCAGAGCTGACTATGTGCAGAAAGACCAACAGGAAGATAGTTATAGCTCAAGTGTCAATATCTGTTCAAAAGAATAAAAGTAGAGAAACTGTGAAAAACTTAACTGGCTTCCCCCAAATTAAGTCAGCATACACTGTGGCATTTAGGGATTTCAGTTCAAAGTTGGTTTAAATTTAAAAGATTCAATTTTGGAAAACATCCTTCAAGATTGAGACATTTTGGAGGAGGTTAAAACATTGTAGTCTACATAAGATCCTCATTCCTGTACATCGTTATTGGTGGTTGTGGTAGTGCTGGCAGTAGTGGTAGTGGTGGTGGTGATGGTGTGGTGCTGGCAGTGATGGTGGTGGTGGTCCTTCATTGATAATGTTCAGGAAGGGAGCCCTAGGTCCCTGGATAAGGCAAGCAAGCAAGCATTCCCGATAGTAAGTACTTATGACTTATTGGGACCTGCAAGATGAGCTGGGGACAGAGAAAGAGAGAGCCAGGCCCTGGCCTCATCCTTACATCTAGGAAACGGCTGGTTACTGATGGGAGAGTATTTCGAGAAACCAATGGTTCCTTGTAATCAGATCCTTATAGTGCAAGGGCCAATACCAGTGACATCATGTACAATTATGATAGCTTTGACCAGTCCCCTTTAAATGAGCCTTCAGCTATAAAAATTGGGAAATGGACCAAAGTCACAACATTGACTTTTCTTAGGGTAGTTTAATTACACAGAACAGTGTCCTCAGCAAACAGACCAAAAAGCCCATTAAGCTGCATTTGTCAATAAACACTACCTGATTTTTTTAATCAAGAGTAGAGACATGGAAGTTAAGGGCACCAAGCACAGACTCATCTCCCAGATATTAAAAAGGTATATGACAGAAGACTGTGAAAAGCTTTTGGTATTCATTGGAGTTTTGTCTATGCCTGGGGTCTCATCAGTACATGGAAATACTGAGATAGAACCTTCCTCCACTGACACAGAAAAGAAATTAATCTGTAACTTATAGATTTATAAGGTGACTAAACCTGTGGTCAAATAGTGAGTGGGTGTTAGAGACAGAATTTGAACCCAGATCTTCTTGATTTAAAGGCCAGGCCTACTATGAACATAAAATCTATGAGCAGTATTACCTCCTACAACAGTTGAGGGAGTATTGATTCTACAGAAAAACTGATGGGGAGCTAGGCTACGGAACTAGACAAGATGGAACCCATATGCTGCTGGTTCCTCTAGTGACCTGTTCTCACTAGTAATTCTCTGTACCCAAGGTGCTGTATGGAGAAATTGTAATGAGACTTAAAAGACCAGATGGGAAGTTCTGAGGAAGCAGGAATTTTATTTCTCCAGGCCTCAGTGTTAGCATCTGTAAAACAGGGGATTTGTACAGACCATTTCCAAGGTGACCTTTTCTGGCTGTAAGATTTTGTGAACCTTTAGGGTAAGGTCAGAAAGAACAACCGTGCCTTACAAAACACAGAAAAATGTAAGATCCTAGATTTAGATTTGGAAGGGACTTAGAAGTTATTGAATCCAACTTCCTCATTTTATATAGCAGAAACTGAGTCCCCAGAGAGGTCACATAGTGAGACCTGGAAGGGACCTAGCATGATACTCCCCCTCGTTTTATAGTTGAGGAACCTGAGGCCCAGAGGAAAAACGTGAATTCTGCAAGATTATGTGTGTGTTTGTATACGTATATGTATATATACATATGTGTGTATATATGTGTGTGTTTATGCATATATATATGTGTGTGAGTGTATATATATATATATATATATATATATATATATATATATATATATTCTGGGCCATTCATTCACACTGGGAAAACAAAGTGGATTAACAAGGTAGATTACTCAAGATTACAATGTGCCATTGAATAGATAGTCCATTTAATTAGTACTTTATAGGAAGCATTTACAGATAGAAAGATACATACAAATATACACATATATACATACAGCACTTAGTGTTTATTATTTGCCAGGCTCTGCACTAATTTCTGGGGGTACACATAAAAGCAAACAAGATAGTCTTTGTCCTTAATGAGTTCTAATGGGAGAAGAAGACTCATGAAGGGGGGCTATGAAGGGGAAAGGGAGCATAATGGGGAGATTGAAGAAACGTCATCATTGCCCATTCCCAGCTAGACAGCATAAAAGGTCTACTTATCAGATCCTGGGGGAGCCAAAGATAGAATCCAAGTCTTAGGTGGGTTAGAGATGTTCTAAGAGTGAGGCCATGGTAGAGAGAAGATTGTGGAAAGTGGAAGTCCTCTCTGATGAGAGACTCTGTTGAGAATCAGTTATCTTTTTGCAATCACATCCTCAGCTGCTTCATGCAAAGGCCAGTATACATTAGAAATTAGAAAGAAGTCTAGAGAGGTATCCCAAAGAGATCATACAAGTGGGGAAAGGACCCATATGTACAACAATATTTATAGCAGCTCTTTCTGTGGTGGCAAAGAATTGGAAATCAAGGGGATGCCCATCAATTGGGGAATGGCTAAACAAGTTGTGATATATGAATGTAATGGAATATTATTGTGCTATAAGAAATAAGGAGCAGACGGACTTGATAGTAACCTGGAAAGACTTATATGATCTGATGCTGAGTGAGGGGAGCAGAACCAGGAGAACATTATACACGATTATAGACACACAAAATCTGTGATGACTAACTTTGATAGACTTGGCTGTTCTCTGCAATGCAAGGTTCTAAGACAGCTCCAAAGGACTCATGATGGAAAAAGCGATTCACATCCAGAGGAAGAATTATGGAGTCAGTGCAGATTGAAGCAAACTATTTGCTCTCTTTCTCTCTTTTTGTTTCTGTTGTGTTTCTTCTTTCTCATGGTTCATTCCATTGGTTATAATTCTTCATTACAACTTGACTATGGTGAAAATACGTTTAGTGTGAAGGTATATGCAGAACCTATATCAGATTGCATGCCGTCTTGGGTGGGTAGCGGGGAGAAGAGAAAATTTGAAACTCGAAAACTTGTGGAACTGAATGTTGTAAACTAAAAATAAATAAATTTCATAGATAGAAAAAAATTATAAAGAAGGGTAAAAATGAGAAAACACTGTGTACAACTGCAGCAGTCCAGGTATGCCTCTCCAATGAGCTGCCAGCTTTGAAAACCTTCTCTTGGACAGATGCTTCCGATAAACAGAAGAAGTGTTTAATGGGAGCACAGCAGTCGGGATAACACATTTAGAAAAGTGGGCAGCATCCTCAGTGATGGCAAGGGAGTCAGAGGTGACAGCCAAGAGGGCAGCCAATGAGGACACTTCGGTGGAAGAAGCATGAGCACGGATCCAGAGGGAAACAGATATATTTTCTGCCTGGACAGGGAACGTTTTCCAGAACAAGTGATGTTCAAGAGTGATAGTTGTTGAGAACTGATGAAGAGATAAATTTAGTTATTAATTAAACATACAGTCATTTATTAAGAACATACTATGTGCCAGGCACTGTGCTAATAACTGGGGACACTAAGAAAAGGCTCACCGTGTGGCAAGCAGTGTGTTGGATGCTGGTGATACAAAGACAAAAATGAAATCATTCTGCCTAGCCCTCAAGAAGCTCACATCCTAGTGGGCAAGATAGCGTGTGCATGTTCAAAGGCAGCATGGTACCATGGAAAAGGTGTTGAATTTCCAGCCAAAGGACATGGATTCCGATCCCAGCTGTGTCTTCTACCACCTGTGTGACCTTAGGAAAGTCACTTAATCTCTGTAGGTTACCATATTTCCCCATTGGAAAAATGAGGGGATTACCTTAAATGACCTTCAAGATCCCTTCTATATCTATGATGTAGAAGCATATAATGATGGTAATAGCTGATCATCATATAGCACTTTAATGTTTTATTTTTTAACTATTGGAACAGATTTGGGGTTTTTTTCTATTTCTCTTTTTAATTTTTATTTTCAGTTCCAAATTCTTTTTCCCCTCCAGCCTCTCTCCCACTCATTAGGAAGACAAGAAATGCAATACCCATAGTACAGAAATCATGCAAAATATATTTTCATATTAGCTGTCTTTTTTAAAGCAAAAAAAAGGAAAAATATCTGCACTCTGAGTCTCTCACTTCTGTATCTGGAGGTGGATGGTATTTTACATCCTGAGGCCTTTGGAGTTAGGGTGGACGATTGTACTGATCATTTACTAAGTGTCTCACAGTCCACTGTTGTTAAAATATTGTTGCATCGTGTACATTGTTCTGGTTCTATGCACTTCATTTTAAATTAGTTCAAATAAGACGTCCCAGGTTTGTTTCTGAAATTATCCCCTTCATTATGTCTTACAACACAATCGTATTCCATCCCATTCATATACCACAACTTGTTCAACCATTCCCCAATAGATGGTCATCCTTTCAATTTCTCTTTGCCATCACAAAAAGAGCTACAATAAGTATGTTTGTACGTACAAGCCTTTTTTCCTTTTTCTTTGATCTCTGTGGGGTACAGATCTGGTAGCGGTATTGCTGGGTCAGAGGGTATGTACAGTTCTAAAGTCCTTTGGGCACAATTCCAAATTGTTCTCCAGAATGGTTGGACTAGTTTACAATTCTGCCAACAGTTCATTCATTAATGTACCTATTTTCTCACATCCCCTCCAGCACTTGTCATTTTCCTGTCTTGTCATCTTTGCCAATCTGATGAGAATAAGGTAATACCTCAGAGTTGTTTTAATTTTGTACTTCTCTCATTATTAGTGATTTGGGGTATTTTTTCATATGACTATTGATAGTTTTGCTTTCTTCCTATGAAAACTATCTGTCCATATCTTTTGACTATTTATCAGTTATTTTTATGAATTTTCTTCAGTTCTCCATATATTTGAGAAATGAGACTGTCACCAAAGAAACTTGCTGCAAATTTTTTTCCAGTTTCCTGCTTTTGTTCTAATTTTGGCTGCATTGGTTTTATTTGTACAAAAACTTTTTAATTTTATGCAGTCAAAATTATCCATTTTATCTCCCACGAACCTCTCTAGCTTTTGGTTTGTCATGAACTCTTTCCCTATCCATAGATCTGACAGTTAATTTTTTTCCATGCTCCCCTAATTTGCTTATGATATCACCCTTTGTGCCTAAATCACGTACTTTTTTTGACCTTACCTTGGCATATGATGCACGCGGTTTGTCTGTGCCTAGTTTCTGCTAGACTGTTTTCCAGTTTTCCCAGCAGTTTTTGTCATGTAGTGAGCTCATGACCCAAAAGCAGGAATCTTTGGGTTTATCAAACACTGTGTTACTGTGGTCATTTGTTTCTGTGAACTGTTCTCCTAATTATTTCATTGATCAACCACTCTCCAATACCATGTTGCTTTGAAGATTAACTCTTTGTAATATCACTTTAATCTTTTTAAAGCACTTTACATACATTTTAATGTATTTATATTATACATTATATAAATATGTGTGTATATGTGTATGTATGTATATATAATATATACATGTATGTGTGTACGTGTGTGTATACATTATCTCATTCGAGCCTCACAGTAATCTTGTGAGGCAGGTGTTATTACTATACCCATTTCACAGAATAGAAAATTGAGGCTGGGGGTCACACAGATAAGAAATGTCAGATGTCAACCCAGGTATCTCCTGACTCTAGTCCTGCTAATTTGGCTCTATATTGTGCTGTATTCTAGGGATAGGTGGGAAAGAAAGTAAAACGAATGTATTTTTAATCCGTTCTTCTTTGGTCCTGTTCCATGCTGTGTAATGTTTCTATGGCATTTGGGGCTTTGCAGGGCGCTTTGTATAGACTTGCTCACTCAACCCTCACAACCACCCTGGGGGGAAAGGTGCTGGTATTATTGCTACCTTCCCCGTTTGACACATGAAATCACTGAGACTGAAAAAGTGAGTATCTGGGGCTGGGTTAGAACATGGATCTTCCTGCCTCCTCAGTCCAGTGTGCCAGCCAGCCGCCTCCACCCCGCGCCTGCCAGATGCACATTAAGTTGCTCAAATTCAGTGTCTTCCCCAACAAGCACCCCAGTCCCCACGCCCCATGGCCCAAGGTAGTTCTTGAATGACCTCACCAAGGAGAAACACGATGGATCCACATCCTGGGCAGCTACTCAGCTGTTTGAAAGATGCCTCAAAAAAAAAAAGACTAAGCTGAAGATATTTAATAAATGGGACCAGGAATGATTAATCACATTTTACTGTCATTCGATAACTTGGCACCCAAGGAATCACCTCGTTTCTCCAATTCCCATAAATTTAATGGAGGTCACATCGTGGACTATTGGACTGAAAAGCATTGCCACCAAAATCCCTGATGGTACTTTTATGTTCGCTGATGTGTAGACATAATTCTCTGCATCTTTGAGCCCCACACAGTATGTCTTTCCCAGGGAGACACTTGAGCAGATATATACGGTACCATGTACAAAGTTACAAGAGATGAACCCTCTGATTTATTCCTCTTACCTGTAACAAGATGATAGAAAATTTAAAACCAATGGGTGCTATTATATAGTATAGCACTTCTCTCCACCCCTGCTAAAAGGGATAGAAAAGATATTTATTGAAACTGGAAGCTATTACTTATAAGACCCTCGCTGTCTGGAAATTTCAGTCTGGGACTTAAAATGGAATTTTAAAGACTCTTCATGAAGACCCGAAAGTGTTACGTCTCATAGGTTTCATGTGGTCTCATTTGTTCCTAATACTTTCTTTCATCTGTGCCATTCTTTTGAATTGCCGAAATTTTCCTGCATTTTCTTCATTTTAGATTTTTGACAGACTGCTCGAATTCCAGAAGTATTGCATTTCTAGCTTTTCCTACTATCTTCTATTTATAAAGAAAGAAAATATGTGATTGATATATAGTATATATATATATATGTGTGTATTTACCTATATACCCATATGTACATATATTCACGTGTTAGGAAAGCTATGACTGTCTCCATACTTAAGCCCATCGAAATAAAGAGATACAGTGTGGCACAGTGAATAGAAAGCTGGATTTGGAGTCGGGAAGACCCAGGTTCAAATCCTACCTCTGACACAGACTGGCTATGTGACCCTAGACGAGTTATTTAACCCCTCAGTACTGTTGGCAGCTCTCTGAGACATTAAGTTCCAAAGAAGGGACCAACCTGCCCTGGTGCAGAGGGTGTTTCCTATACCATTGGAATCACAAGCCCAAATCCCTCCACTACCATAGAAATAGGGTAGCAAGCTAGAAGAAACTTCTGGGTCAGTTCTTATAAATCATCCCATTGTCTCTGAATGCCTTAGAACTGTTGCTTCTTATAGTCTATGAGTCAAGTCAAGTCAACAAGCATTTATTAAGTACCTACTGTTTGCTTGGCACTGTGTGCTAAGTGCTGGGGGTATGAAGAAAGTCAAAAGTCAGTCCTTGCTGTCAGGAAGCTCATAGTCTAATGGGGGACACAAGATAAACTATGTACCAATAAAGCATATACATGATATTGGAGAGAATCTTCAGAAGGAATTCACTGGCGTGAAGAGAGGGTCATGAAAGCCTTCTTAGAATAAGCAGGATTTTGTCTGGGACTTGACAGAAGCCAGGAAAGGCAGGATATAGACTGAGGGGGGAGAGAATTCAGGAAGGGGGGACAGCTAAGGAAGTAAAATGGATAATTTTGATTACATTAAATCAAACAGGGGTTGTACAAATAAAACCAATGTAGTCAAGATTAGAAGGAAAGCCGAAAGTTAGGGGAAAGTTTTCTAGACAGTTTCTCGGATAAAGGTCTCATATCTCAACTATAGAGGGACTTTTGCCAAATTTATAAGAATATGAGTCATTCCCCAATTGATAAATGGTCAAAGGATATGAATAGGAATTAGAGAAATGCAAATTAAAACAACTTTGAAATATCATCTCACACGTATCAGTGGGATTAAATTAATAGAAGGGAAAAATGACAAATGTTGGAGAGAGTGTGGGAAAATTGGGACAGTAATATACTGTTGATGGAACTGTGAACTAAACCAACTGTTTCCGAGAGCAATCTGGAATTATGGCCAAAGAATCATAAAACTGTGTATACACTTTGACCCAGCAATACCACTATTAGATCTGTTTCTCAAAGTGATCAGGGAAAAAGTAAAGGAACCTATATGTTCTAAAATATTTATAGCAGCTCTCTTCGTGGTAGCAAAGAACTGGAAGTTGAGGGCATGCCCGTCAGTTGGAGAATGGCTGAACGTGTTGTGGTGTGTGATTGTGAGGAATGCTGCTGTGCCACAAGAAATGATGAGCTGGTTGATTTTAGGAAAACATGGAAAGACTTGCATGAAATAACGAAAAGTAAAATGAGCAGAACCGAGAGAACGTTGTATACAGTAACAGCAATGTTGTTCGAGGAATATTTGTGAACAACCAACTTATGCTGAGTACTATAAAAACTCAGATCATCTGTAAAGGACCTATGAAGGAAAATACTATCCACCTCCAGAGAAAGAGCTGATAAATAGAAGTACTCAGAGTATGGTTTCACATAGATTTATAAATCTGTGTGAAATAGTGGCTTTCTCTAGTGCAGGGTGAGGAAGGAGGGAAGGAGACAGTTCAGAACTTAAAATGTCACAAAAAATAAACTTTGTTTTAAGAAGAACAATATACACACTGGCTACAATTGTGTAAAAAAAAAAAAGACAGCATTAAAAAGCAAGAAAATCTGTGGTGCCATATTAAAAAAATAAAGATGGACTCGGAATATTGAATACACTGTCCAGCATGGCCATTTGATTGGTCATTGTTTTTCTGTATTTGCTTTTTTAGGGTTTTGTCATTGTAATTGTTGTTTCCCATCAGAGAGGGGTTTATTGAGTGGCAAGGGTACTTGGAAAATAACTGTGATGTAAAAATCAAAATTATATATATATATATATATGTACATATACATATATATATAATACACACACACACAAACACACATATCAATAGAACATTTTAAAAAGAAATAAGCAACAGGGACTAATCAAAATGTTGAACATTCTTACCTTCTTTCTACTCTTTAACTATTATTTTGTGGGATATCTTATTGCTATGGGGAGTTCCAGGTCTAGTTATGTCAGTGAGTCTGACACTTCTCTTATACTTGGGGATTATTAAGAAAAGTGGGTGTCCTATTTTAGTGAGGGCATTAATAAACTAGTGATACAAAGGCAAAAATGCCACAGCCCTTTTCATCTCTCACATTCTGTGATTCTTTGAAATAGGACTCCTCATGGTGACCTGGATGGAGAATGTGCTGGGAACAGGACTTTTGCAGCACTAATGATTTCATTTTACAGCTAGAAAACAGAAAACTATTTTTTAATCTTCGTAAGGCTTTGGAATAAAAACACCGATAAGTCTACAGGAAACAAACATTAAATTATTACAAGAGAGCGAAAATCTGAAGAGAGGACATGGGAGAAGAATGATTTCTTTAAACGTCATTCAGTTGCTTATCAAAAAATTCTAGAAATCATGAAAATTATAATTTGACTTGGAAACAAAATTATTTGATTGGGAAATTGAATAACATGAATAATTTATCAAACTTTCTAATTTCCACAAATTGGGCACTTTCAGGCATTTTTAAAATTAGAAATGAGAAAAGAATCATATGCCCATTTTGTCTGACTTCTAATAATCTAATTCATGTTCTGTATTCAAGTTTTGTGCTTAATTATCACTCTGCGTAGATCCACTGAGACCATCTAATGTCATTTCTCAAGAAATTGAGGGACTATCTGCCTCCCAGAAGCACCCCCTTCATGCCCTTTTTAAAACTTGAATTTTATTTTTAATTAACAGAAATCTATTTTCTCTCCTTTCCATCTCCCACCTCATTAGGGAAGAAATACTTGTAACAAATATGTATAGTTCACCAAAAATAGAAATTCCTTCATTGGTTGTGTCCAAAAAATCCACATTTCATTCTGCCCTGTGAATCCATTGCTTCCTTGTTAGGTGGTTGATAGTGTTCTTCAGCATTGCTGTGCAATCACAGAGGGTCGTTGTGCTGATCAGAATTCTTACAGCTTTCACATTTGTTTGTTTTAACGGTGTTGTTACTGAATAAGTTGTTCTCCTGGGTCTCCCCATTTTATTCTTCATCAGTTCATACAAGTCCTCAAATTGTTTTTCTAATATTGATTGAAAGTCTACCGTTCTTCTGATTCTGCTCGCTTCATCCTGCATCAATTCAGCCACGCTTTTTATGTTTTGTTGTAATCACCTTTTTACTCATTTCTTATGGGAAAATAGTATTCCATGCTTTTTGTTCAGTCTCTTAGGGGTGTAGGCTCAGCAGTGGTGGAGTTGGGTCAAAGGACACACACCATTTAGTCACTTTTAGAGTATCATTCAAAATTGCTTTCCAGAATGGTTGGACCCATCCACCCTTCTGCCCACAGCATATCAATGTGCCCTATTTTTCCACAGCCCCTCCAGCAATTGTCTTTTTCCTGGTTGCCATTTTTGCCAATCTGATGCGTATGTGGTGGAACCTCAAAATGGCTTTAATTTGCATTTCCCTATTAGTGATTTGGAGTATTTTTCATTTGACAATGATAATCATAGGATCATAGATATAGAAATAAATTGAAGAACCCAGCTAATCTAACTTCCCTCCCCACCCCCTCATTTTACAGGCAAGGAAAATACATACCTGCATATGTGTATGTGTGTGTGTACATATATATATATATATAGACACACACATACATATTTGTGTGTATATACACATGTATACATGTTGTTGTTCAGGCATTTTTCAGTCATATCTAACTCTTTGTGACCCCATTTGGAGATTTCTTGAAGAAGACACTGGAGTATTTTTCCTTCTCCAGCTCATTTTACAGATGAGGAAACTTAGACAAACAGAATTAAGTAATTTGCCCAGGGTCACACAGCTAGTAAGCAACTGAGGCCAGATTTGAAATCAGAAGATGAATCTTCCTGACTCCAGGCCTGGCACTCTATGCACTATGGTGCCCCCAGCTGCCTACACACACAGACACAGACACAGACAGACACAGACAGACACAGACACAGACACAGACGCAGACACACCCTTCTAATGTATCTGTCTATCTGTCTAACCAGGGACTTTGTTACTTGCTCAAACTCATGCAGATACTATCAAGGGTGAGATTAGACCTCAGGGCTCTGACTCCAGGACTAATAAACACCCTTTCCATTGTGCCACATTGCTCCTCAAGAAATGATTGTGTGATTTTTTTTCCCTTTAGAATGAATGACTTGAAGTCAGAAGAATTGGGCCCAAAACCTGGTTCAGATGCTTGCAGGGCACACGACTCTGAGCACGTCATCTCGTTAATATCTCTCAGCCTCAGTTTCCTCATCTTTGAAATGGGGTTAACCAAAACCTGACAGTGAGGCCTCGAGGAGATTATTAGGCACAGGAGCTAGTGTCCAGCTCCCTTTGGCTGCTTATTTCTGTGGCTGTTTTAGCCTGTAGCCCTCAGTAAACTATAAAATCCCTTTGTTTGGCAGCTTTTCAAAAGCAAGGTGCATAAAGCTATTTCATGATACTTTGAGTTCCTCAAGTGAAAAATAATGACCACAACCAACACTTGCGTTGTGCTTGCAAACCAGCAAAATGATGCACATATGTTATCTTGTTTGAGCCTTGCAACAGCCTTGTGAAGGCAGGTACCATAGAGATTATCATCCCCAATCTGCAGATAGGGAAACTGAGTCTCAGACAGGTAGGGTCACTTTTCCTAGCATGGGTCAGCCAGCAAGTGTTAGGTCAAGGATTAGAACCTGGCGTTTCCTGCCATTGAGGCCAGTGGAAAGACTGCTAGATTTGGACTCAGAGGACCTGGGTACCAATCCCAGCTCTGCCACTTACTACCTGCATGAACTTGGACAGTCATTAAACTCTTTGGTTCTCAGTTTCCCCATCTATAAAATAAGGAAGTTGGACTTGATGATCTCTAAGGGACTTTCTAGTTTTAACCACATAAACATGTAGCCCTGCCACAATGGCAAGGTAGGATGATTCTCAGTTTTTAAGAACAATTTAATTCAATAACCATTTATTAATAAAGTGCCTACTGTGTGCCAGGTACTGTGTTAAGAACTAAGGATACAAAGAAAGGCAAAAGATAGTCCTTGCCCTCAAGGAGCTAATGTGGGTGGCAAGGGGAGAGACAACATTTATGTAGCACATATATGCAAAGCAAATACAAGATAAATAGGAAATAATTGACAGAGGGAAGAAATGGAACTAAGAAAGGTTGGAGAAAACTTCCTATAGAAGATGGGATTTTAGTTGGTGGTCAGTAATCAGAACAGAGGAGGGAGAGCATTCCAGGCATGAGGGACAGCCAGAGTGAATGCCCAGAGCCAGGAGACAAACTGTCTTGTTCGTGGAACAGCCAGGTGGCCAGTGTCACTGCATGAAAGACTGTGTGGGAGGGGGATGTAAGGTGTAAGAAGACTGGAGAGAGAGAAGGATGGGACGAGGTTATGAAGGGCTTATGAAGAACACGAGCTGATGAATAGTTTCCCATAATACATCTATTTGTTCATGAAAATTCTAATTTATGAAGCAAAATGACTATTGAAATTCTGTTTTTAAGGCTTTGCTTTCTGCCAGGACAAATTACACCACCATGAAATAGCCTTATTTGTATTTCTCATTAAGCACTGTTTTGAAATTGGTGTACAGTTCACACAAAGAATAACTTTCCCTTCTGACTGGAATAATCAAATTAGCCTCTTTTTATCGTGTGTTTTTCTCCTAAATTCAGCTTCTTTTCTAGGCTCTGTCTGTTCCATTAGGTAGTGTAAAACCATGACAAGAACCCAACTGGGCATTTGCATCCTGTCCAAAATCATGCTGCCCTTTTGTTTTTGCTTCAGTGATTTATCTCCCTAAAATCTCTGCATGTTCCTCTAGACTCCAAAACTGCAGATTTGTGGCCTCATCAATGTGGTATTTTCTCAGATGATCAAATGAGACATTTAAAAAGGTCTTAGCATCATGCCTGGCTCATAGTAGGCACTCTATAATGGCTTGTTCCTCCAACAAGGCAGAGCAAGATCCAGTCATACCTTCCCATCCTGCATGATGTTTGTCTGTGTTCTCTCACAAGTTAGCTATAGCAGGGAGATGGGGGAAGGTGAATGACCCAGCATGCCAGGAGCCTTCCCCAAGTCTGCTTGACATCACTAAGATAGCTATGGAAAGTCTTTCTTGATCCCACTAGTCACTAGTATTTTCTCACTATTCAAATTATGCTGTTTATCTTTATCTGTTTACATGTTGTATACCACCCCACCCTCCAAGTAGAATATAAGCATCTTGAGGGTGAAACCTGGTTTGATATTTGTCTTTGTTTCTAGCTCCTAGAACAGTGCCTTGTTCATGGTCCTTAATAAAAAAAACTTAACAAACTTACTTAACTTATTAATAACTTAATAAAGTACTTAATAAATGCTTGTTGGATTAGACTATATAGAGCAGATATTTAACAAACATGTCCTGAAGTTAATTTGTCTTCTTTGGCAATCAACTGTATAGATGAAGGATGCCAGTTTGGGAAGGCTACTTCCACTGTACAGGGTATTCCTAAAGTCTGGATACATAGGAAAAAATGCATATTTTCAAGAAATGAAATGAATGAAATTTTCGACAACATTTTATTTAATTGTAGTATTAACAAATAACATCTTCAATATGATTTCCATCATTTGTGATGCAAAGGTTGATGCGCTTTGCAAGATTCACATGAACTCGATGCAATAACTCCTCATTGCTATCAATTTTAGCACATTCACTCTTTATGTGTTCAATCAAGTGTGTTGCATCTGTGATTTTCATTGAGTACACCTTCTCCTTTAGCATACCCCAGAAAAAGAAGTTGCTGAACAACACAGTCTTCGGCGAAACGGTTAATGAGATGTTAATGAGATTTCCTATGTGTCTAGACTTTAGGGGCACCTTGTAGAAGAAAGGAATATTTCGATGCCTTCTCAGATTACACCAACATCAAATGGTAGACACTGAGAGGCTATGCACAGAATTTCTTTTTTTATATCGTTCTGTTAATGTACCTATTTCTATATCTATATATTACTGATTTAAAAGACTGGTTTATAGGCATTCCATTAGCTGGTCATATGGCATGTAGCTGTGCTAGTACTATTGGTCCTTGAGGTCAGAGGGGGTCTCATTTCTGTCCTTATATCTCCATTCCCTAGCATAGTAACTTAAGCCTATATCAGTGGTTAATAATAACCAACATTTGGATAGAGCTTTAAGATTTGCTTATTAATACTTGTTGAATTCAATTAAGTTGTACAGTCCTTTTTACAGGGTTTGGTTGGAGACTTTGATATGGCACATTTTTTGAACTCTTGCTGTGATCAGTATGATAGAGAGTAGGCTTGGCTGATGTTTGCTTTATGGATGTGTTCAACCTTGTAGTAGAATGGTGTCTATAGCATATGTGGCCTCTGTTCATACATGTCTTTGTCCAAATCATAAAATCACAGAATTTCAGAACTGGAAGAGAGTCAGCAGCCACTTAGAACACGTAACTCAAAAAAAGAATCCCCCATGAGATCTACCCAATGATGGTCATCCGCTCTCTGTTTAAAGACCTCAAACGATTGGGTCTCCAATAGGTTCCTAGGAAGCATACTCTCTAAGGATAGCTCTGTTAGGATGTTAATCCTTATATCTTTGACCCTCTGCTCCTCGTTCACTTATATTCCTCACATGCACACACACACACACACACACACACACACACACACACACACACACACACCTGAATTAGAATGTCACTCCTTGAGAGAAGGGACTATTTAAGTTTCTTTATCTTTCTTTTTTATCCCCAATGCCTTGCACACAGTAGGAGCTAATTCTGGCTTCTAAATGAAGTAAGTAACTTTAAGTACTTTGACAACTCATAAAGATACATGCAGCATAATGAGCTCTCCTCATCTTAATAAACACAGTAGAAGCTTGATAAATGTTTGTCGAATTGAATTGAACTCCTCCACAATTGCTCCTCATTCTGGCTTCTGGGACCAAGCAGAAGAAGTCTAAGCTTTCTTCCAAAGGAAAATCCTTCAAATACTTGGAGACAGCCATTGTGTCCTCCACTGTCCCATGTCCTCTTCTCCGGGCTGAGATCCTCAGTTTCTCCAAGTGACCGTTAATTGGCATGCACTCCTGATTGTCCCTTTCCTGCCCATTCTGCCCCTTATTATTATTGTTCCTAGGATATGGTTCCCAGAGCTTAGCACAGCACTGTGTGTGTGATATGACCAGGGCACAGTACAGCGGTACTGCTGGCTCCTTATTCCTGGATGCTGTGCCTCTCTTGATTCAGCCTAAGATGATGTTAGCTTTCTTGGTGGCCACATCACACCAAGATCTGCATTTTCTCATCCATTTTTGCTCTAATTCAAAAGTCACATTTGTTCCTGAAATACCCGGGGACCAAGAAACAATGTGATATGTTAGAAAATCAGCCAAAAACTTCCTTTCTTTCATCAAGCTTGATCTCTAAGCCAGGGTTCCCACAAATATTGATTTCATCCAGTCTCCAGTTTGTCTGTTGATCCATTTTAGCAGGATGTTAAAAAAACTAGAGTCGCCTTTCACTACTGGGCTGCAGTTCATTTCCAGGGAGTTTTCTCTTCCGTGAGATGAGATTGATCATTTATATTCCTTTCCCACCCTTGAAACCCTCAGCCCTACAGAGATTGCCAATGTAGGAAGACCATCCATTTATCCTTCCCTTTCTCAAGGTGTGTTCAGACAGAGCCTCTATTATTATTAAGGCTGAAGGCCTACTTACTCCTGATATGAACAATTGGAGCTCTCTCACAAAGCACTTACTCCCTTTGAGGTCTGGGCATGCATCAGAGGCATTGGTCCCTGATGGAAGGTTGTTTGCAGACACTTGAGCATCTGACAGTAAAAGGAGTTCTGGGCAAGGAGAGCTTATTATGATGGATGTGTCTTTAGGAGATGACATTGAGTTGTATGGGAGTCAAAAGACTCAAAGTCACTTGTTTCATTTAGAAGATAGAATTATTTTAATTAGGCTTAGAAATTTTTTAACTCAGTAATAAAAAAAATCACATTAGAATAAAGCAAGTTCCATTGTTATTACTCTGAATTTCTACAAATAAAATTTTAAGTATAATTGCATCCCCAAAGTGCCTTTTGGGGGAAATGGACAGGGCTTTCTAATTGCAATATTAACCACAATGATTGGTGATGAGTTCTTAGGTGACCCTCACAGCATAGCCCAGTGGGCCTTGGAAGTTACTCCAGCCTGTATCCCAGAATTCCAAATGGCCCTAGTGACACTAAGCCCCCAAGAGATAGGCTGAGGATTTGTGTTAGGATCCATACAATTTGAGGGATTCAGTAAGAGTTACTTACCTAAGGATGTCGGATACTTAGAGAATTCTAGCATTGTGGTGCAGAGAAAAACATGATAGATTTGGAGTCAAAAGATCTGGATTCAAATCCTGATTGCCTCTATCATTGTCGTTGAGTCAATTTTAGTCATTTTCAGATTCTTTGTGACCCCATTTGGGATTCTCTTGGCACAAATACTGGAGTGGTTTGCCATTTCCTTCTCCAGCTTGTTTTTCAGAGGAGGAAACAGAGGCAAACAGGGTTAAGTGACTTGCCCAGGGTTACACAGCTAGTAAGTATCAGAGACCAGATTTGAATTCACAAAGTTGAGTCTTTCCGACTCCAGGACCAGCACTCCATCCACTACACCATCTAGCTGCCCTTAACTTTGGTACATATTTTTTTAAATCTTAACTCTTCAGTGAGTCCTCCATTCATCTACTTCAGTCTTTTCTGGTTTTCCCTCCTCATAGGAGTTGTTTCCTTATCGTCTTCAGAATTCCATTGTTGGCTAAAAGGGAGATCTATATGCACCAAAGTATTGATGGCAGTGACTTTTGTACTGGAGGGAAAAGGTAGATTTCCATTGACTGAGACATGGCTAAACAAACAGTGGTATGTGGATGGATGTTGTAAGAAATGCTGACTGCAGAGAGGCATGGGGCAGACGTATATGGACTGACGCGAAGTGAAGATAATATATACCATGACCACAAGAGTATGAATGGAAGGAACAACAATAGAAACTGAATTCTGTGAAATTACAGTGACCAAGCATGGCCCCAAGGAGCAGGCAGGAGGAGGCATCTCTTTCCATTCTTTGTAGAGGTGAGGGACAGTGAATGTAGAATACTGTACATCATCAGACTTTTCCAAATATTGCTTGGTTTTGCCAAACCATTTTTTCCTCTTTCTTATTCTTTGTTATATAGAACTCTTAGAACTGGGAGGGATACATTGGTAAATGTACATGATGTAAAAACAAAATAGGTCATTTTAAAAAAATAATTCTTGAGAGTTTCCCGTCCCTCCTGAGCTCTCTCACCTCATTAAGTTGTAGATCCTACGTATCCATCCTCTGAACCATTTCAAATCTGTTCTTTCCCAGTCTAGACCAAATGTAAGACTATGCCTAGCTTTCTTCTTCTCTATCTCAAACCCTTCAAGAAAGTGGACTCAGGTAGAGAGATACGCTCTTCATACTTTACTGAATTCCAAGATAAAGGGTTACATCTAGACTCCACTTTATCCAGAACTAATATAAATACTTTTCTCGGTATTATTTTCCCCAAATATAGTCATATCAATAAACATGTACTCATGCCTATATTTGGTGTTACTGTTAAACAGGATAAAGAGTTCCTGTTTATGGATTGTTTATTAAATCAGGGACACAGAATCCCAGAGCTGACGGGGATCTCAACAGCCATGACTGCTGTGCACAGCACCTGATGAGGGCTTATCCAGGCTCTACTTAAAGACTTCCATCGAGGGAAAACCTCCATCTTCCAACACAACCCATTCCACTTTGGGTTTGACGTTGATGTTGCTCTGGTGAGATCGATGGGCACACAGAAGACCTTAATTGTCCCCCTCCAGGACAATGCCAGAAATTTCCAAATAGTGATAGCTCACGTTTATATCGCGACATACAGTTTACAAAGTGATTTCTTCACAATAAGTCTGTGAAGTAGAGAGGTCAAGAATTATTATCCCCATTTTACATATGAAGAAACTGAGATGGGAAGAGGCGAGTAATTTGCTTAAGACCAGATAGATGTTCAACAGTCTCTCAGAGCCCTTTTAATTTATATTGCACTTTGATCAATTTAATGGCATCCAATAAGTATTGGTTATTTTTTTACTCTGTGTAAGACAGATGACACGTACTGTGACATAGTGATAGAAAGCTGGCCCCAGATTTAGGAACACCTGGGTCTGACACTTACGGACAAGTCATTTAACTCAGTGCCTCAGGCAATCTTCTGACACTACATTTCGGAGCAGATGCCATTAGGCATTGGCAAAAGAAGTTTCCTCACTGGGAGTTCCCTGTGCCCATGAAATCACAGGCTCCTTACTTAACCTCTCTGGGCCTCAGTTTCTCTCTCTGTAAGATGAAGGGGTTGGGCTAGAAGTCATCCTATGACGAGACTCTCCCCTCTTCTGAAGCTTCCTTCTTTATCACTTTTTTTCTGGCCCTCATCTATGTTCCTCATTGTACAACTGTTTCCACTCTGTATTCCTGCTGTGCTCTGATTTATTTTATCGAGAAAACGTCTGAGAACAATTAAGGCTGTGTGAATGTGCTGATTTGTTTTTGCTTGACTGTATTTAGGTGTCATGAGGGAGGGTTCTATGGGGGAAGAGGGAGTTATTATGAAATGGCAGTGAAGGAATAAAAGAAAAAGGAGCATCCATGAAAAGAGGAGAGGAAAAGGAGAGAGAAGGGAAAGAGATGAGAGAGAGAGAGAGAGAGAGAGAGAGAGAGAGAGAGAGAGAGAGAGAGAGAGAGAATGGAGAGGAAAGGAAGAGAGGGGGAAGAGAAAAAGAAATAAATTAAGGGAAGGAGAGAGGAAGAGAAAGAAAAAAGGAGAAAGGAAAAGGGGGAAAGAGACAAAGATAAAAGGACAAAGGGAGGGGGAGGGGAGAAAAGAGAGCAGAGAGAGATGAGGGGGAAGAGAAATAGATGAAGGGAGGGAGAGGGAGAAAGGATAGAGGAAAGGAAAGAGAGAAACAGAAAGGGATGGAAGGGGAAGAAGAAGGAAGGAGAGGGAAAGGGACAGGGAGAAAGAGGGAGAGAGAGAGACTGAGACTAAGACTGCTGGATTTGGAGTTAGCAGACTTGTGTTCAAGCCCCAGCAATGTTTCTGTATGGATTTGAGCAAAACATTAACCTCCTCAGATCTCAGTTGCCTCCTCTATAAAATATAGATAATAATATTTGACCTGCCTACATGACATTGTGGAGAATTTGCTTCACAATTGTGAAGAATTCACAATTTAATTCACAGTTGTGAAGAAATTATTTTGTAAACTAGAAACCACAATGCAAATGTGAACTTCTATTACTTTGTAATTTCTAATATTGTACTTGGGGATAGGGGAAGATGGGCAAGGGAGATTAGTTGGTTAAGGTGCTGCTTATAAATTTCTCATCAGTCGAGTCCATAAGAAGGACTCATCCATGTCCCAAACTATAGAGTTTCAATGTAAGTGTCAGGTTTCATATGACTTAAATATTTGAAGGGGTTAGTTAGTGCTCATGGCTGGGCAATGCCAAAATGATAAAAATGGTAATGCTACCTAAATGAAGTTATGGATTTAATGCCATATCGGTCAGACTACCAAGGGGATACTTTATATCTTAGCATGTATCACAGTTCTTGGCACACAGTAAGTGCTTAATAAATACTTGTTGACCTATTAAGCTTGTAGAGCTAAACCAAAAAAAAATTACTATTTGGAGTAAAAAAAAATGGTCATTGGAGCATAGATTCCAAGCTGGAAGGGACCTTAGAGGTCACTGAACCTAATCCCCTCATTTTTACAAATGAGATATCTGAGGCTGAGAGAGGTCAACTGACTTCCCAGGATTAGACAATTAATAAGTGCCTGAAGCAGACCTTGAACTGAGGTTTTCCTGTCTCCAAACACATTCTCTATCGACTGTACCACCTAGCTCCTTCATGGTTCCAGGGGAAATAATAAAAACATGTGGTAACAAAGCCCAAATAGCAGCAATTCCAGACCTCCGCTCATATTATAAAGCAATACTCACCAAAGCCAAAAGGAATTTGCTAAAAATGTGTAAAGTAAATCACTGGACAAATTAAAGAAGAAAGAATCCCCAAACAAAGACTAAAAGACCTGGGAAGTACTGATTGGTGGATGCTAGACCCACTCTGTGTCCAGGCAGGCTCCATCCACTCTTGTGGAGAGACTCCTTGGCCATTTAAATGCTCAGCAATCCCTCCAACACATACCCTACACATCCCTAGCCCGGAATCTTAAATTAGCACATCACTGCAACTAGAAAGAGTGCGTCGGTGTGTCGATCTAGTCCCCATGGCTTCACTCATCCTTTTTATTTTTTATCTGTATCCCCAGATTAGCCCAGTGCTTGGCACATAATAAGCATTTAATGAATGTTTTTCATCCATCCATCCATCCATCCGTCTGTCTATCCATTCATTCATGTGAAGTAGTCCCTCCACTAGACAAGTCCAAAACCTCTCCACTCCTTTTCACCATACAGAGTTCTTGTCCATGCCTTCCCGTAAATCATCCCTTGATAGTCACCTTGAGACTTTCCTATAGTGCAGGAGGCCATAACCTGGGATTACCTCTTTATTTTTCACTCATCTTCAACTGTAATTCAGCATTTCTTTCAGTCATTTAAAAATATTATTCTAAGATTCATAGGCTTCATCAGACTCCCCACAGGGTCCATGACACAAATAAAAAAGGGTTAAGAACCCCCTCCCTAGGTGTCGTACATTGGCTGGTGTATTAGCATGGCACATCATAAAATCAGTCTCTCAAAGCAAAATGGGCAGGAATTAGAACAAATCAGATCCCAATACTGAAAAAGACAAAATGGACCTGTATCCTAGCCAGGGCTTCTTTTCAGCTTATACTTAAAAAAAACTGAGATGGATCTTGAATGAGCTAATCATGTCTTCCTGAAAGAGGAGGCAGGTAATCTGCAGACTACCTGACTTCATCTTCTCCACACTCACAGCACACCTAGGCAGCAACTGAACCTGTGTTGAATCGTTGACAGAAAGAGCCCCGGTACTCAAGCCTGGGAGTTTGGGAGACATCTTCCAGCAGGTCAATGGACAATAGTAAATTCGCCTTTCCAGCTGGTAAATTCATTTATCTATACAGGGGTGTATTTTTCAGGTCATTTCATTCTAGAAGCCCATCAGTATGCATTTCTACCTACAGAAACACAGTATCTCAGAGGTGGAAAGGACCTCGGACACTTCTAATCCCTCTCATACGTGAACACTGTTCCTCTCATGTGAACTGCTATTACTTTGCAATTTCTAACATTGTACTTGAGGATAGGGGAAGATGGACAAGTAGTTGTCTAGCCTTTGTTTGAAGACCTCCAGTGAGGGTTACCCCACTAATGCCCAAGTCAACCCGACTCATTTTTGCACAGCTCGGGAAGATCTTCCTTAGAGCAAATCTAAGTTTGCCTCAGAACCAGTCCTTCTACAGTAGTCCATGGGGAAACTATGAGAATCCATGGTGCCATTTTTTTCTTTGCATTGTCAGTATTGTCTTCATTGATGTTTATTTCCCTTTAATTTCTTAATAGAGCCCTGCCTGATTTGCCACTCAGTGGCTCATCCCTTGTAACAGGGAAAAAAAAGCAAAACCAAGCAACTCATCAGTTGCCTCTGGAAGTACATACATGTGCCTCATTATTGCTTATCAGCCCTGGGCATTTTCTCTGGATGTCCTGGAATGCTCTCCCTCCTCAAATCTGATTACTGATTTCCTTGGCTTCCTATAAATCCTAACTAAAATCCCCCCTTCTGCAGGAAGCCTTCCCCAACCCCTCTTAATCCCAGTGCCTTCCCTCTTTTAAATGTTTTCTATTTTTCCTGTGTATAGCTTGCTTTGTATATGTTTGTTTGCATGTTGTCTCCCCCATTAGACTGTGACCTCCTTTGTAGGCATTTTTGCCATTCCCAACATTTACCACAGCGCTGTGCATATATTAGGTGCTTAACAAATGTTTGTTGATTGATTAATTTCATATTTTATGGAACTAAACTGTCTTTTCTCAATTGAGTATTTATCCACCTGTTTTGACCCATTCAAATTATTAGAGTCCTTTTGTTTTTGTTTTGTTTTTTGAGAAAACTGCTGGACCATGGGCATCCTTGTAGCCCATGTCCATTTGGAAGTGGGCTGACCCTTTGTCCAGACCAGAGGCTCTTAGACTTCCACAACAGAATAAATATTATCCCTGCTATCTAATGCACAGACAGCTCTGCCTTTAACTAACAGCATGGGTCCATGTCTAATAATTCACACAAAAATTAATAACATTCTAGCTGTTTCCACTTAAGCTGGTATTTCAGATACACAGTCATATAGACATGTTAACTGGCCATTTATTTAGCTTCTCCAGGTCCCACTCCTTGTTAAATTAAACCATCTGAAGGCAATGTACCTAGAGATTATTAGCTCGGCCTTCAAACTGAAATGTTTTCGCTGAATTGCAATTTAACACTATTTCCACAATACATTTGATAACAGTTCTGTAATTTGCAAAACTACAGCTAAAGATTTTGTCCCTTTTTTCTTCCCTCCTTCCTACAAAAAAAAATTACCTTTTATCTCTTCACTTAGTATATGGTTATATATGTACATGTTGTCTCTCTTGATAGAAAGTATGCTTATTGAGAACAGGAATTGTTTTGTGTCTAACTATGCGTCACTGATGCCTAGCACAGAGGCCCTTTATAAATGCTGGTGGATTGATCAAGGTCACCCCATGTTTTTTAGATAATCATTCATATGATAAATTCCTCCTCAGATGCATTTCCTGGGGAAAGTTTCTTTCTGAAAATGTAATTCAGTTCAACTCAACAAGCATTTTTTATGTGCCAGACATAGTGCTGGACGCCAGAGATAAAAAGGAGGAATTGAAATAGTCCCTGCCTTAAGTGAACTTACATTCTACAGATGAAATCCTTTGTTTTTGTTGTTTTGGTTTGGGTTTTTTGCTCTGGTTACCCTAGGAAACATGAAAAAATATGTAAAATGTGTTTTCCTTTTCACATTAACCTTTAAGAAACTCAGCCAAATTCATTGCCCAAATACAATAACAATCTCATCTCAAGTGCCTCTTAAAATTTGTTTCTCTGCTCCTTTTAACTGATTTTTCTTTTATTTTTTTAATCACCCTAATTCGCTGTGAGAAATTGTTTCATTTCTGTAAGTTGCTTTATCTCCATTTTGGAAGCCAGAATATGTGTGTGTATGTGTGTGTGTGCGCGCGCTTATGTGTGTGAGAGAGAAAACACTAAAAACTATTTATCCCAATAAATTGCTAAGTTTATTAAATAAATTAATGAAAATTAAATTCAGTGAACATTTATCAATTATTTACTATAGGTGATGGTTAAAAACCAATTCCTGATCAGTCTTCTGAGAAATTCCTGAAGGAAATTTTAAGTGCCGGGCATGAGAATCTAGCATGGCCCTGCCTTTCCACAGCAGACCCCATTTTTACTGACTGGTAAAATCTAGTAGCTCAGACACTAAGCAGGTGCTGCCTTTTTTCTGAATGCTTAAAGCTATGTGTTCCTAAATGATACTGAGGTTATAAATGTGGCGGTGAGATTTGTCGGGATTGAGGGTAGAGCGCGAGCAGCTGGTAAGTGTTTAATAACCAGCTCTCCACAAAGAAATCTGCACATGACACACTTTTAAGTTTACTCTTCATTATTAATATTTTCTCCATCATTTTTCTTAAGCCTGGAAAATTAACAAAACAATAAATAAAGCCTTGATTTGTACCATTGCTGATTTCTAAGATTTAAATGCTCTCACTAAACACTTAACAATAGACTCTCAAAGGCTGATTTGAGCTAGCTCCAGCACACCCCTGGGTGCCCTGGACTTGGAATCAAAAGATCTTAGGTCAAATTAGTTCTCAGCCACTAAACTGTGTGAGCTTATACTTGGGGTAAGTCATTGGTCATGTAGCTAGCATTTATTAAGATCCTTCTGGGTACCAGGTCCTACACAAAGTGCTGGTGATAGAAAGAAAAACAAAAAAACAGTCCCTACTCTCTGGAAGACCTGGCTTCAGACTCTTCTTCAGATGCCATCTCTGTGATGCCAGGAAAATCAGTTAACCTCTCTGTAATTCAGTTTCTTCATCTGTAAAATCAGGGGGCTTGATTCCCTCTAGCTTTGAATCTATGGACTTATTAACCTCTCTGGGCCTCATTTTCCTCATCTATGAAAAGTAGAGGATGGACAAAATGGCCTCTACCTCTAAGACCCTCTTTTCCTAAATCTTAGAAACAGAGCAGAATCTTTGCCTGAATAAACAAATTAAAGTTTTAAAAAATTATTAAGAATAGTAGCATGACTGAAGGCCAAAACATTCTTGATAATTATTAAACAGAAGTGCCAAGAGTTTCCACCACATATGGTGTGCAAGAAGGATTTGAAATGAAGCTTTCTTTTCTCAAGTTGGTAGTGCTCCCAGCTTGAATGCAAGTAGATTCCCCTGGGAGAAGATGTGTGAGTTGTGATGAGTTGTGATGGCTTGTGATGAGTTGTGATGGCTTGTGATGAGCTGTGATGGCTTGTGATGGCTTGTTATGGGCAGAAAGGACTTAACAGGGAGAGTACAGGAGCAATATTTCCAAGAGGAAAGACCATGGTCCTTGCTCCCAGGATCAGCCTTGGTTTTTAGGACATCCAGTAAAAGTGGAGGTGGGGCACATGTTTGGCAGAGGCTCCCTGGCCTACCTGTGCTTCCTCATTGAGAAGGATCAGCTCTTGGGCATCAGGCTTTTCCCAGAAGATGGAATAATAGCCTCCTTCCTCTTCAATGTATATATCCTGCTCCGCAGCCACTGGACTTCCTGGAATTTTTATTAATGATTCCAGATATCCCAGCAATAATTTTCCGACACCAGAGCCTCTGCTCACTGATTCTAATAAGGTTTCACTTTTTTTTCTTCTGTCAATGTCATCCTCATGAATATGATTCAGGCTGAAATTAATCACTGATCATGTTAATGGTTCCTATGAGTTTACTTCCAATACCCCTTCTTGTATTAAATCAAACTCAATAGCATGTTAGATCATTGCACAGCTAAGTTTCCATAAAAGTGCTAGCCTTTTAAAATGATTTATCCCCGGTTTTCTGATAAGATCTTTACTTATTGTATGTTTCTTTTTTTTAAAACTGGCATTTTTTAGTAAACGGTGATGGTTTTAAATCTATCAGACACATAAAAATATGTTGTACAGGAAATATTTGACAATAAGGAGTGTCGTGCTGTATATTATGATCATATAAGTGAATGTGAATCGTTTTATTCAATTTTTATACAGACAAAATATTAGCATTTTACTTGCCCTGTTCAGTAGGATTGGATATATTTTTGCCTATTTTCAAAATATAAATTTTTAAAAACATGATGATAGAAAATTGAAGGAGCCTTTGATTTCGTTATTTTTTTTAGCTTTGCAGTAAAGGAGCAGCTCTGGGAAAACCTTTTGAAGCATCTGCTGAAGATATTTCAAGTGTTGCTAGTTTTATTGAGACAAAGCTTGTCACCTGTTATCTACGGATGAGGAAACCCGACCTTGCCTTGAATCATGCTCACAGGTAAGAAAGAACCATGGATCTAAAAGTCATCACTGCAAAGATGAGAGATAGAAGAGTGGCCTAGGGAGGCGATTAGGCTGTCACACCCTAGGCAAAGATGGTCAGAGTTTGTCTCTGTTTTCCCTCCATTCTGTCTTTGGACAATCCCTGTTACCACTCAGTTCCCTGATCATCACCTTGGCCCCTAACAGGCTGCCTCCGGGGCTTTCTCTATTTCCTCCACCAATCAAAGCTTATCTATCCACAGTTTCTCATCCCCTCTGATCATTGCTCTCAGGTTTGATGAGTTATGATGAGTTTTAAGTGAATTCCTCATTAATAACTAGCCTATTGAGTTAGGTAATCTGGATATAATCCCTTCCAGGTAACATACCCGAAGCTAATTACAAAGCACATTAACCGCAGATTTCCTTTGAAAATGGCAGAGATTTCCTGGAAGTAGGAAGTTGGCATTGTGCTAAGGGAGAAACTATGGAAAGAAAAACATTTTAAAAGCCCTCAAAGGGTTATCTACTTTTCCTGTGGCTAGGTCTGTATAATTTTTTTATCTATAAACCTGATTAATTTATTGTTTTTACTCAGTCTCTGGTATGCTTTGTCCTTGCCAATCAATATATCATCCTCAGGTAGAAGATCCTTTATGTGGTCATTTTATCAGTCATTCAGTCGAGAAATGTTTATTAAGCTCCTACTATGTGCCAGACACTATACTAAGCACCGGGAGTACAAAGAGAGGCAGAAGGCAGTCCCTGCTCTCAAGGGGCTCTGAGTCTAATGGGGGCGACGACATGCAGACAAATACGTGCACATGTGCTACAACATCAGTAATCAGAAAAGAGAGAACAGGAGATAGTGTAGATGGATTGGGAAAGGCTTCTTGTAGGAGGTAAGATTTTAGCTGAAGCTTGAAGGGAGCCAGGGAAGCCAGGGGGTAGAGAAGAGGAGAGAGAGCATCCCAGGCATGGGAGACAGCCAGAGAAAAAGCCCTGTCCTCAAGAAGCTTACGTTCTATGCAGAAAGAGAGCATAGTACATATATATGTGATATATGTGTGTGTGCATCATGTATTATATATAGACATATGTAATATATTAACATATGTTTGTTTAAATATGTAAACATATGTTTTAAATATATGAACATGTGTTGCATATAATATATGTTTATATAGAAATGTTATATATAACATATATTCTATATAATCATAAAAATATATGTCATGTGTGTGTAATGGGGTGGGGAAGCAGGAGAATAGCAGCAGTTGTAGAGAGTAGGGGGACAGAGACATAAAAATTATGATGTATCATTTGAGCTGAGCCTTGAAGAAATGAGGGCATTGGAAGACCAGAGGTGAAGAAGGTATACATCCTCAGATGGGGAGCTAGTCTGTGCAAAGGTCCAGAGAAGGGAATGCTTTGAATGAGAAACTTAAGAGAACCAGTGTGGTTGGTCTGTGTGAAGGAAAATAACTTATAAGAAGGATGGAAAGGTTAGTTGGAGCCAAGTTGTGAAGGTTTTCAATGCCAAACAAATATGGCGGGCCCTTTCCCTTTGACACAAATACACCTATAAAGACAGATTTTTGACCGATGGTGCCTTTTATCTATGAACCACTGAACAAATAAAGAAGGAAACCATTAATTTGCTTATTATACCCCAGGTGGCATGTAGTAACTCCTGTATCATTATCCTTTCTGGCCTAACATTTCTCCACCTTCCCTGGAATTCTGGCTTTCATTCCACCTGTCCGTTTTGTCCCAAGAATATGTCCTCCCTCCAAACAGAAGAAGATGCTCTTGAAAGGCTGTCTGATGAACTACTCCCTTGTCCGTTGTCCTGCCTCCCTTCCTAGTTCTTTGTTGAATAACAATCACCTACAACTTATATCAATATGAAAACCCAACACCTGCTTTGCTAATAGCCTCAGGGAGACATAATTATCTGCCACATTAAGGCCCATTATGTAAGCGGGCTCTCTGCCAGCCCACTGTAAGTAGTTTACAACCTTACAGCCACCTAGCTGGGCCACCAAGCTAGGGAAAGCCCAAGCTAAGCGTCTTCACTGCCATAAAGAAAACCTGAAGTGGCTTTTATTTGGTGCCAATGATGTCCAGGCAGTAAAGTTAGCTTGACATCAGTCTCATTACTTGCACAAAAATGTATGCAAGATGTCTTGTTCTAATGGAATTTCTTGTAGGAAGCAAGCCACAGATCATGTAAGGAACATCCCATCTGAGATGTTGAGTAACAAGTGATTGACTCTTCCCGGAGGCAGCCATTTGTTCCAATGTGCTCAGCTGCGCGTTTCCTCTTGAGTTTTGAAGAAACTGCCAAAATAGGCACTTTGCCCATAGGATGCATGAAATTATCTTTCCCGTCTATTAGAAGTTATTTGGAAGGAGTATAGTCCAGGTTGGCAGCTGAGTGGCATGGCAAATGAAGTGTGGACTTAGAGTCAGGAAGACCCGAGTTTGAATCCTGCCTCAGACACTTAATAGATGTGTCCTCTTAGCAAGTCACTCAACCTCTCTATGTCTCAGTTCCCTTATCTGTAAAATGAGGGTGTTGGACTCAATGACCTCTAAGGTCCCTTCCAACTCTAACTCTACATGGTCCTCCAGTTCTTCTTGACCATGGGGACAATCATTCTGAGACTTTCCATCTATGTGTTCTGTGTTTTGTGACCAGTAGTAGAGAAGGACATTATTGTAGTATCCATAGTATCTTCTGATATTTCAATGGGTCCACAATCTCACCAACAAGATGGTGCCCTCCCTATGGTATGGCAGCCCAACTCATCCCTTGAGATTCTTGCCTATTTCTTTCCATAAACTCCATGAATGACCCCACCTACCCACCCAATCCACTTGGAGGCCTTCTTGCTGTGTTGGAGTATTCTTGGAGAGCTAGTGTAGGCCTTGGGCTATCTGTTACTACCGCTTGCTCTTATTCCGTGACCACTTTTTTCCCAGTCGTGTATCTTGATCATTAATGCTGTCATGAACAGGTTGTGGTTATTCATTGCATGGCTACTAACACACACCGCAGATCTCGCCATTCCTTTTTGGGTCACTCACAATTTTGATTCTTCAGAGATCATGGTACTCCATGACAGACAACCCCATAGAATCCCAGGGAGGATATTTGAGTTTAAAAACAAGTTTTTGCAACAGAAAGTGGCTCAGGATCATTGAAGGCACTGCTCATTTTTCCATACATATCCAAGTTATTCACAGTGAAGAAGGGACCCACCTTCCTCACCACCATCAACACCAGCCAGTGACCAATTATATCTGATGAGAAGATACGTCTGAGAGTCCTAGGACTGAGCGTACCTCTACCTCCATCACTGATGCTTGCTCCTTTGAGGTCCCCCTTGGGGACAAGTGACCTGACAACATCTTTTGTGGACACTTCAGCAGCTGCAACTTTTGAAGACCCAGAGAAGAAATTCTCACCACCAAAGCCCTTGGCCTTGTCAAATGGTTCAGCATCAGAAACAGATATGATTTGATCACTGGAGATGAAATTAAAGAAGATACAGTAACATCATCTTTGGGGCTGCAGCCTAAAGACCATGGCACCTTTCCAACACCTCTTCATCTGAAACTTCTGGTGTGGGTTGTCTCCCCCATTAGCTCCTTGAGGTCAGGGGTTGTCTTGCCTTTGTGTTTGTATCCCAAGTGCTTTGCACTATTTTTGTAGTTAGTGAATGCCTAACAAATGCTTTCTTTCCCCAATCATTTCTTCATTCTTCTTCCTATTCAGTTCAGGTCCTAGATCATTAGCAATGTCCTGTTACTATCAGATATGCACTGAGTCATTTACTCCTTTCGTTTTGGGTTTTTTTCTTAAATATTTGGCTAAATGAGAGACATTGTGGTGTAACAGATTGATAACTGACCTTGAAGACAGGAAGACTCGAGTTCAAATTCCTCCTCTGACACGTATAGTATGCTATAGCTGTGTCATATAGCTATATACCTGAGAAAGTCGCTTAGCTGTCCATGTCCTGGTCAGCTTTCTTAATACTATATACGTTGCCAAGTAGGTTGCTGATCTGCATTGGGAGAAGGAATTTCAGCTCCTGATAGCAGAAATGCAGAATCTCTTCACCGGAAAAGGCCACATGGTCCAGATGTTCTATGGCCCCACCCCCAACAAACGGTCACTAGCCTCAGCTCAGAGACCTTCAGGGGAGTGATAGAACTTGGTGCTGGTTAGACTTCTCTATCTCATGGAGAGGGGAAGCATGAATGTCTTTACTTTGGTCTGTTGGCTATTTTAAAATGCTGCCTAACCAGGTCAGGTTGGAGATGCATGCAGCCTCATCTTTAGTCTCTTGCTGAAATCTGGAGTCGCTGTTGGCCTCTACTCCAACTACTGGATAATTTGATTACACATGGACTGCCGCCTTGGAAGTGACTCCCATATGAGTAACTAGTCACTTTACTTTCCAATAAAACCGACCATTTTCATTTTGTTTGTGTGTGTTCGTGATGCTGTTCAGTATATCCTACTCCCAGAACCCTCTGCCTTTTTTCGCAATAGACATACATGGGCTTTTTCAAGTAGTTTACAACATTTTGATCTCTTTCATTTCTTTATCCCTAACCATATTTTTTGCTCCCATCCCTCATACCCACTTCACAACCAATCAATATTGACTGACAAACAAATATTTATTAAATGCTTAGTATGCTAAATGCTAGTATTAAATGCTAGCAAGTATCCATGACTGGATTTGAACTTGAGTCTTCCTGACTCCCAGCCCAGACCTTTCTAACCACTCTACCACCTAGCTTCCTAAGATAATTTGACTAACTTAGGAAAACCCTGTCAAATTCTTCACAGAATTTTTATGCTCCATTATATTTTACAACAGATTCATTAGCACATAAACTTTGCCTATCTTGACAGAAGCCAGTTTACTCATGCTTGTGATAAGCATTACAAAGCATAATGACCATTCCAGTAGAATTTAAGATCCTGGAGAGCAGGACCAACTAGCCTTTGTCTTCGTATCTCCAAAACCTGGGACAGTGCTTGGGACATACATAGCAGTATCTTAGTAAGTGCTTATTGATTGAATAATTGATTGATGACCATATAGCCCATAAAATGATGTTTCTTGTTGCCTTTGGGTGCATGATGAAACCAACCCCGTGAATTCCTTTGTTCTGAGTTCCTTCTATGAAGCTGCCTCCTGGTTTCATTCACAGCAGGAATTCCAGTGTGCATTTGATTGAACTCTTCTTGTGGGGGAAGCAGGACCTATGTGAGGATGTGGACCAGACTCTCTCGTGAGAGGCAGGTGTGAATGGCTTACAATCTCTATTATTAGAGGGAATCACCACATAGATGAGATCACAGACACGGGGAGTGTGCTGTGGATTTGAATATTTCCACTTTTAGTCAATGGGTAGAGATGTCATGTTTAGAACAGTTTAAATTAGTTTAATTAATTATTTTGGTGAATTATTGGCAGTTTACTTAATAGTTCTGAATAGTCTAAATACTGTGTGATTCTTATCACCACTACCGCCTTCCCCTCTTTTAACCACTCCAGCTAGGAAGTGGAAAGAGGTTACAAATAACTGGGTGTCACATGTTTTGATCAGTTTCATTGGTTGCCATGGCCAAAACACCCATCCCCTTGTAGACAAACTTCTGATAATGATCATTTCCTCTTTTAGCTAGGCAGGTCCTTGGATTGCAGACATCATCTGTCACATATACCCTAATGGAAGATTCCAGGAAGAGCCCCCCGCAGCTTAGGTGCTTGCCGGTATGGCCTTGGAGAACCCAGCATCACCTTCATGCCACAGGGCATCAGCATAGCACGTTAGCAAAGGATTAAAAAAGACACATACACAGAAAGACTTAAGTAAGGCTGGAACGAGTTTGTGAGATTGCTAGGGAATTCAGAATGAGTTCCTGTGCATATCACATTTGGAACTGGAAGAGGACCGTTTAAATCCTAAACACCCTTATGAGCCCTCCTTCTAGACCTTAGGAAAATTACTGAGCAAGATGTACCCTATAGGATGTCAGACTTATCTCCCATATTATTTATTAGGTTCAATTCTTAGATTCCTTTTCATTGCTGTTCAAAATTCATTTTGGCCTCTCTGTTTTTAATTGAATTGGCTATCCACCAAGGTCAAATATTTGATTCCTTTCATTATTAATGCACTAGGTAAAATCCAGGCTTGTCGTGTTACAGCATGGGAGGAGTCTATATATTTCATCAAATATTATGCATTATATATAATATTCTAATACTAAAATATTTTGAGAGTCATCCACTGTAAAAAACAGAATCTGAAGCCTAATCAATAACTATTTCTCCAAAGAGAAAAATAAATTATTCGGGGCACTCAGTCTATAAATAGCTTTAAACCATTAGTTACCTGATGCATGCAGAATTTTATTTCCTATTGAGCTTTTGTATTATTACCATATTGTGATGGTTGATACTAATCACAGATCAAAATTAAAATATTCCCTTTCTGCATTTATTTGCATTTGCTGGAGCAATTCTTTATTTAATTTTATGCAAATATTGGTTCTCCTGCATCTCTTTAGCAGTCTTATTACCCCCAAATCAGCTTAAAAGTCATCATGTGTCCTAGTGTCAAAAAAAGTATATATATACACATATATTGTTTTGACTCAAAAGAAGACTTTTACCACATATAGAACAGGAAAAACCCAGACTTATGGTTTATACATGTATTAAATCACACATTTTAGAAAGAAATCAGATTAACTTTTTCACTATTAAGCATAGTAGCAAGAAGTTACCAAAAAGTGTACTTTGAACTGATAATAAGGCCATAACTGTGATTTTAAAAATAAATAGTTTTGTTTGCATCATTTATATCACGTTACAAACCAGTATGGTAGCCATAAGAGTAGAAAGGAGCTAACAAACATGAGAGATATTGTGAAGGTAGAGCTACCAAGACTTGGCCCCTGATTGGATATGAGAGTGGGAAGAAAGAACTAAGAAACAATCATGGGCTCCCAGATTTGTAACGTTAATGACCTGGAGGAGGGTGGTACCTGCCATGGAAATAGGGGAATATGGAAGAGGAGCAGGATTTGGGGGAGAAGATGGCAGAGAGAGAGGAGATGATAGCCAGACTGAGTTTGATTTTCCTAGAGAGCATCCAGAAGATACACCCAGTAAACAATTGATGATTCATGACACAAGGTGAGAGATATATATCAGATATATAGATCTGGCAGTCTTATGCATGGAAATGATAACTGAACCCATGAGTTCACGAACAGTGTAGAGGGCAAAGACAAGAAGGCCCAGGACAGAGTCAGGAGGAATACTACACTAAAGGGGCAGGTGATGGGTAATGACCCTTCAAAGGAGGGGCAGGTGAAGGCTTGATATAAAAACTTCCTAATACTAGAGCAATGCCAAAATGGAGTGTGCTTCCCTTGGAACATAGTTGGTTTTCATTTCCCTTCCTTGGGAAGTTTCTAAGCAAAGGGCAGCCAACCACTTTTCATCAGTGTTGTAAAGGGGAAAATTAATTGGTCAGTCAGGAATAGGTTGGACCAGATGGCCTTTGGGATTCTTAAACATATCAAGGATCCACTTAAACTGCCTCCACCCATTAGTAAAATAATAATAGTTCACATTTATATAGCACGTCTAAGGCTCAGAAATTGTCTTATGTATGGAATTTCATGCAATCCTCACAACAACCCTATAAGGTTGGTGCTATGATTGTCATCATTCTATGTATGAGAAAACCGAGGCTCAGTGGCTATTCAAGAGACATTTATTAAGTTCTTACAGTGCCAGGCTCTGTGCCAAGCACTAGAGTTTAAATGACTTCCCCATAAATATATAGCTACTAAGTGTGTGAACCCAGGACTTTCTGACTCCCAAGTCCAGTGCTCTATATTGCACACTGATTTCATTAAATTATATTACCCTTATTTATTGGCATAAGATTTTTTCTCCCAAGGGGTTTGTATGAGTTGTCGTCATCTCAACAACAGTAGATGCCCTCCTCAAACTATTTACTCTACGCACTTCACATTTATATAGTACTTGAAGGTTTGCAAAGTACATTATATTTGTCATCTCATTTTATCCTTACAACTCCATGAAGTAGGTGCTATTATTATCCCCATTTCACAGATAAGGAAACAGGCTAATAAAGATAGACAGAATTGCCCAGAAGCATACAGCTGGTAAGTATGTAGAAAGAAGTGTTCTAAAGGTTGGAGTCAGGATTTGAATTCAGATCTTCCTAACCCCCCAAGTCCATTGTCCTGCCCACTGTGACATGTTGCCTCCCTGAAAAAAAATATCTATATATTCTTTGCTAAAATTTTTTCCATTTTTGGTGCCACAAGGTGACAGAGAGGTGAGGAGGGAACTACTTTTTAAAATATCCCTTGTAGACTCACAATGGAAAATTTCATCCACGTGCAAAGAAAGAATTGATGGAGTCCCAATGCAGATCGAAGCACACTATTTTTACTTTATTTTTATGTGTTTTTTTCCTTTCGTTCTTTTTCTTCTTTCACAACATGACTAATAGGGAAATATGTTTATCTTTTCCACCATGATATAATCTCCAAGGGCAGGGATTGTCCCAGCCCCATTCTATCACAGTGCCTAGTACACAGTAAGTGCTTACTAACTGCGTGTTGCTGTAGATGGTTTTTTTTTGTGTTTCACCTGAACAAGATGACCTCCCTGCCACCAAAGTCTCTTCCAAATTTGTATATTCTGTGATTCAAGGTGATTCTGAGGAGCAGAGAGGAGAAGGAGACAGAGAGAAACAGAGACAGAAAGATGTGTGTGCATCTGTCTTTATATTTTCCAGGGTGTTTGCTGGGTGGCAGTAAATTATTTAAATTTTCCCTTACATTTCTATTAATACCACAATAGTTATGTCTTTGAATGTGTCCCTATGTGAAGTATTTGTGTTATTGCATATTTTGGAGTTTAAAATGATGTCTGAAGTCACTCAAGGTCTCTTCCAACCCAGAGATTCTCTGGCATATGTATATATATATATATATATACATATATATATACATATATATATATGTATATAAAATCTTAAGGAGGGGAGGGAAGCAGGGAATGAAAAAGGAGAAACTGTAGAACTACAGGGTGTCTTGAATTTGTTTGAAAGAGCTCCAGATCCCGGTTTGGAGTGTTAGGTAAGAACCTGGCAATTACTGGCCAAGTCTACAAAATTGAAAAAATTTTGCCTATTTTATGATTTGGGTAAATCCAAAGACTGTGTGAAATATTCATAATGTCAGTTTCCTGTCTCCTGCTGACTCACCCTAGGTAAAGAAAGACTATAAAAGGGTACGTATATGGAAGGTGGCATTAAACACAAAGTATTTGTTTATAGGTGTGTGAGGATTAATGTGCAGTTGAGAAATAGAAAGGGTCACATTTAAATGGTTTGGACACAGGAAAAAGGAACAGGAGCAAGGGGCTGAAAAGTATGAGAAGGCATTGAGGAAGTAGAAGTAGCAAATAACAACTAGCATTTAAATAGGTTTGCAAGGTGCTTTCCAGACATAAGGCCACTGGAGCCTCACAATAACCCTGTAGACTGTACTACTACAGGTATGGTATTGCCATTTTACAGGTGAGGGCACTGAGGCTCAGAGAGGTAAACTTGCCACTGGTCACTCAGCTGGTAAGTGTCAGAGGCAGGGCTTGAGTCCAGGTCTTTAACTTCCTGGATAGGTAGAAATTCCACCAGAGATGTCGGCCAAGTACTGATGGGAAACTCTCAAGAATTAAATTCCACAGACACAAAGAGAAGCAGTTCTGAGGAGATGGAAAAGATAGGAATTATCTGGAGAGGTTAATATAGATGCACAGAGAACTTGCTAATCAACTTAGATTTTTTAAGCAATATATACAGAAAATAGAAATAAGGGCTGATAACTGAGGCCTGGCACACTGAGGCTCAGAGAGGTAAACTTGCCACTGGTCACTCAGCTGGTAAGTGTCAGAGGCAGGGCTTGAGTCCAGGTCTTTAACTTCCTGGATAGGTAGAAATTCCACCAGAGATGTCAGCCAAGTACTGATGGGAAACTCTCAAGAATTAAATTCCACAGACACAAAGAGAAGCAGTTCTGAGGAGATGGAAAAGATAGGAATTATCTGGAGAGGTTAATATAGATGCACAGAGAACTTGCTAATCAACTTAGATTTTTTAAGCAATATATACAGAAAATAGAAATAAGGGCTGATAACTGAGGCCTGGCACACATCTGTATGAATAGTGTCCAGTTGGCTAAAGCTCAGAGTGAGCTCTCACTGAAGTTGCTCATATCTCAGAGCAAAAGCCCTATCATCTCACCAGGTTTAACTGAAAAACTTTAATGAGGAAAGAGAAGGAGAAGGAAAAGCTCCCTAGCCATCCAAACCTGCCAGCAGCCATGCTGGGGCAAAGTCAAAGATTTGAGAAGTGATAGGATCGCTCCTTTGGATGGATGGGATTGCTGACACCATAGAGTAAACAGGGGCTGCTCAATCTTGTTTTCTATACCAAGGAGAATGGTCCTTGGGCTGGAAAGGACAAAAGTGACAAGGAGTTTTGATACTCAACATAAATTAGAAGCTAGTAAGAGAGGACCTGTTGTTATTACTGTAGCACAGATGAACTGTATCTATAGAGTACTGAAAGACCCCACAGATGTGATTTCTCAGTCCACTGTCAGTTAGAGGAAAGACAGACAGACAGACATAAAGACAAACAAACAGATAGATAATGGATGGATGGATAGATAGATGAATAGATAGATCGAATAGACAGAAAAAGATAAGATAGATAAACATGCAGGTAGGTAGGTAGGTAACTCAATCTCAAAGACTGTGGAAAATTAAGAAGAACCACAGAGTTAGAGAAAGGCAGATTCTTCATTTTCCAAAAAGGGAAGACAGTGGTCTACACACTACAGGTCATTGAGCTTGGCTTCGATTTCTGGAAATTATTCAAAATGTATTTTAATAATAATAATGACAGTAGTTAATATTTATATAGCATTTTAAAGCTTGCAAAGCACTTTTCAAATATTATCTCATTTGACTCTAACAGCGACCCTGAGGGTAGGTGCTATTATCACGCCCGTTTTACAGATGAGGAAACTGAAGCAGACAAAGGCTAAGGGACTCGCCCAGGGTGACACAAACAGTATCTGAAGTGGGATTGGAACTTAGGTCTTCCTGACTTCAAGTCCCACACTCTGTAGCTGCCTACGCTTCAGAAGTATGGTACAAGTATGTCCACACAGCCACTTGCATGATAGAGATCTGAATATTTCAGAGGACAACAAACTCAGTCATGGTCAACAATATAAAGCAAGAACTTGGAAATCTTGGGCTGCATTCAGAGGGGTGTGGTGTCTAGGGACTGGGAGATGATAGTAAAATTTTAAGGAGATGATAGTAAAACTCTTCTCTGTCCTGGTTGGACCACATCTGGAGCAATTTGTGTTTGTCCTGAAGTGCCATGCTCTGAATGAAGACATTCTCTACACAAAGGTGATTGGCTCATTGAAATAATATTGCTGGAAATGGAAGTATGAGCAAATATGCTAAGGAAAACTTGGAGTCTTTCAAAGTTAATCAATAAGTTCATAGTAAATTAACACTTTAATTAAATGCAACTGGCATCAAAAAATCACGCATTATACTTAGAGCAGATGGGATTTCAATAAGAGATCCAGTCACCTGTGACAGTGAATGTAACATGGAGGGACTGATGGAGAAAGCAGTTCCTCTTCATGGACTAATTGGATTTAGTGGACTCTTTGGTCACTCCTAAAGTTGAGATTCTTTGGTCTCATAAAACCATTAGAAAACTCACTGAATGAGCTTAAAATGGTATCATCTACGTATGAGATGGAGTAGGGTATAGGGGAGATGCTATCCTTGAAGCCTAGAAGACTTGGGTTCCGATCCTGCCTTAGATACTTAGTGGCTGTGTAACTGGTCAAGTCACTTAGTTTCCAGTGACCTCAGGATTGGGCTCAATGGCCTCTGAGGTCCTTTGGGGCTCTGAATCTATGATATTATCTATGCCTTGTAACCCTAGACCCAAACCTCAAACTGAATTTACTTAAATGATGTTTGACCTTGTAAGCTTCTCACCAAAATCATTTTGTTTCATACACTGACCCAGGATTTTCTCTGAAAGCATTAGAATGTAGCTCATTTTTCCCTATCCATGAATTTTCCTAAGAATATATCTGTACATATGTATGTACAAAATGGGAAAAGGACTCTCAGCTGCCATACAAATGTACTAACAGAACAGAACATCAAATATAGAACAGGCTTCACTTCAGCTAACAGAAAGTTCAGAATACATAGGATTGATGCCGAGTCACTTACTAGCTGTGTGACCCTGGGCAAGTCACTTAACCCTGTTTGCCTCAGTTTTCTCATCTGTAAAGGAAATGGCAAACCATTCCAGTATCTTTGCCAAGAAAACCCCAAATGGGGTCACAAAGAGCTGGACGCGACTGAACCAACAACACAGCAGATAATAATAGCACCTACCTCTCTGGGTTGCTGTGGGAGTAAAAAAATGAGATGATAATTGTAAAGGGCAGAGCACAGTGCCTGGTACACAGTGAGTGCTGTGTCAATGCTAGCTATTGTCATCGTTAGAAACACAGCTTGGGTGGTAATGGAGCCCCGGCATCCTGAAACTAGGCAGAGGTATGGGAGATGACTGAGGCAACGAATGGGAGAAAATCTAGACAGACAAGAAGGGGGGGGGGCACGATTGGGTCTGGTGAGAGCTAGCCTGTCGATCAATTTAGAGCTAGACAGGACTTGTCTCACATTTTACAGAGGAGGAAACTGAGACCCAGAGAAGTGCCCAAATCCTGGAGGTACTAGGTGGTGAGGCCAGGATTGCAACCCATTCCCCGTCATTCCAAATATAGCAGCACTCCTTCCGTTGTTTTTAAAGTACTTGGCATATAACATCAGGGCAATCTGGCTGAGAGCAGCAGGCAAAATTTTGGCCGGTGAAGTATCATCACTGAGCCCAGAGGATCAGGAGACTCAGAACTGAAAGGGCTCCAAGGAGACAGACCATCTAGTGTCACCTGTTCATTTTGCAAGTTAGTCCATAAGCATTTATTTATTTATTAAGTGTTCATTGTGTGCTATACGGTGTGTTAGGACAAGGGATCCATACAAAGAGAAGAATGAAGCTGTTCCCGCTCTCAAGAAACTTACTTTCTATTGGGGAAAACAACATGAATAGATAAATAAATAATTGGTTAGATGGAGGCAGGGGGGATGGGATGGATAAATAATAGACAAAAAGAAGCAAAGAAAGAAACAAAGAAAGAAAGAAGGAAAGAAGGAAGGAAAGAAAAAGAAACAGAGGGAGAGAAAAAGAAAGAAAGAGAAAAAAGAAAGCAAATGAAGAGAGGGAGGGAGGAAGGAAGGAAGGGAAGAAGGAAGGGAGGAGAAAACCATATAGAGTCAGGTCCCAATTAATGGAAATAATGAATACTGAAGTAGTAGCATGTATTCATTCACATTTGCAGTATTTGAAGTTGAAATTGTGTGAAATATGGTCATTCAATCCAACACAATGGAAATATGCAGTAATTTGACTACTTAAGGGGATTCCTTATTTGCACTAATCAGACCTGACTGCTGAAGTAATTTCAATGGAAGAAGGGGCATTATGAACCCAGAAATGAAAAAAGTCCTCATATAGGAGGGGGCATTGAAATTAGCCTTGAAGGAAGCTGGGAGTTCTAGTAAATGAAGGGAGAGTGGGAGAGTACATTCTAAGTATGGGAGACACAGAAGCAAGAAATGGGATGTCATGTCCAAGAGACATAAAACAGACATGGGTAGTAGTGAAGGGAGCAGGGATTCAAGCCAGGGCCTTCAGATTTCAAATCTCATGCTCCCTCCACTACACTGCCCCGAAATTCTAGTTCCATGGTGGTAGCAGGTAGAGGGACCCAAATGATAGCCAGAAAAAATGGACTAGCTCGAGAAGAGCCCGAGGAGGGCATAACAAGGTAGCAACTTGGGCACAGGAAATCAAGAACAAGGGAACAGCTTATTCTAGGTCACTTGAACAGAATGGAGTGCACACCCTAGGCGGGGCCAGCAGGTCCTTGCTGAGAATCCCTGCCTAGGGGTTGGACAGCTCCCAGAGCCTGTAGGTGTAAGTACCTTCAGCTGTGAAGACTGAGGAGCTGTGAGAGCAGGGAGTCAGGCTGGCAATTGAGGTCTATTTACAGTGGGTTCCATTTGCCAGACTCACTTGGAGAATTGGCAACTTGATTGTACTCCCTGGCTGTGTCCGCTAATAGAAGGCCTGCAGAAAACAGCTAGCTCTGATGGGCTTCTTCCACGTCCAATTCAAATTCTGACTTTGAACTTCAGAGCTGCAGCCACAATTTTAAAATGCAACAGGAGTTCTTAACCCAGGGTCTAGAAACTTGAGGTTTTTTAAAAAAAAATTCGATAACTATATTTCAGTATAAGTGGTTTTCTTTATAATCCCTATGTATTATATTTTATGAATTTAGAAAACATGATTCTGAGAAAAGATCCATAGGCTTTGCTAGACTTCCAGAGGAGGGCCATAACCTAGAAAAAGGTTAAGGACCCCTGGTTTAGAAGGAGAGGGATGTGTGTGTATACATACATAAGTACATATGTATGTGTGTGTGTGTGTGTACATATATACATATATATATATATATATATACACACACACACACACAAAGACAGAGACAGAGAGAGACAGAAACAGAGATAGGGAGACAGGGAGGGAACTTAAAAACTTTAGGCATATATCTTATTTTGAATTAAGAGAAGTGCTGTCCCCCCAAGAAAAGAAAATGTCATGTAATGGTAGGGAGGAGTCAGTATAGAATCAAAAGAAATGGGTTGAAATCCAGGCTCTTTACTAACTATAAGTGAGTTGTGGTGTGAAACATTTTCCCTCTCTGAGTTTCTGTTCTTCAATCTACAAAATGATAGCTAAGATACCTTATTCCAGCTTGATATCCTAGGGACTCCTCCCCTAATCAGCCTCTTGGACCACGTACCTCGGTAGGATACCTTGGTATTTCAAATTTAGAGCAAAGTGGATATAGTGGAAGTGAACGCAGTGATTTTAAAGCCTTTGAGGTAAGCCTGCCTAAAAGCTCAAGGACAACCATTAAGAGGGGAATAAGCCAAATGCCCAAACATAGAGCCCAATCACCCAAATGCCTAAAGAGTCCCTCCAAGAAACAAACTAGAAAAGCTCGTTTCTTGTCCTAGCAAGAATGAATAAATGCACTCTGACTACATAATGAATGAATAAGTCAAGTATTTATTAAGCACTTACTATGTCCAAAACAGTGTTCTTAGAGCTGAGAATACAAAAAGAAAAATCAGATGGTATCCATCCTTGAGGAGCTTATATCCTAGGGAAACAACACCCCTTCCACCCCCACGAGAATGTAACCTCCCTGAGGACAGGCACTGCAAATCAGAGGGTCATGCCTCCTCTTCAAAGTCACTTCCACTGATAAAACACATCAGTTTCCCACGTTGAGCCCTTGGGCATGGTGACAAGAACTTTCTTTTCTGGATCTTAAGTGCTATGTGTAATAGCACCAGTCACGGGGAGGCTACTGATCCAACAGAAGATAATGGTATAAAGTCACCTGTAGTGCCCTCTTTAGAGGTAGATAAGCCCTATGTTTTTCATGACACCAGCATCTTATATGATTATGACTAACTTTTATCTGTAGACCCACAAGGCATGATGCTAATGTGAGCAACTTTTACATATAATCTGATATTGGTTTTGTTTTTCCTTTATTGATTCAACTCAGTGCCACTTAGTGTACTGTAATATAATACCTCTATAAAGCAGGACCTGCTTCGGGCGATGCCACTCCACTCTAAAGTCTCCCATCTCACCTGCAGAATCCCAGATTGTTAGAAGAGAACTCAGGTCACCTAATCCTAGCTCTGAACAAGAATCCTCTTGGCAATATGCCTGATAAGAGGTTATCCAGCCTCTACTTGAAGACTTCCAGGGAGGTTAAACTTGGCACCTTAGCATGGGAGGAGTCCATTCTACTTTTCAAGTTGTTAAGAATTTTTTTCTTGATATCAAATTGGCTTCTTTGCATCTTCTACCCTCACTGCTCCTGTTTCTTCCCTATGGGGCTTAGAAGAATGAACCTAATCCCTCTTCCAGGTGATAGCCCTTGAAAGGCTATTATATCCTACTTTCAGCCTTCCTTCTCCAGGCTGAATATGCCAGTTTCTTCGATCAATCTCCATATGGCACCATCCTAGTTGCTTCTCCAACTTATCCAAAAATACTCTATTGTATATAAGATGCATTTCCACATATTGGAATTATCCAGTATGTTAGTTTTAATACACTTCTGATTGTCTTCTTTGAGGATCAATTTTTTTTTATTTTTCATATTCATCACCAAGTTGGTGTCAGGGTGATGACTTTTAATCCACAGCAGCTCTCAAAAAACTATTCGCTAAGTCCAGGGGTAGGGGTTGCCTACACTGATAAATTATAGATTTTTAAGTATGAAAAAAAGAATTTCATTAGGTTAGAACAAAGTAGGATTTACTGACTTGCACTGATCACTTGATAGCACAGCCCATCTTCCCTCCCATGAAGAATTAAAAAACCCTGTGATATCTGACAGACCGCCTTACATTGCACGCGGTGAGATGAAGGCTTTCTCTCCATCACCATCTTTGAGGTCTCTGTCTTGATAGCTTCTTTGGTGGAGGGCTGCTATCTGGTATTTGGCTCATGGGTTCTGAAGAAAAGATAATAGGGCCAACACTGTATTATTTTTAAGGGAAGATGTCAAGGACAAAAAATGAAAATGTCAAAAGCTTGCTGATATATGGTATTACTTAAAGACTGTTTGGTTGAAGAAACTGACCGAGTGATTTACTAAAGCCTTTTACTGGACGGTCTTTGGATTACAGTGTAGATGAAAAAATAAATGAAAATCCATTTCATTTTTGCTTCATACGGACGTTTGACAGATGGGGAAAATCAGGCAAAAACACAACTTTAATCTACAAAAATAATGTTTTCATTTTCAATTTCTCAAATCTGGGGGGAAATGTGCATAGATTTCTATATTATGTGGAGTATATAACTAGAAGGCTAGCACAGGAATGTGCCTCTCCATATTCACACATTAAGTCCCCACCATATTGGCATCTGCTTAAGGGAACTGATTGCATTTGCGTACACATAAGGATGCTGTGATTTTGACTCTGAAGATCTTGGATGGTGTGCCTTCAGTGCACATATCTGCCCCAGTCCCTCCCTTCCTCAAGAAACCTTAATGACTCCCTCTCACTTCTAAGATAAAAAAACTCCTCCGGCATCGATTTAAAGCCCATAGCTCTCTGTTTTAACCAAACTGACCATGCAATCCCATCTCCATTTTTGTTGATTCTTGTGTGTATACATCATTTCTCTACAGTGGACTGTAAGGTTCTTGAGGGCAGCTGTGTTCCATTTTTGTCTTTTTATCGTCAGAATTTAATAAATGCTTTTACTAAATTGAATTGAATGAGCACACCGTGGTTAAACTGTTTAGGGTACTGCCCTTGGAGAGTTCAAATCTTGCCTCTGACACTTTTTAGCTGTGTGACCTCAGACAAGTCACTTAACCTCATTGTGCCTCAATTTTCTCGTCTGTAAAAATGAGGAAGACCATTCTTTAAGGTCCTTTCCACCCATGAATCTGTGATCTCCTGGATTGGATTGATTGTTTCAGAGACCATGATTGAAACCCAATGAGTTAACATTTTAAGGTTCGCAAAGCACTTTCCAAATATTATCTCACTTGGGCCTTAAACCAACCTTTGAGCAAGATATATTTATTTCCATTTTACCGATAAGAAAGCTGAGGCAAAGTCTGAGGCCAGATATGAACCCAGGTTTTCCTGTGTCCAGGTGGGGCACTCTATTCACTCTGCTTGCTAGCCTCAGTTCAGCTCCTTAGCAGTAGTCCGCCCCTACCCCATGCCGCCAGCAGCAGGAGGAGTCTACTGCAGGCAGAAGCTTGGTTCAAAAACTCCCATCAAGGGGAAGAAGACATCCCCATTCAAGGCTCTCATAAGACTGTCATTAGCACAAGACTGGAAGCTGAGAAGTGGGGTCTCTGCTCCACCTGCTAGCAAAGCACAGTGGTCCTCCACCTGCCCTGACCTGGGAGAAAGGCTCTGAGCATGGCCAAAAGCTTCCTGCTTCTCTGTGGCAACTCAATAAATGTGAGCAGCTCACCATGAAGAATACTGTTACCCTCTGGGATGGGCCTGTGTCCTCATGTCAATGATGAGTCGAAGCTGTTTTGTTAACCAATGATCAATCAATCGTCTCTTGACCATCATCTCCCCCGCCCCCAATCTATGGACTTTTCTGCCTCAAAGGTCAGACTCTAGAATGCTTCAACCCAGTATGGAAAGGACCCCCACTTCTCAAAGGTTGGGCACCTGAGCACAAACTCTATTGTCCAAGTGCCATGCTGTCTAAGGATGGTTTGGTCCCCAGAAGGTTAATGGGTGGGGTGGGGTGGAAGGTTAATGGGGGGCAAGGGGGAGTGGTAGGTGTTACAGAGACCAAGGAGGGCTTGGTCCAGTTAGAAAGAGCTCAGACTTTATGGTGAGGGAAGCATCACTTCTGATGCTTATTATCTATGTCACCTCGAACAGATCACTCCCCCTCCCTGAATCTCAGTTGCCTCATATGTAAAGAGGTTGATCTAGTTGGTCTTTGAGGTCCCTTCTATCATCAGATCAGAGATTCTTCACCATTTTTGTTTCCTGGACCCCTTTGGCCATCTGCTAAAGCCTACTGACTTCCTCTTAGCATCACATTTTTACATGTATAAAAGAAAATACAGAAAATTACAAACTTAACCAACTGTATTAAAATACTTTGATCAAATTTTTTTAAAAAATCAGCTCATGGACCCCAGATTAAGAACCCCCATCCTATGTCTGCGATACTATTACCAGTTCAGGCATGGAGGGGCTGCGTTCTGTGCTAATGGCCGCTACATGGATGCCGGCGTGAAGTGTGCATGGGGCAGACAGGTCAGATGGGGTCCCAATTTGCTATTCCACTTCTTTCCTTCCAGTGAGCTTCTCAGACCCAGCGTCAGCTTGTGCTGCCTCTCTTTCCCCGTCGCTCATTCACTTCTCAACCCCCACAATCTGTATTTCCATTTGTACTGAAATTCCAAGGTCTCCAATTCAAGGTCCCTCCCACCTCTGTCTCTATGTCCCATCATTCCTGTTTTTTCAATTGTTTTTCAATCAGATCTGATTCTTCAGGACCCTATTTGGGGGTTTCTTGGCAAAAATACTGGAGAGGTTTCCCACTTCCTTATCCAGCTCATTTTACAGATGAGGAAATTGAGGCAAACAAGGTTAAGTGACTTGCCCAGGGTCACACAGCTAGTAAGTGTCTGAAGTTAGATTTGAACTCAGGGAGATGAGTGTTCCTGACTCCAGGCCCAGCCCGGTGCTCTCTGCACTATGGCGCCACCTTGCTGCCCTAGTCCTGTCTCTCCTTCTGCTTTTATCGCCATTTCTTCCTTCCCTTGACCCTATAACATGGACTTTTGTTCAATGCTCAATTCTTGGTTTTCAGCTCTTTTCTCTTTATACTCTTTCTGCCAGATAAATTTATCTAATGTCACAGTTTCAGCTCTCTTTGTTAACAGAGAAAGAACTCTGAAATCTGTAACTCTCCAGACCTCGCTCCCCACTTCTAGTCATGTATTTGGCATCATAATCAAGGCAAGATATCTACACAAAACTTATTGTTTTGTAAAGAGGATTGGACTAGACGTCTCTTCCAGCTCTAAATCTTTGATCCTATAACTCCGTAACTTTTCCCCAAAACCAGCCTCACCTGTCTTATTTCCTTGTTTATGACAGCCGTGTACTGTGATTCTTCTTTATCCCAGAAGGTCCTCAAGCAAAAGCTTAATAACCATTTTTTGGTTTGGGAGAGGCAGAGTTGTTTTATTTTATTTTCAAGACTGGATATTCCTATCTCACCCCAGCTAGAAGTGCAGGGGCCGTTCATGGACCATCAGCTTAGGAGTCTTGACCTGCTCTGTTCTTGACCTAGGCCCGTTTGGACCTCCTTAGGCAGCTTGATATGCCCCCTCCCCTTCCAAGAGAGCACCATATTTAAGCCTGGGTAACTGAGATTACATATCTGACTGGATACAAGTTGTCGAAGATGTAATGGAAAGAGCCTTGCTTTGTATAGGGATCGGTCTACAGTCATTATCTTAGGAGGTCCCTTTCAACTCTGAAAATTTGACGACCCTATCAATGACACCGTCACTGTCAGTATGATGAGTTTCAAAATCTCCGAGACACCTTTTAACCTCTAGCTCCTCACCTCTAATGAGTCACCAAAGTCTTCAGGTTCTTCTTTGTAACCTCGGGAATCCATCCATTCCTTCAATGCCCTCTGCTTCCACTCTAGGCCAGCCCCTCCTCACCACCCCCATGGATTATTAAAATAGCCTCCTAATCTGTCTCCTGTCCTCTACTCTGTCCCTATTCTAACTCGTCCTGCATGCTGCTGCCGTAATAGTCTTGCTAAAACAGGATTTGAATGCCAGTTATGAATGAAGGCATGCCGGGAGAGTGTCATACACCTCCAATCCCTGATAGTCAGGAGGCTGAGGCTCGTGGGTTACTTGAGCTCAGGAGTTCTGAGCTACAATCAATCAATCAACATTTTATTAAGTACCCACTATATGTCAGGCACTGTGCTCATCTCTGGGGGTACAAAAAGAGGCAAAAGACAGTCCTTGCCTTCAAGGATCTTGCAGTCTAATGATTGTAAAGGGTTAACTTTCTTGGGTGACCGCACTAATTCCAGCCCCAATATAGGGGACCTCCAAGAGTAGAGGACCATCAGGCTGCCTAAGGAAGTGCAGACCAACCCAGGTCCATGTTTCCATGCCCATCAGAAGCAGGAGGAGGCCCATGAATGGCCACCACATGTCCAGCCTGGATGAGACAGGAGGAGGAGCAGGAGCAGGAGGAGGAAGAGGAGGAGAAGGAGGAAGAACAGGGGGAGGAGGAGGCTAAATTCAGGGTCTGTAGCTTGTGTGTTAGTAGACAGCGCTGACCTATACTCTAGACTTCCCTGGTTTTCACTGGTTTTGTTGTCTCGATGCCCCATGATGCAGCCAATTCAGTCATCTGGAATGATGCATCCAAACCTTCATGGAGTCCAGTGTTGCCGAGCATTGTGGCAGCGTGGAAATCGAAGCACGGACGAGCGGTGAGGATGCAGGTCACGTCTGAGTCACTCTAGAGTGGTGTGGTGTTCTTGAAGGCTGCAGTAGTTTCTGTGAGGTCTAATAGCGTTACTTAACTTTCACTTCAGTTCAGGGAGTGTTGTTGAATTTACCTCGAACGCATGTTCCTCTTACCTCTCTGGGGCAGGGCCGTGTGAAGATGCCCAAGCCGGTGAACTGATTCTGACCCGGACGACAAGCAGCTGTCATCCATTTTTAATGCGGATGACTAACCTGAACTCTTCCAGGTATTGATGGTTAGTGGTCTGCATCCCCTTGTCCTTGGATTCAAACAGCACTAGCTCACCTGCAAACAGAAGCATCCAGAGGGAATCCCTCTTCAGCTTGGACTCTGGGCAGAAGTTCTTGGACCGTGGTTAACACCTTTCAATGACTGTGCATCGCTTAATCAACAAGCATTTATTAAGGGCTTACTGTATACAAGGCACTGGGAAGGAAAGGTAATAAACATTTATTAAGTGCCTACTACCCTAGTGTTAACAGAATAATGAGATCTTCCCCACCCGTAAATAGGCCTCTTGTGGAGCCCATTAAGGGAAGCTTTCTTGGGGGAGGCTTGCTTGTAGGAAGGCTTTCACACGTTTTGTGACTAAGTTGATTAGGCCCTGAGTCATGAGGGTTGTGATGCCTTCTGGCTCTGAGAAATGTATATATACTCTGAGTTAGTATTTTGCTTATGAGAAGGATCCTGTGATTCCCTGGTTGAGACTCTGACTGGCGGCCGTATGTTCAGAGCTCCCCAACTGCTCAGATGTAAAGACTCGCTCCATCCAGTGGTGTATATAAAGTGCGTAGCAGTATTGCTTTGGTTCAGGCAGTTCAGAGCCCTGCATTTTGGTCTTTATGATAATTTCCCTGCTTGTATTTTCTCTGTAATTTTCTCTGCTTGTACTTTCTCTGACCCTTCCCCTGAACTAGTGAATATAATTAAAAGTAGGATTGTTAACCCCTTTTTGAGCAGTCTTTCCTAGAAAAGCATATCTAAGAGCCTGTGCTAGCGTCCAACCTGGGTGTGCCAGCATGGTTGCTGTTACAACTAGGTACCAGGCACGGTGCTAAGTGCTTTACGAGTCTTGTTTCATTGGAGCTTACAGTTAAACCTCACCTGATATTAGTAACCAGAGCGTTCTCAAACAAGGTTATCTGCAAAGTTATATCATACGATGAAAGCAGGGCCTTTTCATTCCACCGGAACAACTATTTATTGAGGGCCTACTCTGGATTCAAAATTGAAAATCATGGGACACTTCTTCATATCAAAGGAAAGAGAAAAGTCTGGGGAAATAGGTCTTTCTCTGACTTACTGAACCAGAGATTTATTTAACTTTGAAAATCCCAAAGGGTCGAAAGGAATGATAACCTTACTAGATGGTCATTGGGATTTTCAGTGAGATCACAGCACTTAGCACATTGCCACTCACTTAGTAGATCCTTAGCATTTGTTAAATGACATTTCTTGATGAAAAGTTGCAGTTGCCTTCCCCATTTTTGCAAAAACATGTTCCTGTGCCAGATTATAAATAGCTATTTAAGCTTTCCTAATAGTTATAGTAATTTCTCCATTTTAAAATATCAACCCTGTTAATACTAGCTACCTCCTTTAGGACTTTTATAATCGCTCATTCTCTCCCCCCCCCACCATGAATTAAATTGGACTTTCCACTCTTCTGGCACACTTGTAAAGGAAAAGTAATTCCAGCGAACACTTGGATTCCTCCTCTTCTCAGTAAGCAGGTGGTTTTCATGCCCTTATTTTTGCTTTTTAGGACTAATCCTCCTCCATTTCTTGAGATGTGACCCCAGGGACTAAAAAGGACTGATTTACTGAGATTCCATTATATCACCATGTAGCTACCCTGCCATTACATAATTTTGACAACCTCATGCTCCTTTTGACCTCAGCCCTTTAGGATTTTCATCATTAAATAAATCTCTGCTTCCAAAGTCAGAGAAAGGCACACTTCCCCAGACCATTTTTTGTTCCTTCCTTCCTTCCTTCTGAAAAATTATGCTAGATCGGAGGTCCTGTGACTTTCAACTCTGAGCCCAGAGTAGGCCCTCAATAAATAGTTGCTGAAGGAAGAAATTGTGGTGGATTAATTAGGTCCTGCTGCAATCATGAAAACAAAACAAAAGGAAAAGTTTGTAAAGGACGTTAGAAGGCCTGAATACGGGAGGTCTGTCTATATCAGAGCAGAAACTGCTCTTTGATCATTTCAGTCCAAGTGAGGGTTATGCTAATGGAATACCGCATACCCTTCACCCTCTCTGACCCCTGGCTATTATATATTCCAATAACACGCTTGGAGTCCAGAAGGCTGCGGCTTAGATGATGCTTCTGACACTAGCTAGGTGACTTCTAGCCTCAATTTCCCCACTGCTAAAAAATATAGCACCTTCCTCACAGTATTGTGGTGAGGGTCAATGGAGGTAAGGTACACAGAGTGCTTTCCAGACCTTAAATTTCTATATGAATGTCAAGAGTTATGATTAATATAATTTTCATCTTCACTTTGCCCTGTACCTCATTATGACTCCCCCAATCTGCTAATAATTATTCAGATAAGGAATAGGACGTGTGTTTCTTTTGTTAACATTTTTTTCAATTAACGAGCATTTATTTTCTCTCCTTCCCACACTTCTCCCTCTCTAAACTGAAAAAAGAAAGAAAAACAAAACCCTTGTAATAAATATGCATAAGGTTTCCTTCCTGTAGGTGAATTTCCACCAACCATTGGATGTAGCTTCCAGATACTTCACTAGTCAGTCTGTCAATAAACATTTATTAAATGGCTACTATGTGCCAGTCACTGTGCTAAGTGATGTCTAGCATTCTGGTAGTCCTCTTCTGAAAGCATGCCAATTCGCCAACATCCCACTTTAAATGGGATGCCTGCTAATCAATTGTTTATTTGATTGATATTTAAGCTTGTGGCCAACTAAGATCCCCAGATCTTTTTCACCTATATGTCTTTGCTAATCCAGATCGTCCTATACTTGTTTATGTGTAGTATGCCAGGTAAATAAAGTTATTCCAATACTAATTCTGCCACACACATAATATTAGCTTCCCCTCTTAGTTTTGTGTCATTAACAAAGGTGCTAATCATAGCTTCTGTGTCTTCATCCAACTCATTGATAGAGTGCTTGAGTATCTGGACCAAGGATAGAGCCTTACAGAAATGGTAGCTGGCCTCCAGCTTGATGAACACAGTTTTTCAACCAGCTGTGACTCTGTAAGAGGAACTTCACACAGTTCTCATGCACAAGGGTATCGTGGGAGATTGCCAAATGTTGCGCTGATTTTGAGATGTATTACATCTATGGAGTCATCCCGTTGCACTAACCGATCCAGGAAGGACATATTAGCATTGGGCAAGGGGCTAAAAATGGGTTATCATCTGAGAGCAAGAGTTTATTAGCAGGATAGCTGAAACAAGGAAAAAAAAAGAAAGTGTGCATGGGAAAATCCCGAGGACAATGGAAGCCTGGCCTGGGAGCTTATTATGTTCATAGCAACACTAGGGTTTAGGACCAGGGGACAGTCTAAAGTAAAGAGCATCTATCGGTGCTGAGTATCAGTTCTAGATAACACATAGAGTCTGGATAAGCAGGCAAGACTTGAAGAATGAAGCAGGGCTTTTAGGTCAGAGAGCTGGAAAGTAGATCAGAAACTTGGGTAGCCAGTTGGGAGGGATTAGACAAGTGAACAAGGAGTTAGAATCCACAGAAAGAATCTAGGCTAAAGTTATGGAACTTTAGGGGAAAGAAGGCAGTTTAGGGGAAAGACACCTCTATCAAAAGGTTCCCTGTGTACTTCGTCCCAAAGGCAGGAACTGGTCTCAGAGTATGAGTACACCTAAGAGAGGAGCAAGTGACCAGAGAGCAGCACAATTCCTGCGGCAGTAAATGAGGTTAACTTGGTATTGTCTTATTCTTAGTGAATCCATATTGGCTTCAGCTGATTTCCAAATTCAATATTTTTTGTGTGTTCATGTCCATGTAAATATTTGAGCCATACAAAATATCATATGCCACTAATGAATTGATTGGGATTTTGCAATAATTAGGTGATACACACATACATACATACATAGACAAACAGATACATGGATGGATGGATGGAGGGATACATAGATACGATAAAAACATTTATTGTTTGTTAGGTGCCAGGCACTGTGCTTAAGTTCTGGAAACACAAATACAAGCAAGCAAGGTAGTCCCTGACTTCACAGAGTTTACATGGGAGAAGAGAACACATATAGAAGTTACAGAAAGTGGAAATGGGGGCAGAGTACCCATGGAAACATGCTGGAGAAACTTCACAAAGTTGTGTAGATGCCTTGGGGGAGCCAGAGGTAGAGTCCAAGTTTCTGGTGGTTGGAAAAGGTTGTAGGGAAGGGCCATGATGAAGAGACTCTGGGAATTGACTCACCTATCCAAGAATTCACTAAATGTGGCCATAAATGTTGCACATAGGAAGAAAGAAAACAACCCATGCATATAGGGAAATCCATTCCCATAGAGGCTTAATGACTTTCGCACAGCAACAGGGTTTGAATGAGCACCCAGGTTCCCTCCCAGTCCAGCATTCCTCCCTCTGTACTACCTCTCTTAAAGTTGGGAAAGAGCAAAAAAGCTGAGAAGCCAATGTTGTGGTGAAATCATACCAGGATTTCATATTCTTTTGGAAATGATCAGTGTACATCCTGCTGTACAGCTGGCAGAAAGACATTGCTAACTACCAAAGAATTAATGATTTCTTCCAATGTTATTGCCTAGCCAAAGCAGAGTCGATAACCTGAGAGAAATCGATGTTGCCATTGTAAACCGTGACTACAGCCTGCACTGGCAGACTTCATGGGAAAACTCTGTGCCAGTGGTTACCGGTGGGTTTGTGAAAGTGTGGGCCGAAAGGAAGCTGCTCGTTAACTGCCTTGAATGTCAGCCATGATGTATGTGATTCTCATGCTCTGTGGAATCATAGACTTGGAGCTATCAGGGATCACAGAGGTTCAACCCAACTTATTTTTTTCAGATGAGAAAACTAAGGCACAGAGAGGTTCATTGATGTGCCTAGGGTCATACAGCTAGCCAGAATCAGAGCTTTGATTCCAAGTCCAGTGCTCTGTGCATATATACCACGCTGTGTGTAAGTGTCTCCAGCTCCTGAGTCTCTCCAGCAAAGTATTGTGGTCAGTTGGGTTGCTCAAGGAAGACTAGCGCCTCTGGTATTAGTGTTTGCCAAGCCCTTTTCAGGGCTGCTCATCCACGTTTGGGGTCCACCTGGCATTCAACTGTCACCTGTGGCTTCAAGAATCTGTACCATGCACAGCAGCCACACCCTGGTAAACTGACTCAGGAGACAGGCTAAGCCAGGTTGAGGGTAACAGACAGGCCTCAAACCCATTGGTGAGTTAGTGTTGGTGAGTTAGTGGATGTCTACCCCAAGCATGTAAAAACTCTCCCTGGAGGAATGGGCAGATGAGAACCAGTTGTTCCAACGACCGTGAGGGCTCTGACATAGGCGCTGTGAGCGCTTAGACCTTGGTCGGACATCAAAAATGCCAAGCTCATGCACCGCATCACAGGCCACCACCAGTCATCCTGACTTTTGCCTTGCCACTGGACT